>NC_092814.1:228797800-229397800 GCF_023375885.2 Dermacentor andersoni
CCGCCTTTTCGCATATGCACTAACACGCCCGATTCGCCACACTTATAGTACACGTTACAGCTGCTGCGCCCCTCCACTGTTGGGTACTCAAATCCGGTAACATATAGGCCCTGTATACGACGTCAGACGCACCTGCATCGAATCGTTTTATTAAATTCTTTTGTCAGCTTCCGGTTACCCGTTACGTGAATGAATGATGCTCGTGAGTTAAAGCTCGCGAAAGGAAACAAAGCATCGAAATAGCAATGCCAGTCAAGCGCTATATTTACAGCTATGTGTAAAAACAGGTTTCCCTCGCCTGTCCCGCGCACAACATTCTCCACAGCAGAACTTTATCGCGGCCTAGTTGCTTCATTTTTGGTAATGACATGAAGTTATGCGCTAAGTCAACGAGGTAATCATGTCTTTACGCGCAGAGAGAGAAAGATATGAAGAGGAAGGAAAGGCGGGGGGTTAGCCAAGGCCGTGCCCGGTTGGCTACCCTATACTTGAGGAAAGGGAAAGATGAATGAGAGAAAGGAAAGATAAGAAAAGCAATAAAGAGGAAGTCAGTGCGAACACACTCACAAAGGAATATTCGTTGACGGTCGTACGGTCCAGTAAAATTTGAAGTAATATTGAACCTTAGTTATTGAAAGCAATAAAATGTAATGTTACCGTTTTTGTTTTCTACTTTGAGGAGCGAAATGAAAACAAGCTGGGCCAATTAAGCCTTCGCACGAGCGGACAGGTAGATTCGAAACAGCTACGAACACCCGCCGTGGTTGCTCAGTGACTATGGTGTTTGGCTGCTGAGCACGAGGTCGCGGGATCGAATCCCGGCCACGGCGGCCGCATTTCGATGGGGGCGAAATGCGAAAACACCCGTGTACTTAGATTTAGGTGCACGTTAAAGAACCTCAGGTGGTCGAAATTTCCGGAGTCCTCCACTACGGCGTGCCTCATAATCAGAAAGTGGTTTTGGCACGTGAAACCCCATAATCTAAACAGCTACGAAGTGACGATGCCACAGAAAGGCGGCCATTCGAACGAAGCGCTGCTATGCACACTCCGAAGCGAGCACCCTCGGCGAAGCCTGTCGGGCCTGCAGATTGCGCGCGCGACACTCGACGCGGCAGAACCAGGAGCAGGGATGCGAGCACGAAATTCATTGCAACGTTTTTGCCTTATCCCGCGACGCGCTTCGCCTGCCGCGAGCCAGCCTCCCGAATCCCGCGTGCCGGCAAGCCACAAACAGAAAACTCAGCCGGGCGCAGCGTCTGTGCAGAGCCGCTGTCCACCGCGGCCAGCTACTTGTAAGGAGCTTACAGGCGGATTGCCGTATACCAGTTCAAGGACTTTGAAATGCGCGCATTCCGCGAAGGCGCCCAGAAGGCACTCGAGTCTCGAAGGACAGTCTGCACGAGCTGCAGGAAGCGGGCTGCACGACGGCCGAAGCCTTTTCTTTTTTCGCGGGCGTCCAACCAGTTTCGAGCCTGAGACCTTGGCCGCCGTCGGCCGACCGCTGAGGCACAAAGGCGCCCGTCGCGCGAAGTCATGTGCGTCAGAAGGTGACGGTGCGACAGGGATCGGCGTGGCAAGTTGGAGCTGCCGTGCAGTTGCTGGCATTTACTTTTACTACGCTCAAACACACAATCAAATAACACGAGACACTCAAGCGCGTGGAAACCTGCTGCGCGTTAAATGAAAATTAAATGTTGCGGTTTTACGGTGCCAAAACCACTATTTTATTATGAGGCCCGCCGTAAGGGAGGACTCCGGATTAATTCTGACCCCCTGGCGTTCTTTACCTTGCACCCAATACCCGGTACACGAGCGCTTTTTTCGTATTTCGCGTCCATCGAAATGCGGCCGTAGTAATTCGATCCCGCGATCTCGTAATAAGCAGCGCAACTCCATAGCCGCTGAGCCACCAGGGCGGGCCCCATGGCGCGTGTCATTGACAAACCAAGTGTCACTTATATCTGTTAATGAGAGTGACATGAACCGGACTTGATAGCGCCACAACATGAGATAACGTGAGGGAAGAGCAGGTGAGATAAAGTACCTCGTAAGGGACGAAAAATATTCAAAGCATCGAAACTCAGGCGGATATTACCATCATTTATAAGGACTGATAATCATTTATATGGCACCTATATTTCTTTACTGAAACAGGAAGCTTGTCGGCCAGGTTGCTCAATTTTGCAGCGGTAACGCAGCAAACGGAGTGGAATATGTTTTATAAGAACTTTTCGATATGTAGTCATGATCGAGCCCAACACTGGAAACATCGAGAAACGAGCGCAAATATCAATTGTATATATGCCGGCATGAGAGAGAAGCTGATCAGTACCGATCGGCCGTGAGAAATTAATGTTTCATATATCAAAGCGAAGTTCATGCGCTTTGATACAATATACGCCAACGCTATTACTTCCATCTACGAAAAGGCGAAATTTATAATTTACGCAGATGGCACAAGTGTTTTCATCTCGTTTGGTTCTTGCACCAATTTAATTGCTATATGGCAAAGAACTTCCTGTGCAGTCTGTCCCATTGGTCCACAGAAAACCGTTTAAAAGTAAGTACGGCGAGAACAAAGGCAACAGTTTTTTTCTTATTACGTATGCCTACATCACCTGCACGGCATTATCGTAGGGGGGTTAAAATACAGGTGGTCACAATGGAAAAATATTCAGCAACATCAAAAGAATACATCAGTAAATGCAACATTGTTTAAGCCCTGAAATTCGCAAAAGCGGAAGACAAACTAACAAAGTACCAAACAAAGTAAGTAACACACACACACAAAAAAAACACTAGCGTATGTGCAGAGATGAATAACAGAACAATCAAAGCATATTGCTCTAAATAGCATTTTCAATACTAGACGCTGCCATCACTTCATTAGGGAGCTCATTCCAATCGTTAATCGTGTTAGAAAAAAAAATGAATACTTAAGACATTGTTACGGCGCTGATAAGCTCTAATTTTGTTAGCGTGGTCTCTCCTAGATGAAACGTAATGCGGCTCCTTGATGAACAGTCTTTTGTCGATACTAGTTTTACTTTTGTATATATTGTAAAGGAATTTCAATCTTAGGAATTTCCTGCGTGAAGAAAGAGTTTTCCAACCCAACCCAATCATACCAAAGGCCCGAGTCTTCCCCGCGATCTAACATCAGCGTATAGATCTACAAATATAGAACTTGTATATACTGTAAAGGTGTTAGGGGTACACTTCACAAGTACTATACAACGGACGAGCATGTATGCTCGGTACCGTCCAAAAGCTTAGCCGTATAACCGACGTTTTAAATCGCAACAGATATACTTTGCGTGTCTCTGTGAAATTATTAATTTATAATGTTTTATTTGTGTATCACATTCATCACGGGCATCTAGTATGGGGCATCACGACTCAGTGTAACTTGAATAAATTATTTCGTATGCAAACGAAAATAATACGTGTCATCGCTAGTGCACCGTATGTCGTCCATACTGAAAACCTGTTTGAGAAATACAACATTACTACAGCCCCCCATAACATCTATAAATCCAGACTCTTACGCGAATATTACTTTAGTGCCAAACAACACCTTACTTGTAGAACTTGCAAACCTATCCGTCAATTTAAGAACTCGTACACCTGAAGTATGGAAGGTTCCGCTTTATAGAACCAACTACGATTGTCAAATGCTGTGTAATAATCTCCAAAGATTACTGAATTCATATGATAGAACATGCTATGATTTACAGGATTTATCGCTGTCAGAATTTAAAACTATATTGCTTTCACCTCTTTAGAGTGCGTTTATGAATGTTAATAATATAAGTTATGTTTCTTTTCTTTTGATGTATTCGTGTATGTTATGAAGTGCATATCATTTACTTATTACATTGCCGCAGTATCTTTGTAATGTCATTACTTGTGGAAATATTTTCTTTCTCTTTCATATATTGTATAACTGCAATGTTTTATGGCCACTATATAAATATAATATATATGGTGCTTGATGTGTTACCCCATGCAGCCATATAGTACCTAAGGGGGTGAGGTTACCTCAAGCCGCGTCTGTGCGGCTTTTTTTCCCTCATCCACCTCCATTTACCGCTCCTTTGTATGTGTGTGTGTGTGTGTGTAAATGGGAATCAATAAATCAAATCAAATCATTCTTCCTCAATTGTTGGATTATGCCTGCGACAATATCTGCGTGATTTTGTCATTTTCTCTCAAAGTGCTCGGGCAATATTCAAGTCAAGCCATGAGCCGACCCACGTGAAGGTTTCGAAAACGAAACGACGCCTTTACACTATAGCTTTTGCATCAACGGGCAGCAAGTGACAGAAAATGCCAGTGGTGCTCTTCTGCCAGTGCCGGCCTGCGCCCCCTTCACAACAGTCACATTTTTTTTTTTTTATCACGCAGGGAGACCGCAGTATACACGGCGTGCTCACTCGCAAACTCGCACGCCTACATATGCACATGCATGTAATGAGGGGACGCAGCGCGGTTCTCTCGTTTCACTGGTATATCCGCGAAAGCAGCGCCTTTTCTAAACGTGAACTTTGTTTACATCGTAACACACGCATGGGAAAAACGCGCAATTACCTATAAAATATCACGAATGCGTTTCTACACAAAAAAGTATGCTACACTTAGCAGCCAACTTGCGTTATTCATCTGCAATCACGTGTATGAAGTTTCACGGTAGAGTACGGCGGCACGCATTTCGCGAATTTATGTGCCGGTTTATTCAAACCGCGAACACAGTGTTCGATTCTGCCAATATAAAGCATGTTCTTTGCATTTCCACTAAAATCTCACGACACGTTTTGGCCGGTTGTCGGTCTTTTTAATGTATAAGGAGCGCCGGTTACCTTCAAAACGTGAAAACTCGCACTACTATAAAAGTTGCTGCCGTGTTTATAGAGTGTATACTGAATACCGATCCACATAAACGCAAAGAAGGGTTCGGCTCAATAGGCGCGTGCATAGCGCGATGTGTAGTCACTGTATTCGCCAAAGTTCGCTCACTTACGTCAGCCACATGCAGTACAGAGAAGCATGCGGTCATGTGTTTCTCTTTGGTACCTGCGCAGCAGTCAGCGCGCGCGCATTGTTCTCCATACAGAGTACTACGGTGACCGCTCTTACGATGCCTGCTCGTTGTCTCCTATTATTAGTTTTATTCGCGCACACAAAAAAGCGACTTCGACGGACGACGACGGCTCTTGAAGAAAAGCGATTGCGCACAAGTGTTATAGCCTCGCACCTACTCCGCAAGCAGCGCAACGGCTGTCGACGGGGCAACAAGTTGACCGCTTCTTGCGCACCGCTATGATTGCATGCGCGTAATAATAAAAGACGGCAGTGTCGACGAAATAACGGAAATTGTTTTTCTGTCACCGCCCCTGTTTGCAGCTAGGAGGAGTAGGAGGAGGAGGAGGAGATATTAATGAAGAGAAAGGAGAAGTCGGCATGGAGGGCTTGTCTCTAGCCTGCTACTCCTCACTGGGGTAAGGGGAAGTGGGAGATACAGGGAAAGGTAGGTGGCAGGTGATTATGATACGGTACAATGAACCACTGTTTACATGTTGTCCCCTGTTTGCAGGGTCATCTGTCCCGATTAGGCTCCCCTATAAGGCAACTAATCATGACGGACGCAATCATGATGAAATACCCGCATGGGTTGTGGTCTCACATACATTTTGCTATGGTTCAACATGGAGGCGCAGGCAGCGAAACGGAGTTGTTACTCTAATGCACACACGTGATCGATTTCAATCCGCGCCACCTATTTATTAAACTTACGTTAATGGACACCACGCTACATAGGCAATTTTGGGCATGTGTGTGTGGGCAGCTTCTCGATGTCTAGGCGCATATTACAAAAAGAAAAAGAACCAAAAGAAAAGAAGAATACCGTGTTGAATTGAACCGCACCTCCCACAACATGACGTGATTATAACCGTGACGGCAAGGACAGAGCGTTTTACAGAATATTGTTTAAGCGCCAAAAACTCCACTGCAGTGCTTTATTCATTCTCATTACCATGGGGCTAATGTACCGTGTTTACATTCACCAAACTGGAGGGGGTATAATTAACACCAGATATCTCGAGTACAAGCGTTCGTCAAAATGCAACGTTCATTCACATATCACGCAGCATTGTGTGAGCCATTACTGAACGAAACAACAATTTTTATTTCATACAGCATCGCGGCCAGTTAAAACTTCCCACAGGAATAACCTAAACGTTCCAAGTGACAAGAAGGAAAGGCAAGTGCGCCTAAGCCAACCATCCGTTATGCTGTACAGCACCAGGAAATGTCGTTTCTGCTGAGCGAAGAGCGTCGACGGTGTGTGTTTTGATCATATTTCCAATTGCTCCTGCAGGTGCGTGGTTTTTTGAATAACAAACAGAACCTCTTCTTGCGACGTGAGTTTTCGCTTGCGGGGTATAAATTAACCATCATTTTCAAATAAACTTTAGTTGTAAGAGTGCAGCGGCAGTGTCACTTTTTATCTGTCTCTCGTCTTCTGTGCGCTGCTCAAGTCAAAGACGTCAACAGAAGCAGATGGTGCCGCGGTATGCCCTCGCGCCCATGACTCTCCGGCGGCCCAGGCTCCCTGAAGCTTTTGAAGGCCCCTATGCCGTAAAATATACATAGAATGGCTCAAGCATTAGTAGATTGGAAAACAGAGCACTAGGAGTAGCCGACCTGCGCCCACTACAGGCACCGTCTCACAAAATACAGTTGCCTAATAAAAAAATATTTCGCGATTAAATTTTACCTACTTCGAATTTGTTGTTGGTTCCCCCCCCCTCTCTCTCTCTCTCTCTCTCTCTCTCTCTCTCTCTCTCTCTCTCTCTCTCTCTCTCTCTCTCTCTCTCTCTCTCTTTCTCTCTCATTTTTTTTTACCGGCGCGTTATCTCATTTCTCTCTCCCGACACCTAAATTTTTGCGGCGACAAATCTAGCAGGCGACCGCTTGTGTGCGCGTCAAACGGAGCGCCTCCCTAACTACACGCGACCGAAGTGCTGTTTCGCGTTTTCCAGTGGCCTTTTGCTTAAACCAGCGGTTAAGTCATCCCAGCCTTGATCTCCCATGCAGCGAGTGGCACCAATCTCCAGACGATGTGGCACCCTCGCCGTCTGTCCGAACTCGGTAGCATACTGCTGCTCCGCCACTTTAAAGAACGGCGACCAAGGGCCAGCAAGGCCGGAAACGAGAGAGCTGCGCGACCAGTTCGGTAACCAGGCACGTGCTCCAGAACGTAGCAAGGAGACGGAAAAGTGCTTTCGCAGCGGAAGACATCCATCGCGGCTTGCCGCGACGAGTAGGCGTACACGCGCAGATCGGAAAGCCGAGCCTTTTGGGGGACGCAGTCATTCACGCGTCAACGAACCGCCCGCCACGTATACTCCAGCTGCCGGCGAGAGCGGGAAGCTTCCGCGGCCTAACTATTCAATTGGCCTTCCCCGTTGTAGCGCTTGAGCACGGTCGACTGGGTTTGCTTGATCGGCACATGAAGCGTGTACTCAAAGAACATCGTACATGGATTACTTTACAAGACATAACGGACAAGTACTGAAGGGGAAAATTCGCATTTAGCGCTACGCTGCCCGGTTGTGGATATAATCTTAAACAATTACAATGGAGACGTGTGCATTTTGTACCATGCAGTTCCGGTAAGTTCGACACTTGACAGCCAAGGGTGACCGAGAAAATGAAAACTTTTCCACCAGCGTTATCGTAAGTAACGGATGTAGCAGAATAAATAAATACCTGAACAAAGTTGCAGACTGTATGTTCTTGCAGAAGAAAAAGCGCATTCTCATGGTCACTGTTCTGGACCAACAGGTATTACAGGATGCACTTGCATTCTTGTTGCCTGAGAAGTGCGAGATATTTGGACTGATGCGAGGATACACCTCAAAATAAAGCGACGCGAAGGTATATTTTCTGCCTTTAGAAGCACCTACAACCACGCATTGAAAGGAAGTAAACGGCATTCGTTACATCAGATATCTATCGAGTGTTTCCAAAATATCTATCGAGTGTTTCCTTACATTGTAAAGTTGTACGGTGCTCGCTTCGGGATCTGCTGTTGTTGGTTTAGTATACCAAATGCTGGTATGCGATGTGTTTAGTAAGGGCTGCATCTATAAGATGCGAATGACATGGGACCTGAGCAATGGACACTGATGTGCGGGCCAGTAATTGCTATAGCATTTAAGCCATTCAGCCCAAGCAATTCATCAGGACCGATTCCTCATAAAATCTGTGAACACGTTCGCAAAACTTTGTATTTTGGGATGGCATAGAAGCTTTCAAGGTGCTTCAGCAGTAAGGCAACCAACTATTTGAAATTAAAGGGAGGTCTGCCTCGTCAAGCTGGTTGTGGTAGCAGTCTCTGCAGCCGCGCCCTTCGTTGTATTCAAGGCAAATTAAGCTTCATTTGATATTGGTTTCCAAAGCAATGCTTAAGGCATAGGTACCTTATGCCAGGAGGGACCGTAACCTTTAACACAGGCGAGAACCTATGCACACCAATCCAGACTCTGAGATTGTGGGTGCACCACCTGTGATAAAAGAGGAGGAAAATAAATATGCGAAGGGAGAAAAAGGAGTAATGCCTAAGTGTGTCTTAGACACCGTGGAGTTGGAATATTCTAGTCACCACTGATTGCGTAGTTTCGAAACCTCATTTACGGCCATCAGTTTATGTTGAGCACAGGAACGGCGTATGTCATGTGCGCAGCCTTCGAAACTATGTGTGCCGCACACACACATATATATATATATATATATATATATATATATATATATATATATATATATATATACTCTGAGCGTCAGTACTGTAAGGAAATGCCCTTGCAAGCATCACAAGAAAATCCATGTGGCATAAGTATGCAAGGGTATGGTATACGCAACGCTCTCGAGGTAACGTGTTGGAGGGCCCTTCTCTCAATACACGAGAAAAGAAGAGACGAAGAGGAGGTCTTCACGAAAGCAAAAAAGTGGATCATTTATATCAGGCAACAACAACAGAAAAGTAGGTTACATCCTTGGCATATCACCCTATCGCGACACTACAGGTTGTGCAAGAACGTTCATGAACGTAAATAGCCCTTATTCTGCAGGGGCGCCTCGTCCCCGCACCGTGCGAGAAGTGAGCACGTAACACTGCCAGCCGTTGCGCATCGTCGATAAGCCGAGACGAAGGAACTCACTGCGCAGCTGTCCCGAACGCGAGATCGACGACCCTACGTCGCCGACGTTGTCTTGTTCTATCGCACACAAACACGGCAGCTGCTTTTGGTGTGCCCAAGTGTAGAACAAAGTGCCGTGCCGAAGCAGCTGGGAACACGAGAACAGCATAGCGCTTGTTCTGCTACGAACATTTGCGTTGCCTCGAACTCTTGCGTCTCACAAGTCGGTCAGGTTGTGAGCTTACATGTACAACGGCTTCCCTGTAACTATACCTACATGTTGCCTGATGTTGGTCTTTTTCTTGACACGTGCATTTCATTCGCGAGCAGGAAAGGTGTAGTGTAAAGTATCAATATAAAAGCTGAGCAACAACCGCCATCCGCGGCGCCAAGCCCAGTTCTCAGTTCTGCCGCTTTTTGGCCCAATAAACGCGGCATTCAAGTTTTCGTCTGCAATGCGCGTGTGTTCGTTGTCGCGAGAAATTGAGGTCTTTGTGAACTCCTGCGAGTGCGTTCACAATAACCAGGCACAGAGCAGCATACTGCGCCTGTTTGTATACGAGAGATTGCCATTACGATGGCGTCGGCCTTTCGGCGCCGCTAGATGCGATAACCATCTGAGCGACAAGTGACTTGGTCACACGCAGTCCTTTGCCAGAGGCATGGCGAAACATGCATAGTATATATAGAACGTGGCTTCTCGATAAATCTGCGGCGGGCGGCAGCGAGGAACCGCCATCACGTACAGCAGAAGAAATCTGCCTACCCTCCACACGCCGACTTTCTTGGCACTGTGGGAAAGTTTTAGCGGTTGAACACGGACAAGTTGCGGGAGGAAGGCCTTTTGCTTTTCCGGGGCGCAGGAACCGGTCTTACTGTGTTTCAAACGTCTTCCGAACTTTTGTTCTTTAATGACAGCTAGATTACAATACCGCGCGGGAAGCGCAGTTCCTCGTGGAAGAAACCGGTCGCATAGTCTTTCGCATGTATACTATACTGTCAAAGGCACGTCCATTATCGCGAGCATCAGGCGCTACATCTGAAGATTCTAAAAGCATGACGCCCAATCTTTTCACTCGCAACGCACTGCTCGATTTAAATGTCCTTGTGGGAGGTTTCTTCTCTTCTTTTTTCTTCTAAAAATTAAGCACCAGCTAGCGTAGGTCATAAAGGAGGCGGAGGTAAGCTGAATGCGGCGATTTTACTGTGTATGGGTTGCCTTTCTAGTGATATAAACATTTGGGGTTTTGGCAATAGCTTAGTCGCCGACTAAGTAGCCAGCATGCAGCGTCTTTTCCATACGCTCGATGGGGTCCAGCATGGGTGCTCAGAAGTGTGCGAGCTTCCGCTCCATTATGGACAGAATGCAAAATAAATTGGCGATGCGGAACATTTGGTTTGGTCCTGCCGTAGCTTCAATGCCGATAGCAAGACTTTGCTTGGCAACTTACAAACACGAGGCTTTGCGCGTGCGTTCGTGTAACAGATATTGCTCCTCGAAGGACCGAGGCCGTAAGGAGGTCGCGCGCCTTCTACTCGCAAATCGCGACTTTAGAAGTATAGACGCGTTCTAACGCGTTTCTAAACATTTGAAGAGACGCACAGGCGGAGCAACCGCCAGTTCCCGACCGAGTTGAAATAGATGAACCAGCGCCGCTCTTTTCAGCTCTGTCCGACGATTTAAATGACGAGTGCCACCGCGTGCGCGATGAGGCCACCGAAACCGACGGCCGATTGCGCAGCCTCGAGAACAACAAGCAGTGTGGAGAAGCCGGTTGCACGGCTGTCGTCTGCGCGGGTGCGACGCGTGATGGATGCAGACGGATGGCGCGCAGACGGGCCAGCGGCATCGCTCGCCCTCAGGGACACTCGGCAAGCGACAAGCTCTCAGCCGACGACCAGCGACATCGTGCACGACGGCGCCACATTTTGCACCGCTTAAGCGCAGCGCAGTCGACGTTGGGAGGCGATGCGCGTGTGGCTTTGGCCGACTCGAGAGCCGCGCCTTCCATTTGCGACCGGGAACGCGGGCAAATGAGGCTAATTCACAAAGCCACAGGAAAGACGGACTGCGCGCGTTTCTTCGTTCTGCTGAGCGGGTGCCTATACTACAATGCACTGCACCGAACAAACTGTGGCGCAAGGGAGAGGCCGGTTAGCACAGGCGCGTGTTCAGACGGCGAAGGTCGCTGTCGGCTTGAGATCCCTGCGTGAGAATGAAGGACATGCTCGGCGTAACACCGCGCAGAAGAAGGAAACGTGTATGGGCCCGAATTAATCGACGCCCGCTCCGTCCTGGGCAGCATCCATCATAATGCACGCAGGAGGAGAGGAGTTACATAGGAATCTGTCAGCGTGCATCCCACTATTTATTAAAATGAGCGTAATACTAGGAGCAGGGAATGAGGCTGCGACAGGAAAGAAACAAAATAAGCGGTCATATGCGCAGTGCACCAAATGACGCCGTTATTACACATTCTCATCGGAGTAATGGGCGGCCACGCAGTGCTAAACAGGCACTTTGGCGCCAAAGCATAGCAAAAGCTACCTCGCCGCTAGACATTTTAGTGCAAAGCTATTTCACTATATGTCCTGTGCAAAAAAGGCCGAGGCATGGTAACGACGACAATGGGCAGAAAAATTAGCGTTAAAAGCTCTGGAAATAAAGCTAATATAGTTTTCACTCTGTAATTGAGGATTAAGCACGTAGTGCTGAAAGGACACACAGGGATTCCGTTCATTTGATTGCTTTCGCTTTGACGCGCACCCCATATACAGGTCAATGCTGAAATTAATGTGACGTTTATTTGAGCCTTCAGCGGATACCTGGCATATAGGGTTTACTTTTTACGCCGACGACGTTCCATTGTGGACCAGATAAGGGGCCGTGTCAGCGACCAATTAAGAGAACACACTACAGGAAAAGCTAAACACTTCTGCCGCATTTCTGTGAGGTTGGCCATAACGCGTGGCCCCTGAAAAGACCGGCTTAGTCGACAAATCATGACACCAAAATAATGACAGGGACTAGTAAGCCAAATCTCACTCATGTTTTCTCCCACTCACACAAGATGAGTCTGTACCGACATTGGGAGAAAGTGATGAGGACGGAGAGTCGTGCACTTGGCTACAAGAGCTCCAGTGCCTCATAAGAGAAAACTGTTTCATTCGCTGAGTAACTTCAAAACGCTGGGGAACGGGCGAGAATATCCTGCACAGTCTCGTCAATGGCCTTCTAAAAAAATATCTTTTTTTTGGGGGTATGGGTTCCAAAAACTCACCAAGCGAGAAGCGGAGGATAGTGAAAAACTCAACCGAGATGCCATACGTGTCGTCATGGGTTTATCTCGCTTTTCGTCCATCGCAAACCTCCAGCTTCACGCAGGCCTCAACGCAATAGAATTCCGTTCACACGCAGCAAAAGACGCACAGCAGCTTCGACCCGAGAGCACGGAGCCAGTCTCCTCATGATGCGTCACCTTGGCTATGATCTTAAAAGCAAACCCATCCTGACCACAACACCACCACTATGGCAGCGGATACTAACAGATGACCACAGAGCTGCCTCCACGAAACTCCAGTGAAGCACATCAAAAGCGCCGCCGACGAGCCGCCAAAGCTCGCATAAAAGAGCTACAGGCTACGGAGAACGATAAAACTGCGGGCTGTATATGCACGGACGCTGCAGCACCAAGAATATAACACCGCGTGGCACTACGACAAGTGCAACCACAACAAGGCGCGAATCCTGGCCGGTGACCACACCATGAAATAAGAAGAAGAAGAAAAAAAAAGCTCAGCTAGAAGCCATAGATATGGCCACCGCAGCGATGACTGAAGCGGCTATACGAACCCCACGCAAATGCCTCCTGGTCGAAAGGGACTCCAAAGGTGCCAGTGGCCGAATACCGCAGGCCGTCATCGCGCCGCCGAGCACAGAGTCCGACGCATCCATGCGCACGCACGACTGCTTCAACCCCAAGGCAGCGCGCCGCAGCTATTCGGAGGGCCCCTGGACACAAAAGAACCGGCAACGAAGCGCGGCTCACGTGCAAGCCCGGGAGATATTAGAACGCCCCGAAACCGCTTCAATGCCATTCAGGAGAGAGAACTCGAGCGATTATGATGGCTCGTACACTGACATGGCGAAGTCAAACGTGAACTTTGTTCGTTATTTTCCAATAATAATAACAACGACGACAACGACGACGACAACTCCAGCATTCCCGAGGATTTTATAGGTCAGAGCAGTGGCGACGGCAAGGAGAAAGACTAGTCGGATTTCTTTTTCTCTTTCTCAACAGAGCGCGCAGAAGAGCGGAAGCCTCTGATGTTATGCTTGGTACGCTTTTGAAGATGTCGTGCGTGAAAATCTGCGTGAAAGGCTAACAAATGCCTGCGTGAACATGAACGGGTATTACTTGAATTCAACCCGTGGTTGAATGCATTTCAACAAGACTGCTTATTCCAGCAAGACAGAACAGAGAGAGAGAAAGAGAGAGAGAGAGAATCATTCGCCTTTACTTCTGCCTCAGAAAAGCTATGCGAGCTGCAGTTCAACCTTGTCAGCTGGCTTCTAAATTATGCATCCATGGCATCTTGACGGCGAAGGTAATATGCATGAAACGATGAAACAAGCAAAGACACTGCAACTTGTGTGGCCACTCTGCTTGCACAGAGCATGCTCCCTTGCCGCCACACCCGTAACCGCAAAACAAACAAACGAGAAAAAAAAATGAAAATGCTGCGTGAAAAGGGGCGGCGTAGGGCAGACAAGGGTTGTCGGGCGCGTCCGTGTTTGGACCTGGAGCTACGCTACGCGCTAACCGCAGACTCTGCTTGCGTGTGGTCGGCCTCTTTTCCGAGCCTCGGCGAACAAAGGAGACCGCCGGAAAGCGCAGAAAGGACACTTGATGCGTTGGCCTGGCTTTTAAAATTCGTGGACAACTTCCTTTCGCGTCTGGCGCCACGATAACAAAGAAGGAAGCACATGGCGATGGTGAAACGAAGCACAGAATGCGCATGTCTCGTTCCTTCGCGGAATGCCAATGAGGCCAAACAGTGGTACTCGAGATTGCTTGCAGTGGCGCGGCTATGGGCTGGGTTCAGGATTCTACGTACTGGTGCTTGCTAAAATTACATCCCCTTGAGCCTTGTTTACATAATTCTTTTTTGTTTTCCTTCTTTTGCATTGTCTCTTTGAGGGCTTTTAAAACATATATTCCGGTTGTTTGATTCTGGGATGTGATTCCTCCCACAAGACGCTCTTTTGACTACCTTGAGCCCCGAAGCGCCTCCAACATGAGTGAGTTGGAAAAAAAATGTGGCGCAAGAAAAATAAAAAATAAATAAGAAGTAGAGACGACTCATGGGCATGATCGGATGTATCATGTAACGGTACCTCCTTTGCTTATGGTTGATGGCACTTTGACGCACGCTGCCTAGTTCAAGAGCCTATAGTGCTGACTTCACGGCGAGTAACACGAGGTGTGCCCCCTAGTAGGACTGTACACAATGTCTGGTAAAGAGAGACTACACTGTTACGCTTCATTTTCTTCTTTTTTTTCCCCTCAAAGCTTTTGTATAGCCACCTGGAACCAGCCCACATTTTAGCCTTTACACCAATAACTTCAGACGTAATGACGAAAATTCGACGCACTGCCGCTCAAAACTCGATGTCTATAGATAGCCAAATCAAATAATTATAAATTAAAGGCTACATTTATTAGACAATACTTGCGATAACAAAGCGAGGACAACTATGCAAACTGTATGTTCAGCCAATGATGCCACCTGCATAATGCACAACTCAGCGCTTTGTTTCTTTTGAACCGCAACTTAATGAGCAACGTCTGGAGCAAGGCCAGCTTAAGTACAAAGGAACATGAAGCGCTCTCAACGCTTTCTCTCTTTCTCACTCTCTTTTCTATCCAGTTTCTCAGAGCTAACAGTAAGAACGAGCAGGTTCTGCAGCCGCTGGCAGGGATGCGCGCGCGGACTTCACTGCGCGCAACGCGCTCTCAGAGCCATGTGCATCTACGCATCCCATCTCCCCTTTCAAGACCTCGTCGTAAAAAACGGAACCGCGCGCCCCGCCGGCGAAGGAGAGAAGAGATATACGGGAAGTTAAAAAGCAGGAACTTGACCTGCACGCTTGCGCGGCGCGTCCTAGAAGAAGCAGCGATAGTATATTCATCCTTCGGAGCCGCCGCGTATGCACCTCAGCGTGTTGCCCGAGCACGGCACGCTCGCGCGAGGGTTCCCGCGACGTCCGGCTGCGTACGCCGTCGAATACAGATGAACCCGAGACGTGCACGGTGTTTTTCACTCAACCAGCGACGAAGTCGGAGCGCACCACCTTCTCTGCGCACATGACAGCCTGCTGAGACGCTCCGTCCGATATGGTAACCCCTGCGGCGAAATGCCTGCATGCGGTGTAATTGATTTCCTTAAGTCTGCACGCACTGGTTGAAGGCGAAGGCGAGAAAGGCGCAATAAACAGCCCTCTGCCGCTTCCGTCTGTCGGTTGTGGATAAGAATGGAGGAGAAAAAAAATTATCAAGAGCGCGGTTCTTATTTGTACAGCCACCTGAGCGCAGAACACTCTCTCGCGGCGCCTCTCCGTTCCAAGATTGGGAAAGAAGGCTGCAGGCCTGCTCACGTTCGTCCAGGAGCGCAAGCAGCTTTGAACCTCTTGCATGCTTCCTCCTTGACTGTATTCACATATACACTGACGTCCCTTCCAGTCAGGTCACCTCCACTGGCGCAGTGAATATTCCATCAAGATACATTGGAAATAAGCTTAAGATTGTTCACGTGAGTACGTCAACGGTTTCGGAGGCTCGTTGTTCTTCGTGTCGCCTGTAGTTATGTAAAAATATGGCTAATCACAGGGCTACATTTAGTTGAGCGTTCATCGGGATAAAAATAAAAAGAAAGATGTGTCAGAGATACGCGAAACATGCCACCAAGCTCACAACTTCATGTTGCAAACACACGCAGCATAGCGCCGTAGCAAGCGTACCCCGTGATATGAGGTTGCGGCAATGACGTTCGCCTGATTTGAGCCATCACAGCCTATACGCGTACTCACTTGACCCCTCGATGCAACTTCACCTGTTGCCTGGCATTCCCCGATGTGAAGCAGCCTTATTCTGTCACTTGCGCGTTACGCTCACGAATGTTTACTCATCACTGATTGAAATGGCCGACAGCGCTGATTGCAACGCTTGAGGTCGCTAAGAGAACGAGGGAGAGAGGGAGAGAAAGAAAATGCCCAGAGGTTAATAGGTCGCACGTCTGGTCGCGAAGGAACGGTAGAACACCTATTACGTGACTGCCTTTCCTTCGAACAGCGTGATGATTTGTGTGAGTTGGTTCCTTTGAAGACAACAACGTGCCCTCCGCACCAACATAAGCTAGCTAAATGGGAGACGATTGAGTGATATATATATATATATATATATATATATATATATATATATATATATATACACATATATATATATATAGTACGACCAGAGTCCTTCCATACTCTGGTACGACCCTGGAACCACGGACCTCGCATGTCACAGCAGCAAAAAACGAGAATAGCTTATGCTGCTGCGATCACTGAAGTCAACCGGACTGATTCTGTGAAGCAGTGATGAAAGGACCGCTCTCCTGCGTCTGCAGTGTGGCTGAGCTTTTTTCGGTCTCGTTCTCTCTATCATTTTCTCCCCTCTTCCTTTCCGCTCTTTCCCAGCGAATAGTAGATTCTAATTTGTGAGTCAATGGAATCAAGAAGGTCGTTAATATCAGTTAGGAAAAGCAGAAGACCTGGTGCGGAGCCTTGGGGAACTCCGGATGTTACGGGGCATACAGGTGAGTCAATCTCAGTAATTGTAACGTACTGGGCACGGTCCTGCAAAATTCACTCGATCCACTTCATCACATTAACATCAAGATTTAATTTACTAAGCTTGAAAAGTAGTAGTTAATGTGAGACAGCATCAAATGCCTTCGCAAAATCTGAAAAACAAAGATGCAACCCACAAATAATGAGCAATCAAAAATGGAAAGCAAATCATTAGTAAAAGCGAGTAGTTGAGTTTCGCAGGAGTGGTCTTTATGCTGATTAGGTGCGAAGAAACAGTTCGATTCGAGATGCGACATTAGACTAGAATATATTATGTGTTCAAGCAACTTCCATGGAACTGACGTTAATGAAATATGTATGTAGCTGTGGGGGCTACGAACGTCGCCAGATTTATGCACCGGAACCCCATTTCCCACCTACCAGTCGTCCGGCAACGTGGCACTTTGCAATGACTGCGAAAAGACATACGACAGTATAATGAATGAATACATCTGGGTGCTTTTCAGAAACTTGTAGTTAATACCATCGGTGCCAGCTGACAACGAAATTTTCGCAACTTGAATGAGTTTAATGCCTACCCAGTCGGTAAGAATAGGGTCCATTTGTAAGAAGTCAGGTGAAGAAATAATAGGAAATGTTATTGGTGCAACATGTGAAAAGCATGATGAAAATGTGCTATGAGTAGGATACAGCACTGTTTCTTTGGGACAAAGAATCCGCGATCGTTCTTCAAGCGAACTTCATCGGATTCGCGCATGCCGGTAACATACCAAAACTTGCATGGATTTGAAGTAAAAAAGAAAGGGTTGAATGAAAACAATTGTTTGGCACGGATGAGGGCACGTTTATACTCCGCAGTGGTAGATTGATAAGTCACCCTTGCTCTATCAGGGTTAAGCTTTTTGCAGCGGCAGAACATGCTATTATTATTATTATTATTATTATTATTATTATTATTCGATTGATTGTTAATTAACGGGAGGAATGGGGACGGAACAGTCACAGCGCTGTCCGACGCCTCCGCGTATCAACACGTTCCATTGCGACTTGATGCGCTGGTCGCAAAACTGGCACGTCCACATCAGCGCATGCAGATTATTACCTATGCAAGACGGGGAACGGGGACACCTGAGTACCACTTCCTTCTCTTCTGCCGCCCGGCGCAATGTCAGATAAGACAAGAGCTATACACAAGGCATCACATCTCCGCCGAAGCACGCCCTATCTGTGTCTGTATGCGGCTCCTACAGTATAACGAGAATAAAGGTTATATTGATAGGAGTAACACACATAGACGCGCCATGTCCGGAACGTAGCCGCCGAGCGCAGCGCAGGCGCCTAGCGACAATCTGTTCCCGAGCTGGGACAGCACTTTAGAGGCGAGCGTGCGTGTGATTCCGCATCGTGATACTCTCTCGCGGCCGCAACCGAGCACTTGGAGCGCGAAATGCAAGCACCAGCGTGTCTCGGGCGACGCTCGAGTAGCCTGACGCGGCATACAGAGCAGCTGTGCTCGCGAATGGCGTGCCTAGCCGCGTCGCGTTGTGGCGCGCCGGAGCGTTGCTGCTCCGCACCGAGAGGCGCAAGAAAGGAGAGAGCGCAGCCCTTTCCGCCGATAAGGCGAAGGCGCAAAGGCGACCGCGCAGAGCTGTTCCTCGCGTAATTTGCGCTCGCGATATGCAACAATACCCGATTATGTGAGCTTGCATGGCTTGCGGGCGTGCACGAACATGTGCACGCACGCACACAACACACCGTGGCTCGAACTGGTTTTTGACGTGGAGACAAAAGAATGAGAAATCTCGGGTAACTGGAGGGCCACTCGAGCAGCACAGTGAAAAATCCCAGCAAAACTGGGAGGCTTCATTATCGCGTTAATGTGCCACATTTCAGAGCCGACAAGGGAAGACATTTATTTAGCTCCTGAAATGGGGATCATAAGGGCGAAGAAGACAGGGTTTGTCGAACTTGGGGAGCAAATTATTCAATGAACGGCTGCTCAACGACGACATGCGTCAAGTGGCCCACGTCAAAGAAGCACATAGCAATATAACACCGAAGGCGATAAATTGATTTTTCTTTTCTTTACTATATAGGGGGGGGGGGGGAGGGGGCGGTAGATGTTAATTCCATGCGTCTGAAAACGCTGCCGAAATGAAAATACTTTGATTCTGTACAAATGCAGCCGCAGCGACCTCGCGTCGCAACAGCAACAACGAGATGTGAGGCGACGCGGTAGAGACCAAGCAACGTTTTTATGTTTATTGGCAAGCGAAGTTATTCTCATCAAATATACACACATATATTTGTTTATTACCTGTGCGAGCCACTGTATACGTGTGGTCAATACTTCGATGAGTTTCTTTTATTTTGCTCCCCCCGCCCTCCCGTCAGCACCCTTCCGACTTCTACGTTGCTATTTAGCAGATGGACGTACAGGTCGTCCTTTCTTAACGTGAGACATGTGGTCACATGGGCTACCCGCCGTGGTTGCTCAGTGGCTATGGTGTTGGGCTGCTGAGCACGAGGTCGCGGGATCGAATCCTGGCCACGGCGGACGCATTTCGATGGAGGCGAAATGCGAAAACACCCGTGGTACTTAGATTTAGGTGCACGTTAAGGAACCCCAGGTGGCCCAAATTTCCGGAGTCCTCCACTACGGCGTGCCTCATAATCAGAAAGTGGTTTTGGCACGTAAAACCCCATAATTTAATTAATTTAATTTTGGTCACATCGGTCCACCTTCTTGAAAGCCGCAGCTGAGCTGCCCGCGACTCAACCTCTGGTCGGTCGGTAACTTAGAAAGTTGCCACGCGAGAATGCGAAACGTTGCACCCTAATAAATGGGACCGTGACAATATAGTATGCGTATACGGCGCCGTCGCAGCTACATGCGCGGAATCAGAAACTGGCTATAGAAACATCGATGCTCATGCTTGCGATGACACAAGCGTGCGAATCGCACGTAAGTGCGCAAGCTCTCTCGCACCTATGCGAAACCGCGTCTCGTTACCGCAAGGCCTTGTTGCATAAAAAACCGCGGCCGCGTTGCGAATCAAACCCGCCGGCACGACATAGGAAAGAACCAAAGCCGGAGGTTAAGCAAAGCAGGTTCCGTGGACGCCGGCACCCGGGGAAGAGGATAGAGACGCCCAAAGAACAGGAGAGAGGAAAATAATAAATAACGCATAAAAGTACGCACGCAAGCGAACGAGCGCGTAAAGCATGAATACATATACGTCTTCGGCTAAACGCGGTTAACCGCTGTAGGCCTACTGCGCACTGTGCACATCGGGCCTACCGTGTGCAGATTTATTCCTGCCACGTATGCGCGCTGTAGCGACAGTTCGCTGCTCGATAGGAACGGGTGTTTGCAGAAAGAACGAAGGAACGGAGGAGAGGGGACGCTGAGCCAACGAGGGAGATGGAGGGGGGGGGGGGGAGGGCGAAAGAATGATGGGTACCTCTTACTAATGGGGAGCATTTAATGGCGACGCCACGTCTTCGTCTCGACCGATGTCGGTTCTGCTTCCGCGAACTGATAACGCGACCTTTCAGCCAACAAGTGCATCGGCATCGAGAGAGAGGAGTGGGATTAGAAACACCGGTCCGGTCTCTGCTCTGTCGACGCGCAGCGGCGGCACGCAACCAAGTATAGCAGACGTATGAGAGGCGAGGCAGACGTGGCCGCGGTTTGCAGGGGGCCCGTCCCCGTGTCGCTCTGAACACGGGGACGAGAGGAGCTACAGCGAGAACGACTCGCCTGGACCGTTTCCTTCGGTGCGAGGCACCTTTCGATGCGAAAAGTTATTCTTTAGGAAAACCAAACGTACACCGAGTGTGTACGCTTGCTTATTTACTTATGGCCAACCAGGTCAGGTAAAAATTGTCATCCACCTGATAGAACATATATATATATATATATATATATATATATATATATATATATATATCGTTGACATCGTTGAAGAAGCGTGTAATTAAACCCTTAATGTCGCCTTTTGTATAGCTGAAGGAAAGCTTCACACCAGTCACATAAAAGCGTATCGTTCTATTCACTCTTTCACCACTGTACTTTGCCACTGCCGTCCTTCCAGTACATGAGCACCCAAGGATATCGCAGGTTGGCTTCACTGGCAGGCGGCCTCTGAGCACCACAAGGGCGCCAAAGGCATGCACGGAGCGTCTAAGAAAATGCACACGCCTGAAGTGGCCACGTTCACTTGCAGATAGTGTGGAAATTCTGAATTTCAATTTTATTCCCTTTTTCTGTTCTTTTCGCCACTATATACCTTTACGCCTTCCCAATTGGTAGTAACAATTTCAGATCATGAAAATTTTGTGACTTCATTAAACAATTATTTTTTTTTAAAATTAGATTATGGGGTTTTACGTGCCAAAACCACTTTCTGATTATGAGGCACGCCGTAGTGGGGGACTCCGGAAATTTCGACCACCTGGGGTTCTTTAACGTGCACCTAAATCTAAGTACACGGGTGTTTTCGCATTTCGCCCCCATCGAAATGCGGCCGCCGTGGCCGATCCCGCGACCTCGTGCTCAGCAGCCCAACACCATAGCCACTGAGCAAACCACGGCGGGTGACTTCATTAACCAATGCTCTGTAACATCTTGTTGTATTCTACCTCTTTATAGCTATTTTTGTATAATTAGAAACACTGGACTGCTTCTTTGTACATATAGTATTTTTTTGTAACATGTATTCTGCCTCTTCATAACCATTATTGCCTAATTAGAAACATTGTACTGCTTCTTCTTGTAGTTAAAATTTTGTTGTTTCTCTGCATTTTAACCACTCCCCTCTGTAATGTCTGTTGACCCTGAGGGTATAATAAATAAATAAATAAATAAATAAATAAATAAATAAATAAATAAATAAATACAAATCAGAGACACACCGTACATTCTGGCGCGAAAGCTGCCTAGTGATTGTATGGTTTTCCTTCCCAAAGTGTGAATATTCACAAAACGAAAGTCTACGAAAAAAATACATAATGACTGCAGCAGGCTTGATACTTGGGAGGAGCAGGTAGGTAAGATTAATATTAAGCCGGCAAGCTTGTTTGACCGCTGTTTGTTTCTACAGAGTAGCAAAAAAAAAGAAAAAGACGACAAGCACATGAACACCCACAAGAAGAAATGGAGTTGCTCGAGAAGATCATGTATAAATGAATAATAAAGTAACCGACGAGTAGTGAAGTCAAAAGTGATGCGGTGCTAGACAAAGATTTAATACGAAGTGGTGGCTTTCCAGTTTTGATAAAACGTAATGAACTTAGGTGCATACCAATATGTCTGGTGGAGGCTACGAATACGGCGCTATACTTGCGAGTGCCGTTTAAATTGCAGTGTCATGCAATAAATAATTCTTAGCAAATGTATTATGAGAATATTTAATCAAAATTTTGCTAATAGCTAACGTATCATCCAGGCTTCGGAGCAATGAAGCCCGAATTAAAATTTATTGTAAGTAGTTGAAAGCTGGACGCCGACCATAATATTAGAAAAAAAAAGGACGTTTCGGCTCCAGCACGGGAGCCTCGTTCACAATCTTGCCAAGCATCCTGTTTACAATCTTCCTTACAATGTCGCCTCCCGACCAGACGGGTTTCCGTCAAACTCTTGAGTTCTTCAAGTTTATTTATTAAGCAATGTAGGTTTAAGCAAAAGCTGTTGTGATGTCTGTGCCCATACAATAACAAGGCCCTCAACACCGGAGGAGGTCATTGTGAAGCCAGGAAAAATAATAATCCTGGAGACGGCTCACAATAACAGCCTGTGAGATACACAGGTAATTTCTACTCCTTCTTCTTGTCCGTCTTCATGTTCCTCTTCGTCCTTTTCTTCT
This sequence comes from Dermacentor andersoni, assembly GCF_023375885.2. Classification (NCBI taxonomy): domain Eukaryota; kingdom Metazoa; phylum Arthropoda; class Arachnida; order Ixodida; family Ixodidae; genus Dermacentor; species Dermacentor andersoni. The sequence continues at coordinate 228,820,732 of NC_092814.1, forward strand.
TCTAGCCGGAGGAAAGGAACTTTCAGTGCAGACTACGTTCGGGTAGGCAGATCATTTTTGCTAGATACAGGGCTGGCCCAATAATACCATGAGCTTTTATTTTATCGAAGAATACTTCAATTACTGAGAGCGTCAAAAGCCTTCGTAATGTGAACTTACAGAAACAGCTGTGGTTACCATGCAACGTCATGGATGGCACTGAGTCGTGCACTGAAACCGAAGAAAGCTGAGGAGTGCCAACTTATCACCAAAGGAACTGTTGCAGGATGACGGTCACGGGGTCAGTCAATGAGCGAGCACGAGAAATAGCGGAAGGCAAGGACAGACACAACGACTGGGAGCTTCCTTCCTCAAATGCCTAGGCGCATCGAAAGCGCGAAGGCGAGAGCTTGTGGTAGCGTATGCATGGCTCACAACCACCACAGAGCTTCGCAGTCGTCTCCCTCTTGGCCCCCTCCCCTCTTCAGTGCTCCTCTGTGACAACGGCGGCGCGGACCTAGGCTCTTTCGGCTCAATAATGTTTCTCTCTTTCTCTCTGTCGTCATGCATTCCCCACCGCCGGAAGCGAGGGAGGCTGGTTCATACAGGAAGAAGCGGTCGTACGTTCGGATGAAAGCGACGGGCTATCCTGGCGGCGACTCATGGAGTGGCTCGCGTTAAGTTTACGGCCGGTGAGTGGGCGGTGTACGATCGGGTTGGAGCTTGGGGAATAATTCTACAAAGGATAAATTCTGAAATCGAGGGAGCGGACAGGGAATGGCAGGGAGGTTAGCCAGGCAAACGTCTTGCTGTGTATACCCATATGGGCAGATGGAGGTTGCAGTGGAGACGAGACACCGGGAAAAGAAGTAGAAGAGCAGATAATTCACAAGTACCAACATTGGCAGAGGAGCGGCCAGTCAAATCTGTCCACTTTAGATAGACGTCAGTGACCCTCGCCTATCTTTGTGGGATGACGATGGGTGAGGCCACGCTGCCAGTATTTTCGCTCCCGTACAAAGTCCCGCATCAGATCGGTTTAACGCGAGTGACGAGACTGACGTTGCACAACGAAGCGGGGGCAGTGCCAGAGCACATATACGTATATGTAATGGTCGCGTATGGGTGGGAGCCTCCCATTCCACTTTTAACGAGAAAGAAGCATGATTTGCGTATAGGCTACCCCGACAGACATAGGGGACGCCGCTACGTTCGTTGCATCGTATAGCGAGGGGGCGAGCGGCAATTGCAACCGCATAAATCGTTACCAGCGAAGATCACTTTCGTTTACTTCCCATATACTGAGGAAGTGAGCAGCGTCACGTATAGCACAGTTTACGAGCGGTCAAATCAGTTTTGTGCGTGTTGAGACTTTGCGATGAAACCTGCCACCGCAGCTTGCAGTCACATAGAATATCCACTCGCTCCCGAAAGGTGTTGTTGGACACCTCTTTGTAGAGCACATATTTAGAGGCTCCGCGTCCTTATCGGGGTGTCACGTTTCTGTAAAGAAGAAACTATGTAGCATAAAATGACTTGAAAGATCTACGCTATCACCTTCTGCACTAATGATGGGGTCCCAGCCTCCTCTTACTTTTCTCTACATTCCATATGTTATAATCTCTTCGGAATTGCTTTTACATTATAATGCTTTTTAGGTCTCAGTGTCTGCCTCGTCCATTTGAGATTGAATGAAATTACACTTCATTGAAATGGTGTCAATCGTTTCCATGGCTTGCACACAACAGCTTAAAGAGTAAGAAAGCAAAGAGAAGAATGGCAGGGAGGTCAACCAGACGAGCGTCCGGTTTGCTACTCTACGTTGGCGGAAAGGAAAGGGGGAATAGAAAGAGGAAAGCAGGACAGAGCAGCCTAAAATTTCTGAAGATGTAGCAGCGTGCTCTGGCGACAGCAAGTTTGCTGCAACCAAAATTTATTTGCTAAGCCGAATGTGCCACTTAACGCAGCAATCTGAAAGATTAAATGAAATTGCCCTTCCGGGAATCACTTCACGAGCGCGATGGCTCGAGGGAGCAAGCGAGCGAAGCCGCACTTCGTGCATAATAATTAGCGCAGCGTGCCAGAGCAAATCTTCCCGCATATTCCTCTTCCCCCTGTCTTTGCGCTTACTGCTAATAACTCAAACACTTAGGTGGAGAAATGTCGTTGAGAAGAAACACGGATCCGGAAAAATTGGGACGCGTTTACACGTCGAACCGCTCGTTAGATGGGACGCATAATTAAGGTACCGCGGCAGTAAATTGCGGTAAGTCGATTACATTTGTGCCTCCTAGCGCGGCGCGCTCCGGCAGCATCAGCCCGCCAGGCACTGCATGATTGCAGTCACACGAACGCTCACCGCCACATTTCACGCACGGGCGCAGAGAAGGAAACGGCGGGCGCGCCTGCTCTTCGCATACACACTTTCCGAGTGCACAACGAACCCCCCGCCGTCTTGAGCGATGGTGGTTCGTCCTTCCGCCACATGCACGCTGTAGCGAGCGAGACGTGCGAGCAACGAGAAGGAGTCGCTCACGTGCGCCTTTCTCTGATGGATCTCTGTAAGTGGGTCAGAGAGACGTCGCGTTTACCTGCCTGCCCGCCGAGCAGCCGAGGTTGTCGACTCTGCAGCAGGCGTTAACAGCAACGACACGAACTGCAAGAACGGTGCTTGCGCCTGACGTGAACTGCTGTCTTTAGATGGCAGTTCACGTCGCCTTTACATGTTTGGCATGGAACAAGGCGGCGTCATGCAGCAGGCTGAAGCAGAAGCTCGAATTTCAATTATCTATAAATCTGAGCTGGGACGCCACTTTCGAGGAGTTAACAGACGCATCTTAAAGCATATAAGAACGTATGCATGCAGGTCAAATATAATGTAGCAGTCAAGCTGCCGCCACGTCCCCATCAAGCGTTAACTCTCAGTATTCCTTTTTCATTCGACCTTTGTGCGATGCCAAATCCGTAACTGCAGCCTGAAAATATGTCGCTATAGCTGCAGATTCTTTCTCAGCATGTTTTGAGTGCTCGTAATATTGTCATACTCTTCCTTTCCTGAAGTGAACTTAATTATTATCATTACTATACGTGCTACAATCGATGAAGCAGCAGAACTCGCGCAAAACTTAATGTGGCGCCGAATGAGCTAGGGAAAAAGGAAATAAGGATGTTTCAGCCTTGATATACACACTGAGCTCTCTAGTGAATTACATATGGCCAATAAGAACATTGCACAACAAAAGCGGCCATTATTCTCGCCTCCAGTCTCCGCCGCCCTGCCCCTTTCCCACACTTCTCAGCGGCGAAGTCAATTGAGAACAATGTGCAGCCACACAGCGGAGACGTGCGACCCAAATTCCCGCCGCGGGCCACAAACTGCGCTGGTGGCTCATCGCTAATGAACCCATCCAGGGAGGCAGCGGGAGGCGGCTTCGCAGCCCCCCCCCCCCCCCCCCTTCGCCTCCCCTGCAGACCCTTCTCCTCTGCTTTAAAAAGGGCAGCCGGCGAGCGCTTGGCGGCAAGCGACGCGGCGGCGCATTAGAGGAACGCTCGGCCCCGCCGGAATCACATCAATCAGAGGCTTGCCGAGCGCCAATTTCGAGGAAGACGCGCCGGAGGCAGGGGGAAAGGAAAGAAAGCGCCTCCAACGGCAAGTGCACGAAGCGGCACGCTGCACACAGCTTTTGTCTCTCTCCGCTCGTGTCACAGCGACCGAAAGATGAAGAAGAAAACTCGGAAAAGTGGGAAGTTTAATAATGCGGTAAACGGAGACGCCTTACAGATGCCAGAAACAATCAATCAGCGCACAAGCGAGTGCGACAGGTTAGCGGCGCTAACTGCGCGGTGTTCTTCCACATCTCGTTCAAGGTTTGTCCGTAACAGGCGATTGCGAAATACATATGAAGAAACTGAGGAGTCTACATGCTTCAGAGCGTCGTGAAAAACTGAGTGAGTGCGGTCATGATTAGGTGGCCAAGTTTGAGTTTATTCCAACAAACTGAAACCGCAGTCACAAAAGAAGCTCTTACGCTAGAATTGCTCGTATAAGAGCGAATTCCAGTCAATACTGATGCTGGCCATATTACTAGCGAAGGCGGCTGGCCAATTGCAAGAAGCCTTTACGAAATAAAAGCTTTGTGAATACGGCCCCTGCTGCATATATACGGAGAACATATAGCGGATCTACTTCCTAACAAAAATTTGCAGAAGCAGGGAGGAAACAAACAAAAATATTGCAAGTTATATACATAATGAAACACGTTCAAACACACAAAAGCAAAGACAGAAAAAAATAATATATAGTCACCACAATAAGACCACCCACTAAGACTGTTTGTTAAAGAAGATGCCAGCCAGCTAGTCGTGATATTGGACATATTAGCGAAGGCACCCTGCCGATGGCAAACAGTGCTTATACGAACAAGAGGTTTGTGCATTCCGCCCCCAGGATCCGTATTCATGCAGGAACCTTCTCCTATGTATAAGCGTCCCCTCATTGGCCAGCGTTCGGGCGCTCGCTACTCGTGAGAGCAATCGGCCTGACAGCCAGGGGACGTATTCTGCGACGATCACTTTGGGGCGATAGTGTCGCCGTCAGGCGCGCGCTGATTGGCTGGTTAAACGCTACGTCACGCGAAGGCGACAGTACCGCCGAAATGATCGCCGCAGAATACGTCCCTAAACGACCGCTCCGTCGACGGTTGATTGCAGATAGCACTTACGTAGGACATGCTTCGTGAACATGGAAAAATACGTAGGTTGAAACGTCCTTATTGTCTACCAATTCCGCATATTTGGTTACTATAGGAGCACCAATTTTCAAACCAGCTTTCAAACTTAATCGAAACATGAGCTATAGCCACAGATAAAACATAAAAAAGCCATAATTAAACAAATATCTTCCTTATTTTCACAAAGTCTGCAAGTCAAAACCGACAAAGTGCCCATCAGAATGTACAAAACTATGTTACGTCATTCGAATATTAACTCAGTTTTCCGGACAATATATCAATCAATCAATCAATCAATCAATCAATCAATCAATCAATCAATCAATCAATCAATCAATCAATCAATCAATCAATCAATCAATCAATCAAAGGATTTTGTTTCCAACATAATAGTTGGGGGTCACCTCAGGCGAAAACCGGCAAAATGCAGCTTGAAAGGTGCCTGGGGGTCCGTACACAAGGCAGCATACACGACAAAATTTATACATAACACACACACACACACACACACACACACACACACACACACACACACACATATATATATATATATATATATATATATATATATATATATATATATATATATATAGCATACATAACTAACAAGCATGTTTAGACTGGTATAGACCAATTAATTTCATAAAATGTTGATAAAACAACAGATACATTCATTTAAAATGAGTCGCACAAACTTAATAATGGCCCCACATAGTTACAGCACCGTAGTAATTGGTAAAATACGATAAAATATAATTACAAAAACACACATAGTACTTATATATGTAATGCAAAAAAAAGAAGGAAACAAGGCAATCTAGTACAAGGAAATGAAATTGTAGGGGTAAGAAATGGATGGGAATGCTCAGTACTCTTCTGAAATAAGGTCTCCGCGCAAGTGTTTTTTCGAAACGTTGTTGATATTCCACATTTTAGTAAAGAAGAAGTGTAGACACGCAGAAAGCATGCCGAGTTTATTGCATTTCCGGCAATGCGACGAGCTAGGCAGCTAGGCAGTCATTCAGTACAGTGTAGCTCACCAACAATGTGCGCATACATCTCGTAATGTAAGGCCGTACCTATAAACTCAGGGCACAGGCAGGGAGGGTATCGTCTTCTGCAACATTCACTACAAGCTTATCACAAATGGTGGTTCAGCACGCTTTGCCTGTTATGCACGACATTCGCACGGACAAATCGATTTCTTTCGAGCCCGTATAACGTTCACCGTCCAAGCACATGGCTGCCCGAGAGGCCATGTTCGCGTGATGCGACGGCAAAACAACACGGCTGTCATCCAGCTCTGCACGCAAGAGCAGCTCCACGCAGTAAAGTACTCTGCGCGCTCTCTGCGTCATCGAGGAGGAGCGGACCTTTATATTAAAGCGCGCGTAAATATCGCAAGGTCAACGAACAGGAAAGACGGGAATGAGCGAAGTCTCCGAATCGGTTGGTTTAGCTCGGACCAACGAAGGTACGCCGAGCAACGATATGTACACCCTCGCCCTGTGGTAACAGATTCCCGAGACCACACAGAAGAAGCGGCGAACGCAAATGAACTGCGTTATGTCATAGCTTTCTCGCATATACGAGCCGCCGGGAGCTTAGCGGAGTTGCCGCCACCAGCACATGCGAATCAAATGGCGCGAGAAATACCCTATTCTCACTGTTTGTCACACTAGAAACCGTACGTTGTGGAAAGCTAGAGCTCTCGCAGGCCAATCGTAGGACTAATGTAAGTACAAAAAGACCAACCGTAAACCAAGGCATATCGGCCCGCCGCTAGGCCACAAGCCAGCAAGGGCCGTTCTTTGTCAAAGACAATGGCGGCCAGCGCTACCGATAAATGTGTTGCAGCCAGATAAAAGGTCGCTGAGAGAAAGCTAAGCAACGTGTTCAGCTGTATATGCACGGCTACTCGGTGAAAACGCACTGTGCTTCTTGATCGAGCGGCCGTGCTATATACGGTATAGTTGCAGCTGAAAAACGCAGGCCCCGACACGCCGCATATATTGTCACGGTAGGTAGCCGGTGCGCTCCGGCTGCGCGCAATAACGCATGTGCACCGCTACATGCTCAGGGCGTTGTTCAAAGCCGCACCCACAACCGAATCACTATGGGGCGAATTCTTAATTCTCACTAAAAACGGGGGGAAATCAGGGGGGAATTCTTCCCCCAAATCGGTCGTAGGTAAGAACGCTTCGTGCTTGACCGCCGTCTGTATGCCGCACCAATCGAGACAGCTCATGACACGATATCATGGGGCAAATTGCGGACACGATTCTTGCGCGTAATAAGCTGCATAAATGCGCATTTTGCGCTTTTAACTCTCAAAACTTCCGCGTTCGTGTGTGTGTGATATATATATATATATATATATCCACAAATAACCACTTACACTAGAATTGTTCATTATACCGCAAGGGCGTTTTCTTTAACTCTTCTATAAGACCATTTCCACTTTGGCTAGCGCGACAACGAGACGGTCGCCGCGGCGATGGCCAATCCCAGACAGCAGGTATACGTATACATGAGAAATTTTGTGAAAAGGGATCCATAGCTCTTGCTTCTACCAGGCTGCGCAGCTTTAGTGAGGCTGCGCAAGCAGAAAGGTCGCGATTAAATATCGAGTGAAATTTGATAATAAATAAACCTATACTGCACAATTAAGTGCGCACGTGCTTCTTTCTGAAGTCATAACTAACAGCACTTACAAAAAGCACACGGCAATCGATATGGAAATCAAGACATCGCGCCGATGCTGTTTTAATACGACGACTTATTCCCTTAACTTGTACAGCACAACTGCATTAATTTTCTCTCAAGCGCTGCAGGTTCTTCATTACTTATTTGAAGCACAGCATACATTGCCTAGAATACCCATGAAAACTATACTGTCATTCTTTTCTTTCTTTTGCCACCAATAAAGAATGAAAAAAAAGACACACCCATACTTAGAGAAGGCGCGTGGACACCGTTGCATTAATTGCAACGGACCGACAGATAAATGGCGAACGTTTTAGAGAAAGGCTAGAATGGGCAGCCCGAGCGACATAGCTTGATGGATGGCATCTGCCAAGGTTCCAGGCACAAGCGTAATGAAGCGCGCTGCTTTGGGGAGGAGAGGAAATACAGCTCGTCTGTTCAATTGCACATTGCGCTATTACAAAAACACGTCACGGCCGTTTCCACTCCCGCACGGCGCTTTCTGGCTCCAGCGTCTGCCGTGCGTCTGCTTCTGCATGAACGTCATGCGGCATCTTAATAGTGACGGTGAACATTAAACGAGCATGGGAACCCATAAAGTAAGCCCAAGTGAAACGTGGGTGGGCTGCCACAGGTTTCGGATGCTGAATAAGCGTTCAAAATAGCCGCCGAGCAAGAATTGACGCGCTTCATGTGTTTTCTTCCGCGCGCACAATTAGGCACTCAACCTTTAGATTTATTTATTTATTTATTTATTTATTTATTTATTTATTTATTTATTTATTTATTACAAATACCTACAGCGCCCGAGTTGATCATTATCGTAGGGGGGTTAATAACAAACATAAAGGCCAAAGATTGAAGTTCGCGAAAAACGGCATCGTGTCAGCTATGGTATCAAAAATACAATAATCGTAAATAGTAGTGAAAGACAACACAATCAATACCAACAACACCCGATTAAAAAAAGGTGTTACACAATGCATAAAACGGAACACTGGAAATATTGTCTAAAACAGATTCACGTAAGCTTCTCCATGGCAGATGAAAAATTGGGTGTAGACACTACCTCATCCGGGAGCAAATTCCGCTCTGCAATTGTTCGCGGAAAGAATGAAAACTTATATACATTAATACGACTTTTGTAGGCCCTTATTTTCTTGGGATTATCGCGTCTCTTAGACTGATAATGAGGTGGTTTTAAATATACGTTCTTATCGATTCCTGTGTTACCGCTGTTAATGTTGTGTAAAAGCTTTAACCTGATTATTTTTCTGCGTGTGGACAGCAACTTGCATTCTAGATTTCCCCTGATTAGAGAAACTCCAATTTGGTAGTCGTAGGTGCCCGTGACGAATCTTGCAGCCCTTTTCTGAACACGCTATAACTTATCTTCAAGAACTTTTGTGAAAGGCTCCCATGCTGCGCAAGCGTATTCTAACACCGGCTTAATAATAATAAGATTATTGTACGCACACGCGCGACGGCCTAAATTAAGATCGAGGCTAGCATTCACACAGAAGGTGACATCGCAGGAGTAAGAAATGTCCCAGCCAATTGTCAATGCGAACGAAATGGAAGCGCCCACCTTCTAACAACAACAACAACGACAACAATAATAATAATAATAATAATAATAATAATAATAATAATAATAATAATAATAATAATAATAATAATAAGAAGAAGAAGAAGAAGAAGAAGAAGAAGAAGAATAGGCGAGAGGATTTTACGTCCGCTCATAGGCTATGAGAGTTGTCACTGTCGAGGATCCAGGGACACTAATACTATCATAATTTTTTTTTTTCGACATTCTTCAGTGGTCGAAGCGGCGCTCTGTCAAAGTTATCGCTAAGATTGGCGCCAGTCTTGAGCGCTGGATGATAAGAAAGGAATATAGTCGGACGAAAGGAGTCGTTACATATAGTTGCCCAGAATTGATTTTCGCCAATTGGGGTTCTTTAACGCGCACCGAAATCTCAGTACCACGGGTGTCATTGCATTCCGCTTCTATCGGAATCTGGCGGCATGACCGGGAATGAAATCCGCAACCGGCCATGTGCTCTGCAACAGAGCTTATGCAGCGAGCCATCGCGGTGCGTAAGCATGCGCGCAAATTAAGAAAACGGTGTATCAACGCCGAACGATATAGTTACAAAACTACTGGCATGATAACAAGCTACTAAATTGTCTCCTGGTGAAACTGAAGCTACGACGCAAATCGTAAAGTGCGAGGGAATGAAACATGCAACATAATGACGCGAAGGACGCGCTTACAGTTCTTTACATTTTTCTTCCGTCGCTGCTTTGCTGCGGTGCAAAATGACTCATCACACTGAATTAACCCCCACCGATGCGCAAAGTGCGCGAGTGCTTGCCGTCGAAGCGAGCGTGCTTGTTCGGTCCCTCAGATGTTTTGCGATCTCCTTTTAAAGCGCGTAGTAAATTAAGCACTGTCGCTGCAAAAGCTCTTGGAAAACTTGGAATATGTACTCGAAAGACCACTTGCGTATACACTGAAGCTTTGACCCGGGTCCACGAGTTGTGTCTCTTTTCTCCTCGATTTCTTTTTTCCGCCCCGTCCGAAGTTTGCGTAGCCAGTTTGGTCCTTAATCTCTTACGTTAACGAACTTCATATTTCTATGTATCTTCACGAAATGGCATTTATCGTTTCAACCTCGCATTGTTTACAAACTGAAAACTTGAACTCTCTCCGACCATTAGAATGCTCCACAATTAACGTTAAGTAATTGTCCGACGACGCGACAGCGGAGGATATTGACGCGTTAGAGAACAACGGGCGAGGGAAATAAACGCGCAAGTCAAACGATCCGCTCTGTTTTCACGGCTACAGGCGTACGCCGTGGGAGTGCTCGCTCTATAGTGTCTGTACATGGCGAAAGGCTATCGTTGCAGACGCGGGGATGCGGCAGCTGCGCTATAAGGCTGGCCTTGGAGCGTATACGTCAGGCCACGCCGTCTAATGTATTGCCCGCAGATCTGACAGCCTCCGAGGTCTGCGCAGAGAGCGCAAGCGCGATACAGCAGCGAGGCGAAGCCCGCCGCTACCTCAGCTACAACTACCCCCCCCCCCCCACCCACACCCCTCGCCCACCCACTCTACAACGCCCGGCGTGCGCGTAGCGCGCGCAGCCGTGACTTTGTAACGAGACGCGGCGCGAGGCCACGGGCAGCTTGCTTACGATGCGGACGGAATCCTTTACGGACGGCCTGCGCGCTCTCGCACAATGCGTGCCGTCATCACTCATCGTCTATACACACATATCCTCACTTCCACCCTCCGGCTTTCTTGCACCAGCAAACGTATCGAGTGAACCCTGCGTGACAAGTGCAGTAAACGCGATACTATGGGAGCTATAGCGCCGTGGTTACGGAAAGCGTTCGGATTCGGCGGTAATTAACCCTGTCCCATGGACCATTCTTTCTTCTTCTTCTTCTTCTTCTTCTTTTATTTAATAACGTGCTGTAAGTTGAGCCTAGCTTAAAATTAATGAATGAACAAGTCTGTTATTAGGGAGGGCTGGCCTGTGGCTTAAGTGGGGAGCGGAGTTATTTGGCGAGGCCACGCTGCCACAGCGATAGCTATTACGCCTTCGAATGTCTACTTAGCATTCTGCAGTGACGCAGTCGCACGGTCAGCTACAGACACCGCAGGACGAAGCCAGAGCTTCGAGAGTGATTCGCAGCTCGTTCGTCAGCGCTGGGTGCCTACCGTTACTTTTATTGTTGAGGTATAGTCTTCTTCAGCACCCCCTCCCCTTTTCCCCCCGCTGGAGCTTTTTCACCTTGTTTTGTCTTGCCAGGAGCACGTACGCACCACCGTAGCGCCTTTATCGACCTCTCCAAATCTGTCGCCCGTCAAGTGCGCAAGGACAAATTCATTGTTTCCAGTTGGACTCCGCGGCTATTTCCTCATACTAAACAACGAGGCCGAGTGGCGGTGGCGATATTTTTCTGATGACTGCTTCGCAAGCAGCAATGTCGTGCGCCTGGAACTCAAAAAAAAAAGAAAAGGCGAGCAAATATGGTACTGCTACAATCACGGACAAGTTAAGCGAAAAAGGGGCGATGCAGAGAAGAAAAGATCCCTATTTTCCTTTACGGAAGCGTTGACAAATTCACGAAGATACGTATAGTATGTAGCACTTTGTACTGCTCTTGTCAACCTCCTAAATCCGTCACTTTCTCTTTGAATGATGGAAACCACTCTTGCAACTCGTGTATAATGCATACAGTAGGCATCTCAGGCGGTGATCATATTAACGTAAAAGGTCGAATAGGCATCGATGATGGCAGTGGTTCCTAGCAGCAGCCACCGGAAGGTGCATGTGCCGCCCTCTTTTTCACAGAGGATGTATCGAATGTCCGATAAAAAAAAAAGGATATAAGCCAGGCACGTTACAAAGGCTAAACCGTAAATTATTATTATTATTATTATTATTATTATTATTATTATTATTATTATTATTATTATTATTATTATTATTATTATTGATTTAGTGCCACGCGGCGACAATATTGTTTGTTTTTTTTTGTTCCCACCGCCATGCTGTATCCTTTGTCGCACTCTTGATCATAGCCTTTGTGGCGTGTCATTTGGACAAGATTTCGAATCTTTGAATCCACCCTGTTAGGATGCCGTAACCGGTTCCCTCAGCACACGTGCATGGCACTTTCATTGCTGCGCTTACAGGACGCTCGCCCAGCAAGAAAAATCTAACTACAGTCGCAGACCGGCCACGCGGCAAGGAAACGAGGCGTTCGACAAGACGACCTCGCCAAGCTGAATTGTACTGCACTCGGCGCAGGTTGGCTTGCGAGCACTCGTGCCTGAGTAATTAGGAGCGTATCGCAGCCGATGCCAGAGTCAGCGAAGGAGGGGTGCGCTCTGTTCACCACTTCACGGAGCCCAGGTCGTTATGTAAACACACTCGCGCTCGTTGATAGCTTTTCGCATCGGGCCCCCAGGCAGCCCACATGGACCTCACAATTGAGCCTCCTTCGTGGCGCAATACGTGACTCGCTCCGCACGCCACGAAGTTGCGCGGGCGGCGCGAGCCTCAGTATCCACCAGACGAGCAGGAACGGTGAAAGGGATAAAGAATAAGCAAAGGTTTAAGACCCTAACACAACACTACGTTCAAGACGTGCAGCTAGAGAGGTCGCAGGAGGTACAGAATTAATGACAGTTTCACCATAAGTGCGTCGACAACCCAATAAGACCACTCAATTGCGCCTATACTCGCGGACTTGGTCCCGCCGCACGTTTGTACAGACGCCCAAGTCGGGAACAGAGCCAGCATTTGTCATACCAAAATGCCCAGCCGCCGATCTACTAAAACACGCACTGGGTGTGATCACCTCATCGCAATCAGCGCAGTCAAGTCGATCTACAAAGCATCGAAGATTCAGCTATATAGTTCTACTAAAAGTTTCACCGTCTACACGGCACTTAGACCATTTCGAGGAATAAACTGAAATAATCAGCGGAACAAACATAAAGAGAGAGAGCAAATGATAAATGAAAGGCAGGGAAGTTAACTAGGACTGAGCCCGGTTGGCTACCCTACACAGGGGAAAGGGAAAAGGGGAGGTAAAGATTAAAAGAAGAAGAGAAAGTCCACTGAGGATATCGATCGGTCACTCAGTCCGGATCACAGACGGTGATTAAATCCAGTAGCTTTCAAATATCGCAGCAGCGCTTTTGTGGCCTTTTGTAGCTGCGATATGCGAGGTCATGGCTCCAAGATGTTGTTCAAGGTGAACGGCTCTCTATCTAACTGATTTAGAGCTGTGCAGAGGTCATGTCTTTTATTTTCAAAAGATGGGCAGTAGCACAGTAGATGCTCTATAGTCTCCTCGACACTGCAGGCATTGCACTCGGCGCTATCAGCCATTCCAATCAAACGCGTATATGCATTGGTGAATGCGACGCCCAAGCGTATAAGCGGCACAGCATTGTTTCCTCATTTCGCGGGAGCCCAGGTAACAGCCACAGTTGCACAGATGGGTCGAGGGAATGCAATCGATGTTGGGTGAATTCAGGTGTGTGCCATTTTTCCAATGTCATACGGTGCGCTAGCTTGCGTAAGTGTTGGGCTGCGTCAGTCCGCGATAAAGGTACAGAAACAAGGGTTGCTCCTTCGTGTGCTTTCCCAGCAGCTTCGTCAGCGAGGTCGTTGCCGGAGATACCGCAATGGCCAGGCAGCCACTGAAACACGACGTCGTGTCCTTTCGCTATCATACGATGGTGCATTTCTCGTATCTCCGACACGAGTTGTTCACAGGACCCGCGACGAAGAGCTGACAGAAGACATTGCAAGGTTAGCATTGTGGTGAATTCATCAAGTGTACTTCGTCCAGAATTTTGTCCAATGGCACCAAATACAGTAATTTCAACTTGTTTTCCGTAGATGCTGCACTTTATGATTAACCGCTGAGCGCCTACGTGGCGAGACATTTCAGTCTACCAAGGAGTAGCCAGCCCTTTCCACCGCTTGAGAGCCATGTGCGAGAGCGGTGATCTAAGAATGACTACTTCGACGTCAATGAAAGCCATGCACCTTCCGTCTAGGCTGTATCGATTTTGTTTCTTTATTCCATCCCTCGCGTTCTGTTGATACGTTCAAGTTCTCTTCACGTACCTGCACCACACCTTCCCAGATGAGAATATTTACTATTTCATCACCGTCCGTGATGAAATATGCAGCCCTCATTAACCCTTGCCCGCTTGGAAGCCATTCACCTCTATGCGAACAAGATAGAAATGTCTCGACAAAGCAGCAAGAAGAGCGGGAGCTAAGGAAGCTCGAGGCGTTTAAGACATCCGTATATGAAAAAGATTTCAAAGAAGGAAAGGGAGGCAATAACCCAAATAGGTCGCCCTGTACGCGCCACGCAGCTTACGCAAGCGGAAGTGGTCGCCTCGGTTTTCCTCAAGGAACCACGGCGGCGGCTGCGATGACTGACCAGCGGGCACTCGTTCGTTTCCGCGAGGAATCAATTACTCGCAGTCGCGCACTCGGGCCGTGTCCGTTTACCGGGGAGAAAATAGCGGCACGAGTCTACACGCGCGCAGGGCGCGAGCCGGATGGGCCGACACACACTCAAGAGCCACAGCGAAAGCACGGGATGGCCATGTGGCCGGACGCCAGGAATAAACCGCCTCATCAGACGCCTGAATGGAGCCGGCGCGTCAAGTATACGGTGGGCCCTCAAGCAGAATGCCACTTGACTGACGCCTTGACTGACGCCTGCGAAGCCGAGGCGATTTATACTCCGCCTAAGCGGCATATTTTGGCGGCGTTGGGATTATACGCGCGAACCATCGATCGCCGCGGACAGAAGCTGTACTCTTTCAGGGAAGTCGTGTCTGACCCGCACTGGATGCGGCAATGGCACAGATTAAGAATGACATTTTCTTTTTTGATTTGCTCAGTGGAACAGGCCAACTGCCGTAGCGTCACAGGTCGCACGATCGCCGTTTCAGAAGATTCGCTTACATGAACGAGACGGGCGAGCAGGTGAAATTGGAAACCAGACTGACAGATCCCGATGTGACCGCATTTGCATGGAATCGTTTTGGGCAGGCCGAGGTGGCATCGGCACCCTGCATCGAGGTAAGACAACGGAGCGTGAACTCCCGCCGTTCCTGTGCACCGGCGACCCAACCCGACCGCGCTTAAGAATTGACCTTGCGCACTGGGCGAGCTGCGTCGACCTGCCCTTCAGGTGAGTCGATTAAGCCCAAAGGTCGCCCGCTCAGCCTGAGCCGCTGGCTTGGTCATGAGTCTGGCTGGCAAAGTTCTGCCTGACAAGCTGACACTATATACCCGCTGTTACGTTTCGCCTACAACGCGCGGTAATGCCGGCGCGGATGCAACGGACGCCGGGGCTTTGTTCAAAGCGGCGGACATTTTGGCCCGTCCGACGCCGCCGCAACGCCTACCCGCCAAGCGTGTCCAGGCGTGTTTCAGTGCCACGTGTCTTCGTGTGTGTGTGTGTGTGTGTGCCCACGCTTGTCAAAGCGCGGCATCAGGGGAGCGGAGTTCCCCAAGTGAAGGTTGGCAATGCGTCACTACACTCGGTTCAGCAGGTCTCTCGGCTCGACAGTTCGCGCCGTCGTGGGGTCATGCTCCGCCGTCCCGTGACCTTCATCCCGTGACCTTCATCCCGCGACCTTCTCTTTTGGACCGCGACGCCGAGGGTATAAGAGCAGCTGCCCCCGGACGCCAGGAGGGAGGATCCGATTTTTACTGTTGAGTTACGTGCTCTCCCGTCTCTCCACTTCGGTCGAACTGACCGGCCGCTCTTTTGCTATGTTAGAATAAACAAGTTGTTCTGTTACCAGTCTTCTCTTGCTTTGCTGGGACCTTCGGATGCTTCCAGTGCCCCAGGCCGCCAGGCCAACGCTACCCTTGGGGCTTGCGACCCATTGGCAAGAACGGGCGTCAGCACCGAGACCCCAACAAACTCGTGCCAGCGGTGCGATTCCAACATCTGGTTGCCAGCGGTGAGATCGCGACAACGGAGGCCAGCAGCGAAGAGATGCGGTTGACTGTATGCTGAGCAGCACAACGACCATCCGGGAGCAGTGCAACGAGCCCTGTGTGACGACTGGTTGCCTGCAGCGGAACGACTGCGCTGAAGTCTTGGCTGCGAGGTTTGGTGAGTGCGGGACTTTCTTCTTCTGAGTTTTGCCAGGCTTTTGTTAGTGTTAGAAACAGAGCTGGTAATTGTGGTTGTCGTTGCTACCGGGTTAGTTTGCGGCAAGACAATAGTAGGCAGTAGAGAAAGCAGCATTCAGAGCAGCCATGGATTTGAAGTCGTTGCGCAAACCGATATTGCTGGAGCTTGCAAGAGAGTTGGGTCTGGATGTCTCAGACAAACTCAGAAAACCAGAACTGCTAAGGGCTATTCTTGAGTTAGAAGCTGAGGATGACGAGCTGTCGGATTGCCTTGAGACCATTGAGGAGCGGGCAAAAAGACATGAGCGCGAACTTATAGAACAGAAAGAAAAAGAAGAGCGTGAACACGCTTTGGAAATGAAGCGTCTCGAGTTAGAGATGGAACGCGCTCGTAATGGAAGTCAGGCACAAGGTGCAGGAGAACGAGTATTGTTCAAAATGACTGACCTGATGCGGCCGTTTAAGCTTGGAGAGGACATTGGTTTGTTCCTGGTTAACTTTGAGCGAACGTGCGAGAAGCAGGGGTTCTCTCGGGAAACGTGGCCACAGCGCTTGCTCACTTTGCTACCCGGCGAGGCGGCCGACGTAGTCGCTCGCTTGGAGAGAGAGGAGGCAGAGGATTTCGACAAAGTGAAATCGAGTCTGCTAAAAAAGTACCGGCTGTCAGCGGAGGCGTTCCGTCGGAAGTTTCGGGAAAATGAGAAAGGCAAAAGTGAGTCATATACAGAGTTTGCGTACAGGCTTATGTCAAACATGCAGGAGTGGCTCAAAGAAGAGAAAGCGTTTGGTGACCACGAGAAAGTTCTGCAGTGTTTCGGGCTAGAACAGTTTTATAGTCGGTTACCTGAGAACGTGCGGTATTGGGTCTTGGATAGGCCAGACGTTAGTACGGTGGCTAGAGCCGCTGAGTTAGCCGAGGAGTTTGTGACGCGTCGGGCTCGCGGAGCTAAGGACGGTCAAAAGGGTGAATTTGGCTCCAAGTTTGAGAGGCCGAAGTTCACACCCATGAGAGCAAAGGGGGATACACGTAGTGCGGATGCGAGTGAAAGCAGTCCGACCGAACGTAAGGAGACGGCGGCAACCGAAGCCGAACGCAGAAAGCGGTTCGAGACGAGGCAAGCGCGCGTTTGTTATACGTGCCAGAAGCCGGGTCACTTTTCGGCGCAGTGTCCAGAAACAAAAACACAAGTCGTGTTTTTGTCTATATGCAGCACTGACGAGAACATGAAGCTTCTCGAGCCTTACATGCGAGACCTCCTCGTGAACGGGAAAGAGTGCCGAGTGCTTCGCGATTCCGCAGCTACAATGGATGTAGTTCACCCCTCTTACGTAGAACCCGATATGTTCACGGGCGAGTGCGCATGGATCAAGCAAGCAGTGGAAGCTCATAGCGTGTGTCTGCCGGTAGCAAAAGTGCTTATTGAAGGACCTTTCGGAGCACTTGAGACGGAGGCCGCAGTGTCATCTATGCTGCCCCCCCAGTACCCGTACCTATTTTCGAACAGGTCCGATCACCTCCTGCGCGAGAAGGGGCTTTTGTTTGGTGAGGCTAGCGTTCAGGCCTTAACCAGATCGAAGGTTCGGGAGCTCGCTGCAAAGGCGGTAGTTGCGGGGCCGACGTTGTTGAACGATGAGAGAGGGTCAGAGGCGCAGCAAGCTGGTATTCAGAGCACGCCCGAACTGAATAAAATTGAGCCTGTAGCGTTAAAGGCACCAGATACTGGAGAGGAAATTCCCGATGCGGGAAAGTTAGAAGAGCTTCCGGTCGAGCTTCCGGGACTAGGCTCAGTGACGAACAGGAAAGACACCGATCAAGTCATTAGTGACTTAATAAGTAAAGCATCGCTGTCGCCTGAGCAGAAAACAGAACTACACCAGCTCTTACAAGAGTTTCAAGGTCTGTTCTCTGAGAGGCCTGGTAGGACTTCTGTCCTTACTCATGACATAGAACTTACCTCCCCAGAGCCAGTACGATCCAAGGCGTACCGGGTGTCACCCCGCCAGAGCGATATTATGGAGGCTGAGGTAAAGAAAATGCTACAGCTCGGTGTTATTGAAGCGGGTGAGAGTGATTATACCTCCCCTTTGATTTTAGTTGAGGTACCGGGCAAGGAACCTCGTCCTTGCGTCGACTACCGCAGGCTTAATTCCATCACTAAGGATCAAATTTATCCGATCCCTAACATCGAGGAGCGCCTTGAGAGAGTGAGTAGCGCTCAGTTTATTTCCACCCTAGATCTTGTCAGGGGTTATTGGCAGGTTCCACTTACAGAAGAGGCTAGTAGGTATGCGGCGTTCATTTCACCAATGGGGACATTCCGTCCTAAAGTTTTGAGTTTTGGTTTGAAGAACGCGCCATACTGCTTTTCAAGCCTCATGGATAAAATGTTGCGGGGACAGCAAGAATTCGCTTTACCGTATCTAGACGACGTAGCGATATTCTCCGCATCCTGGCCTGAGCATGTGGCGCACTTGCGGGCAGTGCTAACCCGCCTGCGCGATGCGGGCTTGACAGTCAAGGCTCCCAAGTGCCAGTTAGCACAGGCCGAGGTTGTCTACCTCGGACACGTGATTGGTCGGGGTCGTCGCCGCCCCTCTGAAATAAAGGTGGCCGCTGTGCGAGACTTCCCGCAACCGCGTACGAAGACCGATATTCGGTCGTTCTTAGGTGTCGCCGGCTACTATCAGAGGTACATCCCCAGGTACTCTGATATCGCGGCTCCCTTGACGGATGCTCTAAGAAAGACAGAGCCGCAAACAGTCGTCTGGGATGAGACGAAGGAAAGAGCTTTTAGCGCCCTAAAGAGCGCCCTAACAAGCCAGCGTGTGCTACGATCGCCCGACTACACAAAAGGGTTCGTTGTTCAGTGTGATGCTAGTGAGCGAGGCATGGGCGTTGTACTGTGCCAACGGGAAAATGGAGAAGTAGAACACCCCGTCCTGTATGCTAGTCGTAAGCTGACGAGTCGTGAGCAGGCGTATAGCGCCACCGAGAAAGAGTGTGCGTGTATCGTGTGGGCCGTTCAGAAATTGTCATGTTACCTAGCTGGCTCGAGGTTTATCATTGAGACGGATCACTGCCCTCTCCAATGGCTGCAGACCATCTCTCCCAAAAATGGCCGCCTCCTGCGCTGGAGCCTCGCTTTGCAACAATATTCCTTTGAGGTGCGTTACAAGAAGGGGAGTCTCAACGGTAACGCCGATGGCTTAAGTCGAAGCCCCTAACGTGGGAATCAGCCTCAAAATTGCTTGTTACTGATGTTTTTCTTCCTGAGGCAGGATTTTTAACCTATTGCTTTTGTGTAGTGTTTCAAAGTGATGATGTGCTTTTTAGTGCAATTTTTCCGATTTGTGGACGCGTTCTGAGTGCTGCTAAACTACTGTAAGGAACTAGGCAGCAGTATAAAAGGGGGAAGAGCCTGGCAGGGCTTAGTGAGGGTTGTGCCGTGCTTGCTGACTGAGCGGTTGACTTTTGGCGTGGTTCTAACGCTTGCCGGAAACGAGAACAAAAATGTCAACTCTCCCGAAGTCACTTTGCAGTGTCCTGTGTGCACCTGAACGTGAGAACGAGGCCTTCTCTGTGCGCTGCGCTCAAGAAACGCCCAAGGACGCCCAACTTCGGTTATGAGCATCATCGAGCGACATCCCTCCGGACAGCGGATGCAGTCCCCTGACCTTCGGGATCTCCTTCCCCCGGCGGGGCGGTCTGTTACGTTTCGCCTACAACGCGCGGTAATGCCGGCGCGGATGCAACGGACGCCGGGGCTTTGTTCAAAGCGGCGGACATTTTGGCCCGTCCGACGCCGCCGCAACGCCTACCCGCCAAGCGTGTCCAGGCGTGTTTCAGTGCCACGTGTCTTCGTGTGTGTGCGTGTGTGTGTGCCCACGCTTGTCAAAGCGCGGCATCAGGGGAGCGGAGTTCCCCAAGTGAAGGTTGGCAATGCGTCACTACACTCGGTTCAGCAGGTCTCTCGGCTCGACAGTTCGCGCCGTCGTGGGGTCATGCTCCGCCGTCCCGTGACCTTCATCCCGTGACCTTCATCCCACGACCTTCTCTTTTGGACCGCGACGCCGAGGGTATAAGAGCAGCTGCCCCCGGACGCCAGGAGGGAGGATCCGATTTTTACTGTTGAGTTACGTGCTCTCCCGTCTCTCCACTTCGGTCGAACTGACCGGCCGCTCTTTTGCTATGTTAGAATAAACAAGTTGTTCTGTTACCAGTCTTCTCTTGCTTTGCCGGGACCTTCGGATGCTTCCAGTGCCCCAGGCCGCCAGGCCAACGCTACCCTTGGGGCTTGCGACCCATTGGCAAGAACGGGCGTCAGCACCGAGACCCCAACAAACTCGTGCCAGCGGTGCGATTCCAACACCGCCTTCTGCCGGATCTAGGTAAACGTCCTGATGGACAAGTCGGTTTCGTACTTGGCGGCCATTAGTGGACTGTAACCGCCGTCTATGCTACCGCACTCGACATGTCTCGGAATAATTGCACATGACCAGATACGAATAAGAAATTTGATTGTGGGCGTTAATTAAATACAAATCGATTCAAACAGTAGGAGAACGAAGCGATCATTTTGATTTCTGATATTTTTTTTATTTTTTCCCTTGATTTTGTAACCCCCTTACACAATGCCCCCGTAGGGCCTGTAAAGTATTTTAAATAAATAAATAAATGTTGCCTGATATACGCCGACAGCAAGTCCCCGTGGATGCCGTTTCCGGTCACATGCTGCTCACCGGCAGCCTTGTGAATGAGGCGTTGCGAGAACAGCTACACCAGAGCACGAGCGCGCATACCGTGTGCCGTGACTAACGCATAAGGCACGTCAGAAGGATAAGGAAACATTTCTGGCGCCATTGGCTGACATCACGCACCACTCGAACTAAACCACGCAAAACAGAGAGCCTTAGGCGCTTTCGGGGAGAACAGAACCCGTCTTTGTTGGCGGGACCACTGACGTGTCAACGACGCGCTCGTATTGCCCCACTTCTCTGGCCGTGAGCGATGGATATATAAGCAAAGCTCTTTCGTCTTCGCCCTTGGACCAGCCGATGCGTGCAGGCGGAGAGAAGAAAGCGTCAGTAGCACGTGAGTGGACGAAAAGTAGAACGAAGTCATAACTGTCCAACAAAGCCAACTTTCAGTCACGGAGCGTCGCGAAACCAGTACTCGCGAACAGTGTACCTTCGCTATTTTCATGCAGGTGCAACGACATCTGAAGAATACAGCCTGGTCACGAGCGACGAATCTAACTCAAGGACAAGTGACCGACTCGTTGTCCGCTGGATGCCATCCAAGGGTTTCTACTCGGGGAAAATGTCCAAGCCACTTTCTAACATCGACCGCAGTTTCTGCGCATCATCTTCGGAGCCGCTCTTTCATAAATAATAAAACTCATCCATAGTATTGCCAATTTACTATACAACAACGCGTCGCCGCTTGATTTTGCTTTCTCGATGGCTGATCCAATACCTTTTCCGAGTGTTCTCAGCTGAATACTCCTCGTGAGCTTTAAAGGACGATTTCCATATACGTGACAACCACGTAACGATAATAAAGTAATATGAAAACAAGAATAATAAAGTCCACGTAAAATAGCGGCTGCATAAAGGCTAATTTTACGCTCACTGTATTCTACACCGCAATTTCGCTAGTCCAAGTTGAACGTTGGCTTTTGTAAACAGTCATTAGCGCGCATGGAGTGCCGCATCTCGGAATTCATGTCGGCGCGCGCTTTGAGCCTGCCCGTAAACAGTTTTGTTTTACTAGGAGGGTGTTTAAACGGGGATTGTAAAATTTCGGTGAGTTTTCAGACACTGACACACTCCCCGTAGCCTTTGGCTCAGGGTGGAATTAGGTGGCGCAATTACCCAGCTTTTCATTCGCTCCGAGATTCTTGATTGTCATCCTGAATTTCTCGTCTATCGACCATGATTCGGCTGCCCGTTGGCTCTTTTAGGGAGCAGAGGCCGGTACACAGCCTGCACGCCCCTTGCGGCAGTTTAGTTTTTCAGAGCAGTTCTTGTGAATGCAGTGTTTTTGCCACGCTGCGGGTTAGCCATGATGAATACTCGCCGCGGTGGCTTAGCGGCTATGGCGTTGCGCTGCTAGCTAAGCACGAGGTCGCTAGATCAAATCCTGGCCGCGGCGGCCGTATTTCGATGGGGGCGAAATGTAAAAACGCCCGCGGTCCCGTGCATCGGGGGCACGTTAAATATACCTTGGTGGTCAAAGTTAATCTGGAGTCCCCACTACAGTGTGCCTCATAATCAAATCGTGGTTTAGGCACATAAAAACCCAGAAGTCAAGCCATGATGAAAGTCAGGTCCAAACGTCTGGCCGGCTTTAGACGTACTAAACGGTGGCAAAAAACCAACGCTAAGTATAGATGCCGCTCTGCCATCCACTTTCCGTTGCACAAATTAAGATGCATAGGTTATCCACCTAATAGTGAATTAAATAACTTATCTAAAGCCCAATATTCAAAATCTCCATCTAGGAGCTCGCCAGTTCGAATTGTGCAGCGAGAGAGCCTGCCACTGGAACACTGCAACACAAACGCCAGACCAAGCTGGTCGCAGAGCGACCGGTCGTAAGGCAGCAAATGGTCGCTTTGGTCGAAAAGCGACTGTTTTGGGTCAGTAGCTCGCTGCTCGATCGCCGGTGTGAATGAGCCCTTACTGCTGTGGCAGTAAGGGCTCATACCTCTGCAGCGTTACCTTTAGGCAACGCACATAACTGTCTTCAAACCTCGCGATGAGGTCCGCTTGCAGAGTACACGCCCCTTGTGCTCGGGATAAATGCCGCTTGAGCTAGCCGCGTGTTCGACGCGTCTGTTCTGCAGGTTCTCACGGTCTAAAGGGCAAGCGCGAATTGTCTCAGTCAAGCTTGATCGGATATATGTATACGTTAAATTTTCCTGGCTGATTGTTACGCTAAAACACACTGCTATGGTCCCTACTAGAAGACACAGGTCAGACGGAATTGCACAGGTCTATACATGGACGCAGAGCAGGCACGTACCCAGGATATTCTTTCGGGAGGGGGGGGCAACACAAGGTAACTTTTCTATGCAAATGAGGGGGGGGGGGGGGGTGTATCTTTACTAGTACGTCCGCCATAAAGACGCGTAAACCCGCAAAAGAGAAATTAAATAAGGTGTATCTCACAGGTACGCGCCGGTCAGATACACCTCACCCGCTGTGGTTGCTCAGCGGCTACGGTGTTGGGCTGCTGAGCACGAGGTCGCGGGATCGAATCCCGGCCGCGGCGGCCGCATTTCGATGGGGGCGAAATGTAAAAACACCCGTGTACTTAGATTTATGTGCACGTTAACGAACCGCAGGTGGTCAAAATTTCCAGTCTTCCACGGCGTGCCTCATAATAAGAAAGTGGTTTCAGCACGTAAAACCCCATAATCTAATCTAAAGATACACCTCTCCTTTACTTGGCAAACAAAGAACCAAATGACATGGACTCGCGCAGGAAAGAAGCGCAGGAAGAACACTGCCAAGAACAAGTAAACAAGCCAAAGCGTAAAATAAACATTTCTAGTTGCGTTTTTCTGAATTAGCTCTGGAAGAATTGAAGAGAAATATATATTTGCGGTACAATTACAGGTCCTTTTTGATCCATCGTTTACTGCTCTACCAACTTAAGTGCCGAAACCGACTCGTATTGTTATTTGGGAAGTTGCGCGACGATGCGTAGCCGCCAGTCCCGTACAACCGCGTAGGACGCTGCGGTTCTAGACGTGCTGCACCCACTGCGGAAGGTTAGAAAAACACCCACATAAGCACAGCAGATAAGTCTTCGTCAGGCGGCTCGACTGACAACTGTAGAAGCATCATTGAAAACACACAGAATCATTTTCCAGTTCTGGCGGCGTTTTCTCTACTTCCTTATAAATAAAAAGATGTTAATTTCGGAAAGAGGGCGCCCCCCCCCCCCCCCCTCCTTGGGTACATGCCTGACGCAGAGACACGCATATGTACAGTCATGCACGAATCCTAGTAATCCAGAGCAGCACATTTTGTGATTGCAATGTTTCATCATCTAGCTTTAAGTTCCTTGCACTTGCTTACACGTCAGGCTTTAAAACCTTGCTCCGCTGTGCAAAAACAGGTTGTGACTGCTACGCCGGCGTGGCTCCCCATTTTATTTTTATTATTTTGAATCCCGTGTCCCCTTTAAACCGAAAAGGGTAATAAACCTGGGTATTACGCTGGTTAACCTGCATACATTCCTTTATTCGTGTCTATATCTCCCCATGTAGCCGTAGTAGTATAGCCTTGCTATTATATTGCCTACGCATAGTCGTTATAGCTATTTATCGCTGCTTTCGACATGGATTTCGCAACCACTTAACATATATAGTAAGTCCATAAGCACCTGTTATATGTTTCTCAATATGGACAATATCTTTGTGCAACTCACCCGTCGCGGTTGCTCAGTGGCTTTGCCGTTGCGCTGCTAATCACGGGTCGCAGGATCAAATCCCGGCCCCAGCGGCCGCTTTTCGATGGCGACGAAATGTAACAACGCCTGCGTACCATGCCTTGGGTGCACGTTAAAGAACCCCAGGACGTCAAAATTAATCCGGGGTTCCCCACTACGGCATGCCTCATAATCAGATTGTGGTTTTGGCACGTAAAACCCCAGAATTTCATTATTTTTTCTGCAACTCTGTTTCTCCGTTAACAGCGACTCTGCTAACCAGGTCAACTTTTCATAGCTGCTAATTGCGGAAGATTCGATGTGACTTACAGTGTGGATTTTCTGTGCAAGTCTATTCCACACCCCCCGACTAAACCAGTGTGTGCTAAACTTCTCAGATGGCCTTAGTATGCGAAGCCACCTGCGGCCGCGCATTTCATAGCCTGTTTCTGTTGTTGAAGTAACGGAGGATAAAACACTGATGCAGTTAGAAGCGTACATTCTTGAAAAAGCTGGCACTTAATTGAGATAAGTAAATCACGCACGAAATATATGCAGACAAAGCAGAGAAGGGACAGTACGGGCACTGACTGCCAACTGGTTTATTGCAACTGGTTACTGATGGTCAGACTTTATAAGCCACGCACGGTGGGGTGTTTTTTTTATGTAGTTATTTATTAATGCGGTGTCTTATGAGCATGTCTATATATCTTCAAATGCGTATATATTCATGTTATGCGTCCTTCCAATAAACCAGTTGTATAGTGAGTGCCTGCAGTACTGTCCCTTCTCTGTTTCCTATTTTTTGCATTCGGTTTCTTCGTTGACTAATACAGTTTCAGTAAATCCCTTAATGCATACTCATTGTTGTACAGAACACTCGGAGAGCAACTAACATGACATAAGCAGTTTTCATTTCACGCTATGTTATTAATGGACAGCACAGATACCCCATGGATGAATCGTTCGGCGTTCTTGTGTTGAATGGTTTTCTGCTCACAGCGGTGTTTCTTGTCCCCTGAAGAGATTTGAGGCCTAGATAAACTTCCAAAAATCAACAGCGCTGCAAGCACAAGTGTGAAAACTGGTACTCGTTGTTGGGAGCCATGAAGGTGAATACATGTCTATGTGACTGTGAAAAAAATATAGAAGATGCACCAACCGTACCAAACCTGACAATATAGAATATAGTTCTTTTATTCTGAGCGACAACAAATAATAAGAAAGAAAATTACGCTAATGCACGTCAGTCAGAACCGTCGAACATTTTATAGCTGTAATAACCGTAATGATCGTCGAAGAACAACTTGAGGGCAAAAAGTGTGTGTGTGTGTATATATATATATATATATATATATATATATATATATATATATATATATATATATATATATATATACATATGCATCTTCTATGTACGCGAAATTTGGAATTAATGGAAAGTACCAGCCATACAGATTTAAAACAACAGCTTTCTTGTGTAAGTTACCTCGTGCCTTAATGGCTTCGATCGCTCTTTAAGCGAGCACTCAGTTCATGGAACAGCAAATATTTCAATTGTTGCAAGTCATAAATAGATACACGCTCGGGCTTGCAGTCTGTTGATTAGTGATAAACGTTCGCCATGGTAATCGTGAACCTAACAAAATATTAGATGCTCAGTTGTGCGAATTTGCTTCCATGCATTGTAGCAAAGACTTCGTTGAAACAAACATTGCTGATAGGACACGCCAATAGACAATGCGAGTTTGACCGAGAAAGATTCACTTCTGTAGCCGCCAAGTGAGCGGCAGCTGTAATAATCTTACAAGCGCCGTCAATAGATAACACCAGCTATATATCAGTTCTGCTCTTCCGCTATTCCATCCACAGGTTGATTTTCGACACTCTCCCCACGAGACGTGTACTCACACAAGGCAGGCCGAGACGCCGGCGGCAGCTGCTCCTTGCAGTCGCCGCTCGAAAGCAGCGGACAACAATCCAGTCCGCACGTGAGAGACAGCTGTTGCTCACGGTGGAAGCGCGAGAGTGCGACACGGCAACCACCACGACGACTGCCACAATTTCGTAGAGGCGGTGACCGGCGCAGCCAAAGGTTTTCAACGTGGTCTTGCACAAAGTAAACGCACGGCTAAAACAAACGGCGCGCACAGTACGCAGACGGGCCAGCTGATCGAAGGCTGTGCCGCCGCGACGAAAGACGCCGACACGACTGCACGCGACGAGCCCGTTGCTCGAATGCTGTAAGTACGTAGCGCACGGCGGCGTGGCTTCGCTGAAGCCGCCAAGCGCAGAAGTTCAAGCTGTTCAAGTGGCCCGCTCTGCCTCCGCGCGCTGCTCGCGCCACCTATTGAACGTCAAAGCAAACAGCCGGTGAAAGGAGCACACGGGCGCGCCTGACGGCACTCCGAAGAACGACTACTCTGCGCTGTTGGTTTCGCTTTCGTAACGTCCGGCGCGGCCAAGGCAACCAAGTTGTTAGGGGGGTTGCCGTGAGTTGTCGCGCTTTCTGTCTTGCCATTTATGTACGGCCTTCAGACCTAGAGGCGGCTTGCGTCAAGCAGCAGCATGTGATTACATCTGTAACCATGCCCAATTAGCCTCGCTTGCCCTTTATATCAGTAAAAGACGAGCGAAACTAGGTAATTGGTATGGTCACGATCGTTTTCATTACCTGAATACCGGCTACCGAAGGCCATGGCAAGGAACGTTCATTTAACACGGGAGCTTTCAGTTTTAGGCGCAAGATTTGTGTAGCGACATACAAGGCAAAAAAATCCTCGCCTGCACGAGATACCGAGAGAGAGATAGCCACAGAGGCGCCACCACGTTAGTGACGTTTCTTCACCCCAGTTAATTGGAAATCCTAGGCGGCCAGTTCACCGCCGCATTAATCTTTCTCTCTTCGTCAATATTTGAACTGCTGCCTTCTTTTGTCTTGGCGTCGTTCCCCTCAGTTGTATTTTGTGTTGGCAGACTTACATAAGGTTCTACCAAATTTGTTGCGATAGATGCGGAGAAGACCACAATATAAGAAACTGGGCAATAAACGGTAAACGTTCTAGCATTCGACCTGAATGAACGCATGAAAGGTCATAAGGTTATATATTTACGAACAAGTGTACGCTATAATTAGTAAATTACAATATGTGCCGTAATTTAATTAGTTCGAAACCTATAGTTAGGTGCTTTTTTTTAATTCATCGATTACGCATAAGATTTCTCGTGAAGGTAATGTCCACCTAATCGAGTAATTCAATTTAAGGGCAAGAGCTGTTCTATCTGCCCCAGGTGACTTTTAAATAACTGTATGGTATATGAACGAGAAGAAAGGGGGTTAACCGAGGGGCCCGATTTTTATTAGTCATATCATAAGAAGCCAACAAGCACTGACACCAAGGACAACATAGGGGAAATTACTTGTGCGTATTAAATGAAATAAAGAAAGTTTCCTTTATTTCATTGAATAAGCACAAGTAATTTCCCCTATGTTGTGCTTGGTGTCAGTGTTTGTTGGCTTCTTATGTATGGTATATGAAGACACACTATAACACGAAGTAGTGCGAGATAACCTGGCGACGACTACAGCTGGAATAAATAATTGCAACTAAATGTCCCGGCACGGAAGGATACCGTGGCTTGGTGGGAGCCCTTGTTGTGGCGCCGCGCGTGCCTTTGCATAAAGGAATGTACGAGGAGCGCGACGAACAGCATCTGTGCGGGTCGTGGGGCAGAGTGTCGATGTCTAAATTATCTTTCTTACACCGTAGCTCAGGTCAATGGTTACTTATTTGCAATAAAACCACTTACTTCAGGTCATCCGCAAGGAAGCATTCTGTGCCATTTGTTTGTTCTGCATGTAAATGACATCATCAGGAAAATGAAGACTGCCGGACGGACGCAGCAAAGCCATTTTAGATCTCTTAGTTGCATGCTGTCTCAATACAAACGGCTGAGAGACAAGCTGGCAACCGCTTCCGGAAGGGGCACAACGCCCGCCTGCTCAAACAGGAGGGGATACAGGAAGTACACAGGAAAGGAAGATCGTGTCAATAATAATAATAATAATAATAATAATAATAATAATAATAATAATAATAATAATAATAATAATAATAATAATAATATATAGGCAGAGTAATCTCAAACATTAAAAAGAGGAAAGCCAGAAGACAGGAGGAGGTGGAAAATAGAAGGAGTTTAGCCAGCGTGAAACTGGCTGGCTACTTCTTACTGGGGTAAGCGAATATATGGAATTAAAGATGACAGAAGCTTGACACTTTATTAAATAAAAAAAGAAAGCGTGAAAAACAGCAGAAAGAGTGCGTAAACAACGCGATGCAGCACGCGAATACTCCAGCAAACTCCAGCATGTCCACTGGGGGACTGGAAAAAGGGCGGAATAAGCTGGCGCTTGTCAAATGCCTAGAGCAGTCAGCAGGAAACACAGCGCTACAGAAAGAGCATAACTCACAAAGCTGCAAAAACTACTTGGATGAACTTAGCCTCCAGACATACCGAAAAATCAAAATGCAGAAAGTGCACCAAACACCGACAACACGCTATCGGAGACGTAAAATTTCTAAATTTAGAGAAAACAAAGGAAAAGAGATCAAATGAATCTCATAGTCGACAGTCCAGCTTAGATAATTTCATTAGAAAACTGGGGGGAAATAAAGAAAATGATGTCTGCACGCTTGATTCCGGAGGAAGGAACACGCAACCGGGAAAATAAAAATTTATTGAAATTATGAAAGCTACCGCTTTCAAGAGTGGAAAGCGGTAGCATTCAAAGATCCCTGACTGCTTCTCACGCTTCCCAACAACTAAAGCGTATGTAGCCGTAATGTTTACCGGGAAACGCTGGTCGCAAACGCTATGCACGAAGGCGGGCTTTGTGGTAGAAACGCGGCCTCTTGCGTGGGCAGCAATACGGCGGAGGCGAGCGCCAGCAGGAGGTATTGTAAGGAACCTGGCGCGCCGCTCCGTCGCCCCCAAGACAGCCGCGCGCCGGCACGCGCAAATGGAGGACGCTGCGGCGGGCTGTGAATGGTATAAAAGCTGGAAAAGTGGTGTCTTTGCGTTTTTGCGTAACAGAATTGTGTTTTCTCGTATAGCCAAATTACAATGCGAGAGTTATCCTGTCTGCATGTTGTGTGTAAGTCATAGTTTACGATTTTTCCACGTATTTGAGCTTGAGAAATTCAATTATTTGAATAAAGAGCCTGGGTATGCGTGGTGCGAAAATCTTTTTACCGAAACGAAGCCAGATGCCGACGCGGGCCGCCGACGTCGGATTTTCTGCGACTTCCGTCAGGCAGTTTCGTCAATTTCGTGGTCCTCGATAGCTTTGTGTTTGTGCTCCGCGATGTTCCAACTGTTTCACGACTCGCACCGCTCGTGCATCGTGCAGTGGTGCACGAATACCTCAAAAGCAAGCCCTGTAAGGTTCTTCCGGATGTCTAAAGACAACAGGTCAGCGCGCAGACCCAAGGACAGAAGGCGCATGTACACGAACGCGGCCCTATGCATGTGTGTGTTCCATATGTCTCCGGACGTCGTTGCGCCTTGATTGTGCTGAACTTTGCTTTTACCAGTAGAGGAAGCTGACGAATAGATGTTCCTCCGCATTGTCACCTGGTACATCACTTGTGTTTTTCTATGCCAAGTCCCATTCTGCAACTTCAGTAACTCGCCCAACTTTCCATTCTGCCCTCAGTGCTTTTTCTTGGTATCACTGTTCTACAAACGTACTAACAGCTGAAAAATTACTGTTCGTGTTTATGTATTGTCTCAGTAATTGCCGATGGGGAAAACCGCGCGAACGAAATTCGTGTGCAGGCATGATACGCTTTCTTTTTTTTGGAAAGCAAAGCGTGAGCACTGCAAGTCTCTTATATGCAGATTCTTGCAGTTCGTGTTTATTACCCAAAGGAGGGCCCAGTACACGAGGTATGACTTGGCGCCTAAAGTGAGATAATTTGACTGCTGACATTGCATTCGTGGTGAAAGAAAAGTCGTGTTGTTGGCTTATTTCACCTGGTCTTTGATTGAGGAATAGGCCTTTCTGCGAATGTTTTTCTGTGTCCTGCTGTAAAAGCTGACTACTTTCTGCTCCCCCTTGCCACCGTTACTCAAGTTGTGGCCAAGTGCAAAATAATTTGATAATCTGCATTTCCGTTTTTAGTACAATGTTATTTTTGTTCTGTCGTGTCTGCTCTTTCATTTTGTTTAGCAGTAATGAACACGTCACACATTTGGTATATTTTTGTGCAGGTATATAACTAAGTTCCTGTTTTTTTGGTACAGCTGTCAATAAAACAATCTTTGCTTTTTATTCTATTTTTTAGACATTTTTCGTATTATTGTTTTTGCCACTGCGAGTGAATTTTCGCTTTCTTTAGTTGTCCTCATGACTATGTCGTACACGTCATCCAGTTTTGTGCAATATCTCAGTGCGTATATCAGAAGCTCTTCTACACATTGGTCTTTATGGCATTATGTAAAAATCGCTTTTTTTATACATGTGTGCACAGAAAACGGTCTTCGCGTTTTCATTAGTTTTTTTTTTTTTTTTACTGTCTGTGAACTTTCGTGTTGTTTATAGTCATGTAAATGTCATGCATCTTTCACTTTTGTTCATTTTCTGAGCGTCTATCATACCAAGTTATACGAAAATCTTTGTTTTCAGAAACGAAGTATTTATGTTCTGGCAGACGCTGGCATAATCAAAGTATGGACAAGACTGCGTGTGTGCAAACACATAAAGAACCCACGGCACACCACGCGCCAGTTCACAAACTATGCCAATGCGCGGCGCAGCGCTCGCGCGCGATAAAAAAGAAATACGTGCCACAGACAGGCAAGAAGAAAGCAAAAGTAAACGGTGCATGGGGCATGGGGGAGGGTGGAAAGGAAGCTGAGCGGATTGGCATAATAGAAAAAAAGAAAAAACAAAAAGCACTAGGGTGAGGAGGCGCCGCGCGGCAGCTGTTCCTGTTGCCATGACAACGTAAACAATCGTGTGTGCCGCCATTTTGCTAAAGTATCGCCCTCTTGCTAGGGCCGTAATTGAAGGGGACCTTGGCGCTAGCGTCGAAAGAGCGTCTGCATTAAAACAGCCAATGGCAGCCATGCTGAGATTCACCCCTGGGTTAATACTGTCTTTCGGTCATTCGAGGCCAAGAAGGAGATAGTCACGAGAGAGCGTTGCACGTTGTTGTAACATGATCGAGAGTCGTCGCAATGTTTCAAACCATCGATCGAAGTTCCTGGGGGCGGTTGACTCCCGCCTTGGATACTCATGCGACACACGTCTCGCAAACTCAAAGGAAACGCGAACAGCAACAGTCATGTTCAAAAATGCGCCACAGTGACAGCGACAGCATTACCTTCACGCAACAGCTACACAATATTGCATACGCGTCTAGAACGGTCGAGAAACATGAGAAAGGGAGCTTGTAGAGAGCAAGAGGCGCTATGTCAGAGCAGGTGAAGCCCCTTTAAGAGAAGCATGCCTCAGAACTTCCTCCTCCTCCCAGGCGGCGCCTTCTCGACCCTAGACTCGGAACATTGGAGGCGATTCTAGAGACGATGTATGTATTTATCATTGTTATTACGGATTACAGATTTTAAGGATTACGGCGCAAAAGCTGGACGGGAAAAAGGTAGGTCTTTTGTCCTTCTTTACCTGCTTTGCCAGGCTCGTCTTCCTTCGACCTTTTTTGCCATCATCCCTATAATAACATGTTTAACCATCTAGCTCAATCTATGTTCTGTTCTCGAGACATCGGTGGGTAGAGAGAGGCGAGTCACATTCATCACATATTGCGTCACCTTTTTTACGTTTATCGAAGCACGATCATTTGAGCTTGTGTCTTGCGCTGTTTGGCTAGTTCGAGAATATAGGAGATCGTACAGCCGGGCATGGCAGAAACCTGCTCTATAATTGTAAACGGAAGACGCACCCATTATGTGCCAGAGGTTCAGGGAGAAGTATTTACCACTGCAGCAAGAACATTACTGGCGGTTCAAAGTTGGAGAGCCGTGGCATATGTAGTAACTATACGATGATGACTACATATGTTTTTTTTTCTTTTTTGGCGTAAGGGCCAGGGGTGGCCAGAGAGGACCATAGTAACTGTAGCTAGATCATTGATTGATTAACCTTCCGATTAATCAATTATTCCTTCAATCGCGGTTAATCGTTCGAGTTCACGTGAAAAAAACCTGACAAGCGTCGGCAGCGACGTCACCGCTTCGCTTGCTCAACAGCAAGGGTGGGAAGGACATATTGAGCTACATGCTTCGACAATAAAGACGCCGCACGCGTGCATCTTATGAGAAAAGCCACCCACGCGCGCGATACTTCAAGCCAGCGGTACCTTTCAGCGGTGCAGAAATGGCCAAGTAAATATCCTCACTGCTGCTGGACATTTGATTGCGTCTAATATGTTGTCCATTGTATGTACATAAGCTTTCAAACCAAATAATAATAATATGCCCATTCAAGCAAAATGTCGCTGGTAGGCCATCAAAGACAAATGTCGATTCAAATGGCACGGTTTGTTTGTTATTCGAAGTTTATGCATAAAATTTATCCCGTTAGAGTTGTTATGCTCCCGCACGTGCATATACGTACGTACGTAGGAGGGTGGATCCAAAAATAAATAGAATTTTTTTACTGAGGCGAAAGGGAAGTTAGTATTGGCGTGCCACTAGGCATGTGTACAAAATTATCGTCTCCATCAATTGGCCATGCATCTGGTTCAGCGTCATTGTGTTAAGTCTCGCCAACTCAATGCATTGCTTTATTTCTGAGCCTCTGTCGACGTAGAACTGATAGTTGGGCGAGTTGGTAAGTACTTATGGTGAAATTTGTAGCGCGCACAATAGACAAGGACGCAGAGAAGGTGGCCACACGAGTTCAATCGATGTCCATTTCTAGTATAGTAACTGATGTCCTCAGTGCTAGAACGTGAATATGGCTTACCTGCTTTAGCCAGATGGTACACACAGTGGCTTACGTTTGCACACTCCCTCCTTCGCATAAGCATCTCCTCAGCCTGTCGATGCACTCTCATGTGTCCACCTTCTATGCGTCCTTGTCTATCGTGCGAGCTACAAATTTCACTCTGTCGCCGTCTTCATCGGTTTTGCAATGGCGGACGTCAAAGAATAACGTGTGTGCATCAGGTCATATGTTCCCTCTTGGGAATTTTTAAATATGCACATCGAAGAGCTTGCTTATTTTACAGTTGTATCGCAAGATCAGACAGCCAACCATAATTTTTACGTCGAAGTGACCGACCAGTTGCGTTGCGCAGTTTGAACAAAACGCCCCGATCATGTGGAATTCGGGCGAGCAGCTTGTGCACCCCCAAAACACTCCCGCCAGACAGATTGACCAGGTTCAGCGACATCACCAACCACTACAAGATGCAAAGATGCACTTATCCTCCACCCCATCCACAACTCAGTAGATCGCAAGCTGTCCAGTGGCGACAACCACAAACCAAATCCTACAAGAGCCCGATACTAACGCTATTTATCCAGAAATATACACAACAGTTAGATGCAAAGTGTGTGGCACCAGAGCCACGCTACAACAGATGCTATGGGAATGCCAGGAACTAATACAAGACAATGCGAGCGCAGCCTCCATCGACAGCCTCCGCGCGCGATGGCAGGCCGCGCTGCTCAGCTCAAACCTAGAAGACCAACTGTGGGCAGTCCAGCGGGCCAAGGAAGCCGCCGAGAGGCAAGAACTCTTGGCCGTAACCTCGGCAGGTGCCCAAGCTCATTAACTCGACGGACGCGAATCGTACTGATTCGAAACAAAGTTTTCTCACTCCCTCACACAGCACTGAGCGTGCTGCCTTCCCTGACAAAATAAGATGACAACGCTACGCCACACTTCCTACTCCCCGTGGCTTGACCCTTGTACGACTTATATCCAAAAATGAAACGAGACCTTAAAGAAAAGCGTTTTCAAGATGTGGAGGAGGCAAAGAAGAAAACGACGGAATTATTGACTGGCCTCCGTTTGGGGGCAAGAGTTTTTAAACGTTTCCAACAATGCATCAAATATGTGGGGCATATGTCCGTTGCGTCTCACTGAGAGTACTCTGAAGGTCTTTAACGTTTGGGAGTGTTCGACGAAATACGCGAATTAGAAGAGAAAAATAAAGCAATACTCGTTACTTCGGGTGTCCCTCGTAAATCCACAAATCCGAATAATCGATTAACGAATCGATTGATCGGGTTGAAAAAGTTCAATCGATGTCCATTTCTAGTAGTAACTGATGTTCTCCCTGCTAGAACGTGAATATGACTTAACGGCCCTAACCAGATGGGACCACAGTGGCTTACGTTTGCAGACTCTCTCCTTCGCATAAGCATCTCCTCCACCCGTCGATGAACGCCAAAACAATACCCACCGTAAGTTCCTGTGCATCGCTCCCGCAAAACGTACACTGCGAGACTATAGTGCTTTGTATACAAAGCCCGTTCACAAGTCAGGACAAAGCGACGCCATAACACCACTCAGATTTGCCTGCGAGACCTCGTCGGTGAGGATACTTTAGGGCCACGCGACCAGCAGAGATGAGCTCACTGTGTTCGATGTAAGTGGAGGCTTCAACATACGCCCGCGTCCCAGCTCTGCGTGCCACTCGGGAAGCTCTCGATCGCGTCCGAGCTGTGTAAGCAAACAACTCTCGCCGAACGGCGTCGAACCGATGCATGCGCTCGCCCACTTTGGCACCAGGAACTACGAACCAGCGACAACGCCCGCTGTGTGAGGAAGCGGCCGCTCACGATGGCGGAAAAATACCTCTGCTCCAAAATATTGCGCTTCTTTGCTCTTTTCGAGTATGCGTGGCACGCAGCGCCGATCTGTCGATTGAAATAGCGTTGAGAGCGGCAAGGAAAAACAACCACCAATGAAGAGAAGCGACCAGCCCACCTCGTGTGCGAGGTACATGGGGTGACCGCTAGTGCACACGATCACCGGGCGTGACGAGGTTTGCGGGTTCACATCGCCGTCTTTCACACCAGGCAATGCCATAGTGGCGTGCTTGACATCCAGAGCTCCCGAAAATTATGGCGCTCAACAGCGAAGTGAGCCAAGCGGGGATTTCTGCCAGTCGTGCTTGAGAGTCGTGCCTGAGGCTTATGCAGCACTGGCAGTGGAATAGAAAAAAAAAAAGTAAAGGGACAAAAAAAAAGAAAAAAAAGGAGATTTCAGTAACTCGGATTCCATTAACTCAATTACTGCGAACAGCAGTCAAGAGGAATAATGCATGAATTGAAATTATGCAACTTTGCGGAAGCGCCAGAAAGCAGCAAGTATATACTATACGTATACAGGGTGTCCCACATAACTTGAGCCAAACATTAAACATATGCAAATGCCCCGTAGCTGGACAGAACCAAGGTAATGCTGCTTGCCGTCATTTGGAGATACTAATTTATTGCAGCACGACTGGCCTCGAGCGGCCATGGAGTCGCCCGGCAATTTTGCGTGTATTTTCGGGCGTCTTTCGCACTCGGAAAAACACTTTTATGTAGCATGTATTGAGCAACAGAAAGCTGTATCGGGAGTTTTTCATGTTGCTCTACAACTTTCTCATTGGCATTTTTCCTCTAATATTGGGGGGGGGGGGAGAGAAAGAGAGAGAGAGCAAATGATAAAGGAAAGGTAGGGAGGTTAACCAGGACTGAGCCCGGTTGGCTACCCTACACAGGGGAAAGGGAAAAGGGGACGGAAAGACTAAAAGAAGAAGAGAAAGTCTACTGGGTATATCGTGCGGTCACTCAGTCCGGATCACAGACGCTGACTCAATCCAGTGGCTTTCAAATATCGCAGCAGAGCTTTTGTAGCTGCGATATACGAGGCCATGGTCCCAAGATCTTCTTCAAGGTGAACGGTGTTCTATCTAGCTGATTGAGAGCTGTGCAGAGGTCATGTCTTTCGTTTTGAAAAGATGGGCAGTAGCACAGTAGATGTTCTATAGTTTCCTCGACACCGCAGACACTACAGTCGGCGCTATCAGTCATTCCAATCAAAAACGTATATGCATTGGTGAATGCGACGCCCAAGCGTAAGCGGCACAGCATTGTTTCCTCATTTCGCAGAAGCCCTGGTAACATCCGCAGTTGCATAAAGGGGTCGAGGGAACGCAATCGTTCTTGGGTGAATTCAGGTGTGTGCCACTTCTCTAATGTCATACGGTGTGCTACCTTGCTTAGGTGTTGGGCTGCGTCGGTCCGCGATAAAGGTACAGAAACAAGGGTTGCTCCTTCGTGTGCTTTCTTAGCAGCTTCGTCAGCGAGGTCGTTGCCGGAGACACCGCAATGGCCAGGCAGCCACTGAAACACGACGTCATGTCCTTTCGCTATCATACGATGGTGCATTTCTCGTGTCTCCGACACTAGTTGTTCGCAGGACCCGCGACGAAGAGATGACAGAAGACATTGTAAGGCCGCCTTCGAATCGCAGAATATTGCCCACCGATTAGCGGATTGGTTGTTAATGTAATCAACGGCACCTCGGAGGGCAACAAGCTCCGATCCGGTCGATGTTGTTAAGTGAGAAATCTTGTATCGGATGCTAATTGATCGTGATGGTATAACCACTGCGCCGGTGGAGCTGGTCTGAGTGGAAGAGCCATCCGTATATATGCGGACTCGGTTAAAGTACAAAGTGTTCAAACAATCCAGAGCTGCTTGCTTCAGGGCCAAGGTAGGCAGGTCGGTCTTCTTTCTTATCCCTGGAACCGTAAGACGCACTTGAGGTTGTTCTAAACACCACAAAGCTGAGGTTGGACGTGTTGAGGGTGTGAAGCCTCCAAGTGATGGCAAACAACATTACCTTGGTTCTGTCCAGCTACGTTTTGCATATTTTTAATGTTTGGCTCAAGTTACGTAGGATACCCTGTATAGGACCCAGCACAGAATTACTTGCCCTTACTGGCGTTTGCCCATTCTTTTGGTGCAACCTTTTCTTTGTTTTTCTGTACTTAGAGATGAGCACTCTCTGCTCGGGAAACTGTTCGTATATGTGTAGCTCACATGTGATTTTGTCATATGTTGTTAAGTGCCCTAGATATGTGTAAGTACGTAAGCCATCTCCTCTGCGAAACTCTCAACTTATGTGCGTGGTTTCAGACACCTTTGCGCACTTCCGCTTCTTTGCGGGACTGTGGGTGTGTCTCTCTTAGTGTCCCACTTTCACTCTCTCTGCTGTGCCTTCCTTTACTCGAGCGCGGAACTTCACAAATGTTCGTGTTATTCGACTGTCCCCCGTGGTTCTCAGTATCCCCGAGATTTTAATTTTGTCCGCCCTGCGAAAACGAGCAGCCGGCGCCAATAAGGGCGCCAACCTATAATTTAATTTCATACAAATAATAACAATAAAAAAACGAATCGAAGAGAGCGTACTTTTTTTTTATGCCTTGCGAGAAACCTGGGAGCAGAATTAACACGCACTAGGGCAGAGGGACGCGGCAGTTCTTGTTCTACTTTTCTGGGCACTTCTAACGAGCGTTATCTTTTGCCTACTGAAAGAATTTATGGAACGGGTGAGAGGAACGTGCTGCCGCGGCACGCTTTTCCCGGAATCCCGCCGAGAGGCGGCGTTTGGAGACGGGGCGCGCAGCCCGAGGCCGTCAGCAGCAACGCGAGCATATAAGGCGAAAACCTGCATCGGGTCCTAGCTAGGCAGAGGTCTATTCGGATTGCCGGTGTCCGGTTGCTGGTGCTTCACGGTCGGGGCCTCGAGGACGGGCAGCACTAAAGCCCCTCCATACACGTTGGCACGAGGATGGAGGGTCATTAGGCGGCACAAGCGTGCATGCAGACAGAAATGACGGTGGTGAAGTGTGAAATAATGCGCAGGTGTCACGGTTTCAGGCGCGCGCATAGGGGAAAAATAAATATTCAGTGACCTGCGTTTCCGACTTGAACTTCGAAAGTTTTGTGTTAACCACATCAACGATGTGGGGATGGGCATTGTCGTGGAGCAAGATGACCTCATTCGTCAATTTTCCACGTCGTTTGTGCTTGATTGCGACACGCAGCCGATCCGGCGTTTCACAATATCGGAAACGATTCATAGTCTCTCCAGGTTTAGCAGATTCGATTAGTAATGGCCCCTGACGATAAAAAAAAAATGTCAACAACACTTTTCTGACGGAAATGACGGCCTTTGCTTGCTTTGGGGGAGGTGAATTCGAATGTTTCCACTGTAAGCATTGCCATCGTGTTTCAGGCTCGTAATAGTGGCACCATGATTCGTTCCCGGTGACAATTGCAGACAAAAAGTCGCCACCATCGTTGTGATACCGGATCAGATGAGTGAAGGCAGCGCCGAACATCTCCGTCTTCTGGCGGTGGTTCAAAATCTTGGGCATTCATTGCGCGCACAAGAGCCGATAACCGAGATGTTCATGAATTATGGCGTGAACCGAACCGTGATTGATTTTCACACGCTTAGCAAGTTCATCGATGCTTATCCTCCGTTCTTGTCTCATCAGCTCATCAACCTTTGCTATTTTGTTAGGAGTGATTGCACGATGGCTTTGACCCTGTCTTGGATCGTCTATGCAACTTTCACGTCCTTCTTTTAACAATTTGCTCCAACGCTTCACAGTGGCCAATGCAATGTTCAACGTACACGGCAGCCATACGGCGACTAATTTCTTTTTGGGAAGCACCTTCAGCTGTCAAAAACCTCACGACATCACGCTGTTCAACTTTTGGAGCGTCCATTATGTCACGCAACCATGTTCAGCCCATTGTATGAGAGCATTAAAGAACATTTATCCTCACACCTGCGTGTCACTTTTGTAAATAAGAGATGCCTCTGTGCCACGTACATGCCTCGCATATAATGAACCGAACCAGTATTGCGCGGGATGGCTTGGCTCACTGTGATTTGACTCGCCCTCGTACATTAGAAATGCGAAGATACAATGGAATATACAAATGCCACTTGGGGCAAAAAAGTGTCACTGTAAACAAAGTTCACTGCACGTATACACAACACATCGCAACAAGATATCTAAATATACGTGTAAGTCTGCAATAAATCTACATATATAAGAAAAAGTCACTGTATATAATGCGTCAAACAAGGCAAATAAATTTGTTGGGCAATCACAGATTCACAGATGACAGAATCCTAACCCCCCCCTCCCCTCCCTCCCTCCCTCTCTCCCTCCCTCCGCTTCCCCCGGTGTATCGCGCGTAGCGGAAGGCGGCGCGCTAATTCATCCCCGCTTTTCTCCCTTGCACACACAAGACTGAGTCACCATCGTCGGCTCACCAAGCACCCTCCTCCCCCCCCCCCCCCCCCTTACGCTTTCACTCGCACATTCAGCATGCGGGGCGCGGTCACGATATTATCGCCCTTGGACTTTATACGGAACATGAGGGCGACGGGGACGGCAGGAATGCGCCTGGAGCTAGTGTCCATATAATTGCTATCGCCATAATAGAATAAGAGTATCCAGCAACTGAAGTGTCCCGTGGCCCTTTACGTTCCGCAAAAGAAGAAGTAACAAAATCGAACTTTCACTATGCGACAATTTGCCCCGCCGCAGCAATGTCTTCTTTTCTTTTGTGGGGCCGGAGCACCGAAATAACAAACAAAAAAAAAAGAACGCAAAGGAACGCACGTTGGCTACAATTGACTGCCTACTTTGGGCACCTAATGTGCCTACCAAAGGAATATCGAAGAAAACGTGAGACGCTTGGCCCATAGAGAACCATACGCATACTGCTCGGTATCCTACACCGGCGAGACAAGACTTTGGGAGAGGTTGCGCTCAAGCGAACGCGTTGCAATCCGTCGATTCGCCACAGTGATGGCGGCGAGCGACCATTGTTTCTTTTACTCGTTTCCTAGCCAGAAAGCGTTCAAAACTCTGCCAGGAAAAAGTCCACTCAGCCAGAGAAAAACGAACGCGCACCGACGTGCGCCGCGCGGGGGTCGGGGCAACACGAGAAAAACGCGTGCGCTCTGGCTGGCTCTGACAGCCCGCAGGTAGCGAGAACAAGAAAATTGAAGAGGCTCAATGTGTGCTCGCGAATAAAAGTCAAAGTGAAAAAATAAATAAGAACGTAGTTACGTCTGCTGGCTTTAGTGTCTTGACATGGATGCTTTGGCGCTGGTGAAAAAAAAACATGTTGATATTCTTTTCTGTGACACGACGGCACAAATTAACCACCACAACGCTTCGTCTCATTGGACCTCGATGCGTGCTTTGTCAACTTGTCTGATAGTGTGTTGATCTGGCTTGTCTCGTTGGATGTTCCGATGTGCGACTTTAGAAAAGTCAATGCACCTTGGCGTCAAGAGAGAGAGAGAGAGAAAGCAAGGACAAGAAAGGCAGGGAGGTAAACCAGAAGAGCATCCGGTTTGCTACCCTACACTGGGGGTGGGGGAAAGGGGAATAGAAAAATGTTTATAAAAACATTAAACCTACAAAGTTCCGGATGGAATATGTAAAGCACGACTTTGGAAATGTCAATGCACCTTTCGCATCAAAAGTTTATGAGAACTTTATACGAATATCAGAATTGAAATCCATGCGCTCCGTAGATTCCGCGGCCTCCGCGAGATGCCGCGACAAGCCCGCTCGCCACCAAAACGCCCTTGAAACTTTGTGCTCGGATGGGGCTCCTTGCGTTATGTGACTCCAGGTACATGGGCGTTGCCGCGAAATCCAGCCCGAGTTTGCAATGTTCGCGCTGAAATGTCTTTTCGAGTGTGAAAAAGACATTCTATACATTATGCAGAATGATGTCCGGCGCCGGGGGTTGTTTTTGTCGGCGGTGCATGACAGCACGAAAACATTTCGGGGGGGGGGGGGGCTGAAGTCCCATAAGTCCCTCCCCCTGGCTACACCCCTGAATACTACAACTACTACTAACGACCTACCAATAATAATAATAATAATAATAATAATAATAATAATAATAATAATAATAATAATAATAATAATAATAATGATGATGATGATGATGATGATGATGATGATGATGATGATGATGATGATGATGGTGGTGGTGGTGGTGGTGGTGGTGGTGGTGGTGGTGGTGGTGGTGGTGGTGGTAAACAGACGGATGACTTCTGCAGACTGGTAGATACAATTTTTTTTCGCGTCATGGAGACATCAAGTGTGAGCTATTATCGACATACACCGCAGAAACACACTTTGTTTTCTCGCTGTAATGCTACTACAGATATTAAAATGTGAAAACGTTTTAAGCGTTTAGAAAAGAAACACAAATATGAATTTCATCGAAACCACCCAACAAATTATTGTTCTAGCGCTTTGCGAATATTCAGGCTAAAATCTGCATTTCCCCCCTCATGCTATACAGAAGAGATATGCGTTGATAGCCCGTTCACATCGGAAGACAGAAGACGGACGCAGAGAGAGCTCAGGTCCCTATGTGAGAAACCGGATAGTATCCATTATGCCAAAAGGTGAGGCGTGCAGACAGGACACAAGAGAAGAAAAGTGGACAACACGAACGCAGGCGTTCGTGTTGTCCACTTCTCTTGTCTCGTGTCCTGTCTGCACGCCTCACCTTTTGGCATAATGAATCTTTACCAACTAGCTCAGCTTTCTGTCGGATAGTATCATAAAGCCACGGTGAAACGAAGACAGCGTTGTGGGAGCAAGCATTACCGACTGTCGCTGTTGGAAACGTCACATGTGCTTATAGAAAGCTCCATCCGTTTCTGGAAACTTGGCTGCCCTGATCATAATCGCAACTAATGGTATGCCAAACCCGCCACGGTGGCCCGCTCAATGGTTATGGCATTTTGCTGCTGAGCAGGACGGGGCTTCGACTCCCGGCCGTGGCGGCTGCATTTTGATGGGGGCGAAATGCAAAAACGCTCGTGTACTTGCGTAGATTTTGGATCTATGTGCACATTAAAGAAACCCAGGTGGTCAAGCTTAATCAGGAGGCCTCCACCGCAGCGTACCGCCTCCTAACTCACTGTGCAGTTTCGGGACGTTAAACCCCACGACTAATTTAATAATACTTTTAATGATGTGCCTGAACTATTCGCCTGGGCTTCACTTGGTTGTAAGAGCCTCGTACGCCGCACCTGGCTGTTACTTGATTACTTGATACACACAGATCACCAAGAGAGAGAGAGAGATAGAGAGAGAGAGAGCAAGAACAGGAAAGGCAGGGAGGTTAACCAGAAGAGCACCCGGTTTGCTACCTTACACTGGGGTGGGGCAAAGGGGAATAGAAAGAGGAAAAAAGGGCAAAATTTGCGGCGGATGATCAAGGCGCGAGTGAAGCTCTCACTCGAGGTGCAAGTATTAGCAGCAGCTCTATAATCAAATACTGACCTTCGAAATGTATCAGGGTTCAGTTACACGTCTCCATGTAACTTACGCTACCTTACGAAACGGTGAAGTCACACAACTTATACACCACTTGTTGTAGTTCGATGACAGTTTGCTATGTTTGCCTTTTTCTTTGCTGAGCGTCTAAGCAACCCCTTTAACGAAAAAGATATGAGTTGTGTCGCACGCGTGTTTGTGATGTACATACACTTAAATCAAAACCTATCAAGTCAGCAAAAAATTACACGCTGCAGATGAGCAATACCTGATATTATCGGGTCGTTTCCAGGAAACGACGCGATAGGTATCGTTCATTCTGTCCGCTCGAGCTCCGCACCTGGGCAACTAGGTAAGCCCTGCAGGCACAGACGGAGCGGCTCGCATTTCACCAATCACCTGCCTGATTTTGCGATGATGTCACGCCGTACTACTCGAGAGCCGTTTCCTTGCGCTTCGGCAGCACCACCTACGCTCATGACGCAAGATGCGGC
Organism: Dermacentor andersoni; assembly: GCF_023375885.2. Lineage (NCBI taxonomy): Eukaryota > Metazoa > Arthropoda > Arachnida > Ixodida > Ixodidae > Dermacentor > Dermacentor andersoni. The sequence goes on from NC_092814.1 coordinate 228,864,166, forward strand.
CTGTGGCCTCACGAGGAAAAGCGTCGCCGGGGAGCTGCCGACGCAGGGAAAGGAAACAAGACTGGACGGAAGTGCACGTGCGCAAAATACTACAGGGAGAGAATGCCGGTTCGACAAAAACAAAAATGGGCAAACATATCCTGAGAAAATTACTGCAAACACGAAAGTCCAACGTGGGGAGAAGCCGTGGCTGCTGCGTATGCTCGCGAGGCTTGCGTAAGCAAGGATAAACCAAGCGGTGCGCACAGCTTGATTGCGGAGCAGCTTAAGTCTAGATTATGCCGTAGTTCTCCCCGGCGGTCGCCCCTCTACCATCCCTGCATAATCTCCCTTATCCTGCTAGGAATCCAACTCGCTGGCAGCTCTTGCTTGCAATAGATACGCACGAGGAAAAAGCGGCAAAAACGAAAAGACTTCGATGGCCCACTAGAAGACCACACGCAACGGTCCCCGTCCTCCGCGCAGAAGGAGCGTGGAGATAACGATAGCAAGGTATCAGATAAGAAAGGCGATAAAGCACAGACAGTTTTTTCGTGCACGCCGTAGGCCGCTCAACTTTCGTCACAGAAAGACCCCAAATGCGTGACACACACAACCCGCATTTGCGACGCACGTTTCTCGCCACTAGTGTGTACCGCAGATGGGGGCCGATCAAGACGAAGACTTAAGATACAATGGACAGTGAAAAACCGCCCACTTTGAAGGATATCCCGATTACTTAAGCCACGAGCAATTAAACACACACCCACACACACACACACACACGCACGCGCGCGCACACAAACACACGCACGCACGCGCGCGCGCGCACACACACACACAGACACACACACACACACACACACACACACACACACACACACACACACACACACACAGACAGATGCGCGCACGCACGCACGCACACGGGGGGAAGGGGGAGGATGTCGGCCATGATACTCGAAGGAACTATCGCGGAACCTCCTGTAAGCCACCGCTCTCCGATATACGGGGTCACGACCCACTGGGGCAAACACCGAAGCCCGAGTAGAAAACAAGAGCATGCCGCGCACGCGCGCTTCTCCTCGCGCTCGCTACGTGACCGAGCGCTGCAGCGTCGCATATCCGCGAAGGTCTCCGCATACTATGTTACAGTGACAGGCACATGCGGTCACGGCGGGGAACTGACGGCTGCGTGTACACACTGCACTGCACGACCCACATCCCCTGCCGCTCTTGTCGTACACACATACACGCGTGTCGCCAGTTACACTGGAACTATTGAACCACTCAGCCTGCGGCACACTACACAATGCAACTTTGCCTAGACCCGCCTGTCACGGTAATGATTTTGTGAATGTTGAATTACATTTCCGAAAAGCCGAGTTGCGCTCAAATTAAAGTAACAAGTGTACTAAGTGATGTATGTCTGCCCAGACACCCATCGCTCGTTGAGTACTTCGACATATGGCTCAAGAAAGAGAGAAAAGAGAACAATGAGCAGACGCCATTAAAGATGATTGTAAGAGTAAGCGAAGCTTATATCACTTAATATGTACCATACAGAGCTTGTCTCTCTGAAAAAAAAAAAAAGGAAATCTGGGGTTTTGCGTGCCAAAACAACGATATGATTATGAGGCACGCCGTAGTGGGGGACTCCGGATTTATTTTGACCTCCTGGAGTTCTTCAACGTGCACCCAATGCACGGACGGGCGTTTTTGCCTTTCGCCCCCATCGCAATGCGGCCGCTACGGCCGGGATTTGATCTGGCCACCTCGGGCTTAGCAGCTCAACGCCAAAGCCGCCACCACCACGGCGGGTGCTTGTCCCTTTATTCTGCGTTCTTTTCTGGTCTAGTTGAAGCGCCGTCGTTTTGCACAGCTGCTGCACGGCTGCACCACGCAGTACAGCGCATACATGACAGCGAGACGCGCGGCTGTGCGTGAACTTCGTTACAAATATATCTCGCTTTTGTCGCGCCTAGTGGTGTTACTACAGGTTACACAACATGCAATGCCAGGCGTGCCCTTTCTGCCGCCGACCTTGTTTGTTCTCAAAAGCACTGCAATGTAGCATATTGTTTCAAAGCGCTAGCTGCCATGGGTAGGATGGAGAAAACTGGCACGCGGTCACTTTTACAAGTAAATTGTTTGTATGCGATGCGACGCACTTGTCAAGCGTCTTAAAGCTTTTACCACTCTTAGCATCTTGATACTCCTTCCCTCTTGCATGAGGGAAGGAGTGGTAAGGCCAATAGTGCCCTGCATGCGGCTCCTGCGGTGCCCCGGTTGGTTTCCCACTATCGGACATGTAACTTTTTCTTTCATTGAGCGACAGCTAGTGTTACATTGCCCGTTGAGCCTATACGGCGAGAAACATAGTCAGTCAGTCACGTCAAACTCCGGGGAAGTAGGCAAAGAAAGCTTTACTTTAAAATGCGCCTGCGTAACTCACGTAAGTGCGCCAGAAAGAAAGCAAAACATCGTGAGTGTGGTCAGCCCGCACCTGTCAGGGACCACTGCCCGTTCGAGCTTTAAAAAGAAAAAGAAAATCTCCGACGATTGCGATACTCCCTAATGCGAAACTTGAGCGCAGCTCTTCAGGTCTTTTTAGTTCCACCGGTTGCGTCTCTTATCGTTCACAAAGAAAGCGTGAACACGGGAACGCGTGGCTTGCGCAGAGCGCATTCTCTAGGTGCAGCGCATTCGTAGTGGGTACGAAGCCCACGACAGTGCTTTGTTTTCATGTACGGTACCGGTGGACGCGCTCGCCGCATGCCTTAGTAATGACGTCATCAGAGACCGGGTGACGGCGCACGGTAATATAACGTCATGTCGTATAGCGGGTTGCCGACATGGAGCACATCTCGTGGGGCACTCTGATTTTCTCTTCACCCTTTCGCCACACTCTCCATCTCCGCTTTCCGCCCCGCGCACTCTTCGTTGTCACCGTTTTTCATCCTCCGCTGCGCTCCGCTCGTCCGTTCTGCCGGTTGCGCCGAGGCCGACGCTCAATACAGGAACGGGCGCCCAAGAGCTGCGCTCTGAATGTCGCAGTTTCGCAGGCGAAGTTCATTGCGATAGCAAAACATTAGACAACTACACCAAGTAAGGTTCGTAGTTTTATCGACCATATAAATTGCAGTAAACACTCGCTTACTAATAAACTAACAAACATGAACAAATATCCCTCGGTGACCGCAAACACTCACTGCCGAACACTGGCGTGAGAATAACGCAAATTCAGGGGCGCGAACGTTTCTGCTGCCTATCGCTTCAACGCGTGTCCAAAGCTAATGGCCTCCGATATTAGCCCGCGCTGGCAGGTTGTTCTCCTCACATAAATAACGCGCCGGCATGCAGCGACGGCAAACTACATTTTCTCGGCACGAAAGGAGGAAAGACGAGCAGCGCTCGATATAACGAGGTGGGAGGTCGGAAGGGATATAGGAGCCAAGCAAATAAGAACGGGCAGGCATGAGCAAATGATGCACGGATGAGCCTTAGCTTCGCTCTTTTTGCACCGGCCCATGCACGCAAAGCTGGCGCGTCTGAAAGTAATTCGCTATTACTGCTTAGTTGACGCGCTGGTGACCGCGACGCCTATACATACCACTGCCCTTGACTTTCACAGAAACCGCTCTTCCCGTAGTCTTCGAAAACACAGTGGCTGTGGAAAGTTACAATGCAGCGCTATGGTTTGCAGCTAATTTCAACGCACAAAGAAAAGTCTTCAGCACCACGCTCGGTCAGACTGACAACTGTCCCTTTACGGAAGACAGAATTCTTGGACCCTGGTGTCAGCCGACATCGGCCCAAACTGCTCTAAAAGCGCTCGTGTGCTTTTTAAAAGCAACGGCACTGATTGAAAACTATAGTGTGCGAACAGATGAGTCCTTTTTATTGTTATAATTATCATTTTATCTTTTCTTCTTTACTCACTTTTTCTGCCCTTACCGGGCAGACCCTGTGAAGAGTAGGCAACCGGACAATCAGGTTAACCTGATTAATTGTCCTCTCCACACTTCACCTCTTGTTTTCTGTTTCTCTGTCTCTTGCGCACAAATTTTGTGTTACGTACGCACGTTAGACGCCAAAGGTAGAGCGCCATACAAAACTTGTTAACAATTATCGTTCACACGTTAGAGCGCACGGAGTATAAGATCGGTGTATAAGATCAAGCACCCGAAAAGCGACCGAACTATATCTGAATCCAATTGGTGAAATCCATGAGACAGCCTCGAGAGGCGCTGCTTCTAAACTTGCTATACTTTCATGGCAACGAGACCGCAATATTTGTGAGACACTGTATTATGCGGGGGGTTGCAAAACCCGCCTAAGAGGAAGAAGCAAATCCCAGGCATAAGGTAGACGAAACAGAGGGCAAGTCACGAGCATGCAGAGCATGCAACGCGCGGAAGAGTCTAGCCGCCCATCGGGGGCGTTCTTCGGCACGGAAGCCCGCGTGGCCAGCGCTTGCAGCCGTGAAGAAACGCTCTCATCGGAACGCCCGTTGCCGTAACGCACGCCCGCGCGCCTACGCGCCCAGTAAGCACGCTTCATAGGCAGCCGAGCACGCGGGGCCTTGGCCGAGCTGAAGAAAAGTCGATCCAAGGCCTTGCACGCCGCCTCTGAGCCGGCTGCTGCTATGCATGCGGCCGCGCCGCCGATCGCGACGCTTATTCGATCAGCCGAGAACGCTTCTTGTTAACCTTCTCCAAGCTTCGTCCTTTTGCCTCCGAAGGCATATGCGACGCGAAATGTCCTGCGCCAGCTGTAGGGGGAATGATTCCGCGTTCTGCGCAGACACAAATCTCCGCTGTCGTCAGCGCAGCTGTTTGCGATCGGACGCGGCTTGTGGAGCCGCATTCAGCTCGGACCGAGACTTTTGTTCAATAAAGAATCGTTTTACAATGTACAGCGAAGGATCACAACGGTGTGCGCACGGGCTTACAGATGACAGGCTTGCGAAGCTGGTGTAGTGAAATAAGTGCGAGAGCGCATTTATATTATTCGGCTCGTTTCACAAGATCGGATACCGCTGGCTTAATGAACGAGCCCTTTACAGGTGCAAGAGCTGAGGTAAAAAAATAAAGGGACACGGCTAAGGCTCATCAAGGCAACCGTTTGCATCAGATCCTCTCGCATCACATCCCGTGCGATAGACGGAACGTATACGAGATGTTTCTGCTGCGACTTTAAGCAATCTTTAAAATCGCCTGTGGCAGATATCACAATTCTAGTCCTTGAGCTGGTGCACTCGAAGAGCCGGACATTAATTACACGGTAAACCGAAATGCGGAATCGACTAATTAACAGAATTCACTCAAGTTTTTAACTAATTACCTTACGTCACAAATTGTAATTTACAAATTGTAGCCAGTGATACTGCAAGGCATATCCACTTGAAAAGAATCACGTGGATGATACTATTTTCGAGATGTGCGCCAACAAACTTGCGGTAAAAATGCACTGTCCTTCCGCGTACTTTTCCAACAAAACGCCGTTTTATGCATAGCAGCACAAAAGTAACTTGAATTGAAACTGGAATGTATTTCTTCGCAAAGTTTGGGAATCAATATCTCGAAACTGATGTCATTCTGAGAGTTTCTTCGAGTGGATCCGCCTAAGGAACTTCCCAGCTACAATTCGTTAATAAATGTGCTATACAAAGTAATTAATTAAATACTTTATTAGTGTATTTTTTGTTAATTATTCATCTATGCCTTCTATTTTTCGTGCAAACAGTGTCCGCCTGCTTGAGAAATCCAGAAAAGATTAAAATTGTGCTATCTGGCCACAGGTGAATCTCAAAAATTGGTCAAAGTTTTCTCAGAAACACCCAGTATAGCTTCATACAGTCCCGACACGACGAACAGAGGGAATTCACCAAGCGTAATAAGCTACTTAAGGGTTGGTATCTACTATGCTGACGACCTTCCCTGATGTGCGGGTGCGCTGGGGACAGAAGTGCGCTGTAAGAAGGGTGGATTTAAGTCCGGTCGTGACAATATGAAAATCACACAAGAAAGCAAGATGCGGGCAAAAATCGCCCTAGAAGATGACATCGACGGCGGTGAGAAAATCAGAAAATATTCGTACAACAATAACGTTAATGAAAGGGCATCCATGTAGTAGAACTAAACAAATTAGTTACAGAGAGCGTAGAACCAGTTGGTAAGGCATAATGTTGGACAAAGTCGTCAGAAACCAGAAAGATGAACAGGGCTCGACTACCACATAAGCAAGCACTCCATGTATACCTCGCCAAGCACTCTATGTATGCATGAATAAACTAGCCTATATATATGAGCAGAGAATCGATCGCGGATGTGCATATATAGTGCAGAGAAGCATGCTACGTACCCCTTCTGTTCTTTTTTTTATTTTTGGAAGATAATGCTGTATCAATTGTTGAATTTTGTGCGATACAGAATTATCACTTCAACATAACGTAGATATCACATGTGAGAAGAAAAGAAATAACGAAGTACAACGCGCACTTACGCTCGAATGCCCACCTTTAAGTCTGATAGAGCCGCGATCCATTCTCAGGCGCCGGGCTTCGGGGCTAAAGCATGCTGAGCAAAGAGTTATACCGCAGTCACACGAGCATGCCACAAGGTCCTTTGAAGTTAGGGAGCATCGAGCTTTCAAAGGTACATTAGGTCAAGGGATGCGTGCCGGTGCTACACGGTCTCCAGGTGGTCTCCGTCGAAGCTTTTAACAGAAACCGCAAAGTATCCTTAGCGCTGCCATCGCCTCAAAAGGAAAAAAAAAAATATGGCCCAAATGCGTCTCATAGTAAATTTGTCATACTTTTTTCAGCAATATTTATTTTTCCTAATACATAAAAACATCCAAAACAAAATGCACGCGTGGTAAAGGCATTACTTTACCAAATACAGGTGTATTTATTGTAATGACGGCCACCATGTGTACCGCTTCGTACACCGCACGTTGGCGTCGATTATTCGTTGTGGCCCTTGCTTCAGCTGCTTTGTTTCATTCCTTGTGGCTATAGGTATAGCTAGGCAGCGGTAGCTACGCGTAAGCGCGGTAAAATAAAGAACTACGAAACAAAAGTGACGAGGGAAGAAGAAGCGCAGAAAAAAGCCGAGGAGACTGGGATGCCTAGCAGCCGCTAACCAAAGAACCAAATCGCACATTTCACCCGTATTGTGTCGATGTTGCTGCTGACGATAGGCCGTGCCGGCGCTGCTGTACCGGCACGTTCCTAATGAAGATTGCGGCTGTCCCGAAAGTGTTTAGTACTTTAGTAATAGTATTCAGTACTTATGAGCATGTTTTGAAGAGGTAAGAATTGAACTTCCATGTTTTTAGAGATTTTTTTTTTTTCTGCTGTCGGACGCCCTCTAGGCTCGAGAGTATTCCCTTGAGGTTTCAAAGGACGAACGCGCACTCCTTTGAATCAAAGCTCCCTTCCAGTAGGGCTTCTTTGCTGTGCCTGTGTGACAGTGCACATTCTCCCTTGAAGTAAAGGATCTTTGGTTCAAAGGACTTTGAAAGTGCCCGGGTGTGGGGGGTATTTACACAGTGACACTACACTACACTTGTGCGAGGTTTTTTTTGTTTGTTTGTTTTCTTCTCCTTTACTTTTCAACTTGGCCTAAAGCCCCTAAAGCATCTGACATTCACATTGTTTTTGTTTATTTATTATCCTTGATATTTCTTATGCAGACATCACTTTTTTGCGCTTTCTTTGTTTTCGTTGTTCTTGGAATCCTTATACCAATGGGCCGAGGAAACGAGTGAGATTCCGAAGAAGGACACAGAACAGTGGCGCATCCATCAAACTCACGGACACGTCTGCTCGGTACTCTCACAATAGAGAACACTTGTGGGGGCCGTTTACTGAGTCTTCCCTTTTTGTCTCTCGGTCTCACGCCACTAGTCTTGCATCAGTGCCAGCACTGAACTCCGGCTGCCCCTAAGACATTGTGAAAGGCATCTGAGACAAAAGAAGCGCAGCACACACCGTAAACAAGCGACTGAAGCGCGATCAATGCAGTAATGTATAAGTGACCTTTCATCAGGCAAGAACCGTCAAAACAAAGAAATTTAAGACAGAGAGATAGCTCGAAAAAGAAGGGTTTGGCTAGAACTTTCGCCCTTTATTTATACTAACTGCACGTAATAAAGTGCTTCGCCGTCTTCACTGGGAAAAAAAAGTTTTCACTGGGAAAAAAAGTAAAAAAAAATATCAACGCTGCATTGTGAAAAACAATCTCGCCATCTACACGCGTACGTATAGAGTTAGTGCCCTTCCAGAACAGAAAGAAGGAAAAACAAACAAACAAGAACAAAAAAGAAACACAGGAAAACAAGTAAACAAAGCGGAAAACCGAAAAGCACTTCTCGAAAACCACCGTTTTTATTTTCTTTTTTTTTTGTTTCCGCCGCGCACCATTACGCTAAGTGATCGTCATAGAGCGAGATACTGAAGAACGCTATTTGTATGACGACAGGAAGTCCTGCGCCATCGTAGTATGAGAATCGCACATTGAGGGTGTCGCACGCAGCTCGCCTTCCTCGACGGCAAGAAACCGGAGGCCGCCGCGACGCGCACATGACAATGGATTAAACCCGAGACTCGGTCGACGAGCAAACAGGACGCGCAATGGAGCGCCCTCTCGGGCAGAGGAAAGATGTCAGTATCGAATTGCCCATCGAAAGCAGCCTGTAGAACGAAACCGGGACTACAATAAATGCTTGCGAGGAACAATAGGGAAACAAGAGAAGCCGCGGAAAGGAATAACGACCTCGGAGACGGCGTAACGAAGTCCTCTGGTGGCTCTCAGCGTTTGAGTCAGCTCCCGATGGCACCTGCTTCATCCGGCATGATGGCGGTCTTCTTATATCATCAGCATCCAAACACGCGGCCCACTCATCCCTCAAAATAGCAGCATATCACTAGAGTCCACCGAGCCTACGACTTCAGGCTTCCCAGGCTCTTATGATCCAGCTACTACGATTGAGTGAGTCTACGCCCGGTAGAGCCCTCTTACAACGTATAGGTAACAGGCCGCGCTCACATTTTTATGCAGCACTGAACACGCTTCGCGTATTAGGATTGCGCTGCTCGAGACAGAGGTAAAGGATAGAACCACCCTGGACATTCGAGGACATCACATGCAACTTAAGTGTACCACGATTGCAGTCAAAGAGCTGCATTCCATCTGCAGAAGCCAAGTCATTAGTCCTGGAACACCTGAACACGACTTACCCGCATCACCTACAAGTATTCACAGATGGCTCTGTCAAGGCAGACGAAGACCGCTGCATTCTATATTCCCTCTCTAAGATATACGTGGTCTGGCCGTCTGGACTGTATAGCCTCGTCGACAGTTGTGAAAGGCGTAGCAATAGCTTCTGCTCTGCGCAAACTAAAGACTTTGCCTCCGCAGAATTTGGTTGTCCTTACGGACTCAAAGGCCGCGTTACAACACGTATACCGTGGTCTGCCATCCCTCAAGTTCCCATGCAAATCACTAGCCATCGTGAAAGAACTCAACAACAAAAGCTTCACAGTAAAGTTTCAGTGGATTCCCTTCCACATTGGTATCTCAGGAAACGAAAAAGCTGATGCGCTTGCATACGCAGCGCTCTATCATCCTCCCAAAATCAAGGCTCCAAAGAGTAATCAATTGCAAAAACCTGACATTCGAAATCACTTTGCGTCGCTTTGGGTTCCACCGCATATGCTCTGCGTAACCAAGAGATTGCACCGAGAGGAAGCCTCACTTCTATATCGAATAAGGACAGGATCTGCTAGTACACCGGCCTGGTTATTTAAGACGGGACGAATCAATTCTCCGAACTGTACGGCATGCAACGAGACAGGAAACATTGAGCACTTTTTGTGGTCCTGCCAGCAATTCCAAGATGAAAGTGACGCTCTCCTGAAGAATCTGCAAAAAAAAAAAAAAAAAAAAAGAAGGACCAATTCCGTATGCGCGCCTGCAACACCTTATATTTCCAGAGGGATCAGTTATAGCCCGCAAAGAAACTTCACGTCTCCTTATCGATTTTTTAAGAGAGACTGGTTTGATGGACATATGGTAAAACCCTTCAGCGGCATTGTGCGAGACGCTCGGGCGGAGCAATTGCCGGCCTTGATCGCCAGGCTAAACAAACCCGCCTGTTGCTACAATTCACCACCACCACCACCACTACCACCACCACCACCACCACCACCGAGCACATGGCCCCTCATACATTGCTGCAAGCTCGTTCCGGCGAGCAAAACGAAATAGCAGATTCATCAACCCAACAGGAAAGCATAAGTGCCATGTTCGTCCCATAACGGGTACACCTTTCTTTCCGAGGGAGAGCGTTTTTTCATAAGCCAACACAGAAAAAGCTTGAGCGCCTTAAAAATTCCAAGGCGAACACAAGACGACGCCTGTTTGTTTCACACATGAAGGGAAGACATGGTCGTCGCTGTCGGAAAAAAAAAAGAAGAAAAGGAAAAAAGAAAGGCGACTCGGCGACTGGTCTCGCTCATGCCCGGCGTTTAAGTGTAAATGAAACCTAACTGCTGACGTCAAATAACTTTGAGCAGAGTTAATGCGGCATTCTTAATGGATCTTTTTCATCGGCCTTAGTTCCGCTCGGCTGCGGGCATAGTTGAACATGGTGCACCTCCCGTATGACAGGTCCCCACGACAGCAGGCCGGGAGGTGTATTAAAAAACCATCGTTAACCGCATGGTATTCTGGATAGACCAATTTGGACATTTCATTTTTGGTGTGCGCTGATAGACTATGCCATGGAGAGTATGGTGATTTCAGTGAGGCCCGTCGCTCAATGTTGCGAAGATAAAGACTATGAACTCGGTGAAAGTTATAAAAGTTATAAATGGGTCTTCATTTTACTACACGACCCAACAGCGAGGTCTCTAGTTCCTTTGAAGATGCAGGCGGTTTACCCCGAGCAGTTCGCCTCGTCCGCTGCCGCAGGTAGACTCCCCTTCCGTCGTCTTGCTGCCGCTATCTCGGGGCCCTCGGCAATCACGCGACCAAGCCACGCGTTCCCAGAAGCAAGTTGCGGTGGGGGTCGAAGCCTGGCGACGGGAAGTTCGAATGCGAGAAGCGCGATGACAGCGGCGTCTTGCGTCCCGAAAACATCTACTCCTCCAGACGAGAACAGCGCACGGTGTGGGAACCAGGCTGAGAGGCAATGGACACTAACATTCCAATAATTCTTCAAGCCCAGAGTGCGTGAGGGTGCTGTTACGCAACAACTGTGAAAGCTTCGAGTTGTTGCGATCGCCGGGAATCAGGCCTCCACCGGAACGTGAGAAATAAAGTATGCCAAACGCAAACATCGAGAGAGAGAGAGAGAGAGAGAGAGAGAAAGAGAGAGAGAGAGATTTAATGGGACCGGGAGAGCTTAGCATAGCGACAGGCTTGGCACGCTACTCTAGTTGAGATAGTGAGCGGTGAAAAAAGGGAGTGAGCTGGGCAGGCAGCCGCCTGGCTAAAAGAAATATCGAGGAGTCGGGCACGTGCCTGGTGTCCCCCCCCGTTTACGCCACTGCAAACGCCTACAAAAAGCGAGAAACTCTTCAAGCTCTTCCATGGTAAAAGGCAGACTCATGCGGCAGTGACGAGAGCCGGGGATGTCACTAGAGGTAGCGAGCCTTCAGAAGTTGCTTAGCCGACGATCGGTCCTTGCAGGTAAGTATTCTGCAACATCAATATCTCGTCGTTTATGAAAGATCTCCGCGGCTTTTAACGGCAGTGTTGTTCAGGAAGTGAACGCAGATCACGCACGGCCCTCCAGATGTGAGAAACTGGCTTCCAGGGACCTAGTGATTCGCAAAGCGTTGCCAACGTTGAGACGCCAATCTATCGGTACAACGCTGGATCTTCTTTTGCATTCGCCTGACTGTTCTAATGTCATGGACTGACTTTGTGTGCCGGTATCTGTTCCGCACGGCGGCGACGCGTTAATTTCACGCACCAGCTCGGTTTCCAAATCTGATAACCTAGAAGAACACGTGAGCGTGCCCGTGGCTTCTCGGATTGTACACTCAAGTGCTTTCTCTCATGCAGAGCATAGGCGGCCATTACTATAAGCCCTGCGACGCTGACCACGCGAACAACATGGTGTCTGAGAGTAGAGATCTCATTCATGCCTTGGCCAAGTAAGTACACCACGTCACACTTTCGTGACTTCCGAGCCACTGCGGCGTCATAGGTAACAAACAGGCCGATGCTGCTGCTCGGTTAGCTCTTGAAGACAGCACAAAGCAGTAGACACCTTTGTCAAGGTCAGATGCCGCTAGAAATCTTCGCGTGCTTCCACAAGACATCACGTTCTCTATGCGGAACGAACGAAGTTTTCAAAACAGCCGACTGCACCACCTGGACTCTTCGCTCAGCCTTCGGATCCCATCTGGACACTGCAGACGCGGGGCTAGCTAACTTTGTCGGCTATGGCTTGGAGTACCCTTTACGAAGTCTTTTCCATTCGTATTCAGGTGGCCGACAAAGCTGTGCGAGATGATAGTGGTCGCGAGGATGCCTTTGACCCCGTTCTGTGCACATGTGACGGCCCTCGATACAGTGTGCAGAGACGATCACCCGCGACAGCACTAGCTAGCGTTGATTACATATCATTCTCAGAACAAGGAGGAGAGGAGAGAAAGGGGAGGAAAGACAGGGACGTTAGCCAGTGTAAGTACCGGCTGGCTACCCTGTGCCGGGGAAAGGGGTAATGGGAATAAAAGGAGAAAGAAGAAGAGGGAGAAAAAAAAACGAAACCGGGAAATTCACACAGAAACGCGATACTTCGCGCTACAACACTCAAAGACGGTGGCACAATTCGCATGTCCTTAAAAACTTCAGCAAAGCCCTTAAGGCCTTGAGTGCCGAAGTCCGTCTGGACCAATCTCAGAACAATCTATATTGGAATGCGCATTTCATAAGCCGTCGCCGCAGATGGCCATGAAGACATTGCTACAATACTTAGACATCAAGCCTGCACAAACGGCGTTGATCAATTGGTGCTAACTGCGAACTTTTGCTGTGATCGTGTGCCATGTGCTCTGTGTCCCTTCTCTATTTCTTTCTCATCTTTCTAACTCCCCATCCTCCGTACCGATCATCATCATCAGCAGCAGCATCAGCAGCATCATCGTCGTCGTCGTCGTCCTATTTTATGCCCACTGCCGGACGAAGGCCTCTCCCTGCGATCTCCAATTACCCCTGTCCTGCGCCAACTGATTTCAACATGCGCCTGCGAATTTCCTAATTTCATCACCCTACCTAGTGTTCTGCCGTCATCGACTGCGCTTCCCTTCTCTTGGCACCCATTCTGTAACCCTAATAGTCCACCGGTTATCTATCCTACGCATTAGATGGCCGGCCCAGCTCAATTTTTTTTCTCTTAATGTCAATTAGAATATCGGCTATCTCCGTTTGCTCTCTGATCCACACCATCTTCCTGTCTCTTAAACATTACGCCTAACATTCTTCGTTCCATCGCCCTTTGCGCGGTCCTTAACTCGTTCTCAAGCTTCTATGTCAGTCTCCAAGTTTCTCCCCGTATGCCAGCACCGGTAAATGCACTGATTGTACACCTTTCTTTCCAATGATAATGGTAGGCTTCCAGCCAGGAGCTGACGATATCTGCCGTATGCGCTCCAACCCCATTTTTATTCTTCTGTAAATTTCTTCTGGTGATCAGGGCTCTCTGTGAGTAATTGACCTAGGTAAACGTACTCCTTCACAGACTATAGAGGCTGACTGGCGATCCTGAACTCTTGCTCCCTTGCCCGGCTATTGATCATTATCTTTGTCTTCCGCATATTAATCTTCAACCCCACTCTTACACTTCCTCTGTTAAGGTCCTCAATCATTTGCTGCAATTTCTCCCCAGTGTTGCTGAGCAGGGCAATGTCATCTGCAAAGCACAGATTTCTGAAATGTTCACTACTGATCCACACTCCTAAGCCTTTCCAGTTTAATAGCTTGAATACTTCCTCCAAGCATGCAGTGAATAACATTGGAGAGATTGTATCTCCTTGCCTGACCCTTTTCTTTATAGATATCTTTCTACTTGTGGAGAATCAAGGTAGCTGTAGGATCTTTGTATTATGCAAAAAAGGTGAGGCGTGCAGACAGGACACAAGAGAAGAGAAGAGGACAAGACGAACGCCGTCAACTGAAGGGAGCACTAAGGCGAAAGAAATAGACATTTTCCAAGATATTCCACAGTGTATGGTAGCAAACCGAACTTTCCTCTCTGGTTAACTTCAAGCTCTGCCTTTCTCCTTTATTTCGTCTTTCTAGAGCCCTCTCTCTCTCTCTCTCTACATGTGGCGCACCAGCCGCGTACAAATACAACCTTGTACTTTGCCATGCCAACATATATGCCGCAGAGTTCATCGGGAAGAATTTAAATGTTAATTTTCATTATTCAATTAATTAAACGTGGCAATTAACGCCCCACTGACGTTTCACAAGCACTTGCAACGAAGCAATCGCAAATACAAACTTCTTTTTGCGATCACACTTTCGTAATTAACACATGTCGCTCGCTCAAGTTGTTGCACCGGGAGCAATAAGTCATTCTGCCCGTTTGCTCATCCAACGCCTCCAATAAACATTTTAGTGCAGTATGAAGTAGGCCAGACAAGGCGAATGTCATAGTTTATGACAACAATGCCAGAAGAAAAAGGAGACCGAAATCATAAGGCACGGAAACGTATACGTTCCAGAGTGCGCGCTCGAACGCATCCGGTTAATTTTTGTTTTAGTCTTCTCTTTCCATGAGCACTTACGCTATCTACAGCGCTGATAGTAGAACGAAAGTGCTAAGCCGGTTGTCTCTGTGATTATAATAGACGAGGAAGCAGTCGACGACGACGCTTTATAGAAGGGCGCCCTGCCTCGGCATCTTACTTCGTGCAGTTACTCTGCTAGTTAGAGAGATCCACAGTGGATATCATCCAGTCGTAAACCGTACTGATAAAAGATCGCAGCACGCTATGCACAAAATAGATGATTTGTCATGCAGCAGATATGCAAAACCAAAACACTACGTGGGGTGTACTTGTATAGAATGAAGAGCGGAGACTTCAAAACGAAAGCTGTCGAATATAGAACCTACAGGCAATGAAAATCGAAGGCTGCGCAGAAGAGGAAAGGAGAAAAGCCAGACACGTGTTATAGAAGCGTCAAGAGGAAAACGACGACTTAAGCACTCCTATAAGTCTTGGAGCTTTTAACCTACAGCAGGAGACACAACGTGGCACGAATACTGACGCACGGTTACTTTAGCGGCAACCGCCGCTTTCTACACGTCGCTGTTGACATCACTACGGGAGAGCTTGTACAGAGAGCTAAATAGAGACGAAATCACAAAAAGGGCGATTCGTATTCACCGCCACGCAGGCACGCTCCGAAAGCACCTCTCCTCAGCGAGTGTTTCATCCGCTCGACGCCGACTGCGTTCAGTTCTAGCCCGCTCGCGAGTCTAGAGCGGTTCCCGCTGCTTAACGATGGGCTGCAGGCCTTTTTTTGGTTGTGC
Source organism: Dermacentor andersoni (assembly GCF_023375885.2). Lineage (NCBI taxonomy): Eukaryota > Metazoa > Arthropoda > Arachnida > Ixodida > Ixodidae > Dermacentor > Dermacentor andersoni. Next base: position 228,879,706 of record NC_092814.1, read on the forward strand.
TAGTTGCATACCTCAGTGTACGTACCTACGCGAAAAGCTCGTATATCTATCTGCACGGAGAAAGCCGAGAAACGAAGAGGGCGTGATAACCGCCATAAAATGAGCCGAGTGTAGAAACAAGAGTTGCTTATACAGTGAGTATTCGCACTGGAGTGCTGCTATATACATACGCATGGACCTGTCCTATCAGAAACGACGCGACATTAACTGGTGTCCTGAACAACACAGCCAATGATAACCTGTTAAAATAGGAGGGAAAGTCACCCATGAGTATAATAAGCGTCTTAATTCAATATATACACAGTTTCTTTTTTTTTTTCATCGAACGTATCCTTCGCACCAAAAGAAGAAGAGAGAGAGAGAGAAGCCCAGGGAGAAAATGATCGCCTGCATTCTTGTAAAGTCATAAGTTGTAAGTGGCGAGGTCATTGAACTCGACAGCGAATAGAAAGAAACAAATGCAACAGGGAAAGTGGCAAACGAGCACGAAACTGTGGGCGTTTAAAGGAGGGCTAAAACGTTTTCACGCTAGAACTGTTATTAAATAGTAGATATTAGCTGATCATGCTATTGGACACATCGTTAGCGAATGCGGCCGGCCAATGGCAAACAGCGTTCGTGCACGAACGAAAAGCTTTGTGAAACAAACGTTGGCCCGAACAGCGGCGTGGCCTTCGCAGCGTGTCGCGGCCACTGTAGCTATACCGCAAAGCACGTGCGTCAGACGGTGACAAGAGGACGACACCCGGAGCGTGGCCCGGTCCGTGTCAATCGCCTGCAGCAACTGTTTAACTGGACGCCTCTGCAATTTCGAATGGACTGCTCAAAACCGGGCGGACCACATGTCGTGTTAATAAAAAGGGTGTTATCGCTATGGAGTTTGCGTTTGAAAACGTTGGCGCCATTTAGGCATGAATTGTGGAGAATTCTAAATTCTGACGTTGTTTACACGAACTCGTTTTGGCCGCGAAGGGTCGCACAATACGGCGCGCCGTGCAGACGACAGGGCATGCTCGCAAAGCGTCCAGTTGCTGGCTGCGCGTAGCTGATCCGAACTGGTAGCGTTAACCAACCTGCGTTGGGAATCAAAGCTTGTACTCTAACACACACACACACAGAGAGAGAGAGAGACAATAAAGAAAAAGCTCTTACGCTAAAATTTTTCGTAAGATAAAACTCCAGGCAATCCTGAAGCAGGACGTATTATTAGGGAATGCGACCAACCAATGGCAAAGAGCAGTTACGAAAGAAACGCTTTGTGAATGCGTCTCGCGCCTGAAATATTGCACTATGTTTCGTTAACCCCCCATCTCTCTCTGTCCTCTTGTTCCGATTTCGCTCATATAGGAAAACGCAACCTTGCTCGCACTGGAACGAGAAGTACCGAAGGGAAGAGAAAGAAAACTGGTTCGATCGTCGAAGGGGAGAGAGAGGGGGGAGGGGAGGGTCTCAATGCCGGAAGCGTGCATGATATAATCTAGGCGTCATCGCTGTTTCTAAGGGCATCACTTATTTCTTGGAGTTGCATGGGGCATTCACACGCTCATCCTCGCTATTCTTTTTGTTTTCTCTTGGCGAAATGTATAAACATGCTCCTTTACCCACTTTTTGAATTCATGCAAATCCCCGCGTACCTCTGCCTGCGAATTAGTGTTCAAACGACCCCATCCACCACCGCGCATATATTTCGATACGGATCAACACGCCGATTCCAGAAACTGAAATCAAAGCGTTGCCGACGCAGGGCACTCGGTAAGACAAAAAAAGAAAAAACAAACAAATTGTTATTGTTATAATTGCAGACAGGCCTGTCATGGACATCAAGGAGGAAAGTGAGGACAATAATTTCTTTCTTTCTTTTTAATGGGGAAAAAGAAATCGGCAGTCGAATACGCCTATGTAAGAGCGCACTGATGCCCAGTCGTCGACACGGAGAACGGTTCTGTAGGTCGACCGGCAGCAGCGAAGGTCGCAAGATTCGACGTGGGGAGGCTGGGAGCGACACAAGACCGCGTCCGCGAGTGAACAAAGCGAGCCGCCGCTCAGCTGGCCGCGAGGAAACAAAAGCGAGCGCGGCCGCCTGTCGGCCGGGCAACGACACAAGCACGGAGCGGAAAGTGCTCGCAAGGGCTGGCGAACATTTGAAACATCGCGGCGGCACCGAGAGGGACTGGCACAGATGCGAATGCCAGGGATGCATGCCGACGTGCGCTCACCGGCGGGGGGCATTCCTTCACCGACCGCCTAATCCCGTTTCCTCTCGAGTCGCCACGCTTGGACGTACAAGCTGCGCACGCATACCGCTGCCCTTGGCCACCGTGTGAGGTCGTCACAGTGAGGGGACCCTGGAAGGCTGTACGCGAGCCGGAGAACAGCGACGGAAAGGAGGCTCGACGACGTGCCCCGACCTGTCCAACTTGCGGCGCTGGAAGAGAACCGGGCCGAGGAGCCTTCTCCTACTCTGGCACACTGCGTCACAGTAAATTTGTGTCTGTGGCTCCCGCTCTCTCGGTTCTACAAACGTCTGCGCAAGGTCGGAAACCGTTGCTGGCATGACCCAATAGGCACCGAATGACTGGCCCGGCAACTGGCTTCTTTTCTTTTTTTAGGCGGTAGATAGCGGCTACTACAGCGATGTGAAAAAAATAAATAAAAAGAAGGCTAATCAATACAAAACGAGAAAGAGGCAGTGATGACGCCAAGGACGAATGATCAGGAACGATACATAGACGTGTCCAATATACTGTTGTACAGATAAATAGGCACATATATCTCCTTTTATTTATTTATTTATTTATTTATTTACTTACTTACTTATTTATTTTTTTATTCCTAATACCACCAGGATACGCAATAAAACCACGCTGGGGCGCAGAGATGACGGTATATATCAGGTGTGTTTTCTGACTATACAGAATTATTTAAAGTTGTCTGTGGCAGATAGGAAAATTGTACTTCAACTGGATTGTTCAAAAATGCAGACATACTTGCATCATAAATCCAAATGCATAACTGATTTATTAAACAATAATTATTTACGTTTTAACTAATTGCTTTACAGCACATAATCAATTTTAGAACTTACAGCCGGTGAGTCGCCAAGGCATGCCCAGTTGAAACGAATTCTAAAATGGCACAGGTGTCGACACGCGCGCCGTCAAACTTGTGGTAAAAATGCACGTTGTTACACTTACTTTTGTAACACAGTTTTATGCATTGAAGCACAAACGTAACCGGATCGCCGATGTATTTCGTCGGAAGCTTCGATAACTAATATCTCGAAACTAGTGCCATTCTGAGAATTTATTCCAAGTGGATACGCCTTGCGAACTCGCCGGCTACAATTCATAAATTGCAATATCTGTCGTAAGGTAATTAGTTAGAGTCAGTGAACCTTTTTAAAATTACTCGATTACGTATTATAATTGCTCGCGAAAGTTCGAGTAATCCAGTTCGAGGACTAGAATTGTTCCATCAGCGACAGGCGATATTTACAAATTCTGTGTAGTCTAACACACACAAACACACACACATACACACACACACACACACACACACACGCACACGCACGCACGCACACACACACACACACAGTTATAGTATAAATCTAGATTTACAGAACCTTGACTTTTTTGTACGCTGGCTCCATATGGTTCTATACTAGCAATCGAGCCTCTTGATTTCTCTCATTCTTTTCGCTCAAAACACTAGACAGTAAAATTCAATACATAAGAAAATATTTTAAAACACCATATTTTAGCCTTCTACTATAACTTGAAGGATACAAGAATTGCAAGATGAATTCAAAGAAATGAAATAGAACTGACTAACAAATTAAGTTATGAAAACCTATTTACTTATTTAAAAACGTCGACTGTGTGACCTGATGGGGGCGAAATGCGAAAACACCCGTGTGCTTAGATTGAGGTGCACGTTAAAGAACCCCAGGTGGTCCAAATTTCCGGAGTCCCCCAGTACGGCGTGCCTCGCATCGTGGTTTCGGCACGTAAAACCCGATAATTGTTATTACCGATAATTGTTATTCCTCCGCCATACGGCACGATGAGCAAAGAATACGCTGGCTATACCTTCGCTGCGCGGCGAGTTGGCACCGCGAGCCATGGAAGCGCTTAGCACAGAGAAAGTGCCCGCGTACAGTATATAGTTGCGCCCCGGTGCGCAATGGTATGCACAAGGCAGGACGCGTACAGCGGGGCGTGCGGCATTCCGCGGGCGATGATGTTCCGAGAAATAAACGAAGAGTAACGATTAAAAAAAAGATATGCGCGACGCTACGTTCCCAGCGACTTCAGCGCGCGAGCACGAAAGAGGGAGAGAATGCAGAACGAGGGAACAAAAATTCACCCGCGGGTGGGAAGGGAACTGCGGCACCGCAAGCCATGCGTACACCTGCATGCACACACCCAGCGCAAGGGGACAAACACATCGCGCGCCGCTGTCGAGCAGCAAACATCCAAGTCAGGGACGCGCGCACCCGTACATTCTCGATTTCGCAAAAGGCGCTCGCGCCCGCGCGCCTTTTTCCTGGCACTGCGCCACACACGGGCTCAGCAGTGGCCGCCGCGTCGGACTCGCGTTCCATGAACGCCGCGCGCAGACGCAATGAGCGTCAGCGAAGGAGGCGCTAGGTGCGCCGACGGAGATCTTGCGAAAAGCTTTCCTCCTCCGGCGGCACGGTCCTACGATTGACGGCGCATTAGGAGCGCAAATGCGGAACAACGAAATGCGCACTGACGTGGTGAATACATAGGGGGGGGGAGCATATGCGTAGCCACTATATATATATATATACAAGGAGTTGTGCGGGAAGCGGGGTGTGCAAAAGAGACTTCGGGACATTAGCGAACAATGCGAGCCATTGCGCAGGGCGGAAGGAGCGATCAGAAGGCAGTAACGGTCTGTAGACCGAAGAGTGTTTCGTTGAGAGATGGAATCGCTCAGCTGGATGCCTTCTTCGTCTGCCATTATGAAGACAGAAAGGAATGACGGTAATGGTTTCTTAGTTGCTTACGCACTTTCGCCAAGCATTATTTGAAAGAAACGCAGCTGCTTCTTCTTCTCTCTCTATGTAGCATTTATTGCGTCCATTCTACGATCCTCGAGTGCTGAGAGATATGAGCGAGAACGGTGCGAGGACTGCTGCACGAAATGACCGCACAGGGTCGCCACAAAGCGCCTTGGTTATGAGATGTTTGTCGAATCGTGTTTTCTACGCTGTATCTTGCGCTGTAAATGGTACCTGAACGACTTGAAGTCGCCGTTAGTGACGCTATATTTGAATACAATATGACACCATGAAGGGTATAGCAGGCAAATTTGTTGCATTTAGATAGAAGACCATTCACTCTAGAAAAGATACCTGGTCCATGGCCAACAGCGGGCCTTCAGAAAAGAGCACTTCTTGCTTTGAAAAAGTTTTTCGAAGACACAAGCATTTTGGGGACATACTAAATTTCAATTTATCCTAATAACCTAAATGAGTGCTATAAATGTGTTAAAAATTGATTTATGTGGCGATCGTGTTTTTTACGCTGTATGTAATTACTTGTGTTCTATATTTTGCAGTGTAATTACTTGTGTTCTGTGTTTTAACCATTTAAAATATTTGACTTCATATATGCGTATGTGTACTGAAATCATACACAAAACTTTCTGCATCATGTGCTGCTGGACTATATTGTTTCTATAGATCTGTTGTTCTACTGAGCGCCATATTTCGTGACATTATTCTCTCTTATCGCGCATATTTGTTTTCTTTGCTAAGTGACAAGGAGTAGCCGGTGCCACCATAAAGGCGCCAACCACTCCTATTAATCATTTCAATAATAATAATAAAAAAAAAAACTCGTCACATCGGCTGCTGCGGAATTGTCATGCATCATGTCAGAAATGTCCTGCAACAAAAGTACGCGGCCTCTTCATCATTGTAGGAGAAAAAGCATAACTGCACAGAGGGACTGACGGATCCCCGTGTGTTGGCGCTGGTCCAGCTCTCTTGCGTGCACCGTCGTCACGTCCGACGAGTCGTTGTCCTATGATGCATGCAAAAACGTCTCCGAGGAAAAGTGAACGGACATTTTCTCGTCCCAGCATAAAAAAAGAAAACTAAGAAGAAAATTAGTTGCAAAGTAACCGAGCGACTGTAACATTGCAACATTTTCAATAACCTGCTAAAGAAGTCCAAACGACATTATTAAGAAAATTAATTTGCAAGACACAAGAACGATTCCCCCCAAAAAACAATGGCAACTTCTTAATGCGTTCATGAATTTACCTAAGTCGGCTAATACTCCTGATAAAATAAATTACAACTACAAATCTCTTACTGATTCTTCTAGCATAGCAAATTCTTTCAATGACATCTACTATAACATTTACAGTAGTCGTCAGATGACCGTCTACTTATCCCATTCACCGCTGCAATCAATCTTTTTTTCTCTTTCCCGTAGCTGCAGATGGGGTATGCTCCGTGGTAGTAGCTCTGAAGAATACAAGGCCTGGCTTAGATAACATTTCTGTACCTCAACTTAAACTTGTTGCACAACTCATTTATGAAACACTTTGTAATATAATCATCATATTTTTAAACGCGGTATTTTTCAATTTTTTTGCTTGAAAGAACTAAGGAGAAGAAGAAGGAAAAGGAAGGAAGGACAGGTAAGGAGGTCAACGAGAGGCACGTTCGGATTGCTACCCTACACAGGGGAAGGGGTTTAAGGGAAGAAAAGAAAGAAGACGGAGGGAAGAAGGTAATATCGGTGTGAGTACGCGCGGATGTCTATAACTTCACGCCTATAATCGGTCACTGAGGCCAGTCCCTTTCATGAAACGTAGCAGTGACCCCGTCGCTTTGTAAGCCTGCGACGCGTCGTAGTCTCTGAATATGGTCTGTTATCTAATCGGGTTAACACCCTCCGAAGAACGTCGCTTTCGTTGTCCTAGAGATTACAAAAACACAACACGTGCTCGATCGTCTCTTCACAGTTGCACGAGTCACAGATCGCTGTGTCGGACTTTCCAATAAGGAATGAGTAGGCTTTCGTAAAAGCCACCCCTAACCAGAGGAGGCACAGTAAAGTTACATCACGGCGGGAGAAGTTCGATGGAATCTGCAGCTTAAATGTATGATCCAGCCGGTGGAAGCGGCAGTTGGAGAAAATAGGGGTGTTCCACAAAGTTTCAGTCTAGGTTTGAGCAAGTAAACAAAGACCCCTCGCGCCATCCGTCCTTGATAAGGGCATAGGAAGTGTCAGAGTTTCTTTATGGGCTGACCGGGTGGCATCGTCAGCAAGGTCATTTCCGACGATGCCGCAGTGCCCCGAAAGCCATTAGAAGATGATGTGATGTCCATTTATGAGCGCTTGATGGAGAACCTCTCTGGTATCAAACACTAGTTGTTCGTGGGTCTTGCGTCGTAAGGCTGACTGCAGACTCTGAAGCGCTGCCTTGGAGTCACAAAAAACGACCCACTTTCGAGGTTAGGCTTGTGCGAGGTAATTAACAGCGGCACTTATGGCGGCAAGTTCTGTGGCCGTAGAAGTCACAGAACTTGCTCCTGTACATAAGGTGATAAAACGCAGGTGTTTAACTTTCATCCTATTTCTATTCTGTCGTCAATTAGTAAAGTTGTTGAGGATTTATATTGTAAGCACCTAAATATTTATTTTAAAAACTTTATTTTTTGAAATCTTGTCAATTTGGTTTTCGCGCTGGCAGTTCGACTAACTTAGCTTCAATATATCTAACCGACAACATTCGTCACTGGATTTATACTGGTAAATTCGTTGGTTCGGTATTTTTAGACTTCACTAAATATTTTGATACGATTAATCATGACGTCCTTTTTATTAAGCTAAAAGTCCTGCGATTACCGGTCCAGTACTACACTCCTAAAAAGTTGCCTGCATGATGGAGAACAGTTTTTGAGGAGTTGCTTACTCTGCTACTAACGTTATTAATCAAGGTGTACCACAAGGCTCCATACTAGGCCGCTTACTATTCTCCATTTATATAATTGATTTACCCACATGTCTTAAATATGCACATTGCGTACTATATGCAGACGATACTACCATCCCAATGTGTGGCACATCTTTAACAACCATAATATTTAAACTAAACAATGAGCTTGAAAAGATTGTTGCATGGTGTTTTTCTAATCATTTAGTTATCAATGCTACCAAAACTAAATTCATGATTTTCCGAACAAGAAAAAGAATACTATCTGGCATGGCTGAGGTAACTCCTAAATGGTCATCATATTTCAATCCCCTTTCCCGCTTCTTCAGAGCAGGCTCAGCCTGGTTAACCTCCCTGCCTTTCCCTTATGACTTATCTCTCTCTCTCTTTCCGGTCTCTGACTGTCTATCATTTTTGGGCATCAAATTAGATTGCAACCTAAGGTTTTCTCAGCACATTACGTTCATTAAACAAAAGTGTAACTTCGGTATTAGAGCATTATTGAAATGAGGAGCATATTTTTTCAAAGACGCGTTGTTAGCGTTATACTTTGCCTTCATTCACAGTCACATCAATTACGGCATTGTTTCCTGATACGTATTACTGTCAAATACGTATCACTGTCATATCTCGCCTATTCAGCACTTACAGAATCAAGCAATACGTAGTATCACCAACAGTGTTTTTTCGCGAATGCTACTCTGTTACTCCATGAAGACAACATCCTTCTTGTGACGAGCTTGTTCAGCTATCACCTCATAATTCTGCTTTATAAATTACTTACTAAACAGCTTTCACATGAATTAATGGATTCCAGGTATTTCATTCTCAAAAATGATACCAAGTTTGCACGTAACTTCAATTTTCTACTGCATATGAGTCATTCTAACTATGAAAAAATGACATTATCATTCACGGCTACAAAACTATGGAATTATTTACCCAACAACCTGAAATATTCATCCTTTCATGCATTTAAACATGCCCTTAAGAGGAAGCTTTAGCTCGGGTGCTCCTATCTAAATACATGTAAAAGGAGAATTCGTTTTTCTCGGCAACCAGTGCACCAAATTTGACGGGGTTTGCTGCATTTAAAAGAAAAGCTTAAAATCTAGTGACTGTTGGTCTCGAATTTTCGATTTATGTCGTCAAATTTTTATAAAAATTTGGCGAAAATCGCAAATTTTCAGAAAACGAAACTATCAAGTTTACAACTCCGTAACTCAGCAAGAAAAAATGATATCGCAATTCTGTGAATTCTACCTGATAGCACATCTAAAGCGGACAAAACTGATATGTTACACATGAACCTCAAAAAATGGAGTAATGTGTAATTACAACTTTTGCAGAACCTTCGTAAACAACGTAACAAGTTCACGTAAGATGCAAACTGACACATCAAATTTGTCCGCTTTGAATGGTCTAATGGATGCCGTTTACAGAATCGCGATATCTGTTCTTGATGCAGAGCTATTAGCTTGTAAACTTCGTGCTTCTATTTTTTTCAAACGTCTGAATTTTTGAAAATCCTTTTAACAAAATTAAAGCCCTAAATCAAAATTCCGCTTCCAACAGTCACTATAATTTAACTTTCTCTCTCAAATGCAACAAATTTCATTAAAATCGGTCCAGGGGTTATCTCAGAAAAACGTTTTTGCGTTTTTACATGTATTTGAATAGGCCGCGTCGGAGTTGGGCCCGAGCTAAAGCTTCCTCTTAAGCTTTTCTACAAGTATAACGAACTTTAGATCGTTGATTATAGTGCCTCTGCAATTTGTATGTATTGACAGTATTTTTATGTACTATAGGATAGTATACTGACAATTGTATTTCATTCGTTTAATTTTTCTGCGTTGTATTTTACGCGATTGTGTTTGTTTGTTTTACCTAGCTTGCTCGTTTTTAGCATGCCTCTCCATTGCTATTATTAAATGACGGTCTCGTTGCAGTCTTTGACTTTGGAAACCTCGTCTGTATATAATCTCTAACCCATATATTTTATCTGAAGAATAATAAACTGAAAGTGAAACAGTTAGACAGAAATGTACTTACTGAATTACTTGTTTAATCACTACATCGAGTAACTGTAATACGTATGCCGCTGTAGCGAACCTCCCCCCTCCTCCCCACCCCCAAAAGAAACAAAAACCGCAAGTCCTCTTTCCTCTTTCGTATATTTAATGGTTTTGACACTGTTACAGCTGCCACCAATTGTTACGAGCTGATACGTCCAGTTGTTACGGGGACGCGGCTTTGGTGACTTTTGACAGCGTCTACTTGGAGATCGAACGAGATTGACTAATTGATTGATTACACGAGAGGGTTCGGCACAGAAGACGAGATGATGTAAAAACAAATAACAGAAGTTTAATACAATGTTGGAGGTAAACGGTGCGCTCCAAGACAAAAAGTACACTAATGTTCGGCGTGCGTGCTCCTGCATGCAAGGACACAGAAGATATTTCCTCATTGGAATGGCCAACAGCCCCACGTGCGACACATGCAACATCGACGAGACGCTCGCACATATTATCTGTGTCTGCCCGCGATATAGCGCTCAGAGACAAGTGATGTGCAGAGTACTGGACCAGTTGGACAATCGTCCACTATCAGAACTAAAAGCTTTAGGCCAATGCTCCGAAAGAACATCCGCGTTGAAGGCCTTTCTCGCGTTATTAAGGTTCCTGCGGTCTACGGGGCTTCACGACAGACTCTAAGAATGCCGCCCCCTACCGCTCTGCAGTGTACGCGCTTTGTTCGTGCTTGTCTCTCTTTCTTTCTATCTCCCCCTTCCACTCTGTTTCTCTTTTTATCCCGCTTAACCCTTCCCCCTGCGCAGGGTAGCCAACCGGAACTACCTCTGGTTAACCTCCCTGCCTTTCTCTGCATTATCTTATTTCTCTCTCTCTCTTCGTGGCGCCTCGCTGGCCTTCTTATACCCTACATCATCCGGACAACCTCATTCTCACTTGCTCCCTGGAAGAGGGCCTTGTCAGCACACTGGTAAGCTCACGCAGAGGAATGTATACGGAGAAAACCCACTCACTGGTGTAAAGGTGGGGAGCGTACGGCACGTCGGGTCAACACACCTGTCTACCCACACACACGAATTCGGATAGCCGCCGTGGTTGCTCAGTGGATATGGTGTTGGGCTGCTGAGCACGAGGTCGCGGGATCAAATCCCGGCCACGGTTGCCGCTTTTCGATGAGGGCGAAATGCGCCGTGTACTTAGATTTAGGTGCACGTTAAAGAACCCCAGGTGGTCGAAATTTCCGGAGTCCTCCACTACGACGTGCCTCATAATCAGAAAGTGGTTTTGGGACGTAAAACCCCACAATTAAATTACGAATTCGGAAAAATACCACTCCCTGGCATAGAGGGGTAGAATGTGGGGTAAATAATCCTGCCGCAAACGCCCGACGGACAAATCTTTTCATATTGGCGAGCGTGACGATTAAGCACGTCGAGTCTCAGACGCTTGGCATCCGTTCCATTCAGCGCCGCACACAGTGAACCGTAACAACACGTTACTTGTACCCCTCTCTATCTTTCATTGCCCCTGACGCATTCTCTTGCCGAAATAAACATTTACTCTGCGTTCATGTTCATTACCACTCAACCGCCTTTATTTGGCCAGTTATTACGATGTCCTAAAAACAAGGCTAGCTGACTTTCGCTACGCTATCACTCGATGTCATTCAAGTTCATTCATTTCAGCTAAGTTGCTCCAAAAGTTTCGAGATATGCGGCATTCATGTCAAAATAAAGAAGTAATAGCATAGGAACAAAAAAGACTCTCGCGCACGCACGCACACGCAGAGAGAGAGAGAGAGAGCGAGAGAGAGCGAACAAAGATGCTTCATTATGGAAGAAGCAAATAGACTAGGAGGGCATCATGACGCCATGTAACTCTCCGCGCTCTTGGCGTCTAGAAATTACTGCTTGCCTATCACGTGGTGACAGCCTATTTCCGATGACGCTCTTCTATGTATTGTTTATGACTCGGCTTCAAAACTGTCACATGGTGCTCTCTTTTTAGTCCTTTTCCTTACTGTATGGCTTTATCGAAAGAAAACCTGTGTCTCTGAATTCAGTTGTTACAGCCCACCTAACAGGTAACAACATATTTCATGCTGTGACAACGTAAGTAGAAATGCCTTTGGAACGGAGGGAAAAACCGCAACGCTTTCCTTTCGCAACATTGCTTGTCATTCGCCGGCCGCACTCGCTATACCTATATGCTCGCAAACAGGATTGGCAATCGGCTATTTTCACGAACTGCTCTAGCCCATTAACTGCTTTTGAAATGGTCAAAATTTGCTAATCCTTTCGTTCGTAAGAACAGTTTATACGAAGTAAGAGAGTTCCGATGGCAGACCAAGATCATGCTTCAATGTTAAAAAAAAGAGAAAAATAAAACTTCATTTGCACTACTCAGAAGCAGGCGTGGCACCCTCCCCATCCTGCCGCCCCACCATATGTCTATAGGAATTAAGAGCGGCAAAAATTAACACTTTTACTGAATAAGCACGTAACCCTAGGTAGCGCTTGCCGAACGTACTTCGTGACGATTTTCGACGGAACATATAGCCATTAAAGAAAAAATTTCTGAGCGCTTCATTAATTTTTGTTCTGTTGAGACATACGTCTCTGTCTCTTGCGTAAACGGTGCTTCGAGCCCTGGCGTTATCTCTAACCGCTGCGCCGGTCACTGATGCGAGATGGTAGCGCCGCGAGGTCCTGAGCGACGCCATCGCTGCCGCAAACTCGTCGGCGCAGCGCGACAGCAGACGACACACGCACATGCGACGCGTTTAGACGACAACCCGCGGCATGCCAGCAGAGACAACAAAAGGGCAGCGACAATCGCGCAGCGCAGCTCGCGAAGAGGGGGACCAGCAGATGCGCCGCGGTCACGGCGACACCCTATCTCGCGCGGTGTCCGATTGCAGACGAGTCCCCATAGGCGTCAGCTCCGCGCCGGCTCCTAGGACGACCGCGCGACCGCGTTTGAAGGCCGCGGCCGCACATGCTGCCCGTGTGTATGTGGGACAGCCCGGCTGTTTCACACGATGAAATGGGTTCAGCAGCATGCTCCATTATGCATGGGGTGTTCTCTCCTAACGTTCAAACCACATACAGAGGATGAAGGCAGGGCGATGTGTTACTTTCGCCTTCGCGTTGGCAACGAGGCGTGCGGCAGCCATTGAGGGGTACGAAGACAAGAGGTTTCATTCGGACTCGTTAGATGAACTGAAAAAAAAAAAAAGAACATAACAGTGACAGTGCGATTAGTATGCATTTGGTACGCGCTCTTTCCGTGCCAAAACGAAGGTGATGTTCGTCACCGACGAAACAATTCATTGCCTCTTAGACATGAGCTACGCTGCAATACCCAAAGAGGATGAACACACGGAGGAACGCAAACAATGGCTCGCGAAGTTTTCACTCGCACTCGTTCGCAGGCTCCAGTTGAAGAAACTGTTTGCAATATAGAGGAGGTACGAGGCGAAATTAATTCGTGATATTTCTTCGTTGTTTCCTCGAGTTCTGACAGAGCTGCAGAACTTGAAGTTTTTGTTTTCAAATGTATGATAGCACTATCTTTCTTAATATTGCTTCGGTCCAAAATAAGACGGCGCAAGCTAGAACTTTTGCAAGGCGTAACGATTTACTCGACAAACGCAGATATAGCAGCGCGCGGCATCGTGGCTTCGTCACTTCACTTCAGCGCCCGTCCCTGTGTCGCCTTCCCGACAAGAAGCCCACTCCGCAGACTATTGCTTGTTTCTGTGTCCTGTCCAGCAACTTCCCTCCTCCTTCTCCCACTTGATGTCCACGCGACCACAAGCGAACCAGCTACTGGTGGCCCATTCCTGCGCAATGCACCCGCACATAATACGAGTAAAATTTTTCCAACGCCAGATTCCTTACTCCGGGGATATCTTAAGACGAGACCGGCGAAAATATTGAATTTACTGAAAGGTCGCCGTAACTATTTGCGAGTATAAAAGGATAAACAAGAAATCCGCATATATTTGTCTTCTTTCCGACTTGTCCGTCATTGCATACGTGGAGGGTGCATGGTGTATGCAGATTTCTCTCGCCCCCTCCAGCAAATATAGTTCGTTTTTCCGACTCAATCGGGACAGCAACCGCAATCTTGCGGTCCGGAATCAGCGGGTGATAAACCGGTCGGTGTTCGCGCCATAGTATATTTCGCTTGTGCACAACGTGTTCGTGCACGCGTTACACCCATTACCTGCCACCGTCGTGATCGGTACGCCTCGCGTTGCCCGAGTGTTGCACCCTGCAATCTATTCTGCAACCCAGCCCCACAATCACGAATCCATAAGTCCCGGAACTCACAACTATACTCGAGAAAGCAGAGCATGCAACGCTCAAACGCCTACGGATCAACGAAAGTTCCACACAGAAGCCCGCCCGCGTTTGTCACTGAAATGTATAGGCAATTTGACTTAAAGTAATCTTATGACAAACGTGGCCTTACACTGAACAACGTTGTGTGGTAAAGTTTTGAATTCTGCTTTCGTCTGGGCGAGCTGGGACAGTTGATTTGGGATGTTTCAGCATTGTAGATAACAAAATCGGATACGGGGAGCAGAAAAAAATTCAGAAAAGAACGAACAAATATGTAACAAGCGTTCGTACTGTTCTGGTATTCCTTAGAGACTTCTCCGATCCGTGAGCTCTTTGCTGCTTCGCGGAGCTCCAAAAGCATGTCGTTCGGATCGCCCTCTGTATAAACCGCGTCAGCAAACGTCTTCCATTCACAACTGCCATTGAAGAAAATAAGAAACTATGGGCACCATAACCACCCGCTATGCGTACCATTGTGACTTACACTGCTGCAAAGCAAATAAAATGTCTGCATTTCTGCTAAACTGGTGCCGTAGCGTCAACGCTGCCGCAGGCTCAAGTGCGGACCACCGCGACAGTTTTACGAGCAGGTGATCGCAAGCAGTCCCCACGGTTAGAAAAACACAACCTCGCAACATGGGATTCAGTATAAGGGGTACAGGTACCCCGGCGAGTACTCCAGGCGGCAGTGGCCGTATCATAGTGACGCCTATACGGTCAACGTGTGTTTCGCTATCAGGCAATCGCCTCAGGCCGCTGAAGAGGCCGGCGCCGATAGTCGACCAGCGAGGAGCGGCTGCAGGAATTCAGAAGAAGCCAGCGCACGCGTTCACTTCCGCTTTCCAACTCGTGCGTGCGAACGGACACTACGGCGACGTCGTTTCGTCGCAAGCAGCGCGAACAATGCTACTCTCGGCAGAGCTGACACCATGTGAATTATATACTATTGCGAGAACAGCCTTCACTCCTTACCAGGAAAATGTTTGCTAACCGGTCATACCATCGCTTTGCAAGCCATGCCTTTGGAAGCGTCTGCGAACCGCAGCTGTATTTTCTCTCCGTAGTATTCGGCGTACAACTAGCCGATGACTACTGGTTGCGCCGGCAATAGCAGACTTAAACCGATACATCGTCTTCTTCAGCAGACGGCTGTCGTTAAACTCACAATACAGAATCTCGTCATATAGCAGCACGTGAATATATATCCACAGATCTATTGACCCAGCGAAACAGACAGATCTAAATTTTCGACTGACAACAACGGAGCTGTTTACTTGTGCAGTATGCAGGCGACATGGCCTAGCGAGATATTGCAAGTGGTGAAGCGGGCGACGCTTCGTTCCGTCAGAATTTCTGTAAAACATGGTTTGCAGTGGGTTCTCGGCCTTCCCGCGTGACGTCGATCCTAAAAACGCGTGTATCTTCATGTCATATGGGATGCGTTTTGCACAGCAAAGTTGCGGACAAACACTAATCTCGCTGCCCTCATGACCGTTTCCTAATAGCGGCGACAATGTATGAACGGGTAATTCTAACGTTAAGAGAGGTGAACTGGGCACTTGTAAGGTATAAGCAACAAACGAGAATTGTATCCCGTTTCTTACGCTACACTGGGGGAGAAGAAAGATGACGCATAAAAAAGTTCACCGACGATTACGATACTCCCTAATGCGAAATTTGGGCGCAACTATATACGCGTTTTCATTCCGCAATATATTGGCTGGCGCGGACAATCTGTCTCGTGCGGCGCGTTGCAAAGGAGCGAAGTGTGGCGCGACTGCCTCGCTAATTTGGAGATGGCGAGAGCCAGCTCGTAGGTGACGCGTGGGCGCGATTCACAGCAGCCGCCGCCGACAGACCACCCAGACAACGCGCGCTACTCTGGCCATCGTCGCCGCACTAGGCTTTTCTTCTCACGCTACTGCCATAGTATAGCCATACCCTCCTTCGCTTTCTGCCTCATGGTTCCGCTACACCCTCCTCTCCGTTTTCCCCCTCGTGTCTTTCGTCTCCCGCGACGCTCCGCGTTTGATTTTTCATCCTGCGCTCGTTCGCTAGGTTACGCCGCAGGACAACGCCGACGTTCGCCGCAGGAACGGGAGAGCTGCCCTCTAAAATTATGAGTAGGGAGGAAGGGAGAACGCGCACACACGTCAGTGTTCACCAAGCATTCGCAATCTAGGCGTCTTTTGGAACCGTAGTGCTACTCTTGTAGCTCTGTACAAAGATGACGTCTAAGGTCAAGGTCGCAGTACATTTCTCTCCTCGAAATCTCAGTTGTCTAATCGGCTTACGCTAGCACGGAAAGGCAGTCTTTTGGCGTCTAGAAAGGGCGCTCGTGCAGAACGTGCTCGTTACTCAATTTCATCGCAACCGCAATGTTGTAGTGGTATATTGTCACTCATTCTATAAGAGGCGCGGAAAAGCCAGGCCGTAAACAAGGCCGTGTGTCTTTGCCTCCCTTTTCTCACGTCCTCAGTAGTTTTGCAAGCCATTTCTAGAATCGCTTCGTGTAATACGTCACTTCTCGATGATCTGTGCGCAAACGATGTTGGTAAAAAAAAATTGTCTCGCCATCCCGACCGTGCGAAAGTGGATGGCCAGCGAAGCTGTTAGAAAACCATTCAAATGGCGTCGATGGAGATATGAAATGTTTTATTGTCCTGCCTAGTCTTAGCACGACACCGTTGTTGAGCATCACGATTTTGCACTCTTCGACTCTCATCGTATTCACGCTACTTTGTGTGGTCTACCCATAGCGATCTTGCAATGAACTGAATGAGTTGTTAAGCAGGTCTCCCTTTCATATGTGAAGTTTGGTGACGTCACTCACTGATTCGTATGCTGATGTTGCCCCTTTCCCGCCGGAGCGGCTTATGCAACCGTAATCTTTACCGGGAAACACACGCGGGAAAAGGAACGCACCTCGCATTGTTCACAGGCGCCTTATCATCCATCATGCGGTTTTGACGCTTGTTTTGTGCTTTTCTTTATTAAAATAGATACTGAGCTGTGTGTGGTGTGCCTGATTCCAAAGGCGATATGCACTTTCTTCTTTTGCGGACAGACACGAAAAATCTCGACTAACTAGAGGCTAACATCTTCGCTGTAAAAAAAGACTAAAATCCTTCGGCCCAATGGCGTCCTTCCAGTCCAACTTCTGCCCAAACACCCGTGCTCAAGCACACGCTGAGGTCACTGCCGAATACCCGATCGGCTTCGAACTCGCCCTCTTGCCTTCGCTGCTCACTGCTACACCGATACTCACAAGTAGTTTACAGCGCTGCCTAAGGTACGAGGCCTATACAAGTAATATCCTTGTGCAGCGGAATATAGTTTTGGGCGTAGCTGTCTGATTAATTACAGGATTAGAGAGTTTTGGTTTTGCTTGGTACATGACACGTTACAGCGGTATGTGACATGTTAGGACCTGTGCGCATCGCGTCGTATACAGCGAATTCAGCAGCCGCTGAGTAGGCGACAAGTATCGGATGAACATATCTCGAGAGGCGTTCGGCCGTCCTATTGGCTAAGGAGTCCTGCAGCTTCCACTGTGTTGCAAGCGATTTGTGAGATGTAGTAATCAATATGAGGCTACCGCTCACTGTGGTCATGTCGAAAGGCTGCTCAGACAGCTCAGTATACGACCGCACTTATACTTCCACCTGCAGGATAGCGATAACAAAGCATTTATTTCGTAAAGACTGTTTGCCACTGGCAATTCGCTATCACGGCTGACCGGCGCTAATTATTATAAAGCGCTTGAGCATACGATCTGCTACGTTAAATGTTGACCCAGATATATGTGTGACAATCAATAAGTCCGAGATACGCACATCTGGTTTGTCTAACTTCGATTCGGGCATCTGCTGTATATTCAATAAAACCTTGAATAAGAGAAGTAATAAATATGGTGGCTGAGGTATACGCATGGCAGCATCAAATTGACTGGTCTGGTGAAATAGGATTACTGTCCAATGATTCCATTTCTTCCAATGTCGTTATTCATGCTCTATTGCGCATAAGTTTCAGGACGAAAGGTGGGGAAATGTGGTAATCACGTGCTCGCAATATTTTCATACATTATCTGCTAATATCTAGCGAGATTGCAGTCAGTTGTTCAAGTTGATGAGCTGGAATCAAAATAAAAGAGAAAAAGACGGTGACTATATACGTGGAAGCATGGCGCTGAAACTTCACCTGACGTTCCCCACGGACGTGCTTACTCACGTAAACAGAACGCGCACCCAGCGTGAGGAACCGACTCCTGACATATGAGCGACAACACTTAAACGTCGAGCGCCGCCTATTCTAATTCCAATCCGCGGTCAAAGCAGTCGTGTGAGCAGTGCACTACAGCTGACTAGAAATGCGCGCAGGCTACTGAGCAATGTGCGCGAAACAGTGTGCACCGCACTGCAGAATGACAAGATTACCAATGCACTGACAGTCTGTTCATTTTTCATAACACCGCCTTATTTTCACATCATGAAGAGTGTTGTTCGTATATTTAAAATTATTAGTGTTGTGCGTACTAAACAGTAAGACGCCAGGAAAGTATTCAACCGCGTTCCCACTTGCAAAAACAAGTCATTGCAGAGTATCTAGACCCAGCTCGTAGTAACATACATCAGCCTATCTACGTGTACCTTAAAGAGCGAGCAGCCCTCGCACATAAGTTCAACGTAACGGCAACTATAAGATCGACAGAAAATATTTAAATAATTTGTTTCGTAAAGTAAGCGGTTACTACTCTTTCTCTTCGGTACGTCCTGATCTAAACAAAATGGCGCGAAATTTTTCTGGAAACATCATGAAGGGCTGTTGTTGCTCAAGCACCCACAATCGTAAGCGGGAAGCAATGCTGTAAATTTTGCGGAGGCCGCGCTCCCTAAAACAGCGCTGTTTATAACTTCTTCTCTCGTAGAGTAGTATCTCAAAAGCGTCTCTGGGTATCAGCTCAGAGGACCTCCCAGCCTGTTCCCGATGCGGCGTTGTAAATTAACTGGAATGAACGTCAACTTCCTGGTTCGAGACGGGCCGAAGCGGCGGCAATATATGTGTCGCGCGCCGAATGCCATATCGCCACGGGGGGCCCGCCCGTCAATTGTCGTCGGCCGGGGGACACCGCTGCCCCGCCTGTCTGCAGCTCGCCCGTCGTTCCGCCCGTGCAGCGGGCGTCCGAGAGCACAAGCCGTCGGCCACATGCACTGCGCGGCAGGACGAGCGTGTGGCCCCAACGAGGCTCAAGTGGGCCACAATGGCACCACTCGTGGTCGTTGCACTGCCGGATGCCCCTCGCTCCCGATTTCGAGCGCCGGCGGAAGGATGCCGAGAGTTCGCCAAGAAAAAGGACGCCCTCGTCTGTGGACCGTTTGAATTCCGTGTGGGCGAATTACAGTCCGCCGAGAGAGGACGCTGCTATAACGGCAGCCTTCCGCGTCGTGCACGGAGTGCACACAGATTTAGATGCGCTTTCATTTTCTTTCGTGCAGACAGCGCGCAGAGAAAAATTTTACGCTAGAACAGCTGTGTATCGTGTAAAAAACATCTAGCCAAATTGAAAGGGGCAATCTTTCAGAAGCTGAAAGATTATTCTCAAGGTAGAATTGAAATCGTCACGCGAAGCATGCGGAAGTGTCATGCGCAATGAAATCCATGAATTGAAGAATGAAGAGCGGAGCATGTCAACAAAGCATCGACTTTGCGCACGTGGAAATAGACGATTTGAAAAAGAGAACTGAAACTGAAATAGCAAGGAATAATAAACTCTCAAAAGACAGCCGAGCAATCAATGCAAAATACGTGTCCCTTGAAAAGAATATTGAAGAACTTGAGGAGCAGATTGTTCACCTTGAACAGTATTCTAGAAACGCCAATCTTGAAATCCTAACTAAATGTTACTAAATCCTACCTAAATCCTATTACTAACATGGAAACTGGTGTCTCTGATGCCGGCACCACAGCCTCCGACAAAAGTGACCACTGTACAACCTTCGAAATTTTCTTTACCCCCGAAAATAATAAAGTTAGCTGAAATAACGCAATTACGAGGCACTGTGTATCAGATGAGGCTTTACTTTTATTCAGACGTGACATCAGTGCTCAGGATTGGTATTATATATGCAGAATAAAAATGTTAACGATACATATTCAAAGTTCACTGAAATTTTTGTACGAATTTAGGCTGTACACTTTCCTTTTAAAGCGTTTAATCCACCAAAAAGAACTAAAAAGCTTTGCGTCACGCTGGCTCACAGGAATGCCATTAATAAGAAAAATTGTTTAACACCTTGGGCGCTATAACGTAAAGCTATTCCAAATTTTTCTATTCCAGTTCCGCAATCAGCCCTCCTTAATTGGCAAAAAAAGTGTTCGGGCCATCCCCACTTCGCTAGTCTGTCACGCGACGTCACGAAAACCGCGAGAGCTCCCCATCTGATGTAACGTGCACACACTGATCATGCATGAACAGACCGAATAAAAGAAAAGTAGTTCTGATTGGACGCCTTTTCGACATTAACTTTCTGCTATTAGTCAAAAGGTTTCAGGCTGCGCCCACATGACCTGTCTGTCACTCGACGTCACAATACCGCGAAAACTCATGGCGTCAAAGTGACGTGTACGCGTTAAAGATGCATTAATACGCCGAACAAAACTGAATTTTTTTTTCTGAATAGCTGGAGACTGGCCCATTCCGAAAGGAAGAGAAGATGGCTGGCTGACGATTGCTCAGGCACTGTCTATTCGCACCTGCGAGAGACCATGGATTTATTTCCGTATAATAACATTTTACGTGGCAGTATAAGGTTATTGAGCGCTTTCAGCAAGTATGCAACATCACTCTGCCAACTCTTCTTTGCTGAGGTTCCGTTTTAGCTGCATTATTAACATTCCGTTGCACGCTGCCGCGATTTTCGACAAGCCACCGCAAGCTAATAAGGGGAAGCGGACCAATCGCAGACGCCGGCACCACCTTCCTCCACTGCACTGTCTCGGCCCCATCGAAGCCTTCTACACTTGAGCGTGCTCCTCGCCTCTTGTCAGCCAATCAGATAAGAAAAACCACCCAATGTAGGCAATGTTATTCGTTTGGAAAGAAAACAAAAGTGACCTGTAAACGAGTGAGAGCGTTTCATTGGACTGTTCAGACAACCCTGCGGGTCACCGCCCAATGCCTGCGTGCGGAGTTACTTACATTTGACGTCAGGAGATTGGAATAAAAAAATATTGGGATAGTTTTACGTTATAGGGCCCTGGGTCACGAAAACAAACCTCAAAAACCCAAAAAGCTAATAACCGCGTAATTATCGCTCAGGCTCGTTGATTATTTTAACTAAGTAAACATTCTGCCAGGTACTATCCTACCGGTCATCGGACCGTCAATCGATTGCCCCGCTGATAGCTTTCTCTCCATGATATGAAGATAAAATTTAAGCACATTCATAGGCCTTAATAACAACAAATTTACAGGCAACTTACAGATAAAGCCTGCAAAATATGTTATTGAATCTATTATACCTGTACTTGATTATGCATTTTTAACCCTGCTAATCAATTAGGTCAATTTCCCGATGCAATTAAAAAAAAGCCACGGTACCTGTCTGTTATAAAGGTGTCAGTAAGAATGAAGGAAATATTATAGACCGATATCGGTTGTGCCTACTATTTCAAAAATGAGAGAAAAAATATTATTTTCTCGTTTAACTAATTTATTTGACGAAATCGATCTATTTTCTAACGCACAGTTTGGCTTCAGGAAAGGACGTTCAATTGAAAGAGCTTTATTAACTCTTAGACATAGTGTTGAGAAGCTATGAAAATAAGTGTATAATTTTTGTCTTTTCATTGATTTTAGTAAGGCTTTCGATTTACTTATTCATAACGTCCTTATATAAAACTCCCAGATCATGGAATTTTCGGTAAACGCCCGGAATTATTTCGTTCATATTTAATAGGAGTCAGTGTGTGCGTATGGATGATAACCATTCATTCCCCCTCCTTATAGAAAGTGGTGTGCCCCAAGGCAGCATTTCAATGATCTTTTGTTTAACGTGTACATTAACGATATTGTAAATATTGATACAAGCAAAAAATGCATCATATGACAGCACTATCCTACTCTACGGCTCTGATGAAAACGATCTTGTGTCAAGATGTAATCATGTTCATGAGAAACTGGGCCTGTATTCACAAACACGTTCTAAGCTAGAACTGCTCGTAAAAGCGAATGCGAGCCAATCTTGATGTCACACATATTATTAGCGAAGCCGACTGGCCAATGGCAAAGGGCACAAAAAGCATTGTGAGTTCGGGCCTTGGCTCTTCGGTCGCGTTCCAATCGCCCTAGGATTAACCCGCCCAAAACAACGCACGTCCCGGCCTCTTTCTTCACCCGTGTTCCAGGTTGCGCTCATATGTATCTACTGAATATTTACTAAAAAGAAAGGTAATTTTTGTTTTCGCACAAAAAAGTAAAGAATTTGGAACAGGATATATATGGTGACGGTCACAGGATAGAAATAGTCAGCGAAGATAAAATTCTTGGTGTCATAGTTAGCTCGAATATTGCATGTGATTCCTACATTGACACTCTATGTAAAAACATTTCCGTGAGCTGTGAATAGAGGGCCACTGTCACGTTGTTGTGCAATTCTTCCCGTGGAGGCAAAACTACAACTTTATGATGAACAATTCGCTTCGCATATAGTTATTTCAGTTTCCTGGGTTTACACACACACACACACACACACACACACAAAATTGACGTACTGAAGACTCTTCGCAACATCACAAATATAGATTATTCATCTTCGACAGATTATTTCTATCTATATTATAAATAACATTGTGAAAATGCAGTGTATGTATGAATTTGATTTGTTGCGTTCATATTATTTATCTTCTCCCCATCTTCAGAAACTTTGTGGCCGCAATTCCACTAAGGTTCACACGTGTTGCATTGACTTGTGGCTCATACCATGCTTTTGTACTTTCTATAAATTGCAGTCTTTGCAGCACAATGTTCAGGTACGTCAGGTGCGAAGACGTATCGAAGCCCACGTTGACATCAATACGTCACCTCTTCCTAAAACCATAATTGCTTAATTGCTTTGTTACACGTACTAATGATCATCATGTGTGTGTATTTTTGTTTCACGTTGCCTGGTTTTGTATACTGTAGTTTCTTCACTGCTGACTATATATGTTCTTCTTTACCTTTGTTTCAAGCGACATCTGTATTATTGTTACGTGCTTTTTTTACACAATTTTCAACTTATTGTATTGTTTCTGACATCCTTACAGCTTAATATATTTTTATATTCTTGTATTTTTACGGCATACGATGTTCATGTTAGTATTTGATAATATGCCATCCAATTCTCTGTTATCTATTGCTATGTTATCTAATGCTATATTTCTGTTCAGGTTTAGCTTGTACATTGACGTTGGGCACCATGTGTGCCCTGATCTCAAGCCCTTTTATTGTCTTTTCCGGGCCTTTGCCAAGCTGCATGCCGCAGTTTTTTAGCCCTGTAAACCATTCTAAGATTGTTTTGGAAAAATAAAAGGAATTGAATTGAACGTGCACGTGTCATAGTGTATAGAGACAACAAAGAGTCAGTATTCGTCTAAAAATGATATTCGTGAAAAAAAAAATTATTTTTATTTCACGACTTTTTTTTCTCAGCATTTTTCCGTGTTGTTTGCTTTTACTTACGATTAAATCCGAATTCGGTCAATGACAGCGCCAGTGAGAGTACGCTATAGCCAACGAGCAACAGCTCTATGTTTCCGAGAAAGTGCGGGCCACTTGCCTGCCATGCTTCAAACAGGACTCTCCTAAGCTAAGCGGTGTCATAGAAAATGACGTCCATGGCAGCGGCTCGCTGGCGCAATCAACAAATAGAAAAAAAAAAGAATATCTGCAAGCATGTTACGGCGATTCCTCTATAGAGACATTGAATGACGGGGGGGGGGAGGAGGCGGCTCCTCCCCCCCCCCCCAAAAAAAAAGAGAGCCGTAAATAGGTGTAGTTGCACTTCTTGTAACGCACAGTCGGCGTCGTTGTCAGCTTGTTATTGGCCACACTGGCTGAACGGGTCGACCAGCTTGCTCATTAATCAGCCACTGGGCTACACGCGAGTGAGCGCGATGGGTGCGACAGCACGCACTGCCACAGGAAAGGCGACAACGGCCTTCAGTGACAAGGCAGGAGGTGCGCGCCCTGTCACTCTCTTAGTCAACACGTTGCTATGGCGCGCTCCAAGCTGCTTTCTCTCAAACACCAATAGTCGGACGTGCGTTTCTCAACTACAACTGCACGCTCATTTGGACCAGCGTCGCAAATAAATTAAGAGGCTCATTAGCGAAAATTAGTTAACATTGACAGAAAGTTAAGCTCGTCTGAATCCTTACGAGCGTCTGCCAGGAGCGCCATGGACACTGAACATGCATATATTTAAAGTGAGCGCGGGGATTGCGCTGTCGGTTTGTCTATCTGTTAGGTAGCGGTAACGACGGTGATCGGACGTAGAGCCACATATGGGAACAAGGAGAAAGAAGGTGTGAGGGTGTGATGCGTGAGATAAGCCTGCAGAAAATAAAAAATAAAAAATAAGGAACGATCTCTCCCCCCCTGAGCCCTCTCACCCCCACCTCCCTAAATAATACGAGAGAGAGAGAGAGAGAGAAAGAAGGAGAAAAGGAAAGTGGGAAAGTAAAGGAGTGTTCCGACTCAAGAACTCCTCGTGAGTCTGGAAGCAGCAGAACGAGAGGAGAAAATGCTCGTTGACATTCGCAGCGGTTTTCGACGTCCGGAAATATGTCGAGGAACGAGAAGTGTCGGTTCCCAGGATCCTGAAGCGTGCGCACTCAACGTCTCTAAAAGCGACAGGCGGAGAGGATGGGGGCGCAAAGCGCCGGGCAGCGGAAGTGTCAACCGCTGCCGATGTTCGTGATTTTTCCGGTGTTTGTTTCCACGAAAAAAAAGAAAAAGCAACGGGTGCGTTTCGGCGATCATTTTTCTTTCAAAAATAGGCGCATTTCGCTGCACCGCAAGCACAAAGGCCAACGTGTTCTGCTTAGCAGTGATAAAAACCAACAGCTCCCACTCTCCTTTCCTCCTGACAAAAAATCCTGCCAAGACAAACAGACTTTTTTTCTTCTTTTCTTTCTTTCCCTTTTTTTTACGCGACATATTTCCGCTGCTCTTCATGTATGAATCCACCGCCGTGGGGTGAACTAATTTGATAGAGACGAAATGCCAAAAAAAAAAAAAAAAAAACGCTCATGTACCGTGCATTGGGTGCGCGTTAAAGAAACTCATGTGGTCAAAATTATTCGCAAGTCCCCCATCAAGACGTACCTCATAATCATATCATGGGTCTGGCACGTAAAACGTCAGAATTTAATTTGAATGTATGCATTCGAAAGTCGGAAAACTGTTAAACTGAACGGAGGTATGTAATAGCACTGCACTGACCATCAAAAATGACGTCGTCTGTTTCTCTCCTCAATAACTCCTGTTCGAAACGAACTTTGACGCATGCTTCCGACTGACTTGGCTCACTGCTCCAGAGGTATAGAATTCCGGCATCGAGGTCAGAAACACCTCGGCTCTTAGCACGCCCACTTGGCACACCGGAAGTGGGCGTTCTTATCAGAGATGGCTTATCGAAGAAGGCGTCAGCAACGCGGCTATCGAATGACTGCGGCATGATAGCAAGAAGTACTGCCACATGAATGGGTGCACGCCCGTCGCCACTGTTACCGACGAGGACTAAATGGTGGATTCTTTCGCAAAGCATGTTCGTGAGACGGAGAAACGGGACAGGGACGCTCTAATTGGCTCTCTGCGGGATACTACTGCTGCTCCGGCATCATTTCATTGCGCAACAAGCTACTATAGCATGGTGGCAACCTGCTACCAAGGTGTCCACGCGGTGTTTTCCCGATATAATTATAGACATTTTGAGCTGGCTAAAGTCGGGGCATAAATCGCATAACTTATGGTATATTCAACTGGTCGCCTCCATTCTCCGAATCAGAGCCTATAGGGGAGGAGGCAGAGGACGAAAATCGCAGAGGCGAAGCCACGTGTCTATGCAGCAAACGTCCGATTTCGCCAGCCGAAGCTGCCCGGAAAAGCGGCTGACGGTGGGACGAGCGTTCGCTGACACGCCAGCATGCCTAAGCTATGGAGGACCGTCGCCAACAGCGGCGACGCTGTGTTGTGATGGCGCGGTGGGAAGCGCTCATGTCGACGACTGCACTGATGACAGCGCTCGGTGCACTCGAGAGCGCTCGACGCGGTATCGAGGAGAGCGACCGAAATGAACCGGCCGAACGCAAGTCGCGCGCTCTCCTTCGACCAGTCGAAGAAAACGCTGCTTGCGAGAGCGGTCCAAAGCGCACCAAAACGACCAGGCGAAGTGCCATTCGCGCCAGCGGAATCAGTGCGGAAAACACAAAAGTCGGAAACGGCGAGCCGAACCAGCAAACGAGCGTAAGCGAAGACAGACGGAGAGACGTGGTGTTACAGGAGAAATATTTCTCTGGGAGACACGTTACTGGCGTCTTTCTGCTACACTCTTCTTCTCTTCTATTTCACTCCTTCGCTCTGATCAGCCACCCCTCAGGAATCAATTTCTCTTAGATATCAGTTCAGTTCCCCTGCATTGCATTTCTTATTATTCTGCTCGGTAATCGCTAGGAAGCACCTGAAGCTTTGAAACTTAGCTGAAAAGCGCAACTACACTGTGTATGAAAAGAAACCATGTGAATCGCCGAGGATCGTGTACGTGACCGAAATCAATGCACTTTCTTTTCTCAGGCGAGTCCTGTCAACATTATTTATTTATTTATTTATTTATTTACTTACTTACTTATACTTTAGGTGTCAGAAGGCTGTTTTCCGGCGACGGGCTAAGGATATGGAGAAACATTCGAAACAATTTTTGCTATACTTTTCCCCAACAGAGTAGTAAAAGATGGAACAACAAATCGGGGAAATATATTGGCAGTATGTACAGATCAATATTTGTAAACTTAGCTGGAATCGGTCCACATGTAGTTAGCAAATCAGAATATTCCCGATCAGAAAACTTTAAAAAAAGAAAGTAGCTGTGCCTGCCGACGCTTTTAAAACGGCAGTTTCACATATGTTTCCAGCGCCTCTGACAAAGCTTTACGCTTCCTTGCGGTGTGCAGGAAAAGCTACAGGTATTAACTTTAAAAGAATCGCACTAAGCTTCGTCCTTAATTAAGGTATAAGTGCTGTCAAGGGATAAGAGGGAATAAGGGGCACGGTATAAAAGCAGAATATGCTGCGCCGTCGCCTTAACATGAAGGTATTGGTACATAAGTGAAGGGGGCGTGTAAGGGGACGCTAAATAGAAACACTATAGCAGTTTAGAGTGAAGTGCTCCTTCAGAACTACCTCTATTGGCCTTTAATTGACCGAAAAGAAAAAGATTGGCCACTAGCGGATAGAAATGAAGGCCAGTATACAGTTTTTTGAACTCGCACCAAAGCCACAAAGCCGATTCGTAAGTGCGACGTCACGGATTTTGAATGTGTTTGCCGCGTATTAAGCCCGTTTTTACGCAGAAAACGTTTGCGAAGGTTGCTAGGCTGTTTTTCGTTCCTTCAGAATTCAGTGTATACCTTTGTCATAGATACACAATTAACTATATATAGGCTCGCACGTACCCTGCCAAAATTCATGACGCCACGGGGTGTTAGCTCAGAAAATTCAAGGCAGATGGCGTCGCCACCGGCCTTTCTATTCTTTTGCGCTTCTTTTTGTTTGTTTGTTTGTTTGTTTGGTTGGTTGGTTGTTTGTTTGTTTTCTGGCTTAGCAAACATCCACTCACGATAAGACTCATGTTTGTGAGGCGAGTTCGTGTGCAGGAGTCTAGCATCACGAGGGGCGACATACCATTTGGTATGTGCAGTCGGAGACATGCAATCCAATGCCCCTTAGTCGTAAGAATTGTCATATGCCGAAGCCTTCTTGCTCGCCTCCACCACAGTTCGCTGACCCCATTCTTACGAACTATTCTAGCGCACGGACCTCCCCGAGCCTGACCACACGCTTTGCTTGCACTGCTGACGGGTGTACAACAGGTAGAGTTCGTTAAGGTTTATGCAGATGAAAGAGCAAAGAAAAAAAGAAGAACGTGAACACAAGCAGTAATGGATCGTGCCCTACTGAAATCGGAAATTTTATTGAGAAGAACAAAAAACATCAGTACGAACGGCTGTGTGCACGATATTTTCGCCGCTGTAATAAGTATGTGAATGTTTGTCCTGGCACAGACTACCTTGAAACCAGTTGCGACACCAAAATTGATGAGCGTGGCGGGAAACATATGAGCAGTAACGTGGTGAGATCACAACACAGCAAAATAAATAAATAAATAAATAAATAAATAAATAAATAAATAAATAAATAAATAAGGAACGCGGGAAAGCACCAACAAAGAGGTGTGTTCGGCGGCTATATATAGCGCACGACAGTTAATCACATTATACTCAACTCACACAAAACAACGACAGTGACGATCTATTTTAAGACCAGAAGCGCGCACAGATTGCTAAACCTTCGGGCACGACGCCAGTTAATAAAATATTGCTTGGTGTTTTCGTTCATACATTGTAACTGAAATGTATATGTAACGCTGGCAAAATAAAAGATGAAACGAAGCCTTCCAACTGAAAACTCCGGTGGATTCGCTTTCATACTTTGTTAACGTTCATTTCGAATTATTAAAAGTCGGCATAACCAGGGCGTGCCCCTTGCTGCTGCTATCGGTTTGGAACGCGGCAGTCACTCCGCAACACTATAATACAGGGCTGCACGCCGAGGAGTCAGAAAGCCCGATGACACAGAAATTTGTGGCTAAATTCGTAATTAGAATTTGAAACAATAGCTGATTTAGCTGCCCGTAGGCAAGTCGAATTTTTAGTTGCTGTATCGGCACAAAAGCAGCCAGATATAAATTATGGGGTTTTCACGTGCCAAAACCACGATCTGATTATAAGGCACGCCGTGGTGGGGACTCCGAAAATTTGGACCACCTGGGGTTCTTTAAGGTGCACCTAAATCTAAGTAGACGGGTGTTTTCGCATTTCGCCCCCATCGAAATGCGGCCGCCGTGACCGGGATTCGATCCCGCGACCTCGTGCTTAGCAGCCCAACACCATAGCCACTAAGCAACCATGGCGAGTAAAAAGCAGCTAGATCTAGCTAAACATAGCTAAACTGGCAACACTTCATTTCGCGTAATGCTCTGTACCACTTCTTAAATATAAGCGTTTTAATAATAATAATAATAATAATAATAATAATAATAATAATAATAATAATAATAACGATGATGATGATGATGATGATAATAATAATATTAATAATAAAAAGACTGTGAGTTGTACGACTAGTGTTTAGGCATACAGGTCATTATCCTTTGGCTTTCATACCGAAGGACATAAGAACAACAGGCGTTCGTTGGATACCCAGACAGGCGATAATATAAACTCCAAGGGGAGCGATAAGAAGCGAATGATAAGAACAATGAGAAACCTTGCGCAATAAGAAAGAGGAGACATCACTGAAACAAC
The DNA here is from genome assembly GCF_023375885.2 of Dermacentor andersoni. Taxonomy (NCBI): domain Eukaryota; kingdom Metazoa; phylum Arthropoda; class Arachnida; order Ixodida; family Ixodidae; genus Dermacentor; species Dermacentor andersoni. Next base: position 228,909,692 of record NC_092814.1, read on the forward strand.
GGGTTCACAATCTGTATAGAAGTCACGTACTGCGTAGAAGAAAAATGTTTTCCCGTGGAAGCACAAGGGCCTCAAGGGCGGCGGCAGCGATGTAAATACAATCGTGTGTTCCAGCGTTCCAAAAAAAAAAAGCAAAAGAAGAAAAGAGAGGGAGAAAAGGGTAATGCAGAAAATGTATAGTGCACGGAGCAAATAGAACCGGCATATGTTAAGCACAATTCGACACAACTCGATCACACAGCAGTGATCGAGTTGTGGTCCGACATGATCTCGGGCACGTGCCCTAAGAAATCCTTGAGTTGTTCAACTCCAACGCTTACCTATACGAACGATCCACAACAGCGATGGTTTCTCTCAAAATGAAAACATGCTGCCTCTGTCCAACGTGCTAATAGTGTTTCGATTTAAAAACAGTTAACGTACACATCTCGAAATTCTTGACACCCTCAAATGTGCTCATTCATTTACACACGGTGCTTCGTGCAACTCCCAGGATTAATATGTAAAATATACAGCAGCATTTACTCAGGGCGAGTGAAAGGAAACCAGCGTACTAAATTGGATTTAGCGCTGTGTTCTATTTCGCTAACTGACAAATGAAAAAAACAAAAACAAATTACTTGCCATACCCGGCCCTGCGAAAGTGGATGTCCAGCGAAGCTGTTGCAAAACCACCACTACAACTGCTCAGGGTGGTAGGCAATGCTTTGCTGATGGTTCGGATGCTTGTTTTGAGCCTGTTACTTATTGAAACTTATGCTGTTCTGTGTGATGTATGGGTGATTTCAATCAATGTATGCACTGTTCGCTTCACTTTGCTAAGCGCTTGTAGCCTCTGCCTTACGGCGGTTTGAGCTTTTACATTTTTTCGTGCTTACGGGGGTATGAGCCATTCCTTGATCCATTGCTGATGGTGACAGATGCCTTGTTTTGAGTTTATTCTTTACTGAAACGTACAAGTTCTGTACGTTGTATGCTTGATTGTAATGAATGTATGCACTGTTCGCTTCACTTAGCTGAATGCTTGTAGCCTCTGCCTTACGAGGGGGATGAGCCATTGAATTTTTGTTTGCTTAGGGGGGTATGAGCCATCAAGCTGATGATGATAATTTTTGTTCAAGGACAGAGTCGAAAAATGCCGACCACCGAGAGGCTAACAGCTTCGCTGTAAAATGAACGACTTCAGCATTAACTTCGAAAGTGTAAACCGGAGAAAGCTGACGATGTCAGGTAAGTCTTCGAAAATTCTGTTAAAAAAAAAAAACAAGAAAAAAAAACAAGAGAAAGCAAACAAACAACGAACGGAACTTTCCAAATTACTGTGTTCTATATTCTTTTTCTCGAATGCATCAAATTTAGCTCTGCGGAGGTTGACGCATATAGTGGTAACCAAAATAAAATACAAGAAATATATAACGCCGAATGTATATGCATGAAATAATTAGCGCAGTTTCTAGTTTCGTCCAAAGAGGTTACGTTTTGTATATATATATATATATTATAAAGGACAGACCTTCTTAATATATGCGTAGTAGTCTTTTTCCTATCAGCGTAAACTGAAGTTGATTTAGTGGCAAAGATCTTGGATCATTAATTTTCGTCGGAAAAAATGTGAATGCACCGCCTTAGGCAAGCCATTAGGAAATGAACATTTCTAAATCTATGCAGTCGGGTGTCGCAAAATCGCCCAAGTTGTACACGAGATTGCCGAGGTGCTCCGAAGGCGCCTCAATAGCGCGCATCCGCGCGAACGCGACCTTGATGTATCGATCGGTGGCGCTGAAGGCCCAATGCCAAAGAAAGTCATAATAATAACATATACACAAAAGGAACCACCAGCCTCATGTTCAGAATTAAAGCGCCTTAACAGGAGGCTTGAGGTTAGACTTGTGTATATATTGTTATTATTCTGCATTTCTTGGCATTGGGTCTTCATTGCTTGGTTGCCATGTTATAAAAGAAGAAGACAAAAAAATAAAGTAATAAAAATACATCATATTATTGACAATAAACTCAACCATTAAGAGTTCCAAGTCGCACCGGCTACTGCGGAAAGGAATGCTCCTGTGAAATGGCTGCACGCGCTCAAAGCAAACATTGCCAGGGCGTTCATCCCCTCAACTTCTCCAGTTCGAAAATTAACCTGGCACTCTTCTCATCAGCTTCCCGCATTTGAGGTCCTGAATAATAATTTAACCTCAGTAATTCTCCATCAACGCTGCGACATGCCGCGTAGACAGCCAGCATTGAGTTGAAAGCGTATGTAATTGCTACTGCGTTCTCAAACGCGACTCGATTTCCAAAGAGCATGCTTCCGAATACAGTGAGATTTAGGAAGCATGCTCCTCATGCGCGTCGAAGCGCGCGGCAGAATGATCAAGAGCAACTTACGTATGTCTGGAGAACGGAGGCATCCGGCGTGTTTATTTCCCATGATGTGGCTTCTCCGGCGTTTGGAAAATTTCAGGTTCACGTAATCCGCATGGAAAAGAGCGGTGCACCAGAAGAGCGCTCACACGCACTCATGCGGGTACGCGAGCGCCAACGCCACGGAGGAACTTGTCTCTTTGGCGAACACACACGCGTGCTGTGAAGACTTGAGCGCAACGACGCGTCAACGTGCCTACGTTGCCATCATCCAGTGTGCGCTCGTCGCTGCGGCGCACGTGCTTTCGTACGCTGATTGACGAAAGTTCCGGAGTTACGCCGCAGCGAGAAGAAAACGCGCGTTGCGGCCAAGTGAGCAAACAAAAACTCGCGCCAATCGTGGATACGTAGCGCCGTGGAGCGACAGCAAAACGAGGACTTCGTGTCTTCGATGCAATCGTAGCCGTAAGATGGCGCCAGGCGTTGGGGAAAAAAAAAGCCGCGGGGAGAGGGCGGCAGAGTAGTTTGAGAAAATGAGCGGGTCCCAAGGCAGGAGGCGAGGCACGGATTGCATATTTGTTGCAGTACATTGCATTGTAGCTTTGTTTTGAGTTTATCTGGTATTGTAACAGGTAAACAAATATAGAGAAGCAACATTAATACCTGCAACCACTACGAGCATTTTGCGCGTGCATGCGCAGTTGTAGTGTTCGGTTAGGCACAAGTGAAGCCCAACCCAAACGGCTCGTGACGAGGTAAGGACAGGTGAGGTATCATGAGGTGCAACCATGTATCAGCAAACAGTTTGTTAGTGTCACATGTAATGTGCTTTGTATTAGACGACAGTTTCCTTGGCGGTCGAACGCGCTGTTCTTATGACGGCAGACAACTCGAGTCAATCGTTTTACCTTACGGCACATCTTTGCTCTATGCTTTACTTATAATCTCGATTGATCACTTTCGGGTATAGTTTCACTTTTGCGTGACGTGACGACACCGCAATACTTACGGGCATCGTGTGCTGGCCCAGTAAATCGACGTGAACTGAAACAGATTATTGGAAGTGATCGATCCAGAATGCGGCTCCAAAGTGAAGACTTACTATTTAGGGCACACTGCAGCAGTATATGGTCATAGCGAATTTTCTTCGCTATAGGCAGAGTTAGTGTTTATGCAAGTGTATGACTGCATTGCCTAACGTGCAAACCTTTTGATCCGAAAAACAAATTTTTAAAAATCAAATAAAGTTCAATGCATATTTTATGTAGCTTTTTAAAATTTGCCACATTCGTTCCGTCGATAGCTCAGTTGGTAGAGCGGTGGACTGTAGATGGGAAGTCAGTTATCCATAGGTCGCTGGTTCGAATCCGGCTCGACGGAGGCTCTGCTTTTTTTTTTCCTCCCCCATTTTATTGGGGGTGGGCGATTGTTGGAAGTTTGAAATACGAATGGAATAATGGACAGTAACTATTCGACAAGAAAGTATTTTCGAATACTCGAAACTAACCAGATTTTCGCAACAACGTTCCGTTATCTGTCTTAAACAAAGTATTGCAAGTTATTAGTAGTGAAAGAAGGACAAAGGTTTGCAAAGCCATACAAAAACAAAATTGGTAATGCAAGCTTCGTTTCCGGCTTCGCGGCTGAAATCTACGTGATAACCACGGTTTTTGCTGGTGTTGTTTTTGCATTCAGTATTTTTGGCACTGTTAGTCATGTAGCAGCGTTAGCTCCCAAGATACAACCAGGGGTGTTTTCCTTGCAACAGGCCCTTTTACATGAGTTTGTGGCGTACGAGTTCCTCGGCGGCCTTTTTCTTTCTTTTTTTTTTTTCCCCAGCACCTGCATGGGATCTTTTTTTCGGCAGCCATTTGTTTAGCGTTTTTGGGAAGCTATTCATGCAGCAGCCATTCATTCTTGGAGAGCTTGTTTGCAACCAGGGCCGCTATCTTGTACACGTTCGAAAAGCCGACGTTCATTTCGCCTCACGCGATTGTCCAGGCTGCGCCGATATTGCGGCCTAGGCCACTCTAGTCCAATCGCGTGAGGCGCAATCGAACGTCGGCTTTTCGAACGTGTACAAGATAGCGGCCCAGGCTCGAAAGATGTCGAAGGGCTATACGTGCAATTTTTTAATGATAATTAGGGGTCTTGGGTTTAAAACTGACCCTTTGTCCCTGAGAGTGCGTTTCTTTTTTTTTTTTTTGCTCTAGTAAGTACACAGGCGTGATACCTAGTTATACAAGAATACATATTCCTGCTGTAAGTATGTGCGGCTGTGTTTGATTATTCGATATTCGATTTTTACTATTCGTATTCGGTTCATATTCGGAAAACTTGATATTCGCCAACCTCTATTTCTAAATAAAATTTATTTGACTGCTGCAAGAGTACGCGTTCCAGGCTCACCGTGACCAAAACTATAGACACAGACGGCTGGATATGTAATCCAGCTAAATAAGTACCTACTACGGTAGTAGTACCTACTACGGTATATATAAGAATACGTTGTATTGTCTCATCGCAATCACATACGCTACACGGAGCACTGTTCTTCATGCCGATACGGAAACAGTATGTGTTCGTAAAGGCGACGCCCAACCACAAGCGACCCAGTAAAATTGCATCCAATTGCGGTAGACCAGGTGGTAGTTAAAATTAAATTCTGGTCTTTTATACGCCAAAACACCGATTTGATTATAAGGCACATGGTAGTGGGGGACTCCAGATTAATTTCAACCACCTGGGGTTCTTTAACGTGCCCCCAAAGCACTGTACACGATTGTTTCTGCATTTTGCCCCCATCGAAATGCGGCCGCCGCGGCCGGAACTTGATCCCGCGACCTCGTACTGAGCAGCGTAACACCATAACCGCTAAGGGCCGATTTACGCTCAAACCGCCCATCGCCGCACGCCGCACCGCAAGCCAGCGGTCCGCCAGTAATGGCCGACGTGACGTCACGAGGGGCGGTCGTGAACTTTCGCCTCCGTGCGGCGACCGCTTAAACATGGCGCTGGTTCGAAGCGAAGCGGAGCGCGAGGCCTAGGCCCCTAGGCTGCAGCGGCAGTTTGTTTTTTGTGTGGTTTATTGTGATCATTGCAAGAGCTATTCAGCACCTGCAAAGCTATTTGTCTAATGCAACAAGCAGCTGTACTCTTCCTGACCTCTTCAGTACGTGCGATCGCCAAAGGAAACAGACGGATGTGTGTTGTGCTTACGCGAGGGTCGGAAGTTATGGAGCCGCCGATTTCGTGTGTTTTGCCGTTTTTTGCATGTGCATTACAAACGCGAAAGCCATCGTATACACCTGCATTCTGAGCTTGACACTAGTTTGGTACGCGGCAAAATGAAAAGATTGCGATCGCCCTCCTCAGCATATGGTGTTCGTAGGTGTTGTGTGTGCGCGCTTCATCGATACGAAGATTGCAAGTTTGTGCAGTACTGGTTTGTGTTTCAGAAGTGATGGCACGATGAGCTTCATTATCGCCTCATTGCAGTCATTCGTAATGTGCTGTTTGTGTCTACCTTCGTGTGAGCTGTTTTGCGGGCTGCGATGCGCATTGGTGACCGCGAACACGTACAGAACGTTCGAGCGCTAGGGTTCTTACTTTTACGAAGCGTAAGTGTACTGTGATGTGTACGTGCAATGTGTCGCAGTGGTGCTACGCGTATAAGTGTTCGTTTCATGCAATATGCATATGTTCTGAAGTGAACCGTGCATAAGCGTTGCGGGCGAGTTTTGGTTCCGGCCCTTTCTGCCTCGTTCACGTATCTTGTGTGCTTTTTCAGAAGTTACCTCCGTGCTATGAAGGTGTTTGTAATCAATGAGGACAATATAAGGAACAGCTTAAAAGTTACATAAGTACATGCGCGCTGTCGTGAAATGTGGGCGCGCTTATGCACTGTTCTCATGAACGCAAATTTCTGGCACCCTTCATTTTTGTCATGTGGACACTGGTGTGAACAGCAAAATTCCTGAGGTATATTTCTAGATTAAGCAAGTTATGCAGTCTAATACTGAGGGATGTGAGCATCTTGCATGTGCAAGAAATTCAGCTGCTTGTTTCTTGTTAGTATCTGAGTACACACTGTTAGTGCCAACACCAGTGGCACGGCATGATAAGCATATAATGTGTGAAAATTACATACTTCCTTTTGATTCTTGACAATTTGCATTTTTTGATAAAAAGCCATATGCATGTAACAAAGCATGAAGATGACAACACAACTGGTATGGTCAATATATGATTCGAGGATTGTAGCAGCAGAACTTAAGGAACACGGACACAGAATGGACGACTAGACGAGGATGCAGCTGCACTGTCAACTGATTTCTTAATTGAAATTACCACTCTTATTTATTTCGTCGCCATATCTCTTATCTGTCTGAGGCTGTCTCAAAACGGTGACTTCCTTTCTTGTCAAGGCGACTGACGGTGTGCTTACACATTGCGCTCCTGTTTTACTCATCTCAAATGCCTCAAGAATCTCATGAGTTAGCCTATTGTTGTTCTTTTTCAGGACTTGCACTTAACGAAATTTGGAGGTGCATGTGCTTACTTAGCTATCCTGTCTCTTGTTCATTTTGCAACATTTGCAGTGCAAGGCCAGATTGCTGCCAGGGGTCCCTGAAAGTGATGATGCGTGCTCTCTTGTTCGAACATTAAGGCATCTTCCTGTTTGCTCTATGTATTGTTTTCCACAGGACAGGAGGATGGCGTACACTACTCCTTTGACACAATCGCAGTATCTGCTCTGGTGCATGATCTGGCCTTGTGGTTCCTTTTTTTCCTGGTTCACTCATGAGCACATACTTTTTCCCTTGTTTGGTGCTGAGCACACTACTCGGACGCCGTGTCTTTCACCAACCCTGATGACATTCTGGGTCAGTCCGTGCACATATGTAATTTTTGCAGAATTGTTTTTGGCATCCACAACTTCAGATCCGCTTTTGCTTTCTTGTTTTCTTTTAGTCTTCTCTACGAGGCCTTCAGCTATGCTGCATAGTATTCACACGGCATGTCTTTCCTTGCATTTTTCAGCCTACTTAACTGCCGCTGAAAACTTTGTTCATTTTGATGCTGGCATGATTTTAGTGCTGAACTAAACTCTGCACTCGCTATTGCCCTTCTTACAGTCTTGAAATGGCTTGACGTGAAGGGAAGAAATTGTCTCTATGCTCTGGGCTCGAACCCCCAGTGTAGATGTCCTGGTTGGAATTCTAGTAAAATGTCGAGGAACTGCAGGGGACTGTGGTTCAGACGCTCATAAGGGAAGTTCAACTCTGGGCACGTTGATCGAAAGGACTCCAGTACGGTGTCCTCAAGTTGTTGGTAATCACTTGCATTCTCTTTCAATAGATGAAGCGCCAATAGTGATGGCACACTAGGAAGGAACAAAGACAGGACAAGGCACTACTTGCAACTGTTTATTGAAGTCAAAGGTGGCTGATTAATAGCCATGGGGAAAGGGGGGGGCGATAAAAGAGGAACACTGATTATGTAAATGTGCACTATCTATGGACATGCTTTCATTTGTGTAAATATTCAAAGACGGGGTGCTGACACAGGCTTCCCCTCTTTTCTTAATCTGGTTGGCCTCCAACAATTAATGCGCCACAGAATCTTTACTTTTAAACATGATTGTTGTATCATGAAGCCTTGCTTCACATACTTGTTTCTTCTCATTCCCGCAGGCCTTGCAATGAAGCGGCAAGTTTGAACCTTATCCATTTTTCAATGAAAGCTTATGTTCCCACAGGCATCCATTAATACATCGGCCAGTTTGGCCGATATACTCTTTCCCACACTTCAGTGGTATACGACCCCTTCTTCACACTTAACAAAAGGGTTCGTATGTTTAATAGAACACCCGACTTTCTTAGAGCCATCTGAACCAATCGGGCGGCACAAAGTAGCAAGTTTTCGGGGCGCAGAAAAAAACCACAGGAATTTTGTATGTCACGGCGATGTGTTTAAGATTATGCGCCACTTTATGAGATTATGGTATCACCACTGGTTTAGCTTTCTTTTCGAATGTTTGACCTTCACTTCTTTTTCTTTCTTTTTTCACCTTTTTCAATAATGTCTCCGAAACTGCGCTTAAAACCAAGCAAGAAAAGCCAGCCTTCCTCAACTTCAAAATCTGTTTGTCAAAGCTTGCTTGTGCCTTATGACAGCACGATATTTTTCAGTGCGGATTCGAGGCACATACTGGCAGTCGCACGTTTAACAGTCTTGGAGTGTGTAGACTCATACGGCAACAATTCCTTGCGGGCGCGGGGTCAGCACATCCAGCAGGAACCTTTGTCAGTAAGGGTTATGTCAAGATCTAAAAACTGCAAGCTGTTATCCTTGGCTAGTTCAAAAGTAAAATCTAAGCCTTTGCCTTTCTGTTTAAAATCAGATAAGATGCCCTGCACAGTATGCGAGTAAGTCACAGGGGATCATTCCGTCAGTAAAATTAAAAATCGTCAACATACCTAAATACCTTGAGCACTTTGCCTCCGTCAAACGCCTTGGACAGCACTCTGTCGATGCCCGCAAGGAAAATGTTGCAAAGTACGGGAGCCACGCATGAGCCAATACAAATTCCTTTCTTTTGCACATAAAACTAGCCTTGAAAACAAACAGCTGTTGAGCACAAATAAAGCTCAATTAAACATACGAACCTTTTTGTTAAGTGTGAAGAAGGGTTCGTATACCGCTGAAGTGTGGGAAAGAGTATATCAGCCAAACTGGCCGATGTATTAATGAATGCCTGCGGGAACATAAGCTTTCATTGAAAAATTGATAAGGTTCAAACTTGCCGCTTCATTGAAATGCCTGCGGGAATGAGAAGAAACAAGTATGTGAAGCAAGGCTTCATGATACAACAATCATGTTTAAAAGTAAAGATTCTGTGGCGCATTAATTGTTGGAGGCCAACCAGATTAATAAAAGAGGGGACGCCTGTGTCAGCACCCCGTCTCTGAATATTTACACAAATGAAAGCATGTTCATAGATAAGTTTTAGATTTAGATTAAATGTGATTTCCTTCATATATATCTTCAGTGTTCTCGCACGTGCGCATTCACATAATCAGTGTTCCTCTTTTCTCGCCCCCTCTTCCCATGGCTATATAATCAGCCACCTTTGATTTCAATAAACAGTTGCAAGTAGCGCCTTGTCCTGTCTTTGTTCCTTCCTAGTGTGCCATCACTATTGGAGCTTCATCTATTGAAAGCTATGCACCAACTAGCCCCACAACATGTTTTATTGCATTCTCTGTTTGGCACAGTATCAGGAAGTCCACATATCGATAGATCCGTGTGACGTGCCTTTCCTTGATGGATCCTTGAATTTTCTTGTCGCATGCTGCCAAGTACAAGTCACTCAGGATTGGGGCTATTTTTGATCCAATGCAGACCCCTCTGTTTTGGACAAACAAGGTACCATAATGTACAGTGATTGTGGCAGCGAAATAGGCGCTCAACAGCTCCAAGAAGGTCTCCACAGACATTCCTACAGAGTTTTGAAATGGAATGACTCCTTGCTTCATGACTGTCTCTCTCAATACATTCATCAAATCCACATGCGGTATTGAATAATACATATCTTCGATGTCAATCGAGGACCCATACCAATCATTCATTTCGTACATTCTTATCTCGAAGGTTAGTTCTGCGGAGTTCCTAATCATGAACTGATCTTCTACCCTAACTTGAGAAAGTTGCGTGAAAAGGTGTGCTGAAAGCAGCAATTGCCACGTACCAATTTTATGGCTTTTTTCACTGAAGAACACCGACAGTGTGGTGGTTTTGTTGCACAGCTGGCTACCATTAGTTGTTTCTCCTAGAAGCATCTTGACCTTTCTTTTCGCTTTCTTTAGGTCTTTATTTTCTACCTTGCAGAAGTTCTTGTTGATGGCTTCTAATGCTTTTGTATTGTAGCTGCTGGCATCAAATACTACAAATCCCTCTTTGTCTGAAAGGCACAATATGAAGTTTTCTTTTTTCAGTTCCTTTACAGTTTTAACAAAACTGTGCACGTGGCATTTGCATTCTTTTGAATGAGCCAGTGTATCTACTCTGTCAGCCACAACTCTGCTAGCGTCCTCTTCATTCGCTTTTTCTGCTACTCGTCTGATAATGGCAAGCTTCACTGCTGCGTCTAGTCTCAGGGGAAGCGCAAATTTTGGACAGAGTTCCAATACTTCAGAAGGTTGTGAGAGCTGCACCTGTCCTACTGTGACCACTGGGTTCTTGCTTATCTTCTCGTACTCTTTTTGACCTTGTATTGTTGACTTCAAAATTGGCAGGAACCACTTATGCCACATGTGTTCAGTGTTAAAACTGCCGCTGGCCAAGTGAAGACGATAGTATTTTTTGCCAGAGGATTGCACCTTGAGGAAGTCGGTGAGTAGGCGAATCTGTTTCCATATATCAGCCCGCAGTATCTTCATAATTCTTCTTGCGTGTCCTTGGGAAGGCGACAACATCCTGAGTAGCAACCTAACGTCTTCCACTGAAACATTCTTCTTGATGCAACATGAGGATAAGCGGGCCCAGCAAGTGAAGAAGGCAATGTGAAGACATATTTGTCGTGAGTCAAGCAGATCCAGGAAACAAGTAGAAATGCTGAGAGTGCTGAAAATGAATGTCAAAGAGGTGTTTAACGGGGCCAGTTGTTCCATTCTTTGAGGATAGTAGCAGCAGAGCTTGAGGAACACGGACACAGAACGAGGAGATAAGGACACAGCTGCACTGTCAGCTGATTTCTTTATTGAAATTCCCTCTCATTTTTTTTCATCGCCATATCTCTTCTCATATATCTGAGGCTGTCTCAAAAAGGTGACTTCCTTCCTTGTCAAGGCCACCGGCAGTGTGCTTGTTGGTCATTTGCATTTGCATCATTTGCATCTTCTGAAGGACCCCGTGCATGCGAATAAAGTACTTGTTTGCTCCTAATGCTTAATTTGTGTTTTTCAAATACCATACTTAATAAGGTACCATATGATAGAAACTTTCTAACTTCAAAAATACTGGGATGTAAACATCAGTTTGTATTAATTATGGTAATGGCTATTCGCTTTTAGAAAAGTATTCAATTCAATTTGCTTCTGGCACTATGCTATTTGGTCCTGAAAATACTTATTTGCTCACCTGTAATATTGCATCTTTTTTGTGCTGCCTTTCACATGTGCATTGCAAACAAGACTCACATAAATGTGCACTCAGAGCATATTACATATAATTAAAGAAAATTTCCCAGTGGGCTAGTTGATTCGACATAACACTGTTGCGCAAAGTGACGAAGGGACAGGACTTAAGAGAGAAAAACAATGCACGACACCCGAGTGCAAACTAACAACTGTCTTATTTTTCAGAAAATGAGACCTTCATATAGCCTACTCGCATGTTCAGGGATGTTCTTCCCAGTCTAACCACGCCATCTATTGTCATTCATTAAGCTAATCTCTTTGCTGAGTGATATAGATGGCACATGGGGTCATCTTGATGTTGTAAGCTTCCATGACTTCTTTTTCTTTGGTTACTACATTTCAGCAAGATCCCCATCCTGTGGAAGATACGGCATGAAGCGCAATGTATGGCAAGGTCTCTGGGTGCTTGTATCAGACTGCAGTTGTATAGATGGTCGCACAGTCAATCATTTACGCACCTGCCTGTTTGGCGCATGTAATCAGCCCCACGTGTCAAAGGTATCTTGTAGACCATGTCTATCGTGCACTCAGTCAATCCTTTAATGTGGTTTATAGTGCATGCATTCAGGGTATTCCTTTCGCTGGTCATTCCATTTACTTTTGAGCACATTTCCTTTAGCTTTTGTCGTGCTGTGAGGACCACTCGTTCGCTCGGTTAAACTGAGCGAACGAGTTCAGCAAAAGATGAGAGCGAAGGCAGCATGCAGTGGGAGATTAAAAAATCGGCAAGTAAGAAGAGGCATGAGGAGGAAAGTGGATAGGAAGGTGCAGCAAAGGAGAGGAGTGTATGGCAAAAGTGTGCGAATAAAAGCGAAGTGCAGTGACGGTAGCTGCGAGATGGTGCCAGAGTAGCACGCAATGTCTGGGAGGTTTGTTGGCGGTGGCTTCTGTGAACCACGTCCACGCATCACCCATGCGCTGGCTCACGCGATTCGAGATTGGCAAGGCAGTGGCGCCACACTTCGCTCCGTTTGCAACATGCCACACGAGACTGATTGTCCTTGCCAGTGAAATGACAACACATGTAGAGCTGCACAAAAATTTCGTATTAGGGAGTATCGTAATTGTCTGTGACTTTTTTCTGTCAATTGCATGTGCTCTGCAGTAATAAACATTGCAGAAGCATCGTTGGTCGCTTATGCTCTTATGCCTCTCAATATAGGTATTGTATCAAAGCAGATTCCTTGCTTTGTACACATTTGTTTCCAGAGCTGTCTCTGCACATTTTACACTTTATGAAGAGGGGAGGCTACGGAACAGCTTAGAAGTTATATCACTGCTCCATGTATTGCAATTATTCATTTTGTGCTAGGTGTCATGTGCTGTAATGTAAGCTATGCAAATGCTCCTTATGCAATCTTTTGCACACGTGGCGACACAGCAAAACACCTTCTCTGCCACTGCCGAACCGTCGCATATCTGTACACGTGTACATGTGTGATAGCGTTTCCCTTTCTGTCATGCGGGCCATATTGCGATCACATCACTCTCGCTCACTATGTGTATATAATTGTTGGCTGCCAAGCTGTGGTGTACTTTTTTGTCCTTATATTCCTTGGCTGTCATTCTGCCACGTTAAGTTGCTGCCATGCAATAAAACATGTTTCAAGTTCAGTCTGCCTCTTCGTTCACGGAAGCCCTGGAACACGACACCAACCTTTCACGCTCAAAATTTGTTCTGTGAGCTGTACTCCATCTCAGTAGTTCCTTGCCGCACTGGGGAAGCTGCAGGGCTCCTTAGTTAATAGGAAGGCTGAATGGCCCTCAAGGTGTCTTCATCGCACCGCACCGTCTGCTCGGTGTCTGCTTTCCATCCTGTCATTACATGCTCCATTGTTGGAGGATTGACGAAAAAAATGTTTTGACGCCATAGCCAGAAGCCTTGTTTACGTGCATGCGACAGCAAAGCTTCGCTTAACCTGTACACTTTCCCTTCATTTACCTTGCAGTCACCTTAATAAACAGCAGGTATGAACGCCCTCATAAATGTTCACTTGCGGCGCAGCGTCTGCTCGGCATCTACTTGCTGGAATGAAAGCAGTTTAGGAAATAATCTAAAGCTCTATTTTACTGACTGCAGCATTTATCATGGGTGCGAAGAGGGTGTTGCGACAGAAAGCCTGCGGTGCAAATTCAAGGAAATGTACTAGGATGCTGATAAAAAGTTTTATAGTTGTATAGTGCAAAACCACATTTACATACAGGAATGACATGACACTGGTCATAACTTAAAGCAACGGTTCGTGGGGCCCACATATATGGGCACATAAACATCATTCCCAATGCAAGTTTGCCAGTTGCAAGTTTGACTTGATATGATAGTCACTTTTCAGATAGAAGTGACATGATGACATACTGGTAATCAATGCCTGTTATTTCTTTATTCCCACAATGATCAGTTGTATAATACTTGTGCTCAGATACGATAATGCATCTCTGAATCACAGATATCACATCCAATCTGCCCTATGCAAGTTTGCCTCATGAAATGGGAAACTCATTGATATAATCAGTTACGGATTATGCCAAAGTGTTATGCTGTTTCTTGCAGTTTTGTCTTTCATGAGTATTTGCATAATGTGAAAAATAGTAGCCTGATGTTCTAAATGTTAATGTATACTATATGACAATACTATTCTTTTTTCGTGATCAGAGGAGGCTTTTGTGTCAATATATAAATTGGAAGTTTTTTAACAACGAATATGTGACAAGTACTTGCAGGTGAACAAGAGTATGCAGCCTTCCAAAGGCAAGCACGGTAACGAATGTATCTTTTAGCCGTATTGGCACAAAACTTTCCAATAGGCTTTTTTTTGCCTAAAGCCAACCACCCATCTCGATCTAGCAGATTTACCTTTTATGTGACAAGTCTGTGTTGTTTTCCTTGCAGCAAGTCCTTTTACATGTGTTTTACATCCTTGATTGTCGCCATTGCTGAGAGAGCAAGCATGCCTGTATTCACTTTGACCACAGGCTGTACATTGTTTAAATGCTGATAGAGGTATGGATAAATAGTGAAGGGGCAGCAGATTGGCCACCCAGGCCTTTATGCATGGGCATTGCTGCCTTGCGTGCCCCATAAACCTCTGTCATCTCTTAAGGCATGAATGACATAACACTACTTCTATTGGCAGGGACATCTTTAGCAGCAACAAGAAATGTAAACATTAGGTGAATTCACGCCTATATGGGGTGTCTTTTCAGCAATATGAATTAATATTTGTTTTCATGCAAACATTCTTCTCTTGAAAACATATCTGACAAGCATCTCTGCCTGAAGAAGTAACTGTGATATGTACATATCACTATTATGTATGTCATAATTGTAATCAATTGCTCAGGACGTACTGATGGCTAGTTGTTTAGTCATGACTTAACATGGCAGTGCACTTTGAAATAATGATGTAACATAGTATGAACAAATGCTAGCTCTGTGTGCTCGTGTACGTTCATTCGGGGTTACATCATTGTTCAGAAGTGCGATGCCATATTACATCATGTAAGCAATTGTAGGCTCACTATTAACTTGACAGCTACTAAAGAGACCTCAGCAGCAAAGTGCAACTAAATCAACAAGCCACTTTTGATGATTCACATGCGTGCTCAGTGACGAAGTGACTTGTCAATCAACACAGCTGTATTCTGTGATAATAGAACCATCTGTATAGGAGTATGTTAATAGATAATGCTGCGGCGCTTCAGCAGGCTACGCTGTTGCTGTGACAGATCCCTTGCTCATTGGCTTAGATACACCTGTGTGTTCATGTATGCACGTTCTTCCAAGCTGTTACGTACAAGGTCTGGCCCCATCCGTGAAAGGAATGCGCATTGGTTGGTGGCAGAAAACAGACAGAGTTTATTTTCTACAAGAGATGCAGATGAGAGCCGCATGTGTTCGAGGGGGCAAACTCTCGGTCCCTGTCTAGTGGCCGAGATGCTGGGGATGATGGAGAATTCTTGGAAGTCGACTTGGGGCAGGGTCGCTTCCTGTTTCGTCTGCACTGGTGCCTTGTCCAGCCGAGGAGTGGTGGTGCATCACTTGTACACAACATTTTCCTCCCTTCTCAGATGGAGTCGCCTTAGTGATCCGGAGGGTGTCGTTACCGCTGCGGGCATGACTCTGCAGTTGTGTTTGGCACGGTCTGAGGGGCAGTGCCAATCTCTGGTTTGGTCACCGATGATTGCGAAGGCTTCAGCATTCCTGAGAGAGTGGCCTCTGACGACGTGGAGTTATCTGCTTTTACCCCAAGCATAAATGGGAGCGGGACACTGCTCGCGGTTAGCGTACAGCCCTTATCCTGTGTCGCCGAATCTTCTGTGGGGTGTCTCAAAACACGGGGCTTGATGTGGTCACATTGTCATTGCACCAACCTGTTGGGGCCCTTAATGAGCCACGATCTATGGCCTAGCTTTTCCAAAACCGTTCCCTCTGTCCAGATCGGATTCCCTCCGAAGTTTCGAAAGAAAACTGCTTGTCTGACAGCGAGTACTGTCGACTTTGTGTCCCTGTTGCAGTTCGTATGGATTTTGTTCGCTTTTACTTGGGGCTGAATGCACGTGAGAGCTGTATCCAGCTCACGCCCGAACCCAAGTGCAGCTGGCATTTCACCCTTTGATGTGCAGATGGTGGTGTGTTGCTCTAGAAAAAGTGGGCCAGCCTACATGCGAATGTTCTGTCCTTGTTTTTGGCTAATGCTCGTTTTGTTTCAAAAGCCATCCTTTCTGCTTGGCCATTTGTTGTAGGATGGTACGGTGTGCTTGTTACATGGGTCACTCCATTTTTCTTTAGGAAGCTCTCAACTTCTGCTGAAACGAAGGATGGCCCGTTATCAGTCACAAGCTTTTTGGGGAGCCCAAAAGCTGCGAAAAGGTTCCGGAGTTCCTCAATCAATGTGGCAGACTGTGTATTATGCATGGAGCACACTTCCAACAATTTGCTGTATGTGTCCACAACAATTAGCCAGCATTCTGCCTTCTATGGGACCAACGAAGTCTGCGTGAACTGTGTCCCAAGGCGTTCTGGTGCATTCCCATTTGGGCACTGGTGCCCTGGCTGGTGCCCTTTGGTGTTGACAACAAGTTGCAGTTTCTAGTGAGCCGTTCGATATCTGCGTCAATGCCTGCCCAACAAAAGTACCTTCGTGCACATGCCTTCATGACCACAAATATATGGTGGTTTGCAGGTGCGAGTTTAAGAAGGTAGTTTCTCGCCTTTGTTTTGGAGTTACCATCCGGGAGCCTCTAACAAGGCACCCTTCCTGCGCTGAAAGCTCAGTCTCCAGTTTCCGGCACGATGAAAACTGTTCTTTTGGCAGTTTATGAACTTCACCGTTTGAAACAGCCTCCAGCACTTGGGACAGAACTGAGTCCTCTCGAGTCATTCGTGTTAGTTGACGCGGTGAATGCTCAAAGCTGAGCATGGTACCCAACATGAGCACGTCTCTTGGGGGATAAGGTTCAACTTGTGCCGGTAGTGAAAGTCAGCTTAGAGTGTCCGCATTTTGGTGCAGTAGGCCAGGCCTGTACAGCAACTTCTAATCATACGTTGCTAGTTTAAGGCACCATCGCGTAATCCTTGATGAAAAGACTCGGTGTACTTGCTTTGTCTCACTCACGATTCAAATCAATGCCTGGCGATCTGTTATGGTCACATGCCAGCCAGCTATGTACTTATGAAATGACTGATGCTGTAGATTACTGCTGCACTTTCTTTGTTGAGCTGGAAGTAGCTCTTTTCGGCACTTCCCAGTGTTCATGAACTGAATGCAATGGGCGCCTCTCAGCAAATAGCATCTTCCCGAGCGAGGACGGCATCAACACCGTACGGCGATGCGTCCACAGACAAAAGAAGGGGCTTCGTCCCGTCGTAGTGAGCGAGCACTGTAGATGCATGAATCATCTCCTTAAGTGCCTCGAAATTGTCTTGATGCTTGCTCTTCCACTTCCAGGGCGTGTTTTTCTTTAGGAGCCTATACAATTCCACCACGACCATTGCTCTGTTCTCCAAAATGCAGTCGTCAAATGAAATAAGGCCCAGAAAAGCCCTTAGGGATGTCTTGTTAGATGGTTTGGGTGCTTGAAGTATAGCCTCAACCTTTTTCTCGGTGTTGCAAACACCACTGCCATCAATTCGATGTCCCAGGAACTAAACTGACGTAATTCCGAACCTGCACTTTTCTTTCTTGAGGCGTAAGCCTTTCTCAGTGTCTCGACAGAACCTGATTCAGACGCTGTGCGTGCTCATTTGCACTATTCCCGTTGACAATGATGTCGTCAAGGTGAACACTCACCCCTGGAATTCCAGGTATCTGTGTCTCCCTCAGGCACTGGAAGATAGCTGGTGCAGCGGAAATTCAGAACGGGAGGCATTCCACCCTGAATAGTCGTTTTGTGGTGTTCACTGTGAGCAGTGCTGCTGTTTCTTCATCAACTTTCAGTTGTTGATATGCTTGATAAAGTACCAACATTAAGAAGAGGGTTCCACCATGTAGGTTTGCAAACACTTCATCTGTAGTTGGTAGCAGGTAAGATGCCTTCTTCGCTGCTGCATTAACAGTAACAGTATTAACAGTACTCCTATAGTCACCACAGACATTGAGTGTACCGTCGGTCTTCTGAACAAGTACCAATGGGGTTGCCCATTTGGTATGCTGCGTTGGTTTTAGGATGCCTTGGGGCTGTAGATGGTCAAGCTTATGTTCCATAAGCGCCTGCAGCGCCACTGAAATCGGACGAGCCTTGCAAAACATTCCTGTCACACCGTCTTCGAGTTCCAGGTGAACTAAAGGACCTGTATAGCTTCCAATGTCTTCCTTGAAGACATCTGGGTGTCATCCCACGACCTCTGTAATTTCTAGTGCTGGCTCTCCAACGTGGTTGATCCCCTTCACCTGAATTTGAAGTGCCAAAAACCAATCTCTTCCTAGGAGGTTGCACCCGGTGCCCTTCATAACCAACAATGGCAGCAGATAGTCCTTTGATCTCAACATCACATGAACTTGTGCGGAGCCCAGGACGTGTAATTGTTTACCTGACCATGTGCACAAATCGAGCGGCTCGCATGAAAACCACGGAGTGTTTTTCTTCCACCTTCTGTAGTCCGTGTCCTCGCTTATCAGGGAGCATGCTGCACCTGTGTCCACCTCAAACTGGACTGGATTTCCCTCCACTATCAAGTCCACGAGGGACTTGGGGCAGTGTGTACGTACACTATGTGTGCAGCTTGCAGCAGGATTTGCTGACAGGTGGTGGTTTGGCACTGTGTGCCCGTAGCTGCTAGTTGTCAGAGCGTGGTTCCGTGTTTTTCTTTTTCTTTGAGATGCAGGCATGCTCGACGTGACCTTCCTTGGAGCAGAAACGGCACTCGGCTGTCTTGAATTTGCATGTTTCAGGGTCGTGCAAGCCGTCGCATCGATAGCAATGTCGCGCTGACGTATGCTTGCCTCCTGGCTTGGTTTGCGACGTCCTGTTAATTTCCCCCGAGTTTGCCACTCCTTTGATATCTCGCTGATGCCTTGACGCACTTTCCGCTGACAAGGCTAAGTCCACAGCGCATTGAAATGTCAGGCTTTTTCTGCGAACAGCCTCTGCGGAAGATGTTCGTCCCAGACGCCGCGGACGAACCTGTCCCGCAGCATCACATCTTGGGACGGCATAGTTGGGTTCGCCGCTGAAGCGGTTGTTTGGGTGTTAGGTGACGTCGTCGATATTGTAGCCGAAGGCAGCGCTCCGAAGTTGCAGTCGGCTGTCAAGGTTCCGAGGGCCGCAGCGTAGCTGCTGATCGACTCGTCTGGCCGTTGGTCGGGTCTTTGAAACACGTACCGGCTCTAAAGCTCGTCCTGTTGTCGAAGCGCCGCCTAAGAAGTGTCACTAAATCATATAAGTTGACTTCTGCCGGGATCTTCGGCACTATCAGCGCGCGCACACGGTGTTCGAAAGTGTCGGCTCAACACGGCTTCGTCGCTGACGTCGCTCGCCACGAAGTAAAATCGAGGCGCTGGATCCACGATTCCCATGATTTGCCAGAGAAAGGCTCGACAGCGCCGTGCATTCGTCCTGTAGCCACGGTCGAAAAATTATCCGCTTCGCAACTCCTGCCTCATCGCCAGTGTTACGTACGAGGTCTGGCCCCATCCGTGAAAGGAGTGCGCATCGGTTGGTGGCAGAAAACAGACTGCGTTTATTTTCTACAAAAGACGCAGGCGAGAGCTGCATGTGTTCGAGGGGGCAAACTCTCGGTCCCTGTCCGGTAGCCGAGACGCTGAGGGCGACGGAGGATTCTCAGAACTCGACTCGGGATGGTGCCGCTTCCCGTTTCTCCGCGCTGGTGCTTCGTCCAGCCGAGGAGCGATGGTGCGTCGCTTGTCCACAACACAAGCATTCGCTAGCACAGCTACAAAAAGTGCGCCAGCGCGCCGTACACAACCGAGCACATAGTGACCTATGTTGTCGCAACATTATGCGGTAGCAATAAACAAATAACAATAAAGCGGCACAGGTAAGACGACTGCACAGTATTCCAAAGGTGGGTCACCACGTCAATGCCACACATGCAGCACAGAATGTGACAGTGCAGGAGTCGCGTTTTCACCACGATGCGGAAGCTTCAACCTACATCGACAAAAATATACCAGTGTCGTCTGCTGTTGGCGATAGTTGCCGACTTCGAACAGTGTTGCTCTGCGCACTGCCGAATGTTTGCCAGCTTTCAACAGACGTCGCGTCCCCAAACCGAAGTGCGGATGCAGGCGCATTCGAACCGCTCGAGCTAAATAATAAAAAAATAACTAATAACACAGCAAACGTAATAGTAAAATTCTGGCACGGCGCGAAATTTTGCTGGTCGCCAGCACACGAGACTGCCAACTCGCTGATGCATGTTGCCAGTTGCTGGCTACCTATTTGGACAACCAGAGGGCGCATGCGAAACGCACCGCATCATGCGGTTTGAGCGTAAATGCAATTTTGTGACCGATCGCGACGACCGCCCGTTTTTCACGAACCGCATGCATGCGGTGCGGCGTGCGGCGATGGGCGGTTTGAGCGTAAATCGGCCCTAAGCCATCGCGGCGGGTAGAAGCGCCTCAAGGAGGCGCCACGCATCGTGGCGCCATCTCTCTAGGTGACGCGAAACCCGCGCCGTGGTACTAGCGGACAGCTGGTGTTCAGTGCTCAGCGTCAAAAGATGACAATGGTGCCCTGTATCTGCCTTTTGAACGTCGCTATTGGGGATGACAAATAAAGGTTCAGCGCATTAGAAGTTACAGCGTGAGTGATATTGTGAACAAACATTAGGAAGAACTCGGACGCAATATTTTTTGTTACTTGTTTGGGAAGTAACTAGCATAATGTAATGCGGTCCTGTACAGAGGATTGGGGGCCATGCAGACACCGCATTTTTTTTGTCAAGTTTTGACTGGTTGCCTAGATGATCTCGTTTTGTTCTTGCAACTTGCCCGGATAACGGCTCTGGCTTTTGGGTCAACGTCACTTGAAGGTCGCCGATAACGGGAGCTAAAAGCGCTGCTAGGAGCTCCCCAACTATGAAGCGAGGAGGTCTGACCGGCGCCGGCCCGGCGGATACTTGTCACTTCTTGTCACAGCGTGTCCGTGCGCCGCCGTCACGTGCGCCTCTTCCGAGCCGTTCCTTCTTGCCCTCGACTCCGAGAGTATAAAAGCAGCTGCCCCCGGACGCCAAGGGAGAAGCTTCGATTTATTCAGTCGAGTAACCTGGTCTCCCGTTTCTCCACTTCGGTCGACCTGACCGGCCGCTCTTTTGCGATGCTAGAATAAACAAGTTATGTTAGCAGTCGACTCATCCTTTGCCAAGACCTTCGGATGCTTCCAGCTGGGCCCCAGGCCGCCAGGCCAACACTACCCTTGGGGCTTGCGACCCAGATGCAACAATTGCTGTCGCGTGCTGCGGAACGATTTCTGAATGTTTTAGATCGTAGTTTGTGAAATTTACGCCATGTCCGTTCATATAAGGTCGTCAGGGAAGCCTTTCGGTGCATCGGTAACGACAGTAGGCAGAAATATGCCTGGGGCGCAAAAATGTGACGCGCATAATCAGCCGCGGTGTACGCACATTATCAGTCGCGGTGTGTTATGTGTTGTGAACTATTTTGCTTATATCGGTTTTATTTCAACAAAGAAAACCGGTGTCTCTGTATATGGTAAATCAGCTCACTGTCTCTTCGCTTGGCGGAGGGAGTACAACATAAAACATAAGAACGCATACTCGTGCACGGCCAACCTAAGGCAACCAAGAAACATCTAAGCGGCAGGCGCTATCAAATATTTGTGATACACCGGCATCGTTCTCACGCATTTCAAGTCTAGTAGGCTTGAAATTACTATATGTCTACGCTAGCCTTCCTGCATGAGGCCGATGGCGCTGCTCAACACAGCGATCACTGCGGTTGCTGAACCAGCGCGATACATATATAAGCTGTGTGCTTCGGCATTGCCTTTTTGGCCTTATACAGCCATAATATACGTGAGGGATCACATAAAAAGAATGCGGTGACTATTTTTGAGGACAAAATTTCTGTAATACCTATGAGTGTGTCGTAGAGAACGGAATGAACACACACACAAAAAAAAATTCGGTTATCATTCTCTTTCTCGAAAAAGCAAAAGAAAACGGGCTAACGCCGCAATACGGCCTCGCATAGTCACGCCGCACAACGCTTATAGATATGTAACCGCTGATGCCGTATGCTTGGACCATGCGCTATATAGAACAAATATATCTGTAATCCAGCATCTACCACTGCTTAGGACGCTCGCGCAGTTCGTAAACGGTCGCTTTGCTGGACAAGCTTAATTCAGACTGTAAGGTATGCTGCTATTACTAGCCAAAACTATTTTATTCATGGGTGGAAACCTCATCCATCGAACCAAGTAGTCACGCAATGTAACTATACAGCGAACAGTTTGAACGCTTGTCAAAGTATAACAGCACAGCTCCTAGCAGAACGGTACCCAGGCTGTTACGATTGCCGCGTATGTTTAATTTCTCCTAAACCGCAGCTTAGGACTAGAGGATAATACTGCAATAAGGTCACATTAGTGAATGGAACATTCAGAAATACACCATTGATCTCCGAGGCTGATTGTCGGCTCAAATATTTGCGCGCACACGTCGCGCTGCATGCTCCGTCCGCCTCAATGCCAGCAAAAAGTCCGGCCATACCGACTTAAACCCCTTCAGTACGACTCACAGTACCGTTTAGTGCGTAGAAGACGCACGTCATGCTAAATAGACCGCGCGAGCGCGAAAACAAACCCCAGAAACTATTGCCGAACGTATACCTGCAATGCAAAACGGAGCGCTCGCCCAAGCCAGCATGCCGACTGCCCATAGATGGCGCCACTGCGTAGCAATATGGTGGCGCCCATGAAAAAACGGTGTCACCTATATACACGCTCTGAACCACCCCCCGACGCGGTGTATGTGCGACAGCAGCAGCAGCAGCAGCAGCAGCAGCAGCAGCAGCAGTGGGCAAGTCAAAGGAAGAGGCAAAGAAAGCTTCGCTTTGAAACCACCTAGCTGCGAAGGGACACCACGTCATATTTCAGTGGTTGCCGGGTCATGTGTTATTACAGGTAATTACAGGTATTGGTGCGGATGAAGCGGCTCGATTAGTAGCCCAGTATTTATCAATCCTGCTTTTAAAAATGCATGCTATAAGAACTTCGCACATTTCACCAAGAAGCTTCGCATATTTACACGCCAATGCACGCTGCCTGAGTGGAACGGGCCCATCTTCTGACATACGCGACTACATTCCCAGGCGCGGGCACCACCAGGACTGCCAATGTGAACCGTGTTCGGTCGTTGCGAACTGTAAGAACGAAGAAGGTGCGCGCAGCAGCACTGTTTGTAAGAAACCAGGCAAGCCGGCATCAGTACGGAACGGCATGCAAGCAGCAACAGTTTCATTGAAGCAGTTTATCAACGAATGACATCGTATGGTAGGCAACGCAGGAGTCAGGTGAAGAATGAAAGGAAGCGATATTATGGCTATGTTTTTGCGATGCAACCGCTGCGCCGATCCCTTTGCGCCAGCTTTACCCTTTCCACCACAAAGCGTTCTTATTCAAGCAACTTCAGAGGAGTTTCTCTACAGTACGCCATTAGTGCGATTGAGGTGGAAGCTCTCAACTATTTTCAGAAACACGCGAGTTAAGACGCCGCGCTGCGTGCCTTGACGACTGCTGCTTGGGATTCCCCTGTTTTCCTTTGTTGCATCCTGGAGGCTGCCTATAGTGGGCTGCCTATACGTGAATTATATTCGCCCTTAAGTGCTGGCTACGTGCCTGTTAGCTGCAAAAAGAATTAAGAGGGCATTGTGACATTAAGTGCACAACTACCAGCTTCATATATTGTTAATGCAACCGCCATACGAACAAATACCTATAAAAACGAAATTTTTGGTTTTATGTGCCAGAAATACGATATAATTATGAGCTACGCTATTTGGGTACTCTGGCTCAATTTCTAGCCCCTGGGGTTCTTTACCGTGCACCTAAATAAAAGTAGACGAGCGTCTCTACGTTTCGCTGCCATCCAAAGACGGCCGCCGCGGCCGAGGTCGAACCCCTCAGCAGTAAGACACCACAGCCACTGGACTACCGCGGTGGATAAATAAATATCTCTATATGTTGGCATGAGTCCTAGCGACAATGCGTTAGTTGATATATGAAGTAGCCGTTAAAGCACAGCATAATATGCTTTAAGCAAAGAAGGCGTAGCTTCAGGAGAGCAAATATTCATTTATGTCTGTTAGGCGTACTGAACCAAAATTAGGTTTAATATATACACACGTCAGATCACATGTCAAATTACATGTCACTGACATGTAATTTCATCATAACGCGTGCAACGTACTGGTATTCACCGAATCATGCACATGCCTACTGTCCACAGAAGCACTTATTTGGCACAACGTCACATCCTAGAACACAACAATGACACGATTTACAGGCCAGATTATCAAGAAGAAAGTTATCATGCCCACCCATACTTTTCCTCTAATACAATGTGTACATGCACGGAAGCAGAAAAATTGCTACAGCAGATAATTGTTCGTTTGGAGCACAGCCTATATATGTATCTATATATGGTTGACGTACACTCAGATTGCACAATGCTGTCAACTTAGTTATATACCCGAGCATCTGCAGTCGCACGAGATTTGTACAGCACGGGTCCAGTCTACTGTTTTTCGACAAACAACCCTTCACGTCATTCTTCTTGAGATGTTCGGATGCGTCCCACGCACCACAGGTCTGCTCGTTGGCTAAACTGTCAACACCACCTTATTCACTGTCGATAGATGTCTTTAGCTGATCATCCACCAAAAACACCGGGTAGCCAGGCAGGGTGCAGTAACGCGCCGGTACAACTAACGATAAGAACAATTTACCTGTCCACAATTGAACTTTTCGAGCCATCTGTCTCGACGTCTGTTAAATCTGAAGCGTTCCACGTGTTCGCCAACGATGAACTGTCATCCTCCTCAGCGGCAATTTCTTTTTGTGGAAAGCGTGATGGTAACACCGATATAATCAGGCGGCCATCTACCGTGAACTTCGTGCAGATCGCATCCGGAGAGACGCCCTCAGGAAGTGTGAACTTGCGCTCCAGCTTCTTCCAGCACTTGATGGCCTTGTTTTCGACGACGGACGTCGTCTCACTCTCACTAGCCGTCACCGAAACAACGCCTTCGCGCACCCTCACAGTCACGGATTCGGGCCTGTAACCCGCTAAGTCCAGTTGCTTGTTCTCGTAGTTGCCTGACGGATCACCATCAACTTTCCGAAAAGCCTCAAAGTTTGGTTCCAAAAAGACGCCGATGTCGTCTGCGCAGTCCGGGTGGTCGCGGGCGAAATCCAGCCACTCGGCGTCCAAGTCCGCGCAGTCATCTCCATCGGCGACTTGGTAACTCTGAAAGCGCGTGTGCACTTTATCAACGCGCACCTCGAGCCCGCTCGGCGTGGACCATTCACTGTCGAAGTTGATAGGCACCACTAGTTGGGATTTGGCGGCAGGCTCCATTGGAATCGTCGTTAGTCTGACATGCACACTATCAAGCACACAACCACAACTACGCACGCGCGCACCTGAACTGCCTGAACAGCCCGCTATTCCTAAGCAGCGTACACCGGAAGTTTTGATAGTAACGAGATGATAGTACACTCGATGCCACCAGGGCTTTGGAAGTGTTCACGTATAACGATGACGCTAGACACATCAGTCGAGCGCGCGTCAGAAGGAACTTTTCATGCGGGCCTCCGCGACTACAGAAATTATAGCGCAAGACTTCGCCGCTGGATTCCTGTGCGGCCTGCGGACGCGAACCACTCGCTCGGTGGAATGAGCTTGACGCGTCGCGCGGCCCGTTATTTATAAACCTTTCCCTGGTGGCCCAGTCGGCGCGCCACCGCAGGGGCCGCAGGTCGCGCGTCAAGCGGCCCGGCTGCTGCAGGCATTGCTGGCGCGCATCACCTGTGGCCCGCTATCCGTCTTCGACGAAACACCGCAAGTCGTCATGTCGCCGTCATAACGGAGAAGTTAGCTAGGGAGTTCGCAACAGTCTGCTTATGCGGAGATCTGGAGTCTGCTTTCGAGGCCCAATTTGCATGTGCTTAAGATAGCGGCATTTTTACGGTTAGTGATTTTTAGAGGGCGTCGTGCATATTTGGCTATAATAGCAGTTCACTTAGAGGGCTAGGAAAGTGCGCACTTCACCGGCACGCATTTAAGCTGAGCATTGTAAAGAGAAATTTGTGATGTAGTCGATTAAATACTTCTCAATGAAGTACAACTTTAAATAAATTTAAAATTTATCGTCATCTATCAATGATAGATAAGCCGAGAAATAAGAGGATGAGTGATTAACCTGTTATTTTTGCGATTTAAAGCAAACAATATGTCTCAAGAGTTACTTCTTTATTTATTTTTGAAATTCCGATTGGCAGTTTCTTAGAAGCTTTTCATTTAGGGGTTAGCTTTACTAACCACCGACTGACCAGTGCCATATATAGGAACACATAGTGGACTACAAAAACATAGCGTTTATAGTCTATCTGTTGGGGCCTCCGAAGTGAACGCTCAAATACTCCCACGGCGCATGTGTAGGGCGCAACGTCTTGCAGAAGACCAAGCGCGAACGTTGCGCAACAGAACAGTTGTTAGCACGTCTCGCTTCGAAGTTTTCACTGCCGCAAATACATAAGATCGAATCCTAATAGCGGTGGCAAAGTTTTATTGCAAGTGCTTGCGCGTTTATTTCTACCATCCGCGAGTTTTGCCGGGGTTCGTATTTAACCCTAATGCGTTTAAATAATTCGCGCAGTCATTGAATATCATGCACACTTTCTATAACGGGTCTGGGTCCTTTAGAAAGATGACTATATGTATGCACGTTATGCTGAAATTAATTGTTTGGCTTCCTACAGCAGAGATTCGCTCACTGTCACTACTTTGTGGGTCAAAATGGCATGCGGCATAAGTCAATTTTCTGGCGCTTTCATCGCGAGCAATGCGGTGATGGCACTACTGCCACGATACTGTGTTTTACAGCGATAGCTGTTTTGGGCTCACTTCCCTAGTTGTTTTGGTGTCCGCTAGTGACTGTTGCAGGAATCCTGAAGTGCTTTTCGATGAGTTTATAAACAATGAAGGAAAGAAATCAACAGTACACCGCGACGATCAGAACTTCATGATCCACAGTTTTCAAGTCGGACGTAATTAGCTCTCAAGCGCTCCACGGATACTGCAGTGGATGAGATAATACAGCGCCTTGAGAGCGTGGTGGTGCCGCGAGCTGCTGCTATTGGCTGACACCACGCTGTGAAAGCTTATCCGTAAACCAGCACCAAGGTGAAATAATTTCAACTAAGCTAGCAGTAAGAAGCAAAAAGCAGGTTGGGTAACAGGAGAAAGAAAAAAGTCGTGTCTCTCCACTTCTCTATCACCCATGGCAGCCCCACTTGGCGAAAATGAAGACGACAGGGACTAGACTCAGCTGGCTATTAAATTTCCCTCTATATTGCCGTATATATGTCTAGTCAGGAGGAATGATGAAGAATTAGATGACTTCCCACTGAATAATTTTTTCATCTTCTTAAAATGACATTTTCACGTACATCTGGGAATGTTTGCTCCAATTGAGACCGCACGAAATAGTGCAAGTCCTGCTGCGCTTACCATTGCGCCAGTTATCGCGTCACTGCTTCAGATATGGGCGACATGTTATGCCTAAAGAGTGCAAAGGCCTGATTTCTGCCTAAAGCCTCGATCCACTCATTTACAACGTCAGAATGTCAGTGCTCTTTGTCTAAAAAACTCGACTACGCCACACTTGTGACACACATCGTATATATGTATGATCACGGTGACAATGTTGTGAGCGAGTAGGCAGCCTTAAAATTAAATTAAATTCTGGCGTTTTACGTGGCATAACCACGATATGATTATGAGGCAACATTAAGCCAGCCTGTCCTGGAAAGGTGCCATCATCGGGATGCCGTACAGAACCTTAATTCCCTGTACTTGAGAGCTCAGTAATTTTGAAAATGTCACTGCAATTACAAACTAGTCTAAAAACTCTTATTCGGTAGTTCGTGGGCATACCTGCACCTTTCGCACAAAACCCTTGCAAACGTTGAAATTTATAAAGCAAAATTCTGGCAGAGGATTATCGCCACCGAAGTGACGACAACCTTTCTTACACGTTACTATAGGGCAGCCGCTAGTCGCTAATTTATTCGACCAAACAACAACAACAACAATGTGATGATATGGATTATGGCGTGTGACCATGAGAAGACAAAGTATTTGACCAGCCAGCTTGGAGTGATGCTGATTGTGTGGCAGCAACAAGAGGAGAATTAATGATGGTTATTACGGAAGAAGACCGCGTGCCACGAACAAAGAAGCGGCGTACGGAGAGTGCGAGCGCGAGAGAGCGAGCGGGAGGCTCGAACGGCAGCACACTGACCAGCGGTCGAGGCTTGGGTACTGGCGACCGGGTGTCCTGCTAGCGTGCGGACCTGGGCTGAGATCTCGCTCATGGCTGTGCTCTTGTACGCACCAGCGGCCTGCTGTCAGAGCAGCCTGGTGCAGCTGCGCGCTGGGAACCGAGACGTTCCAGGAGCGGCTAGCGAGCCGCTGGCCAATTACAGCAGTGGCCTGGTGCTCTGCCGGCCTGCTGTCTCCCATGTTTCCACGTTGCGACCAGGTGCGGCGTGGTAGTGACGGCGTAGGACGTGGCCGTCGCAAGCAACTTACCAACTGTGCTGAAAAGTCGGACTACGCACCGATGCAGCGGCAACGACAACGCATACTGGCGAGTCGTGCTGCATGAATGCTAGGCACATCACTATATAGACGGACAGACGTCTTCAGAACTCTTACTCTAGTCCGCGTGCATGTAAAGCGTTCTGTACAGTGTTAACGTGTTTGTGTATACTCTGTGTTGCTTGCAAAAGGTTCCCATCTGCCATGCCATTATTAAAAGGATCGTGGGCCCAAAGCAAACTTGCTGTTTCCTTCAACAACAACAACAACAACAACAACGACGACGACGACGACAACAAGTTTTCGCCACCACGTATTTGACGAAACTATTGAAGTGGCAATGTCGCGAGTAAATACTTCCTAGCGACCGCGTCATTTCAGGTAAAGATGGTGTGTTGCTGTAGCAAGCGACTAGTCGCTGACACGAGGCCCTGTAGGAGACACTCGTCGTGGTTTTCTTCCGTGAGAGATCTTCTGCCCGCATTTATGGGCTGACACGGAAGGAACAAAAGTAAAAAAAAAATAACCACAGCAGAGGAACACAACTGCTCACACCGCACTGACTATATAGGAGGTGCACCTTTGCCAAAAGGTTACGAGGAAATGAGCCGGAGCTGGTGGCGTTTTACTGCCAGTAATGTGCGAAGTGACTCGGGCCTGCGTGCGGCGACCTCGTTCTTGAATCCGTGGCAGAGGCAGCCGTTTCGCGACGCATGCCATCCGACCACGGCGCGAGCTGCGCCACGCGTGTCACGCAGCTGTCGTCTGAAGTCGCCATATTTATATTTTTCAGGTGGCTTATTGAAGGAAGGAAAAGACGTCATCCTTGTGGGGTCCTCCTCCTTTTCCTTTAAGTCACTTTTTTTTGTTCCTTTCGACTTTTTTGCTTGTAGTTAGCTCGTTGGTGTCAGCGGAGCGGTGGCACCAGCCTCTGCCGTTGGCAGCCGGCCACACGGGCCGCAGAGCTCTTTTGTTTAGACTAAACAGGTCTCAACCCTCCAGGTTGGTTTTGACTGCACCCCCCCCGCCCCCCTTTTTTTTCCTACCATCTTTATTTTTCGTTCCTGCTTGCCTCCCCAAGTTCTTGGCGCCCACGCACGTCGAAGGTAACCGCGCAGTGCTAACGGTCGACCCCTGAGCCAGAGCGCGGGATCACGGCGCCGGTCGCCGACTTGTCCTAGCAAGTCAGGTAGCGTCTGCGGTGGGAATGCGTCAACACAGTTCGTGAGGTCATTATAGAGCATGCTGCGTGGTTAGCGGTCTACGGCGGTTCAAGAGAGCCGTAACAACAGGGAACGAGCTAAGGCTGATTTAGAGTATACGATGGAGATACGAAAAAAAAAATAGAGAGAGTTATCTAAGCGAACAAAAATCGAATGAAAATCGATTTCGACAACCAGTGTTACATTGCTATCATGATAGGATGACAGCGCCTTGTCTTTTCAATTTATTATGCGCTAGCTCAAAAACTTTGTCAGGAATGTAATACAAAATATGAGCAACTCCAGGCATAGAATGTTGTGGCAATATAACCCGCATATACCGCATGTCATATAGCAAGGCGTGGCATATACATACACCTAAACATAAGCGGCATTTTTTGCTCACGGAAAACTCCGCCGATACCGCATTTTCTGCGACACGGGGCCCTTAACATTACCGCGTTAGCACGAAGGAGGGCTAGGAATTGTTTCCAAAAAGAGACACCACGCACACCCGTTTGCAGAGGATAAACGATAAACAGAAGAAGGCGATGAAGGAAGAAAAAGAAATCACCGCCCAAGCACTCCGTACAGATGGTTAACCATCGAAGCTGAAACGTGCGGCCCCGATGTTTTTCAATGAGTTAATCCCGACGGTTCATTAAACAAACGGCTTGGTAGGCTGCCGGATCCTCGGTACGCAGTTACTGTTTGCGCTCGGCTGCACGAGCCTGTTCTTGTGCCCGGGTTGCAGCTTCGGCACGGCGTAGACGAGCTTGTTCCCGGTTCTGTTCGCGGCGTTGCTTACCGAAAGCTGCCTGCTCCTACGGACTACGTATGACTCGAGGCCTACCCATTTCGGAGCCGGAGATAGGATGCCTGAATGGTCTCTCCCTCGCCGCCGCTCCGTGCAGGTCTTTGAAAGGGTACTCGCCGCCTCTACCGGTTTTTCGCGACAGCCGCCGCCATTGCGGATCTCACTTCGCAAGGCGACAGGTGCGAGGAAGGAGTTGCGGCTGCGTGGTCCCTCCCTTTTTCAGTGAAATGACTGGATGCTGCGTGCCCATTTGCATGAGCAATTAGAGCAATTACAGAAATGGCTGCAAACTTTACCGTTTGCCGACAGAGCCCAAGAGAAAGCTGCAGTGGATCGGGAAGATTAGACGGGACCTCGCCGACATGCCGCCAAAAGGGAAACAGGAACGCGGAGAAGTAAGTGGAGGCCGATGTCATCGATGACTCTGAAGTTTTAATCGTCGACGAACTTGAAACAAAAGAATGCAACATCATATTCTACATTGGAGGTCTTCTTTTAAAAGGGATGCTGCCAGCTGTTGCAGGATGTGAGCAATGCGACACTGCCTTATTAGGCTCGAGCAGGTGAGAGCGAGCACACGCATCTGACTCCTCTTAAAGAATACTGACGTGAAGGTCGCATACTTACATATCGAAGTAAGAATGTTTTGCTGACGCTGAAATCATGCGAACACCATTTCAGGGGCATAAGTTACATGGACTGAGAGGTTTCTTCACTTGAGGTCCCTTTTGGAAGGCTGCGACTGGGTACTTGAGGTACATGGTGCGCTCTTGCGTCAAGACCTGCCACGAGCATAACGGGTCTGTAGAGAAGTTCCTGATCTCGAGTTATGCAAGGCTGAGGCTTCGCATACATTTGCGTCATGTTGTTGCGAACGGCGTTAACGAACATAGAGGCGAAACATCTGCCGGGGGCCTCCAGTGACGGAAAACAACTGAACTAGTTTTTTACTGTGTGCATTGGAAGTTTTTTTTTTCTTTCAGAACATTTCAGGTGTTTTATTATATCTTGTGCCCATAGAGATTGCCCTTATTCATGGTAAAATACCCCATGAGCAAATAAAATAAGCGTCGTGATCTTTGAGCTGACTAAGGTTCTGATTTTTGCAAGGGGGTTATTCTAAGCGAAAATGGTGATTGTCGGAGTGATATAAGACAATGAGGCGAAATGCATCAGTGACACTTCACTGTTGATTCGATCGGGCGCTTACATATTTAAAGGAAGTTCAAAAATGTAGGTCTATGAGAGTAGCAACATGGTTACTACTCTGTTTCACTTTCTACCCTCATACAGATCTGTAAGAATTTTTTTTATCTTTAAGCTTACGGGGAGTGTGAAACTGCGTTGGCATAAATGAATATTGCATTGTTTTTTTCGCGACCATTGAGAAGAAAAAAAGAGCGATCTGACAAACTTTGACGCTCCCTCCGTCAAGATTTGTCAGAGCTACGAGGGTATACACGCACTATAGGTGGCGGAAGAAAGCAGGTTTAAACTGTGTAAGATGGGACCCAAGCGCACAATGACAAAATCTATACTGAGTGGCTGACAGGCCGCACGGTCACCGAGGAGTCCACTGAGGAGAAGTTGCGGTGACAAGAGACAGCGTGCGACAGCTAAATTAATGTAGTTTGAGCCTGCAAACAGTCTATGAGCATAGACATGCTTATTCTGACTAGTAGTCTCTGTTGCGCGAAGTCCCTTTGGTTGCCAATAACTCCTGCTGTACGCGCGCGCCAGCAGTTCGCTCCGTAGGGAGTGAGATATGTAATGGCGGACGTAGTAGCAGACGACGCAGTTATAATCCACTCTGTACGGAGCGGCGGCGAGGGAGAGACCATTCGAGTACTCTAGCCGGAGACATACTGCTGCGCACCTGCTCGGCTGCGACGGAAAACATCGACGTCACTACTGGCGCAGCCAATCGAGGCCTCTTCAATATTTATTGAATGCAGGAAAATGTACGTGATGTTTCATCCTTCCAAAGTGATATTTGCCTGTGGTGTGAGGCCATGATACTGAAAGCGCCCGATACCATAGGTACCACAAAACGGGTGTAAATGATCGCCTCCCGCCGCGTCAAATATTAATTAGCACATTTTATGAAAAACCAGGCAAGTGATTTCACCATATACACAAAATGCAAGCAAAATTAGAGACGCTTTACAAAGAAAAAAAAAAAGAGGCCGAACGAAAGAACATGCCGTGAACTTTCTCCCGACATTTCATTCGGTATGAGCCATTACTCAAAAGAAACAATTTGCCTACAGGCTTAGATCCGAACAAACTAGAACAATATGTACGAAATCCGAGAACGCTAGGGAATAAGTAAAGTAATTGTCTATACACGGACGCAACTGGTCCGAAACTGTCTGTCTGAAATGCAGTATAGCGACACCGAAGTGTGAAAGAAGTAAGCCATCTGCTCGCTGTCGGACGAAAGGAGTGCAACGCACTACGCCGCTATAAAGATGGTGCCTTTCTAGTTGATTACTTTCTTCCCAGTCATTTCACATTCTCTCCTAGCAACGACGGCGATAATGAAGACAAAGCACGGATGAAGGCTGAGTGCAGATAAGGATTACCATTGACACGCAACCTTCGCAATACGAGATTATGACGAAGCAAATGGGCATGGAAACTTTGTTGCAAACAGGGGTGAGAGATTAAAAAATATTGCAGGCTATGTGCATGATAAAAGTCACAATAACCAGATGAAGTTATGTTACAAAAGAAATCGTTTAGACCGTGGAGAGGAACAGCGAGCGGGAACAACAAATCGCAGTGCTTGACTTGTTGCCGAGAGGGAGGCATCAGGAACATTTACTAATTATAATATGGTCCTCAAACACGTGCCAGGCATAGGAGAAGTGCAGTTTACGCAGCTGCACTAGGCATTGGCAAACAGAAGAGCAGAATATTACAGGAGGTTAAACTTCTGCCGGATATTTGGTTCGTTATAAACCATAAAGTTACTCGAAGCCCAAATGTAAATTGAGATCACCAATTAGCATGACTTCAGAACTGGGCAAGAGGCTGATTGTCGCTTCTTAGCAACCAGAGAAAGCAAAGAAACCTGCGACTATAAAACAAATTTATGAGCTATGAAACAAAAAAATGAGCGCTACAATAGAGTATAACCGTGGCAGACGGTAACCAGCCATTACAGGAGCCGGCCTCTGTGCAAAAGAGATGATTTATACTCGCGCACCTCCGTGGTCGCGGACAACTTTTCTTGGCTATGAAGCGAGCGCTACGGAAACTAAGCGCGCCTCTTTCGCCGCTTCTGGAAGTATATAGACCGCAGTTTCGTTTACGTTTTCTAACGTGGAAAATAGAAAACAATATTCTTTTTTTGTTTTTACAGCACCTAATTTGAAACAATACGTAAGATTCACCAGTCCGCTTTTGGTATTTTATTGTATTTTAATTAGCTCTTTCGAGTTTTGGCACACCCGAAACCGTCGCACGTTTTGAACATTCATCAACCGCAAAATGGCGCCCGTGTCTTCTGGTGGTTGCTTGTCGCTTGCTGCCCCACCAATCAACTCCCCTGAGAGGCTGTTGACCAACTTTAGCAACAAAAGAGTGTTAAAGCACACAAAGAAAGTGTTTGCGGCGTCTGCGCGGAAAGCAAGCGAACCGATCTGGAAATCGCAACCTTCAGCATGTACAAACGAGTGAGCGGGCAAGCTGACTGCTGCGCCGGCTCTATATCGACGCCATCGTCGGTTGCGCGTCTAACTCCTAACCATCTCCTAACCGACGCCATACGGCTGCTTCAGAGCTCCAACGCAGGCTGCGATGCTCGCTGTTCAGGACGTGGTACATATGGAATGTGAATAAACATTGATTTACACCGAGTTAATTGTATCTGCCTTCACTAAAGTAAAGAGGTTGTGCAAGGTTGGCGAAACCGAAACCGGTGCCGAGCGTGCCCGGACTACATTGCGTACGAATACAGTCGTGTGCAGAAGCTCCACCCCCGTAGCTTTCGCTTCATAGCCAAGAAAAGTTCTCCGCGAGTTGCGCGTGGTATCTATGTAGTCGATGCACACGGAGCTTCGTTATTGTAGGATTCAGCGCATAAGCTTGCTCGGGGCGCAATAACCGCGTTGAAGTTATTTAGGAATTAGCAAAGCTTATTTGATGTCCTTCCGGCAAGACTATGAGCACAACTACGCAACGTACACTTGACGGCATTTTTCTCATACATGCATTGTACCCACTACAGTGGATTTTAGTATACCGAATAGATCTCCTAGTTTTCCCAGATAGATTTGCAGGAAACAGCACGCGCCTTAATCATACAAACCAATGCTCAAATTGCGGACTCAGCATAAAATTATACTCATAACAGCCACATAACACATCCGGTGAAATGACACATCGGACGAAATTTTTCAGACGAAAGCCTTCCTCAGCCAGCGGTCCATCTTACGCTGCCAGAAATACTGCATGCGCGAGGAAAGTGCTTGCAATAGAAACCGAGCGCTAATTCTGCTTCTGTTTTCCCGGGAAACTGGGAAAGCTTTACAGCAAATTTTATTGAAGCGGTTGCCACTATTGAAAGGAAAGCCAAGAGACAGAAAAAATAAATAAACATTGAAGGACACTGAGAATGAGTGCCACG
Organism: Dermacentor andersoni; assembly: GCF_023375885.2. NCBI lineage: Eukaryota > Metazoa > Arthropoda > Arachnida > Ixodida > Ixodidae > Dermacentor > Dermacentor andersoni. The sequence continues at coordinate 228,945,225 of NC_092814.1, forward strand.
CTTAGCAAGTCTTTATTCGAGTTCTTATTTTTCAGAATTGGCACGCGTGCTGGTGTGCACTGCTGCGGCATATGCGCCTGGACGTGGGCACGCAATCGGGCTCGGAAATCCGTTGCTTGATCGCGAACGCTCGGCTGCCGGGGTTGGCGCCATAACGAAGATGATCTCCCGCTGAGCGGCGGCGTGCCTCTAAAATTACTTCGCGGCAAAACCTATCTAAATAAATGTTTTTCAGACAGACACCGGTCGCCTGGCACGCTCCGCCGCCGCGGTGGAACGCCGCGGGCGGGCTGGGCGCGCGGGGTCTTCGCGAGAACCCCGCCTGGCTGGTTCCGACAACATCCGCTCTGCCAAGGTTTTCTGCGGAAACAGCGAAGGCATCTAGGGTTCCAAAAGTTCTCCGCCGAAAAAGTGGTGCGCCACTTGTAAATAATGTGGGCGGTTGAGGTTAAATTAGGGTAATCGAGGCATCGTGTCATTGCTGAAGTTTTGACCCCCGCGTGAGCAACTCCGCTCGCGACTTGATGCCAGCGATACCAGGAAGCGACAGATAGCGGAATCACACGAGTAAAGCCAACCGAAGCTCAGCTGTGAAAATGAGATGCTTCACACAAGCACCGGGAAAGCCGAGGTCCTGTTTCTATACGGTATGCAGAGCATCGTATTTGAGTTCTTGTTTTTATACTGCGTCAAATTGTGTTGTTCGGTGTATTTCGGCTTTTCTACGTGTTTTTATTTAGATAATAATAGTAATAATAATAATAATAATAATAATAATAATAATAATAATAATAATAATAATAATAATAATAATGGTAGAAATGGTGGTCACTGTCTCATCACGACGGCTGCGCCTTATAATTAACTTAGCTATAATACCGCATGGTCAGTATCTACAAATATACGAAATGATAAACTGACAAGTCTGCCGACATATATAGTCGCATTCGATGTATTGTCATCAATAAGGCGGTATGAATGCGGTACAAAATCTACTTTTATGCATAACTGTCTAAACATCACAACATTGCGAAGGTCCTCTGAAAACAGGAGTGCGAACACGGCGCTACTCCTTAACATACAAAGCGCAGAATGACAACTGTAGAAATAAGACACTCGAATAAACAAGACTTTTTTAGAAAAAGATCGTACGCCTTCTAATAGTGCCTAACTATTCTACTCTCTTCGAACACTTTTTTTTTCTCTTCAATGTTTACATGGGTAACTTTTGCACTCACACTTTCGCATGGGTCTTGTTGGTCACTGTCCCAATAATTTCTTTAAACTGAATGGTCTGCGATCTAATGCCATTAGTGGTGTCTGTCAGTGTATTGGTGTCTCATGATGACGGCATTCTAAAAAGGGATGGCATATTTTTCCATCCTCATGGCCCCAGTGATACTGTGGGCTTTCAGCGTGCCTAATTCTGTGCAAAAAATATGCTTCTTATCGGTGGTATACCAAGATGGAATCAATAGATAACAGTTTCTATGTTTCTATTTAAACTAAGCGCAATATTATAAATTCAGTAAGCTGGTCGATATAAAATAAACCAGAACTCTTAGAATCTTTCTCAACCATGTCCGTCTATATAAAATGGGCTATAGGATACGGTGCAGACCACTTCCTGATAGTGGGAGAGAATACATCAAATCTAGCCGACGTGCTTGTTGTGCTGGAATATGTTGCATGGAATATTGAAATGTCCCTGTAGCCACTGAAACGTTATTGTGGGATGCGCTTGGTTTACCTTTGTGAGCTCTTTTAGAGAGAAAGAGAAGGAAGGCAGGGAGGTTAACCAGAGGCGAATTTTCGGTTTGCTACCCTGTACTGGGGTGGGAGATATAGGGGTTGTAAATACGACAAAGAGCCAGAAAAAAAGGAACAAAAAAGAAAGAAAAAATCTTTGAGTGTCTGATAATCTGTATACGAAGGCGAATCAGAAAGTATGTGCCCTTTTTCTTTTTTTGCCAGATTACGGCTGGAAATGTGAAGTCAACATATCCATTCCCAGCGATGGCCCTTTCTTGGACCGGCCCGACCTTATCTGCAGGTAGCTCCGCGGCATGGCGCTGCTGTCAGTTGTTGAAGATGGCGGTTGTGCTTCACACGTTCACGGCGTACGAGCAACGAAGTGTGTTTCGTTTTCTATGGAGCAAGGGACGAACACCCATCGAAATACACAGGGAAATGCAGCCCACGTGTGAGGAAAGGTGCCTCGCTTTGAGACGTGTGAGGTGGTGGTGCTGTGAGTTCGCAAAAGGCCGTGAAGACTTGCATGACACATGAGCGTTTGGGGAGGCTGCGTACGTCACTGACTGACGTTTCCCGCGTGGATAAAATGGTGAAAGCGGATCGGCGTGTGCACCTCAAGGACATTTCTCGGGAGCTCGACATTTCGTATGGGAGTATTTACGACATCTTTCACGGGTACTTAGGGTACCGGAAGGTTTCATGTCGGTGGGTCCCTAAGCAGTTGGATGACATGATGAAATGCAAGGGAGTGATTGCTTCACTGAATCGTCTGCAGCGTGTTACGTTTCGCCTACAACGCGCGGTAATGCCGGCGCGGATGCAACGGACGCCGGGGCTTCGTTCAAAGCGGCGAACATTTTGGCCCGTGCGACGCCGCCGCAACGCTTCCCCGCCAAGCGTTTCCAGGCGTGTTTCAGTGCCACGTGTCTTCGTGTGTGCGTGTGTGTGTGTGTGCCCTCGCTTGTCAAAGCGCGGCAGCCGGGGAGCGGAGTTCCCCAAATGAGGAGCCAGGAGGTCTCTCGGCTCAACCGTGCGCGCCGTCGTGTGGGCGGGTTGGCGATGCGTCACTGCACTCGGTTCGCCATGTCTCTCGGCTCGACCGTGCGCGCCGTCGTGGGCTCATGCTCCGCCGTCGCGTGGGCTCTTCCCGTGACCTTCCCTTTTGGACCGCGACGCCGAGAGTATAAGAGCAGCTGCCCCCGGACGCCAGGAGAGAGGCTCCGATTTGTACTGTTGAGTTACGTGCTCTCCCGTCTCTCCACTTCGGTCGAACTGACCGGCCGCTCTTTTGCTATGTTAGAATAAACAAGTTGTTCTGTTACCAGTCTTCTCTTGCTTTGCCGGGACCTTCGGATGCTTCCAGTGCCCCAGGCCGCCAGGCCAACGCTACCCTTGGGGCTGGCGACCCATTCGCAATAACGGGCGCCAGCACCGAGACCCCAACAACTCGTGCCAGCGGTGCGATTCCAACATCTGGTTGCCAGCGGTGAGATCGCGACAACGGAGGCCAGCAGCGAAGAGATGCGGTTGACTGTATGCTGAGCAGCACAACGACCATCCGGGAGCAGCGCAACGAGCCCTGTGTGATGACTGGTTGCCTGCAGCGGAACGACTGCGCTGAAGTCTTGGCTGCGAGGTTTGGTGAGTGCGGGACTTTCTTCTTCTGAGTTTTGCCAGGCTTTTGTTAGTGTTAGAAACAGAGCTGGTAATTGGGGTTGTCGTTGCTGCCGGGTTAGTTTGCGGCAAGACAATAGTAGGCAGTAGAGAAAGCAGCATTCAGAGCAGCCATGGATTTGAAGTCGTTGCGCAAACCGAAATTGCTGGAGCTTGCGAGAGAGTTGGGTCTGGATGTCTCAGACAAACTCAGAAAACCAGAACTGCTAAGGGCTATTCTTGAGTTAGAAGCTGAGGATGACGAGCTGTCGGAATGCCTTGAGACCATTGAGGAGAGGGAGGAGCAAAAAGAGAAACAGGAGCGCGAACTTAAAGAACAGAAAGAGAAAGATGAGCGCGAACTTAAAGAACAAAAAGAGAAAGAAAAAGAAGAGCGCGACCGTCAACACGCTTTGGAAATGAAGCGTCTCGAGGTAGAGATGGAACGCGCTCGTAATGGAAGTCAGGCACACGGTGCAGGAGAACGAGTATTGTTCAAAATGACTGACCTGATGCGGCCGTTTAAGCTTGGAGAGGACATTGGTTTGTTCCTGGTTAACTTTGAGCGAACGTGCGAGAAACAGGGGTTCTCTCGGGAAACGTGGCCACAGCGCTTGCTCACTTTGCTACCCGGCGAGGCGGCCGACGTAGTCGCTCGCTTGGAGAGAGAGGAGGCAGAGGATTTCGACAAAGTGAAATCGAGTCTGCTAAAAAAGTACCGGCTGTCAGCGGAGGCGTTCCGTCGGAAGTTTCGGGAAAATGAGAAAGGCAAAAGTGAGTCATATACAGAGTTTGCCTACAGGCTTATGTCAAACATGCAGGAGTGGCTCAAAGAAGAGAAAGCGTTTGGTGACCACGAGAAAGTTCTGCAGTGTTTCGGGCTAGAACAGTTTTATAGTCGGTTACCTGAGAACGTGCGGTACTGGGTCTTGGATAGGCCAGACGTTAGTACGGTGGCTAGAGCCGCTGAGTTAGCCGAGGAGTTTGTGACGCGTCGGGCTCGTGGAGCTAAGGACGGTCAAAAGGGTGAATTTGGCTCCAAGTTTGAGAGGCCAAAGTTCACGCCCATGAGAGCAAAGGGGGACACACGTAGTTCGGATGCGAGTGAAAGCAGTCCGACCGAACGTAAGGAGACGGCGGCAACCGAAGCCGAACGCAGAAAGCGGTTCGAGACGAGGCAAGCGCGCGTTTGTTATACGTGCCAGAAGCCGGGTCACTTTTCAGCGCAGTGTCCAGAAACAAAAACACAAGTCGTGTTTTTGTCTATATGCAGCACTGACGAGAACATGAAGCTTCTCGAGCCTTACATGCGAGACCTCCTCGTGAACGGGAAAGAGTGCCGAGTGCTTCGCGATTCCGCAGCTACAATGGATGTAGTTCACCCCTCTTACGTAGAACCCGATATGTTCACGGGCGAGTGCGCATGGATCAAGCAAGCAGTGGAAGCTCATAGCGTGTGTCTGCCGGTAGCAAAAGTGCTTATTGAAGGACCTTTCGGAGCACTTGAGACGGAGGCCGCAGTGTCATCTATGCTGCCCCCCCAGTACCCGTACCTATTTTCGAACAGGTCCGATCACCTCCTGCGCGAGAAGGGGCTTTTGTTTGGTGAGGCTAGCGTTCAGGCCTTAACCAGATCGAAGGTTCGGGAGCTCGCTGCAAAGGCGGTAGTTGCGGGGCCGACGTTGTTGAACGATGAGAAAGGGTCAGAGGCGCAGCAAGCTGGTATTCAGAGCACGCCCGAACGGGATAAAATTGAGCCTGTAGCGTTAAAGGCACCAGATACTGGAGAGGAAATTCCCGATGCGGGAAAGTTAGAAGAGCTTCCGCTCGAGCTTCCGGGACTAGGCTCAGTGACGAACAGGAAAGACACCGATCAAGTCATTAGTGACTTAATAAGTAAAGCATCGCTGTCGCCTGAGCAGAAAACCGAACTACACCAGCTCTTACAAGAGTTTCAAGGTCTGTTCTCTGAGAGGCCTGGTAGGACTTCTGTCCTTACTCATGACATAGAACTTACCTCCCCAGAGCCAGTACGATCCAAGGCGTACCGGGTGTCACCCCGCCAGAGCGATATTATGGAGGCTGAGGTAAAGAAAATGCTACAGCTCGGTGTTATTGAAGCGGGTGAGAGTGATTATACCTCCCCTTTGATTTTAGTTGAGGTACCGGGCAAGGAACCTCGTCCTTGCGTCGACTACCGCAGGCTTAATTCCATCACTAAGGATCAAATTTATCCGATCCCTAACATCGAGGAGCGCCTTGAGAGAGTGAGTAGCGCTCAGTTTATTTCCACCCTAGATCTTGTCAGGGGTTATTGGCAGGTTCCACTTACAGAAGAGGCTAGTAGGTATGCGGCGTTCATTTCACCAATGGGGACATTCCGTCCTAAAGTTTTGAGTTTTGGTTTGAAGAACGCGCCATACTGCTTTTCAAGCCTCATGGATAAAGTGTTGCGGGGACAGCAAGAATTCGCTTTACCGTATCTAGACGACGTAGCGATATTCTCCGCATCCTGGCCTGAACATATGGCGCACTTGCGGGCAGTGCTAACCCGCCTGCGCGATGCGGGCTTGACAGTCAAGGCTCCCAAGTGCCAGTTAGCACAGGCCGAGGTTGTCTACCTCGGACACGTGATTGGTCGGGGTCGACGCCGCCCCTCTGAAATAAAGGTGGCCGCTGTGCGAGACTTCCCGCAACCGCGTACGAAGACCGATATTCGGTCGTTCTTAGGTGTCGCCGGCTACTATCAGAGGTACATCCCCAGGTACTCTGATATCGCGGCTCCCTTGACGGATGCTCTAAGAAAGACAGAGCCGCAAACAGTCGTCTGGGATGAGACGAAGGAAAGAGCTTTTAGCGCCCTAAAGAGCGCCCTAACAAGCCAGCCTGTGCTACGATCGCCCGACTACACAAAAGGGTTCGTTGTTCAGTGTGATGCTAGTGAGCGAGGCATGGGCGTTGTACTGTGCCAACGGGAAAATGGAGAAGTAGAACACCCCGTCCTGTATGCTAGTCGTAAGCTGACCAGTCGTGAGCAGGCGTATAGCGCCACCGAGAAAGAGTGTGCGTGTATCGTGTGGGCCGTTCAGAAATTGTCATGTTACCTAGCCGGCTCGAGGTTTATCATTGAAACGGATCACTGCCCTCTCCAATGGCTGCAGACCATCTCTCCCAAAAATGGCCGCCTCCTGCGCTGGAGCCTCGCTTTGCAACAATATTCCTTTGAGGTGCGTTACAAAAAGGGGAGTCTCAACGGTAACGCCGATGGCTTAAGTCGAAGCCCCTAACGTGGGAATCAGCCTCAAAATTGCTTGTTACTGATGTTTTTCTTCCTGAGGCAGGATTTTTTTTAACTTATTGCTTTTGTGTAGTGTTTCAAAGTGATGATGTGCTTTTTAGTGCAATTTTTCCGATTTGTGGACGCGTTCTGAGTGCTGCTAAACTACTGTAAGGAACTAGGCAGCAGTATAAAAGGGGAAAGAGCCTGGCAGGGCTTAGTGAGGGTTGTGCCGTGCTTGCTGACTGAGCGGTTGACTTTCGGCGTAGTTCTAACGCTTGCCGGAAACGAGAACAAAAATGTCAACTCTCCCGAAGTCACTTTGCAGTGTCCTGTGTGCACCTGAACGTGAGAACGAGGCCTTCTCTGTGCGCTGCGCTCAAGAAACGCCAAAGGACGCCCGACTTCGGTTATGAGCATCATCGAGCGACATCCCTCCGGACAGCGGATGCAGTCCCCTGACCATCGGGATCTCCTTCCCCCGGCGGGGTGGTCTGTTACGTTTCGCCTACAACGCGCGGTAATGCCGGCGCGGATGCAACGGACGCCGGGGCTTCGTTCAAAGCGGCGAACATTTTGGCCCGTGCGACGCCGCCGCAACGCTTCCCCGCCAAGCGTGTCCAGGCGTGTTTCAGTGCCACGTGTCTTCGTGTGTGCGTGTGTGTGTGTGTGCCCTCGCTTGTCAAAGCGCGGGAGCCGGGGAGCGGAGTTCCCCAAATGAGGAGCCAGGAGGTCTCTCGGCTCAACCGTGCGCGCCGTCGTGTGGGCGGGTTGGCGATGCGTCACTGCACTCGGTTCGCCATGTCTCTCGGCTCGACCGTGCGCGCCGTCGTGGGCTCATGCTCCGCCGTCGCGTGGGCTCTTCCCGTGACCTTCCCTTTTGGACCGCGACGCCGAGAGTATAAGAGCAGCTGCCCCCGGACGCCAGGAGAGAGGCTCCGATTTGTACTGTTGAGTTACGTGCTCTCCCGTCTCTCCACTTCGGTCGAACTGACCGGCCGCTCTTTTGCTATGTTAGAATAAACAAGTTGTTCTGTTACCAGTCTTCTCTTGCTTTGCCGGGACCTTCGGATGCTTCCAGTGCCCCAGGCCGCCAGGCCAACGCTACCCTTGGGGCTGGCGACCCCTTCGCAATAACGGGCGCCAGCACCGAGACCCCAACAACTCGTGCCAGCGGTGCGATTCCAACAAGCGATATGCCGATGAGGGTGAAAGTTTCCTGGACAGCATTGTTACTGGCGATTAAACGTGGATAATGCATTTAACGCCGGAATTGAAGCAGCAGAGCATGGTGTGGAAATATCTTCGCCTGGGACAAAAAAAAAAAAAAATTCCGTTCAGTGCTATCTGCTGGGAAAGTGATGTTAACGGTCTTCTGGGATCGTCGAGGACCGTTCCTGTTGGATTTCATGCCACAAGGTGCAACCATCAATGCTGACACTTACTGCTCCACACTGTCATGTATGCTGGCCGCCATCAGGCGAAAATGCCGAGGGATTCTCGATGTGGACATCACGGTTATTCTTCACGACAATGCGAGGCCACATGTGGCAATCAGAACCGCCGACAAGCTCCGATCATTTCATTGGGAGATTCTGGACCACCCACCATACAGTCTAGACCTCGCTTCTAGTGATTTCCGTGTTTTCAGTCTGCTGAAGAAGTTCCTGGCAGGACAGCGATGCAACGATAAAGCCAAGATAACCAGTCCGGCGGTGGTTCCACAGTCAGCCAGACGAATTCTACCACAGGGGCATCTCAAATTTAGTGCCGCGATGGGACAAATGTCTGGACCGGTGTGGGGACTATGTGGAAAAATAGTGTAAGGTGCCTAGAACAGTACGTATATCTGTAATTGCTTGTATGTACCTTATTTTTGCTAATAAAAAATAGGGGCAAGGTGACTCGTCCTCGTATCATTGCGTTCGTCGTTTATACACTTGTGGAGCTATCTAATGTAAGTACTACCTGAGATTCGCAAAACTACGTATCCACTTTTGCACCTCTAGTATGGAAGTTATGTACCGAACCTGCACTAAGGCATATTCTACCTGCACTTAGCACATGTCTCACTTGTCTCCTCGGCAGCTTATTATTTATCGTGAACTCAATGCCGAAAAAAAAAAATAAAGTTGCAGTTTCGATCCAACGGCAAAACATTTACACGAAGTAAGGATCATACCTTTAATTGGCTGTATAAGTTGCAGTAAACCTCCGCCTACAATGCTGGCGCGATGAAGAGCGCCGGCAGCGGGGAGCGAACGCTTCGTGCTGCCGCTAGCCTTACTGCGCCTCTGAAACTTAGATTACTGGACCTCCATCTTCAGCGCTACTTCATACTCTCTGATCTCCCGAGTGACCAGGTACCCACTGAATCAGCACCCGTATGGAAGGGTGGGAGTCAAAGTGGTTAGCCAGTGTTTTGTAAAGCGTGTGCGGGATATCACCAGTCGCTAGGGCTTGACAGGCTGTTTGACTATCCATGCGTATCAGTAAATTACGAGCACGCGAATTGGGCATGTACGTAGCGGCCTCCACAACAGCCGTGATAATATCAGCACGTTGCGTGCTTATATTAATATAGACACCAAAACAGCGGTGCTACATAAAGATTTCGGCAGATCCTATCTCACGATCACTATAGACGTTATTGCGATTAGCATTCAAGCAAGGTAGCGACACACCAATTGCAGCAGATATCTTTATTTAGAATTTGTATTGGTCATTCTAAGATCTGCATTGCTTCGGCTATATGCGACACACACTGTCTCCGCTATTGCCCACATTGCTATGACACTCGCTCGCCAGGGTCGGCCATGGCCATGACAATATGACGGCGACTGCATGTATAACGACAATGGGGTGCCAATTCTGAAATGATGGCGATGGTATGACGATAACGTCGTAACGACAATCAGATGACAAAGCTGGAGTGAAGACGATGTAACGACCCCGACGGCATCACGACAACGGTATGACAACGATGACGATGACGAATTGGCGACGATGGCATGGAAACTCCGGCATAATACCTATTGAATGACGAAGGCATGATTACGATTGGAATAACGAAGAAGGAACGACGTCGATGGAACGACAAGGCGGTCTGATGACGACGGCATGACGACGATCGCGTGACGTCGACGGTATGAGGAGAATCGGATGACGAAGCTGGAATAACGACGATGGAACGACCATGAAGGCATCACGACCACGAGCACATAGCTAGTGGCCCAAGCTAGTAAACTTGGGTAACTGGGCCAGCGTAAGAGACTCAAAGTGGCTGAAGTGGGCAAAGAATGCTAATCGCATTAATAGACTATCCGGTAGGCCTCGAAGTATTGAGACGGGGGCGCGTCCATGTGTAGGATTAATTTTCCTGTGTTTTTGTGGAGTTATTGGACTCAGGCATGGCGTCGGCCCGGTTGGGTGTCCATGGCCCATGTACCGTGGTGAGCTGGTCGAGCAACGGAGGCCAAGTTGGTGCGAGTGCAGGTGTTGGAGGTATGCGCAAAACCAACTCAGTAAGCAGGACGTGTCTCTGTGTGGAGTTTCAGGCAGCTGAATTGTGCTTCGCGGTGAAGTTCAGTCAGCTTGTCGAGTTCCGGGAGGATTGCAATATGTGTGATATCCCGTGCCCTAGTAGACTTCGCGCAAGGGGGCACCCAATATGGTACGAGAGGTTGGTCGGAGCTTGGTTTCGAACTTGGAATTTGGTGCTTTAGGGATTTCAATGTAAGCGTATCCAGCTTTTCTGGACATGAGGGTTTAGTTCGCGTGAGTGCCACCACGTGGCGTACTAACCTTAAACTTTTCAAACTTCCCGCGGTGACGCGTGATGACGTCAACCAAACAAAATAAAAAAAATAAAAGCTATCCCTGCGCATTGAACTTCGCCACAATGCTTGTCCCGCCGGTGTTATCAGTGGTCTTGATCAAGCGTATTCGCTCGTCGCCTAGAAATTACTCGTCATCCTAAGAGCGTTTAGTCGCGACGAGCAATGGTTGATTCTGGGCTTTTGCTGCGGTTCTTTTTTCTTTCTTATTTTCTTTTCCTTTTCTTTTTCTTTTTTTTCATTCTACAGAGTAAAGAAGCAAGCCTAATCGTCAGAAGTACTTCGGGGCAGCCTTTCTTCAGTCGGCACACATTGTTAACGTCCGAACATCGCACAGCGTCTACTAGAGACGCCGTCGTGGACGGATTTTGATTTCCACTATCGAATTCGTTAAGGTGCACACAATTATTTCACTAGCGACATTGCAATGCGCACTCCTGGGCTACCGCCGCAGCTGCAAATCTAGATGTGCTTAAGCATTAAGACATATACATGGATAAGTTGGTTTTTCACCTTAACACAAAAGTCACGATACAAGAGTTGAGCAAACTGTTCCTGTGTCGTCGCAGGGTGTGAGACCGGGCTAGTTGGTATTCCATGCTAAAGTGACTAGCGCAAGAGTGGACACGGGACACTAGAGGCGACAAGGATAAGCGCAAACATCCAACTGGGCGCTTGTCCTTGTAGCGTCTTGTCCTGTCCTGTCCACTCTTGCACTAGTCACTTCAGTTTCTGTCGTCGTCCGTTAGCATGCTATAGCCGAAGCTGTTCGCAATATTACGTCTCCATTTACTGGCCACCAGGCCAGGTACCCCATTGGGTACGACACATACAGTACTTGCGGTTAGTTTCCAAATTAGTCTCCTATGGCGGTTGTCCACGTGCGTGAAGCAAGAACGATATTTAAAATTATTGTGCAGTAATATATGCGGGATTTGTGTGTTCTCCACATTCTCTACCATGTTGCCTTTCCGCCTTTATTATATAGCCGCAATGTAGACTAGCAGCTATCGAACGCCATAAAGGCTATCCACATACTCAAAGACCTCGCGCACAACTCCTGTCGCTTAATTGTATTCAAGAGTTGTGCGACTGCCCAGGATATCCTTAACGAATGTTACATAACACATTATGAGGTTTTACTTGCCAAAACCACGATTTCATTATGAGGCACGCCGTAGTGGAGGATTCGAGAATAATTTAGACTACTTGGGATTTTTTAACGTGTGCCTTACCCTAAGTACGCGGGTTTTCGCATTTCACACCCATTGAAATACCGCTGCCATGGTTGGGATTCGACTCGAGACCTCGTGATTAGCAGCCGAACCCAATAAAAGCTAAGCAACTATGGAGGGGAAGGAATGTTGGCAGTAGGAGGAAGGTGACAGCCGGAAGGTGAGACAATTTGTTCCAATCCTCATTGCGTGAAAATCGGTACCATCTGTCGAAGAATGACACCGTAGAATGCACTGTATTCAATGAGTGAAAAAATTATGCGAATCCTATGTATGTGTGAATCTATGTAAGCAAAGCTTTCTGCGTTTGTTGTCATTGTCATGCGTAATCTCCACAGAGTAGACAGGCACTCTCTAATGAAATGCTGTCAATGTTTGCCTGATTACGCCTGCCATTGTGATGCAAATAAACGGGCGCCTTCAACTCTTTTTCTCAGAAATAAACGCTGAATGAAATGCTGACGTGATCCTAAACAAGATCAACAAGCGCCGTAGTGCTCGATCTTACGACGCCCATATTCGTAAGCTTATATTCGTGATTTTTTTTTTTTTTTTTGGGGGGGGGGGGGGGGGGGCGTTATGCTCTTGTACTCTAGAAATGTCCCTCGGACGACTCTGATGTGCTCGTTTTTATTCTCAAGTACGCAATGAAAACTCTCATCGCTGCAAGTTCATGATGTATTGGTGGCAGGCCACCATGGCGTGTCGCGCAAGTATAACCACGCTGATTCGTTTGGGTTGACATATACTATTTTGTGCGTAATACTTCGCCACATTCATTTTTCAAACTATGCCAGAGCTCGAAAAGGGCGGCCAACTCACTACGTCCCTTACCTCTGTTTACTTCCGCAAAATGTGTGTTTATCGCTGTGGTTACCGAATACGCCCAGCGGTATGCTACGACACAAGCCTTTCTGGCGGCTGAGCAACTGAAGTCGCAGGCTTTATTCAACATGGCGTCGACGTTCAATATGGCTATCCTCAATTACTTTTCGCGGACTTCGCTCACCGTCTTCTCTCCAGTGTCATCTCTTACGCTACTCGCTCCTGCTAGACACAACACAAACACGCAACGACCTTAATGAAGTATCAATTACACGCTAGTTGACACACTGTCGACGTATATTTCCGCTGAGCACCGAGATTGGAGCGTTGTCCTGTCTATGGTGACATTATCCGTCTACAGCCTCTCTCAACAACACCGCTCGTTACTCATCACGGTTTTTTTTTTTTTTTTTTGTCGGCAAGAATATAGTGTATTTCCTCTGAATGTGCTTTCGGCTTTAGGCGTGACCTTGCACGCCCGCTTATTCTGTTACGTTGACGGCGACCGTTGTCGTCAGGATGCCCCCTCATTCTGAGCTTCGCAGTCACCAGAGAGCACAGAAAGCTGTCTTCACAAACAAACCACCGAGATTCGAGCCCATCTCCCAAATGCTCCATCTTGCATTTGGGAAATGGGCACGCTAACCATTACGCTACCACCTGCCTCCACCAATTTCTGTTTATCTATCTGCCAGGAGCAATTGCCGGACTTGTTCGCCAGGCTAAACCCGCCTGCTGCTACAATTCACCACCACCACCACCATCCCACTTCACGTTTTTGCCGCAGACGCAGGCAGAATGGATGCAGAAACGAAAAAAAAGTAAAGATTGCTTGAGCGACCAGCTGACACATGACCTTAACTTTGGCAGGTTATTCTCATTGGAGCGCACGTAGGCTTGCGGCTATGTGCAGATTGTGGGTCGCCTTAGCTTTATTGTAAATTTGCTTTCACCGACTCTTTTCAGCTAGAACTCAAATGCCGGAAAAAATGATACCTAACGTTGAATATTTTTTTCTTGTTTTCTTGGTTTCAACCAAAAACGCTGATTTACACAAATAGTGATCTTTTTAAGAAGTGGCATAAGGATACTACATTTCGAGGTCATGTCATTGTGTCAATACGGGCCGGCACCACGTATCGACGAAAGGGCTTCACAGTGCCGATGCACGCGGCAGGTTGCTCAATGAAGAAAACAGGAAGCGACTGTTTTTCAGTTCTCGCAACATATTGTAACACATACGAAAGGCACGGACAAGAAGAGAAGAAAGAAATGACGAAGAAAACGGGGAGTTAGAGAGGCCGGGCTGCGCTACGATCACGCTACCATCATCGTCCAATTCTCCTGTAAATAGAACCATTTCTTCGCAACTCCTCGTAACAGTTGTGGTGGAAGGTGCTGCGTAATCGACACGCGAAGACGGAGGCTGAACCACAAGTTCTTCGACGGAGCCGTCGCCTTGCTGGACTCCCACCGAATTCACCGGAGCTGAACATGTCCCACGACGCAGAAGAACAACGGCCCATTCCAACTGCTGCCCCGACAAGTTCTGTTCTGCAACTGAGAGATGCGCGTCCCTTCGCCTGAAGATCGGACGAAGACGTCGAGGAATGGCTCACCCATTATCACCGGGTGAGTGCCGCCAACAGGTGGAACAGCGCTTCTCAGCTTTCGAACTTCGTGTTCTTTCTAACGGATACTGCGTTGGTGTGGTTCGACAACCACGAGGAAACATTCACAAGATGGGGAAGATTTATTTCGGAAATCAAAGAGCGATTCGGCGACTCCGCGACGAAAAAGAAAAGGGCAGAACAGACGCTACTGCAACGTGCGCAAGTACCAGGCGAAACCTGCACGACCTACATTGAGGCAGTAATAAAACTGTGTAGGATGGTGGACTCTGGAATGTCCGAGAAAGACAAAGTCGGGCACATCCTGAAAGGAATTGCCAAGGATGTTTACAATTTCCTCATTGCAAAAGACAGCCTGGCTTCCGTCGCTGACATCATTCGGCACTGTCGCACTTTCGAGCAACTAAAGACGAGGCGCATAACGCCGAAGTTTGGCAGGCTAGCCAGTGTAACGACAGTTGCAAGCGTGGACAGCAACCAGCCCCTTGATCTTGAATCAACGATCCGACAAATAGTTCGGGAAGAACTCAGCCTGCACGCGCAAGTGACACATCCAGGCACTCATAGCTTCCGCCTACCCCTAGATTTTGAGCCAAACGCGGCATCCTTCTCCCCGTATCCTGCGGCAAGGGGCACTGAGGATTATGAACTCACGCCTCGACAGCAGTCACGTCTCTACGACAGAGGCCCTACTTATGACGCTCGGCCACAACGAGAGCAGCTGCGTTTTTACCCCCGAGGCCCTGCGACTTCTGTCAGGCCACGACAAGAACAGCACCAACCCTACTACCACGACGCGACTTATGAAAGATATAACGGATTTCAGCAAGCAGCAGAGACACGTTATCCACATGGCCACGAACTTTCTCGCCGCCCGCAGCCGTCTACCATTCGTTTCGAGGAAGACGCTGTGAACCGCGACCCTCCCGTGTGCTGCAACTGCGGTTCCACAGGCCATATAGCTCGGTATTGTCGCCAAGCCCGTCAATCACGTAGGACACCATCGATGTTATCGCCACTCAGAACCCGTACTTCATATGACCTGCGGACGACCGATTTGCTTCCAAGGGATCACTTCTCACACGAGACCAGACGCAGTGATTCGCCAGCATCTGAGCGGAGTTTGACGCCACCAAATAGCCGTCCCCGTCGCTCTCCGTCCCCTCGGCGCCGTTCTTCCTCACCGCCCCCGGGAAACTAGCATCCGCGGCCACTGGATGTGTGGTCGCCGGACAGTCTTTGCAAGAAATATCTCTGCCTGTTGTGATGTTCAAAAACACAGTGAATGTCTCGATTAACGGAAAACCGACCATGGCGTTAGTTGATACTGGGGCGACTGTGTCTGTGATGAGCCTCGCTTTCAAAAACCGGCTAGGCCACAAAGTTATGTTTTCTTGGAACGACGGTATTACCTTTCGTGGAGTAGGCAGCGAGTGGCTTCATCCCCTTGGTGTTTGTGCTGTGAGTGTTTTGTTGGCTGGGAAAGTCTTTGTGTCGGAATTCCTTGTTCTTTCTCGTTGTTCGCACGACGTTATCTTGGTATCGATTTTCTTGAACAGTGCGGCGCTTCCGTGGACTGTGGTTGTGGCGAAATCTCATTGAACAAGTTACATATATCAGCACATTCCGAACAAAGCTTGGGTGGTGAAGACGGGGACACAGACACACTCAGTGTTCTTGATGAAGTGATTGTACCATCGTGGTGCCTGACGCCCGTTCGTGTTTCTACAACTACTGTTGATGATGATTGTGTTGACCTTGTAGTTAGGCCTCTCCGCATAAACTGTGCTAAAAAATATACTTGCGCCCTGCTCTGTCGTGTGAATGACGAAAGGAGTCGCTACATTGTGGGCGCTGAACTGTTCCGCCACGCCGGTTGTCCTTCCTCGCGGTATGAAAATCGCTCTTTTCGATGAAGCCGCATGTAGTTCAATAGCGGCGCTAACTACGGACGTCTCTACACTTGCTTTCCTTGCGATAGTCGCCATTCTGAAGAGCTAATGCTTGGCATGATCAGCAAGGCTCTCGGTACATCGGAACGGCAAGCACTGGTACAAGTCCTTGCCAGGCATGAGGCCGCATTCGACTTCACGCATAGAGGTGCACCCCTTCATTTACCGTCGTCCCGCGCTCGTCACAGAATAGATACCGGCTCAGCACACCCCATCCGCCAGAAGCCCTACCGAGTGTCATCGTCCGAGCGCGAAGTTATTGCCGAGCAAGTCAAGGAGATGATGAACAAAAGTGTCGTTCAAGAGTCATCTAGTCCATGGGCAGCCCCAGTAATCCTGGTGCGAAAAAAACATGGCTCCTGGAGATTCTGCGTGGATTACAGACATCTAAACGCAGTGACGAAGAAGGATGTCTATCCACTACCGCGAATCGATGACGTCATTGATTGCTTACACGCTGCTTCTTACTTCTCAACACTTTATTTGCGATCGGGGTACTGGCAAATACCTATGGACCCTGCCGACAAGGAAAAGATTGCTTTCGTGACTCCAGATGGCCTATTCGAATTTAATGTTATGCCTTTTGGCCTTTGTAATGCTCCTGCCACCTTTGAAAGATTCATGGACACAGTACTACGTGGTCTAAAGTGGGAGATATGCATGTGTTACCTCGGTGATGTTGTAATCTTTGGCCGCACGTTTGAAGAACATAACGAACGCCTCAGCCTCGTTCTCGACTGCATTGAGAAAGCTGGACTGGTCCTAAACTAAAAAAAGTGTCGGTTCGGCGAACGTCAAACACTGGTCCTGGGACACTTAGTCGACAAGGATGGCGTCAGACCCGATCCTCGTAAGATTGAAGCAGTGAGCTCCTTCAAGCCACCGCAGTCAGCCCGAGAACTCCGCTCATTCATTGGCCTATGTTCGTATTTTCGTCGTTTTCTTCCCCGGTTTGCCGACATCGTTTACCAGTTGACAAGTACTTTGCGACAAAATGCATCCTTCAATTGGACACCAGAGTGTGACGCATCATTCTCTCAACTGAAGTTTATACTAACGTCAGCACTCCTCTTGCGTCACTTTGATCCATCTTGCCCGACTGAAGTTCACACTGATGCGAGTGGAATCGGGGTAGGAGCGGTGCTTGTACAACGTCACAGTGGCGCAGAACATGTTGTCGCATATTCCAGCCGTTGTCTGAGCAAATCTGAACGCAAATATACGGTTAAGGAACAGGAATGCCTGGCAGCCGTATTCGCCGTACAAAAGTTTCGATGTTATCTTTACGGTAGACCATTCAAGATTATCGATGACCATCATTCTTTATGCTGGCTGGTCGGTTTGCTTGATCCCTCTGGTCGCCTCGCACGTTGGGCGCTGCGCCTCCAGGAATACGACTTTGTGGTATCGTACAAGAGTGGCCGTCGTCACGCTGGCGCAGACTGCCTCTCTCGAATTCCTCTTGCGACTACCGACTGCGATGCTGAGAATTTTGACGACTGTCTCGCTGCTGTTACTCCTACGTTCCCTGACGCGGCAGACTTTCAGCGAGAACAACGGGATGATGTTACCCTTGATCCGCTTTTTGTCGCCGCCCGTACTTCTAAAGGCAGCGGTCGCTTTACTGCCCGTGATAAATTGCTGTACAAAACTAATTACTCCGGGCATGGAGCGCGTTTTCTGCTTCTTGTCCCCGAGAGTCTCCACTCCGACGTTCTACGCGCCATGCATGACGATGTGACATCCGGCCATTTCGGCTTCGTACGAACGCTGCACCGCACGCAGGAGCGCTTTTACTGGCCCAAGATGTACGAAACAACCAAGCGCTATGTCGCTAGCTGTGAAACGTGCCAACGTCACAAGCGACCGACCACCGCAGCCCCGGGTCACCTTCAGCCAATGACATCGCCCAGTACGCCGTTCGAGCAAGTAGGCATTGACCTTTTGGGTCCATTCCCGTTATCTAACAACAGGAACCACTGGATAATTGTCTGCGTAGATCATCTTACACGGTATGCAGGAACTGCAGCCATACCGTCTTCCACCGCTGCTTGCGTGGCGGCCTTCCTGCTCCGTTCCGTGGTCCTTTGTCATGGCCCACCACGTGTAATCATCAGCGACCGTGGTCGCCAGTTCACGGCTGATGCCATTGAAGAGTTACTTCGTTTGTGCACTTCACAGTTCCGTCATTCCACGCCGTATCATCCACAGACCAATCGCCTCGTTGAAATGACAAACAGAACGCTGACTAACATACTTGCCATGTACGTCTCCTCCAATCATAAGAACTGGGACGAGTGCTGCCCTTCATCACTTATGCATACAACACGGCGAAGCACGAAACCACGAACTATAGCCCATTTTATCTCCTGTATGCAAGGTTACCGCGAAGCCCTCTGGACACTTTCTTACCCTTCGTTCTGCGCAGTGATGATCCTGTATCGAAGACTTTGTGTCTCGCCGAAGAAGCGCGTCGAATAGCTCGTCTTCGTACTCTGGCCTCGCAAAGTCGTTCGAAAGAGTGATACGACGACCGTGACGTACAAGTATCGCTGCAAAAAGGTGACTTATTCCTCCTTTGGACACCGCAACGCAAGCGTGGATTGTGCCAAAAGTTCTTGTCACAATATTCAGGCCCATTTGTAGTTGTGGACCGCCTGAGCGAACTCACTTACGTCATAGCTCGCCTCCTGTGCAATGGTCGGCCATCAAGCAGAACTCAGCTGACTCATATTGCTCGCCTGAAGCCTTTCTACCCTGCTTGTACATCCTGACTCGCCCCACGGGCTTCGTCTGCTTGCGGGAAAATGTAACAAATACGAAAGGCACGGACAAGAAGAGAAGAAAGAGAGGACGAAGAAAACGAGGAGTTAGAGAGGCCGGGCTTCGCTACGATCACGCTACCAACATCGTCCAATTCTCCTGTAAATAAAACCATTTCTTCGCAACTCCTCGTAACAATATTGTACACAGAACACAAGGCACCCACCACCATGACGTTTTATGTTTGACAACTGCGACACAAAATGGCGGACTGATATACTTCCTAAGGGGGTTTCATTTTATTTTTTCATCGCAGAACCGCAAGCACAGGTTGCGTCGCGCGTATACCGCAGCCACGTACTGTGGCCGCGGCCGCACTCCTTTTCCTCTAACAATGTGGCCCCCGGCGGCTTCACGCGCTCCCGTAGGTGGCGGATTGGACTGTCACTCCAGAAGTTTAAATACACAACCTCTTTGCATAGAAACGACGGCATGATTGTTAACATATTGTTGGTTTGGATATGTTTGGCACGAGGCCCAAGACCCTGTCTTCTAACACGTTTTTATGTTTGCGTTCGCGTCTCTGTCTTGAAGGGACTCACACCGTGACATGCTACAATGGTGCTTGCGTTGGGCGTATGTAAGGCGAAAAACGCAGTTCTAAAATGTCTGTTCACTAACTTGTGCAGTAAACCCATGTTTATAGTATTCGCGCAGTATAGTAGTATTACAGTAAGAGTCACGAGTATGGCATCCGTAACCGCAAGCGCCACGTTATGGTCGTAACTTGTCGGGACAGCGTAGTTGTAATCCACAGACCCTGCCACTAAGGAATACGTGGCTAGGCATGGCTGATGAATAAGTAATTGCGAAGATTGGTTTTCATTAAAGGTTTGTTACCAAGAACGGTGGGAGCCTAGACTGCCGCAATGGACGGATGCTGGGCGGTGACTCCAATCATTTACTCGGCACATCACACATCTACACTGGAATTCAACTGGTTTCGCCAACTCTTGCTTATATTCTCTCGCCTCTAAGCTGCGACTTCGCCTGCCACCCAGGCCCCAGCTTTTCCTCTTTGTCCACCGCTTCTTTCCCAGTCTGCTGAGACGTGCTTCCACTGATGCTTGCTCCTCCTTTTTCTCAATAAATAAAGGCATTCATCCACGCATGCCTAAGTTACTGCAGAAAATAGCGTGTCTTTATCTCTATAACCACACTTTCTCTCACCTGGACTCTCCCATCGCAAAACAATGTTGCCGTGTTCCAAATGGCTGGGCGTCACATATACAATTTTCTAGGAATGGCCAGTAGCACGGCGGGCAATTCTCGGTGGGTGACGAGACATTATATAGAACATCTTCTCTGCCATATCCACACTCAGTGCTCCACTTCGTGAGCTACTATTAGCCGCTACGACGATGTACGAAATGAAAGAAACCTAGCTGGGCTGGTCGCGCGCAGCTCTTTTTGGATTCGTGATGCGTCAGTTTAAAATAATAATATTTCTTATCTAAGCCTAAATGACAGCGATATAGGCGAGGTGAGTTACGGTAGCTAGTTGGCTTGGACTAACGACGCTCTTCACGCAGCACTTTCGTCTTATGCGTGTTTGCGAACGGGAATGAAAGACAGAAGGGTAACACGCCTTCCTGAAATGAAACATTCGGAATAACCTTTTGTTTGGCGGTTGGACATATGTCGAGGGTGCCCAATACGAACAATCTGCAAGTCTGTATCACCTTGCAAAGGGGAACTCAGATGAAACGTTGTCAAACGGATAGGCTTTTAATTATCGTAAGTAGATCTTTATTGAAATTCCTTACCATGAAGTGAAAGCCGACTAATAAGCATTTAAATTTTCTGTGTTATTAAAACATCCTGTTAGTAAAAGGTTGCTGTGCTTTACAGCCCCCTAAATTAAAACGTAAGTTATGGAAAATAAATTGGTGCGGTAAATGTGTAAACGCAGACGCAAGAAAAGGCCTAGTTCATTTCCCAGTATTCTCTCAATAAAGATGGAGCACCTCTATACTCTCACGTTGTAGAAATGTCAAGAACAAAACACTTCCAAAAGAGTCAGTCACGAATGTTACTCATTATAAGATGAGCTTGCGCTGGAAAAGAAAATAACACTCAAAGATACCGATGGCGGCGCGCAAAGTGCTTCCTCTGATTCCGATCTACGGATCAAGGCGTCGGTTCGTCAGATTGGAATGCTCGTACATCGCAGCGCAATCTCGGGTCGGCAAATGTGATGGAGAATGTACGCCAGTATTCGCTTCACGCGCGCAATCTGATAAGATAGCGCTCTTTCGCTATTGAATTCGTGCCAACATACTGGATATTAGAAACACATGCAGGCGCATCTTGAGCTAACTGATAACTTTGGAACTGTGGTTAGACGCTAAAAAAAGCCCCCCCCCCCCCCCCCCCCCCCCCCCCCCTGAGAAGAAAGAATAGAGTTGCTTTCAATATTAGCTGAAACATAGTGCTGGTGGTATAAAAAGGGCCCCCAACACTGCACAGCGGCGCCGATTGACATACAGGAAATTCAAGAGTGAACCACTTTACAATTACTGGTATTTATCAAACCAGCATATCGTGGTTTAATGTAGCCCTGAATCCCAGGGGCCAGTTACACCACGGGTACTGTGTCGGAGCTCATATTTCATGTCAGCATTAATTGTCACAAAATCAAAGCATTTTTTCTTTAGATCTTAACATTAGACAGCCAAAATACATGCAGCGAAACCCTCACCTTAATATTTCAGTACTTTTCGTTCTAACGTACATATCCGTGCTGATCCATATGTTACAAAGTGCTGAAAATGTACCCAATGCTTCCCTCCAGGAAGCTGTTTTTATTCCTTATGATGCCAGGAAACCGAGTCTGATGCCACCAACGCTCAGAAACCTAATCGGGAGCGCGCACAGTGTTCTCGCACACCTTGTGGGATGTACCGTAGCGCTGAGGTGCTTCTTGTATAATGTATGAGAATCGGTTGTAAAGACAGACGTGCAACGTTGGGTCATGTGCTTAAGCTCAGGAAGTTGATTTGTGCCAAGATAAGCTGTCCAAACTTTCACACTTACTTTATAAGAAGCCTATATACAGCACCATCGATATGCCGGCTGCTTTTAACTGCACGAAACAAAACTATTCGAACGATGCAAACAATGTTAACATCATTTTATCATTCAAGTGTTCAGATTGGTAACCTCTAGATTCGGAGTAAGTTGAGAAGTTGTTTGCGTAATTAACAAAGCTACGTTAATTAAATTTTCAGTAATGGTTTTTACGTGGTTAAAGAAAATGAGCAGTTTGGAGCCCGTCCTCGAGATTAAGCAGCCAAGCGAACAAATTTCGACTGAATATGCTTCTGTAAGAGCAATGCGAACAAAAATTTTCCAAGTAAACACTCTTGGAAGACGTAACTGATGCAGAAAAAGAACATCTGTAAAGTCAAAGAAAGAACAGCACTTCACGACGGGACACACACAGGGGGAACCACACACAAACTGCGCTAACATTAGGCGCTGTTGTTTATGTGATAATGAAGCAACTAGCCCGTCAGTCATTCCTTCCATACCTGTAAAGTCAACCTGACCACATCTAGCCTTTTGTGATGCTGTCATCAATAGTATGGCCCCGTGAACATGTTCCCCATGGTCACATAGTCGCGTTCCATTTTTATTCACGCTGCTTTCTCGAAGGCAAGCATTTTAAAGTTTTAATGTCAATACGGCAGTGAACGTGTGCCGCCGAAAGCTTGCTTGTTCGCAGAAGAGATGCATGACGGAATGATGGTGCAGATTTAGCGTGTCGTCGACATCAAGACAGTGCACTGCCGCCGAGGGAAGGAAGATAACGAAAGTGAACAGCTTGGTAGCTGCTCACGGAGCCGTGCCGATGGTGGCGTTGCCATCATGACAAAATCTGAGGCGGCGATATTGACGGCTTTTTTTTTTTTTTACACCGAAGTCGCTAAGAGTATGCTTTAACTCGGGCCCAACTCCGACGTGGCCTATTCACATAAATGTAAAACGCCGAAACGATTTTCTGAGATAACCCCTGGGCCGATTTTAATAAATTTTGCTGGATTCGGGAGAGAAAGGTAAATTCTAGTGACTATTGGAAGCGGAATTTCTATTTAGGGCTTGAGTTCTGGTAAAAGATTTTCAAAAATTCCAAAGTGCAAAAAATACAGAAGCACGAAGTTTACAAATTATTAACTCCGCATCAAGAACTGATATCGCGGTTATGTAAACAGAATCCTTTAGACAATTCAAAGCGGACAAATCCAATATGCCGATTTATACCTTACGTGAAGTCGTTGCGCTGTGAACAAGGGTTGTGGAAAAGCTGTATTTCCACATTACTAATTTTTTGTAGATTCATGCGTAATATCTCCATTTTGTCCGCTTTAGATGTGCTGTTAGATGCAATGTACAGAATTGTGATATCAGTTTTGATTGCCGAAAGACAGAGTTGTAAAGTTGGGTTCGTTTTCTGAAAAATTTGTGATTTTTGCCAATTTTGAATAAACAAATGATGACCTAAATAAAACATTCTAACCCAACAGTCACTAGATTTTAAGTATTTCTTCTAACTGCGACAAACCTTGTAAAATTTGATGCAGTGGTTGTGGAGAAAAACGAATTCTCCTTTTACATGTATTTATATAGGACCACCAGACCTAAAGGTTCCTGTTAAGGGCTACTTTCCCCACTATATATCGCGTCCGCAAATAGAGCAAAATCCCGAAGATAGCGTAATACCGGCCTCACCCGCAGCAGAGGTGCAGCAAGCGTTCAGCTCTCCCCATACGTGAGCTGGTCCCGAATGTAACGCCATGCCAGGCCGACCAGCGGCGGAGGTGAAGCAGGCATTAAGCACTCCCCATACGTGGGCTGATCCCGAAGACCACTAGTGCAACGCGGTGCCGACATACGGCGAAGGTGCAGTTCGCCATTAAGGGGATCACATACACAGCTTTGCTGGTCATCTTTCTTCACAGAGTGGGAGGGCACTGAGATTTTTTACTTAACAAACATCAGGTCATCGACGGCGAAACCAGGGACACCAAAGCCGTCCTCGGGCTCCACCTAGAAAGCGCCTTCGACAAGGTTACGCACTCTGCCATCCTCGCGCAGGTATCGCATCTAAACCTAGGCGAGAGGTCGAACGAATATTTCAAAGGCTTCCTCACCGGCAGATGGCGGAGCTCAGACCCGGCGACCTGAAGACGGACGAGAAGACATTAGGGAGCCAGGGCACTTCCCAAGGCTCCGTCATCTCACCCATGCTATTTAATCTTGTTATGATTCGAGTTGCCAAAAGACTATGCCAGCTTGAAGGACTGAAGCACACGATATACGCGGACGACATTACGCTGTGGGTGCACGGGGGCAATGATGCCCGCACAATATCCACGCCACAGACGGCAGTCGACACGGTCGAAGAAAGCTTGGAAGGTACGGGACTGCGTTGCTCCCCAAGTAAGTTGGAGCTCCTGCTTTACCAACCGATCAAAACGCACAGAATCAACAAGCAAAGGAAACACGAAAAGATCAAGATCCGCACCAGGGATGGTAACACAATACCGACGGTCTGCAAGATCCGAGTCCTGGGCATGACGATCGAAGCGCTCGGCAGGAACGGAGACACCGTCACACGCATCATGGGTAAGGCGTCCAATGCCAGCAGACTGCTCAAGCGCGTTACGACCAAGAAGGGAGTCATGAAGGAGGAAAACTTCATCAGGCTTATACACTCCTTCGTAGTCTTCCAGTGTACGTGGCAGCCTTCCACAAGTGGGTGAAAAGCGAAAAGAACAAGCTAGACATCCTAATCCGGAGGGCTTACAAGACACCCCTCCGTCTACCTGAAACTACCAACACGAAACGTCTCCTCCAGCTGGGCATACACAACACGCTCGACGAGATCGTCGAAGCGCAAAGAGCCGCTCAGTTTGAACGATTGTCATCATCAAAGGCCGGCAGAAAGATCCTGTGCAGTCTAGGCATCGGTTATCACGAACAGCAGGGACCAAAATGCCCCGTCCCCGACCACGTACGATGAAACGTGCGGGTTGACCTCTTGCCGAAGAACGTGCACCCGGAATTCAACGAAGGCAGAAGACGCGCTATAGCCAAGGCACTGACGGACCTGCACGCGGAAGACACCGGTGCCAGATACGTGGATGCAGCCGAATATGCCGGCCGCAACTGCTTCGCGATTGCGGTGGTCGACTCCGTGCGGGCGACTGCCAGCACATCGAGCAAGCAAGTGGAGGAAGCAGAAGAAATAGCCATCGTCCTGGCCATCGCAGCCCGAGAATGCCACATGATCATCAGCGACTTCAGACAGGCGGTGAAGAACTACGCCAAAGGAAGAATTGCCCCAATGTCGGCACGCGTCCTGCGCCGACAGGCATACCGCGACAAGAGGACTCCAATCAAGTGGTTCCCGGAGCACTCAGGACAAGCGTCGGAGAAGCATGCCAATCGCAACGAAACGACACACGCCCGAGCGCGAGGATTAACCGACCGCGCCCAAGGCAATAGCTGCCCGCTGTGTTTCAGCGCCAAAGACCGGATGACCACCTATAACGAACTGACCAAGGCTTTCGGCTGGCCCGTAGACTTCTCCCGCCGCCCTGCAAAGGGCTGAGCAGGTCGCACGCCGTGCTGTTCAGGTAACTCCAAACGAGAAGACTTCCACGCCCGGCGCTATTGCACAGGATGTACCCAGAATCGCGCCCCCATGACAAGTGCAGAGCGTGCTGCAGGGAGAAGGCCACATTCGAGCGCATGCTATGGGATTGCTCCAAACATCCAAGCCAAGCTAACTCAGGACATATACCGCCGCAGCTTGAGGAAGCAACGTGGAGCGAAGACCAAGAAAAACAACTACAGGCCGTCCAGCAGGTCATCGAGGCGACGGCTAGGCAGGAGCCTGGCGAGCCGGCAACGGCGAGCGGGGATCCTCGCAGAGCACCCGCTGTAAGAGTTGGCAGTCGTAGCTGTAGGGAGGACCTTGTGGCGACAGGACTAGGCGAGCAGGATTTATTTACCATTTTAAGCAAGATACATTGGCAGTTTAGCGCGACTCCCATATGGAGCCCGCAAGACTATCATACAGCAAACAGCTTACGAGCACACAGCTCACTAGTACATTTCTAGCATGACAACGAGCACTCACCTCCCGACGACGAGCACGCTCTAGCAGCCGGTAAACGCTGCTTATAAGCTCTCCGCTCGACGTCATAGTTCGACGTCATCGTTCGACGTCATCGTTCGACGTCACCGTTCGATGTCCCCGTGGACCAGCCCTTCTGGCGGAGGGCTCACAAACACGTGCCGCACACACGCACAGGGGAAAAGGGTCCGGAGCCGTCGTCAGAGGGCTTCGTAGAACTCTGCTTTGTCTCGGGTGGCGCAGCCGAGTACCACATTCCTTAGTTGACCGCGCGCCACGTGGCTGCCGGTCATCCGCAGTTCTCTGAAGTGCGCCCCGTCTGGTGGGATTGGAACACGTGCTGCAAGCTGAAAGCTGGCACGTTGCCACCCCGTACGGCCATTCCGAACACCGCCACGATGACGACGTAGGCCACGTCCGAAGCGCGCCTTCGCGCTTTACTGCAGGCTCAATAAACGTTTTCCCAATCTAATCCAATTACTTATCCGCGTTTGTCCTGCATGCGTGTGCGATAGAAACCAGAAGCAGGTATGCATAGAAAATCTGAGGTGGCGGCGGCAGGTCTGAGCGCAGAAGTTAGCATGCCCAGCCCCTCCACGTACTTACATCTGCATTGACATGGGTTCGTGGTAGTGATAGCGACCACAGCTCTACTTTTTCTGCGCGCGCTAGCCATTGTGAAACTAAGGATGTAGTTAGCATGCCCAGCCACTTAATGCAAATTGCTGCAGTTACGAGTGGTGGAACCCCGCTGGGGCTGATTGTGAAGAAAGCTTCCTTTCTCTGCCCACTCTCGCGATGGTGAAGCTAAAATGAGGAGGAGGCCTGACGGACGCAGCGTTGATGGCCACCCTAACAGAATGGATGGACGACCTGCGGAAAGGACGAAGCACACCAAGTTTTTAGCACTTGGCCTAGAGTAAAGCGCTACAATGGCTAGTATGGCCTCACGGAGATGATAGACCGAACTGCTTCTCACTGCTAACACTGGACTGATACTAAGAAAATACTCCGTTCGCAGACACCACGCTACACTGAAATTAGCAAAACAATGTCAGTTTATGAACTGATAGTGTCCATTATCGGGTGTCCTTATTGTGCGTGTAAATGGCATAATGGTCCTAGCAATGAAATGGTAGTATCTTTGTTTTTGCTGCTGTTGCACACAAACAAAATTTGTTGAAGTGATCGGACAGCGATCTACCAGCAGAGAAGACCAACCCGCAAATTAAAAATAATTGCTGGTTTCAGATCTTCCGATGTACTTTGCGCTCAGCTACTATCGGTAATATTTTTCTTCTTTTTGTGCTCTTATGAAGAGGAAAACTCCACATTACTACAATAAGAACAACAGTACACAAAATAGACTGGCTTTCAAGCTGTGACCACGCACTGCACTTTTGTACATTCAGCACATGTAGTATTGGGGCAACGCGTTTGAGCAAAATGATTAGGTCTTCGGTGAAAGCGCTGTGACAGGCAGAAGAAATCGTTGTCATGCCCGGTCGAAATAATACTATCTGAAGTCTTATTTACCTAACACATTTTTTGAGAAATCACTATAACCCTTTATACGTTTGCTTCGTATGAGTTATGTACTAGCTTGCCTCGTCAATTTCAAAAATGTATTGTCTTTGTGGGAGAAGGCTTTCGAAAAAACGGCCAAACATAACAGTAAAACATCCAGCATGGTTTCTATTCAGATGATTGACGAAATTCTGCACTGAGAACGTGTCGACTAGGTGTGATTGAAAGTTGAATTATGATCGTTGTAAGCTTGTGTTGCGTCTAGCACGAGCGAGTAGTGTTAGCGGTGTCATTGGTGTGAAAATGGTCAGCTCGGTCTGCGATTTGTTTTTGTGGATCTCCACATTGAACGTCGCAGTCGTTACGATGAGAGCACTCCCGTGACATCATTAGCTCAGTGGGCTGGGAAGGCTCGAGTGGTAGCTCACCTTGAGGGATATAGGTAACAATTATTGATATACGTACTTTGCGATGATGAAAAATATGCAGAAACACCACTGGTGTTGTCTAACTATTCGTAAACAGGCCCCCAACTTTCAATTGGCCCATCCCAAACATTAGGTAGGCCCATCCCCAAATTTCAAGTTGGCGCACCCTCAAATTTAAATTGGCCCACCCTCAAGTTTAAAGTCGGCCACGCCCGATTTTCTTTTTGCCCAGCCTTAAACTTCAAGTTGGCTCAACCCCGAATTTCAATTGGGCCACCCCTAATATTCAAGTTGGTCCACAGACGAATTTCCATAAATCGACCTCCAAATTTCGAGCCGACGCGCCCCAAAATTTAGGTTGGCCCACCCCCATATCGCCCCCAAATTCAGATTGGCCGACCCTGAGATTGCTCCCACATTTAGGTAGGACCAATCCCATATCACCCCCAAATACAGATTGGCCCGCCTCCACAACACCACCAAATTTAGGTTGGCCCACTCCAATACCACCTGCAACTCGAGGTTGGCCCACCCCCATATCCGCCCCAAACTAACGCTGGCCCACCCCTCGGTCACCTCAAATTTAGGATGGCCCACCGCAAATCGCCCACCAACTAAGGTTAGTCCACCCATATATCACCCTCCAATTCAGCTTGGCCCAGCCGCGCATCACCCCCATGGTTAGGTTAGCCTGTCCCCATGTCAGCCCCAAATTTAGGTTGGCCCACCCCCATATCATCCCCAAATCCAGGTTCGCCCACCCCCATATCAGCCCCAAACTTAGCCTAGCCCACCCCTCTATCACCTCAAATTTAGAATGACCCACCGCAAATCACTCCCACATTTAGGTTAGCCCACCCCCGTATCACCCCCGATTCAGCTTCGCCCAGCCCCATATCAGCCCCATGGTTAGAGTGGCCCACCCCCCATATCCCTCCCAAATTTAGGTTCTCCCACCCCCGTATCCTCCCCAAATCCAGGATGGCCCACCCCCCATATTCCCCCAAACTTAGGCTTACCCACCCCTATATTACCTCGAATTTAGGTTGAGCCACCCCCATATCAGCCTCAAATTCAGCTTGACTCACTACCATTTTACCCTAAATTTATGTTGGGCCAATCCCATATCACTACCACATTCAACTTGACTAATCCCTGCATCACGGCCAAATTTATGCTGACGCCACTTCCAATTTCAAGTTGGCCACCCCACCCCTTTTTATAAAGACCTATGTATTCATATGGGAAATGCGTCAAGTTTTTTTGGCGTTACAGACACGATTTCGCACGATTTTGCTACCAGATCACTGGGGCACCCACCAAAGAATGCTTCGCATTAAAAGCAACTGCACCAAACGAGCGACGCCATATGTTGATCCTAAATACTGACGGCTAGCCAAGCTAGCTTCTCTGTAGAGCGACCGGGGCAGACACAGCACGGGACATTTATTCAAATTATTTTTTTACGGCCACACCTACGGATTCATACCACTTGGCTGTAGGGAACACATTACCAGTCGCTATTAATCCACACGCTGCACATCTCCTATTTGGTGCATTTTTTAATTGGATGAATCTTCAGAAATAATTAACGTTCGGGCAGCGACTCAGCTTAGCAGACATTTTGTTCCGCACGAATGTTGCATAGGAATGGCACTGGCCACCGGGTGGTATTGTGGCCCAGGTGGACCTCATTCGCGCGGAGTATGTGCCATTAAGGACAGGGGAAAGTCGAAGAAAACGCACCTTCCAGAAGGACGCAATAAGAATGGCCATTTGTTCTCCCAGGTTCCACGCTACAAAGCACTAATTTTTTTTTAAATTTTTGCATAGCACAAAGCTTTGCGCAAGCTTCTAGTTATGATGTCCAATGAATAAAACCTTCATAAATGCGATGACTTAACAAATGAACACGACATTGCTGTTTTTTAGGAAGGAAAAATAGAAAACATGATATTTCAAGAGAACGACTGGAAAACCAGAACCGAAAGCAAATCATGAGTTTTGTGTTTTTTCCATCTGGTGGGAGACTATAAAACTAAGTCCTATGCGGCTATAAAGAAAAACTGCGCCGCTGAAAAACCAGAACCGAAAGCAAATGCTGGGTTTTGTGTTTCTGCCATCTAGTGTGAGACTACAAACCTAGGTCCTATGCGGCTAAAAAAAAAAGTCCGAAGCGAGAATCGAACCGCGGCCACCGCGAAGCGTGACTAAAGGTGCGCGCAATTCTACCGCTCGGCCACGGCTTCCGAGGGTTCGCGCAATGGTACGAACATCTTTTTATAGATACCACATGAATTTTCACGACAGTGTTACAAAAAACGCTTTTGGGAACAGTGTTACGCCATGTGTGGAGAGTCGCGCTAGGCATCAATCGAAAGCTGAGTCTCCGGACTACATACGCTACACTGCGTATTACGATAGAAGCCGTAGTGTAATCACAGCCACGGTTCTTGCCTCGAAATTGGAGTACAAATTTTCGTCGTTTCCATAGGCTTCCATTGCTAAATCTTTAACCGCTGTGGGAACAAAATTCTTACGTGCCATAGAGTGATCACTGCATTTGGCTCGTGTGAATTGTCTTCCAGAACACGTCTGTCACCTGCGTTTTTTGATAATCGACCTGCAGCTTTTGTTATTCGCGAAAAACCCGCTCGTTCCATTGAAAACGCGCTAGCTTCGTGCCGGGGCCGCTTGGGGCGCTAGTTGGTACGTGTCCAGGAAAGCTGGATATGGGATGCTGGAACACGAATGGTGTAATCGAAACTGGGCGGATCCCGGAGACTAATAATAGGGGGTGACTCGGTGGGCATATCCTTAATGTGGTGTGCGATATGCCTTCGCAAGGGTTTTAATGTGGTTTGTGCTCACGTGGTGTGGATGATTTATTGATCACGCGTTCGTCAGAGGTGTTATAAAACACTTAGCTTGCATCGTTATGCTTAATACTTCTTTGTACATGCACGTCTGCTCGCAGTGGTTCCTTCACCACTCGCAAGACGTTGCATTAGCCTGCAAGTCATCAGTGCGTCCACGTCGCACACCATGAGGCCACGTGAACTTGTGTTTGCATTTAAGCAGAAGGGTGCAAACAATTACACAAGTTAGAAATAAAAGTTGACAGTCACTTTAGCATACGCTGAAGAGGATGAAGGCGAAAGCCTGCGCACTCACGAGACAGTCACCATTTTACTTTGACACTATCATTTGAACGCGTTGTTACTTCATATTACTTTTATCTTGTTCTTTTTTTCGTTCGTCTAGATATCACTACTGGTTCTGCGTGGTAAATGAAAGCTCTCCTACACCTCCCGCTGTTATCAACCTGTAGAAAACTATCTCGCATATGTCTTTTCCATAAAATCTACTACCACAACGCATATTTACGTTCTATCTTTGTCCAACCACCACCATACATTTCATCTCGCATCGACCACCGCCAAAAAGTAAACATTCCGCACTGCAACACCGTCGGCTTTTCATGTTCGTTTCTTCCCCAAACGAGCAAAGATTGGAATAACCTACTCGCATTACTTACATAACTGACACCAATAACTTTAAAACCACACTTCAAGGTTTCATGTTATAAATTAATGTTTCGTTTGCTTGTTCTGTATAATAACTGCTCTTATGCCATAATTTTAAGTTATGGCTTGTATTTTTATATGATATGTTCCTTTCTTTCTTTCCTTTTTTTTTTTGTTACACCATGTATTTTTGCCACGCTTACAAGTTTTTATTTACTATTCTTATTATTTTGTATACGATGTTATTGCCATGTTGTTGCCTTCCTTCCTTATTTTTCCTTGTTCTTCTTATTAATTATTGACTTTCATGTATTTAGCTTTGGCGCTTTCTTCGAAAGTTTTTGCTTCTTTGTACTTATTTTTTTTCTATAATCAACTATTGTGTGATTTGCCTCGATTTTTACCTTGCCCCTCCCCTCTCCAATGTACAAAGGTATTTAGGGTATAATAAATAAATAAATAAATAAATAAATAAATAAATAAATAAATAAATAAATAAATAAATAAATAAGTAAATAAATAAATGGCACGTTAGAATGGTCGTGGCAAGTCTATGAACACCATTAAACACATATGCAGGTTCACTGAATTAATTATTTTTATTTCAACATCTTAATCGACGAGGGTAGCTGCATGAGCTTGTATTCATGATGCCTTCTACTTTCGTGTATAGCGCAGGCAGAATGAGAGGGACGCGGAAAGGCAAATTAGACAAACGCGCAGCGCTAACTTTCAACCACAGGGGCGCAATTAGAGATCGTTAGAAAAGCGTTTTGTCTGCGTTCAATGTCGCCTCACGCGATTGGCCTAGGCCAATTGCGTGAGGTGAAACCGAACGCAGACAAAACGCGCGTTTCGAACAACGATCTCCGATTGCACCTCAGATTTAGTTTCAGTTCTCGCAGGCGTACTTATACTCCTCAATACGTTAGAAAACACGCGTACAGTGCTCGGCTAAGAACAAAACTGGGAAAACTACACGCAGAAACTTTTGTAGCAACACTGATTATTTAGAAGGGTATCCGTTCTACGCGAACGGAGATAATCGATCTCTTTTTTTGGTATTGATAAAGAAACACTGGCACATGCGCTTATTTTTTGGTGCCATAACGCCGACCGGTCAATTTTTCAACCCATGAGCCATCTAAGGCATTCCCCTTAAATACAATTGCACGCATCACGTGTCCGTTTGCATAGAGTTCAAATGAAAAACCTGAAAATTTGCTTAACGCAGATTCGAAGAAGTGCGTTTAATCTTCCGAAATTTTTGTCGCACTCTTTCGACTTGGACATGCCACACATCGTAGCCTTCGTGGCTCCCCATTTTATACGACATCCCAAAATAAATTATGGGGTTTTACGTGCCAAAACCACTTTCTGATTATGAGGCACGCCGTAGTGGAGGACTCCGGAAATTTCGACCACCTGGGGTTCTTTAACGGGCACCTAAATCTAAGCACACGGGTGTTTTCGCATTTCGCCCCCATCGAAATGCGGCCGCCGTGGCCCGGATTCGATCCCGCGACCTCGTGCTCAGCAGTCCAACACCATAGCCACTGAGCAACCACGGCGGGTGACATCCCAAAATCAAAGCCGTAGACATAGCAGAAACCGCAAAATAATAACGTGAGGTTGATATACCCATTTATAGCTGTCGTTACCCATAAGGTCACCGTTGTTACGACTTTGAGGTGGTCCCGTAGCGCTCGTCACCCGTTTCGTGACAGAGCGTTGGTAGCGAAGACTCCGAGTCAGGCGTCGGTGAGAATAACGAAAGGGATTTTATACACTATATACAGGTCATTATACAGGACAAGATCGGATCGGCACGGGGGCCGAGAGCTAACAGCAAACGCGACTGCTCCCGCTCGGCGACGTCCGTTGAGACTCCAACGCGTGACACATCTCACTCCAGTCGAGAGCGGCACTCGGCTCCCAGGGGGTCGGTGGATCCGGTTCTCCAGGCGGCAGCGTCGGGGCTTATAAAGCCCCGAGAAACGATTGTTACTCAAACGGCCCAATACAAAGCCAGCACTCGACGGTCGTCCGAGAGGTCCAACCAGCGACCGCGCTGGCCATCCGCTTCAAAGTTGCCGCGCGCGGTGACCTCCAGGGAAAAGGAAATACGGTGCCGGGCTGTCTAGCACTTTGTGCACGCTTGGACATGTCGCTTGCCGATGCTTCTCCTCAGGACGCCGCTGCCTGGCGGCTCAGCATCTTGACTTGTCAAGGGAGAGTTAGGGCGCTGCGCCTTTCGGCGCAGCTCCGGGTTTGTCCAAAGGGCGTTCGCAGGATAAATTCTGCATCTTGTAGATTCAGAATTCGGGCTGGTGGTAATGGCACAACACCGTGCCGACGAAGTGCGCACTTCCACACGTTTGCTCTGTTAATAACGCTTGAAGCACAGGATGTAAATTTCACCTCGAATCCTTCATTCGCTTTATAACTGGACGTTACTGAATGTTATATTTTTACCTGCGAACATAATTTCATTCGTTACGTTCAGGCACCGCACGACGTATCTTAAAGACATCCGAGCAGCTACACCTGGGATCAAACGAGTGATCACGTGATTTCAAGCCGAGAAGTCAAACTATACGCCACAGCTGCATCTTTTGTACATTACATTTATCATAGTGCATGTAATTATGCACGCGAGAGCTTCGCCGCTACATTGCGCAAACGAAAATACTCGTATAATACATGCAGTGATCGCTGAGAATCGCCGACGGTTTCCGAGCCGGCTTGTCCCGTGCACCATACACAGTTTTAATCAAGACGTGGTGCCTTCAACGTTGGCACACATGCACTGCTGCGCAATCTTCCTTCGCTATGCTTTGCACTGCATGAACTGCATGCAAAATTACGGTACTGTGAAACAACTCTGCAAAAAAAAAAAATAATAGAGGAACGAAAAAAGCAAACAATCGGCCACGCGAACTCATAAAAGGTGACTCCCGAACAGCTTGCAGACTGGGAGTGTCTTAAATGTTTGCTTGCCAATGGATGACCCTGCGCACAGCACACCTCTAAAGTGACTGGAGCCAAATTGCAATAACTTTACACACGTCTGTTGCATGCTAGCTGCAGGATTGCGGTGGAGGTTTTTAGCGTTGTCCGAGAGTTTTCAGGTGGCAATGGAGGTTTCACAAAGCTTTCTAGCACTACTGGGCAGTACTTTTCAGGATCGCAAGGTATTCTCTAAAAGCATCGAGTACTCGGTGTCATTACAGCAGTTCGCAATAATTGAGCTAAGGAAGTCAAAAAGTCGCTGGAGACTCATGGTTTTGTCAGTGGCAGAATATAGCGTGCACTCCGCCTTTTAAATCGATGACGAAAAAGCAGTTCCCCGCGCGCGCCATGCCAAAACCATCATCGCCGCTTTAGTGCGCCTGCGCATTACGGAGGCTCATATTTGTCTCGTAAATCGACCAGCTTGCTTCTTTTATTTTACGACTTTCAATAAAGCGACGTTTCACATCTTTCAAAGCGGAACCTTTCTTTTTGTTTCCTATTATTCTTAACCTTAGTTATTAGACAGTTTTAGTTCGGCCGGTTCGGCGTCCGTAGGAGCTCTGCGTACGCATCAAACCCGTGGATGCGTCAGTGAGCATGCGCAGTATGCAGGAGCGCGCACGGTATCTTGCGTGCGCCCGCAGTTTTCCAAAAGCTGCGTAGCGTCCGATGCCGGCTCAGCGGGCTTTGCGGGACGCTCTCGCGTGTCCGCTAGAGGTCGTTTCTCTATATCGCTTTTGCCGAAGGTATTACCATATATTACTCCGGCTTGTGGTTTGACTTCGTGGCGGCTGATGTTGGCTACTCAGTTTCAGAAGGTGGCATATCGCGGCGCTCAGTAGCACACTACTGGTTCTATACTCATGCAAGTCATCAATCCCCTTCTAAACTTTCGCGTCCGGCCCACTATTGCCGTATCGTGTGCGCGCGCTTCGCTACGTGCGCACAACCTCGCGCGCTGCATACGTGGGTGGTTACGGACGCCAAACTAAACTGCCAATTGAAGCGAAGCTTGCTATGTCTCACTGATTCGTCCGTGAGCGCCGAAAACGCACTGCAGGAAAGTCAACTTACACATCTGCGTAGAACCCTACGGCTTACATTCGCAGTATCGCGCCAGCGTCGACTGGCCGGCCGGTCAGTGCCTGATAACGGCGCGAAGCGACGAGCTCAGCAAGAGTAGCGCACAAAGTTCACTGGAAGCGCAAGTTCCGTCTGCTAGGCATGACACCACCCCTGTCGCGATTAACTGAGCTTCCCTGCTTATCTAAGACAGCAAGGTCCTGTGTACATGGGCTCGTCTTAGGATCTGGAAAAAAAATCAACGCCCCTTTCTTAAACACGGTTGAACGCCACGCTACCCAGACGAACCGTATATATCTGTATTGCATTACGCGCGTCACGCCTCTGACCGTTTACCGCAGCGATCACAAGGCAATACTGTGCAAGTATAGAGTCGTCCGTGAAAGTTTAAATTATGGGGTTTTACGTGCCAAGGCCATTTTCTGATTATGAGGCACGCCGTAGTGGAGGACTCCGGAAATTTCGAGCACCTGGGGATCTTTAACATGCACCCAAATCTAAGTACACGGGTGTCTTCGCGTTTAGCCCCCATCGAAATGCGGCCGCCGTGGCCGGGTACGATCACGTGACCACCTGCTTAGCAGTCCAACACCATAGCAACTGAGCAACCACGGCGTGTCGTCCGTGAAAGTGGGAGTGAGTGCGTGTAATCAACGGCTACATGATCTAAAATAAAGGCTATGCAACTTAACGAAATATGTCTTCATTCAACGTTCAAAAATGCAATCCTACACAAGCAATCAAATCACGTATGCATAGCACCGGGTCGCATAGCATTTCTTGGGTTCGTTGCGTGGTCGTTGGCTTTGCACTTAAGCACGAGATTGCGGGATCGAATTTCGGTCACGGCGGCCTCGTTTCGATGGGGGCTAAATGCGAGAACACCCGTGTACTTAGATTTAGATACACGTTAAGGAACCTCCGGCGGTCCAAATTTCTGGAGTCCCCCACTATGGCATGTCTCATAATCAGACCGTGGTTTTGGCGCGTAAAACCCTATAATTTGTTATTACTTTATTTGGCTCTTGAATTAGACTTTGATTCAGTTTGCATTGGGGGGAAGCTTCGCGTTCAACCATCTTTCTTTAAGAAAGGTGCTCTGATTTTTTTTTCGTGCTCCCATGGTGCAAGTCGAAGATTCAAAGATACTGCATTCGATGGATGCGAAAAGAACACGTCACGCTGTGCGTAAAGTCAGTTGTCCTTCCTGCTTAGTGCGACGTTATCAAATCTACGCTTGGCCTAGTGAATGGGCTGTGTGGCCGAACGGCACTAAGTCATGCCGACACACAGGAAGCAGAAGGCGCTGCGCGCAGACGATTTCTTCCAGTTACCGACGGAGGGACGAAGTTGAGCCTACGCTCCTTCGCCACACTTCCACGCTGTGCTACGGACCCAGTCTGAACTGGGAAATTCTGCTCCTGAAGGAACACGGTATGTCCTATTTTGTTACATGTTCTGATGCGCGTATTGTTAACTTATATGTAACGTGTGCTTAAACTTTGTGTTCTTTTAAAGGAGGTGACAGGAAGAGGCATGGGAAACGCACACTTAGTGGTATAGCCTTACTTGTGTGTAGGTTAATTATGGACAGCTGGGCTAGTTGGTTGGGAATAGCATTATGAAACATCGTTCCAGCGCACAATTGAACACGGACGAGAAGAGAAAGACAACACGAACGCCGGAGACAACACCGGCGTTTGTGTTGTCTCTTTTCGTCCATGTTCAATTGTGCGCTGGAACGATGTTTCATAGTTGTGTGTAGGTATTCAGTATGCGTTATGTTGAAGAGCATAAGAAAGAGGTCGACAACTGCGTGCCAGTCCCAAGAAAAGTCCATTTGTCAGTGCTCGAACGTACACGCACCATTTTTTAAAATGTCCATGTTTCATTTTCTCGGAACTTGCTACCGGCTACAGCATCGCTGTTCCAATATTTTTGCGCATAATTTTCTTCGAGCGTCTGTCCCATTTACTTTACCCGACGTGTGAAGGCACCTAAGTGCGCGTCAATAAATGCTTACTTTGTGGGATCAGTTCAAACTTATATGAAGTTCCTTCACTGTTATACATGCCATTTGCGAGTGTGCAAAGCCATTTACAAGCTTCCTCAAAATAGGATTCCTTCCATACTGAAATGGCTACTTGCGCAAGGACACTTGCATTTTTTTTTTCGTTGAGACATGGTTATGAACTACTGACGCTTGGCTGTTTTACGCTTTCCTCGTACTGCACGAGTTTGCTCAGGTGCTCAACGTTTGGCTCACCCGCCACGGCAGCCCAGTGGCTATGGCGTTGCGCTCTCGAGGTCGCGGGTTCGATCCCAGCTGCGGTGGCCGCGTTTCGTTCTGCGTGAAATGCAAACGCGCTCATGTGCAGTCCCCGTCACGGCTGCTTAGAGCGCGGAAGCGGTGCGCTGCTGCAGTATGCTGCCAAGACCCTTAGCGCTGCCTACCGGGTAAAGCTGGAACGACATAGTTGCTTCTGAAAATGCGCTAACAGGCGGACAGGGCAAGGTAAATGTACCTGGCAGCAAAGCTCCCATAGAAGCCTATACGTTAAAAACATGACGTTTCATTGGTGCTTCATAAAGCCCAGCGGTTCATGGGGCTTAACGCCGTCTGTGTGAGGTGGGAACACTTCCAGCGGAAAGAGATATGTGGCGCCATATTCGTTAAAGACAGAAGTGAAGTTGTTTTGTTCTCAAAGGCGCGAAATTTGTTTTGGTGGCCTGTCATTAGAGCTGTATATTCATATGCCCCGCCATTCGACTTGATGGGCGTTTCGAGCTTTCAGCGCGGAAAGCGATGCAAGAAAAGGTCAGCCGTATGGGTGTCAAAATTGCACTCCTGAACAGAATATACTTTCTTTAGAGGCCGACGAAAGGTTTAGGTGTGGTGCTGGTTCTATCGTCTCACGCCAAGTCCGTTGGCCTACGTTGTCGTACGAAAAGAACTAAAGTAAGCAATTATCTAGCGGTCGTAACTCACTCCTTTTGACTGAACAGGTTGAGAAACGATGGAGCTACCCGCGTCACCAAATTCAGACAAACGTCATGCAAAACAGCACAACGTGTGAGGGGGGCGTATTCTAACATGAGAACTTTATGAGCGCGCCTTCATGCACACTTCAAGAGCTACATTGCTTTGCAAGCGATAGCGGCGCGAAGCTCTTACGATGGGCGATTTGTTGACAAAGATAAAAAAAAAAAGTTGTCTTCTCTTTACTCGTCACGTATATATAAAATTGATAAGGAATTTTATTTTTGTTGAATGAATCTGTCCCGTATTAATAAAAAACCGTTTTTTTCCCCAATGTTTCTTCCCTCCAAACATAGTCGCGCTTCAATCGCTGCTCCCATAACCACCCTTGTGATGTCGGTGACAATTTGTTCTGAACCGCTTTTCACCCGAAGCTTCGCGACCTATTTGGATCGACCTTAGACAGGGCTTCGCCACTCGCTGTCAGGACTGCTTTGCGTAGCGCCCCCCCCCCCCCCCCCTCCTTCCTGATGATTATGCCCGACGACAGGGGGAGCCGGGATAGGCGCTAGGTTATCGAGGCACCTTACGCCAAGCTGCAGGAACGGTTCTTTATCAACACGTGTACTGGCAAGACCACGCGACCGCTCGTCCCACGACAAAATATCACGCGCTCGTGCGTTCTTTCATCGGCCGGAATCATCAGCCAATGGGAACAGTGCGAGGGACAATTATAACCGCGAGTGGCCAAAACCTGTCAGTCTTGCAGTGCATGCTCAGAAGCTGCTGTTCGAACTTGCTCCTGTAGGCGACTGAAAGGTACGAATGGGCACTGGTTCTGTGCTCGATACAGCTGTGATGCGGGCTGTATATAGATTTAGGCACAAGTTGTTGCTGTTGTTGCCGCCTCAAAACAAGGTACACGTTAAAGAACCACAGGTAGTTGAATTTGATCGAGTACGCCACTACCGCTGTCTCGTCCTCAGTTCGTGGTTTTGGCACCGTAAACCCCCAAAGTTGCATTCTTCTTTTTTCACTTATGACGCTGACGAAACGTACTGCCGAGGGCAATATTCTAGAGAACACGGGAGTGGAGGCCAAGCTGCATCGCTGTGCTTGCCCTCTATAATCGTGGTGCGTCTGCGTTCCAGACGCGCGTGCTTCGCAGGAGCGTCCATCTTCTAGTCGTAATTCAAAACATCAGCTTCCGTTTCTTGCAACTCTTCGTCAAAGTGACTTCGCCGATAGGCAAACTAGCAAACTTCCGCTAAGAAAAGGATTTAGGGGCAATCTATTGACTTTGGGCAGCCATTCCAAATATATTCCGGAAACATGCGGGAACCATACCCAACGAAGCTGCTTGGGAGGACTGAGAAAAAATTAACAGCTAATTATTTACTTAGGAAATTTCGCAGTTAGTCTCGAAGGATGAAACATTGGGAGCGATAGCAAGTTATTACATTACACGAGGTAAGGCTCACATTTTTATAGGCAGCATAGATAGCCAGTATAAAACTAATCAC
Organism: Dermacentor andersoni; assembly: GCF_023375885.2. NCBI lineage: Eukaryota > Metazoa > Arthropoda > Arachnida > Ixodida > Ixodidae > Dermacentor > Dermacentor andersoni. Next base: position 228,985,439 of record NC_092814.1, read on the forward strand.
GCGTGGTGTCACATTGCCCCCCCAAATTACAGCATAACTCTTCTCACAATGACTGTCAATGGTAATGCGATTAGCATTTGCGCAAGGTAGCGATGCACTGTTCCTGAAGTCACGTTTATTTAGCACCTGTGGTGGTGATTTTGAGAATTCGGTTGGAGGGACGATGACGAAGCTGGAGTGACGACGACTGAACGACGCCGGGGGTGTCAAGATGGTTGTGTGACAGCGAATGCATGGCGACGATGACGGCATCACGAGAGTAAAATGACAAAAGCTGGAATGACAATGATACAACGACCATGACGGCATCGCGACCACGAGCACGTACCTAGTGGCCCAAGCTGGTAGAAAAGTTTGACGTCTGGGTTTGCGTAAGCGGCTAGATAGATAGGTTCAAAACCGGCTGACGCAGGCAAAGAATGCTAATCGCATTAAAACGGAGTTCATTCAATGACTGCAAAAGCACCACATGTGGGGCCTCATGCAGACCTTCGCAAGCTTCCGTTCCGTGCTGCAGCTCCCTTTACAATTTATTTCACTGGGCCGTGCCTCCCGAAACTCGGATCAACTGATCACGAGCAGTCGGCGTGCGGGGAGTCCGCACCAAGGCACCAGCCTTCTCGCCCTCGCAGTCTGCCGGGCCCGTATCGCTCCCTCTTTCTTCCACCGCTTCACATGAGACGTTGCTTCAAGGTTGTTCTCGACATCGATCTCGTGAGCGCGCTGTTAAGACCAGCGAACGAGCACGCTGACAGATAGAAAAAGGACATGCGCGGCGCTATACGTGGGCTTCGAACGCACACTCACCACTGCTCGAGAGCGCAGCGATGCAGTTTGGCCGCAGCTCCTGCGGTCTCTAGACCGTGGACAGTGCAGCTACCGCAAGTTTTGAAGCACGAAACTCTCGGATATAGGTTAGAAATGTGGTAGTCGTACGAAGGTGTAGCAACTGTTCGATCGGAGGATAGATGCTTCGGAGGCGACGATATTTCGTGTTTTCCCGTATTTCATGCTCCAAAAGTTTTTTTGCAGTTCCTGGTAACATTTCGTGATTTTGGTATTAAACAAAATTTTCCCTGGTGTCTAGCCACAGGTGTTGTGGTATTGCCCCTCAACTGCTGTTAAATCCCCCCCCCCCCCCTTCTAGGAAAAAGCAAGATTATTGCTGGAAACATCTGCCGGAATGTCCTTTGTACGCCGATGCCATAGCTCATTGCGAAATACATATAAATCAAATCCAATTCACTTCATTTCAGAATCGTTAACTGTTAGGCCAGATGGGGTGTCATGTTGTGTCGTTGAGAGGAATATTAGGGTGGAACGACGCGATGTGGACAGGACAGAGCGTTTGTCCTGTCCACATCGTTTCTTTCCGCCCGTATTCCGCTCGACGACACATTACCTTATTGAACATCGCAATCTGAAAAAGATGTTGAGGGCTGTGGACTAAATGCCACAGATCGGCTTGACGAGGCCTGCGGTCCATTAACTTGGCACAGAGGAACGGGCACATCAGCGCAAAACGGACTGCTTACCTTAACGAAACAGAAAGAAAATTATAAGCATACCAAATTTATTTATTACTGAAACACATGTTAATACAAAGTAGCATACTAACAAAAGTAAAGAAAAGCACGAATGCACACACGAAAAATCGAAATATCAGTTGAGACAAATTGTAGTACAGTCAGCAAAATTCGAAAATTCGCGAGGGTCTAGTTAGACACAGATATTACAATATTTTTGGTAAGCTATTTATTCGTGAAGCTTTAGTAGAAAACTCGGCGCCCTTCCACTCAGTGAAGAATGATCAGCGAAGCTGTGTATAGGTGTGTAATGGCGAACTGAACCTCCGCAACGGGCCTGCCCAGTATTGCACTACCTTCGGGATCGGTACACGTATGGGGAGTGCTTCACGCCTGCTTAACTCCGCCGCAGGTCGGCCCTGCATTGCACTATCTTAAGGATTTTGTCTACGCACGTGCACTATCCTGGGGAACTTGCCCTTAACAGCTTCACTGTAAAAACACACAGGCTAATAAAGTCTAAATTGTGCGGTAACAGGTAGCGCAACATCGGTTTTCCGTAGCTGGTTCTAGTTCGCGGAAGTTCCCAATCATGAGTGAGGCGAGTAACGCCTTTTCTTTTTTTTTTTCAAGAAATGCTGTCAAAGGAGTTCTTCTAGCGTGACGTTTGTGGGGGAAATTCATGACACGAATTGCCATATGCAGGGTACAGATATTGAATAGGGTCACCGTGCCCCACTAAGTGGCAGTATTCTATGTGATGTGAGGTAGCTGTTAAAAATAAGCAACGTTAGCTGCGGTAGCCCACTGGCTTACGTTGCTCTACTTAGCTAGAGGTCCCGGGTCCACTCACTGCCGCGGCGGCCACATATTGGTGAGGGTGAAATGCAAAAATGCTCGTGTACTTGGGTACACGTTGAAGCCCAGGTGGTCAAAATTAATCCCGAGTCCTTCAGTCTACAGCGTGCCTCGTAATCAGATGGTGACTTTGGCGCGTAAATCCCGAGAATTTATTTTATTTGTTACTATAGCTGGCAGGCATGATGTTCAGGTGATCACTTTCTCCTGAAACGTGCCCGATGTGGCACCGCTTGCGCAGTTATCAGGGGGTGCGGTTCCTGATACAGAGGATACGCTGATCTGTACATGTACAGTCGCGTGTAAAATTACTTGCAACACTCTTGTTCGTGGTCGAAGGGGCTCCAGGGCTGCGGAACGCCTCGGACATGCGAAATAGCGGTTTATTAACACCACTAATTGAAGCTGTGTTTAGGTCTGTAACTTACCCTGTGTCTGCGCAGCCGTACAGTCTTGGAGCCCCTTCGACCACGGGCACCAGTGTTGCAAGTCATATTGCACGTGAATGTACATAGCGTGGTACATAGCGTCAGGAGCGCGCTATGAAGGCCCGAAGTTGGGAGGCTGTTGCTGCTGGCCACCTGATACTTTTTTTTTCTTCGTCTGAGATGGCCATCTTCAGATACTTTTAGCGGTGCATCGCACCTAATTCCTTAACGAAGTCGAATAAACGTCGATAAGCATTCGTAGTTATTTGTGAAAAAATATGCACCACACATTTAGAAGCATACTTCATATGTGGTTTATAGAGGAAACCGCCGTACAGTGGAGACACTAAGTTGAACGCATTCATTTTCAGCCTCTGAACTACACTAATTTTGATGTAACAGTTCGAATTCTATCAATTTTCATGTCTCTAGAAATGTTATAACGTTGCCGACAAATTGCACCAACTAATGTTTGTTAAAAGGAATTTCTAAGGGACCTTTTACGTAATTAGACTCCGCCATTTTTATGAGACGTGCTACGCAAAGAAGCTTGGATGCAAAGTTTGGAATATTCGTGGCAGGTTCTAATTCGTATATCAATCGATTTAACTGCAGATCATTAATGCAGCTGTTGTACTTTCTCACGCACAGTCAATTCGTACGGTGATGCGTTCGATTTATGCAGTGACTTGAGCCTTTCAACCCAGTCACAGAGGTCATGGAGGTGACCGACTTCATTGGTGAGACGGGCATCTACCAGAACGTGATGCTGGTGCTATCCATGTACCGGGGCATGATGCTGGCCATCAACAACCTGTGCGCCTCGTTCATCTTCCCTGAGGTGGAGCACTGGTGCGCGCGACCGCCTGCTTACGCACACTGGGACGCACGGCAGTGGAAGGCTGAAGCCATCCCACATGGAGGCTCTGTGGTAGAAGACTACTCGTGTATGCACTACGCCATTTCAGACAACGGCGGGTTTGACAACCTTTCAGTGGTTTCGTGCAATTCATGGGAATACGACCACTCCGAGTTCTGGCCTTCGGGCACTGAAATGGTGAGCTCTTACTAATACTATTTTACGCCACAATGCAGGCCGGCAACTCCTACAATATTATTACTAGGTTGACAGCAACAGCAAGATGTCTTGTGGTGCCGACAGAAAGGTAGTCGTGACGTGCAGTAGTGACAGAAAACAGGTACCGTGAAACCCACAAGCTCGAACGGCAGCAAAGTCATAGTTAGGTGTACATTTATATGTTTTAAAGTATCGCTCCTTGTCGCAGGCACCCTTTGGCAACTCGGGATGCAGGAACTATTGTGTATATGTGCGCCATCTTTAACATGTGAATCTGTTAAAACGACTATAATGTACGCGTGACGTCGGCAGCTCGGCTATGTCCAGCGTTTACAAGTTGATACATGTTGCTTCAGCTAGATCTTTCGAACGTATATATGCACTGGTGAGCTACGCTACGCCTCTCATATGCTAACTGTGCCTTTGCGTGTTACTTTAAAACTTGAAGCTCAACTTCCTTACATTTTGCTGCTGGTGGCATGCAGCCTAGTTTCTTCTATGCATAACTTAAAATATCGAAGGCGAGATGATCGATGTTTTCTTCCGTATTTTCTGTGGCTTTCACTTCATTAGTGCTGAAGAACCCTGAGGCTGAATTAAAACCAATTTCTAATAGAGACGGCCGGCGTCCCACCAAAGTGCTCATGGCGGCTGAAAGAGCATTGGACATACGAAATGGGCGATCATGCCGGTTTTCGCTAGCAAATGAACGATGTCAACTACGGGGACTTCCACTGCTCCAGCGACGCCTTCACGTATGGCGATATTTCTAAGGCGATTATGCCTTCTGGCAAGCAAGAGCCTGTTTCCTTGCCCCGCAGGGGCGTCTGCGTCAGCAGGCGTTTGGTGTGCTGCGACACCACGTACCCGAGCACACGAGGGTTGGCCCATCCCGCGTGTAGCCGTGCGCGGCTTAGCCGTGTCCGGGGAAAGGGGGATCCTGGGGGTTGAGCCGATGCCGGGTGTTCGGACCTTTAAGGGCCCTCGGCGGAGGCAACAACTCTTTGGCCTCTGCTTCACGTAGACGGCACCTCCTGACTGACCCACCCGGGGGAAATCGGCAGTCGCCTCTTCCTGTCTCTCTCTCCTTAAATCTTCGTCTTTATCTCTCACTTTTTGATCTTTCCTGTCTTCTTCTCTCTTCCATTTACATCCTTTCTCCATGGCGGCAAGGGTTAACCTTGTGTGGCTATCCTACCTTGGGTACACCATATTTGGTTATAGTGACGGCGTACAGCTGGCGTCGTGCAGGCTTGAACACAAGCTCTGCCGCGTCCCCTCGTTGGGCTCCGTGGTGGGCGGTCGGCGCTGTGGCCGAACACACGCACTTTCCTATGGCAGCGCAAATCTCTGTTGTCCATGATCGGCGTCTGAAAAGATGCCGCACCGAAGTAAAATTTCAATTCTCCTTTCGAAGCAACGCTTCATCTTTCCCCAAGTACTATGTAGTCCACAGCGAAACCAACATGCCAGTAAGAAAGCTATCTCCATTCCTTGTAGCCGAATGCCTGAAAGATAAAATCAGACCTACATACAAAGCTTCCAAAATGTCTAGCGGGGACCTCCTCCTAGAGCTGAATAATAAAGATCAAACAGAGAAGCTCTCTGAACTTACCAGTATTGGCGACGCGACAGTGACAGTTTCAGCGCGCAGAACACTTAATACAAGCAGGGGAGTAATATCCGAAGAAGACTTTATTGGTTTAAGCGATGACTAACTACTGGAACTACTGAAAGAACAAAATGTTACTAAAGTACAAAGAATAGTAATCCGCAGAAACGACCAAGAAATCCCCACCAAACACGTTATACTCACCTTCGGAACAAGCGTAATGCCTACCTCACTAGATGCAGTTTATGTCAGTCAATGTGAGACCATATATCCCGAACCCAAGACGATGTTTCAAGTGCCAAAGGTTTGGACATGCTTCAAATGCATGCAGAGGACAAACAACTTGTGCTAAATGCAGCTCCAACGATCACCAATCTGAGAATTGCACCTCTTCACCACATTGTGCTAACTGCAAAGGAGATCATCCCGCTTACTCGAGGTCTTGCCCTTGCTGGAAAAAAGAAAAAGAAGTAATTGCACTAACTGTGAAATAAAAAATCTAATTATTTGAAGACAGAAAGCGACTGTCATACCTTTCGCGACGTAGTTATGCCGATGTGACGAAGGTGGGGGCGTCGTCACAGAGGCCTGAGGAGTCCTTCGAACCCACGCACAGTGGCCCCGTAGTGACGCCTCCCGCCCCCGTGGTGGAAGCAATCAGTACTGCTCCACCCTCTTCGAAGGCCCTAGCGACACCAGTCCCGCAGGGCCCTAAGATCAAGCGAACACCAAGGCCCGAGACACGTGTCTCGGCGCCAAACTCTCGGTCCTCTAGTGCCTCAGAGAGAGCGATGGAGGTCGACGCAAAAACCCCGGTGTCATCGACACCGAAGGACAAGCGCTCTCTCGAGCGCTTAAAGAGGGACAAACTCACAATAACTACCCAAAATAAGGCGATAACCTAATCGGTTATCGCTCCATTGTATCTGCCTTCTTCAGATCCAGGTCACCTAACATCTTTCTTATCTCCTATTCACTCGTTAATATCATTTTTTACCTTTCCATTTTATAATGGCTTTTCTGATCCATTGGAATCGTAGAGTTATCTTACATAACTTGGGTGACATCAAAGACATGTTAAACTTCTCTCCTGTGGCCCTGTGCTTACAGGAAACAAACCTAGGCGAAAAACGCATAAAACATTTTAAAAGGTTTCACTGTTGTACGGCGAGACCGTACGCAGACGAACCAGCTGTCAGGTGGTGTAGCGATTGTTCTGCAGGGTGGTATTGCAGCCAGAGAAGTTCCTATTAACAGCCACATAGAAGCTGTTGCTGTCACCGTTTTAGCTCATAAAACCATCACCATTTGTTCAGTGTACATTCCGCCGCGTTGAAGTTTTACCGTAAAATATCTAGAGGTAATTTTAAACCAGCTACCTGAACCATTTTTAATAGGCGGTGATTTTAATTCACATAACACGTTGTGGGGTAGTAAAACAACTGACACCAGGAGTCAAACACTTCAAGATTTTATCCTAACAAACGATATATGCCTTTTAAACACCGGTGCGGCGACGTACTACTGCCCAAGCACAGGAGCTATGAGTTGCCTAGATCTGGCACTGTGCTCTCCATCTCTCTTTGGCGATTTTCAGTAGAATGTCATTGAGCACCCCTATGGTAGTGACGATATGCCTGCTATCATTAAAAGAACATCTCCTTTTCCTACCATTCCACTGAGGCCACCCCGTTGGAAACTCCATCTAGCAGACTGGCCTCTCTTTACTGAAAAGGCCACTCTGGATAACATACCAGATGAGCTAACCATAGATGAAATGAATAAGATCACGCCTGTATACTTCCTGCAGCAGCAGAAACAATCCCAGAATCGTCTAGCTTCCTAAGGAAAAACCTAAAACCCTGGTGGATGAAGGAATGTACGCAAACAAAAAAACTACAAAACAAAGTGTGGGGTATCTTTCGGCGATATCCAACACAAGATAATCTACTCTCGTTCGAAAAAGCAAAAGCGAAAGCCAGGTACATACGCAGACAAGCCGAAAGACAGTCCTGGAAAAATTGTCTCGTCAATAAATAGCTCGATATCTTCCAAAATAATGTGGGATCAGGTTCGTAAGTTTAAAGGTGACTACGCTCCTTACAAGATACCCATACTTTCACCCCCAGACACGTAAACAAATTTAGGACAAGCATACATATTAGGGAAGCACTTTCATGATATATCAAGCTCAGCAAACTACTATACAGAATTTCTAAAACATAAGCAGTTAGCAGAAAAACTAAAGCTTCCAACCACAGGAAGTTCAGAAACACTGTATAATGCGCTTTAACACTTCCAGAAATCAATAGAGTATTTACTACTGGCAAAAAAACAGCACCCGGTCCGGACATGGTACATTACGCAATGCTAGCTCACCTTTCCCCTAAAGCAACTGAGACCTTGCTTCGTTTCTTCAACATAATCTGGGAAACGGGGAAAATGCCCAAAGAGTGGAAGAAAGCCATCATAATCCGTTTCTTGAAAGCTGGAAAACCTCCCACAACAGCAACCAGCTATAGACCCATAGCACTCACAAGTTGTCTTGCAAAGTCCTATGAAGCCATCATCAACATAAGATTAACGTACGTCCTCGAAACAGAGAACCTGCTAGATAGCCATCAGTATGGATACAAGAAAGGTTGCTCCACAACAGATCACCTAGTCCGGCTAGAAGACGAGATACGTGCGGCATTTCTGCACAAGCAATACTGTCTCACTGTTTTCTTTGACCTAGAAAAGGCGTACGACACAACATGGAGGTTTGGTATTTTAAGGGACTTGGCATATTTAGGAATCCGAGGTAGAATGCTCAAATGTCTGGCAGATTTCATGTCGGACCGAACATTCAAAGTGCGTTTAGGAACGGCGACGTCACCTGTATTCATTCAAGAAAATCGTGTACCACAAGGATGCGTACTAAGCACAGCATTATTTGTGGTGAAAATGAACTAGGTCAATAAGGTAATTCCATCCTCTGTAATGCATTCATTATATGTGGATGATCTACAAATTGCGTGTCGTGCATCGAATCTGACATCCTGCGAACGGCAAATTCAAATTACATTGGTGCGCAGCATATTAGATTATGGTAGCATCGTATACGGTTCAGCCAGACAGTCTTACGTCCGACGACTTGATCCTGTTCATAACCTTAGACTACGACAGGCAAGTGGTGCTTACAGAACATCACCTGTCCAGAGTTTATATGTTGACTGTAATGGACCTCCTTTACAGCAGCGCAGAGTGCTACTAACTCTTTCTTACGTACTCAGAATTCAGTCGTCACCACAGCACATATGCTTCAACACTGTCACACAGTGTAACTCACGCTTACACTATACAAACAAACCAAACATGATTAAGCCACTTGTCCTGCGATATGAGGAATATATTCGGGATTATAACATTCCTCGCGAAGTACTCCAGGTTGCGAGAAAGCCACAGCGTTTGCCCCCGTGGCACGATTTCGCGCCGTTATGTGATTGGACATAGACACATTTAAAGAAAACACCCCACACGAACACATTATACAAGAATTCCGCTTTCTACAGGACAAATATCAAAATTACACGCAATTTTACACTGATGGCTCTAAAACAAAAGAACACGTGGGTGTGGGGGCCGTAACAGAACATTGGGAAAGTATTCGTTTGCCACAGCACGCCTCGGTCTACACAGCTAAAGTCTATGCAATATGGACTGTGGTTAAAAAGATCATCGCTGAAAAACTAGAAAACATGATTATATACACCAATTTACTAAGCATGTTAAAGGCTCTTCACATGAAATCCGAATGTAAACCCCTGATAGGGGATATCCTAAACATGATTACAATAAACAAATACGGCAGGTCAATTAGGTTTTGCTGGGTACCAAGTCATGTTGGTATACCGGGTAACGAAGCAGCGGATAGGTGCGCATCAATGGCAGCGTATGTAAACATTAGAAATACAGCACTTCCACATAAAGACAGTATCAATGAGATTCTGAAGGCCTTGACGTCAAAATGGCAATACGATTGGGACAAATGTTTAAACAATAAGCTACATCTTATCAAACCTGTAATTGGCGAGTGGAAATCATGCAGATACCAGCGACCGTTCTACGAGGTGATCTTGTGTCGACTTCGAATTGAACACACACATCTGACGCACAATTCCCTCCTCCGAAAAGAAAACCCGCCAACCTGCGAAAAATGCCATGAACCTCTCACAGTCATACACATCCTAATAACATATCCACACATCAACGCACTGAGAGGGTTTTTGCACAGCCTGTATAATTTGCACACTCCATTACACCCTGCCCTATTACTAGCAGATGACCCCCTAGTGCCATTTGCTCACCTGTTCGACTTTTTAGAAAAAATTGGTTATTTATACAAACTTTAATGTAATGCAGGTTTACCTGCTCTAACGTTGCGTTTCATTGTCTTGCGTCTGGCGCAGACAATGAAACGTCTGTCATTTGTCTGGTGATCTGTTGTGGAGCTAGTTGCCATTGTGCGATTAAACCCAAACTAACCAACCAACCAGCCTGTTTCCTTGAAAACGGTCCTAAGAAACTTTCATGATGAATGCCGTCGCACTTAATAACTAGTTTTAATTGAGCTTGGGGCACCATCTGAAATAACACGATAACGTTTGTGAGGCGGTTATATGAACTGATTCTAGGACACATGTCTGGTGTCTGGGAACCGATAGTTGTGGCCCGAAGTTCTTACCGTAGAGCTTAGCGCTGACTGAAACGTTCCTTTGTCCACACTACTTATCTACCTTAGGCGAGGAGGTCTTCATGCTTCCTAACCTGTGTTGCGGCTTAGGGTGGCGTTAGGGCAAGGAATCCGCCAAGCCCATCGACGAGTACGTCCAGTAGTAGGAATGAAGGGGAAAGGGTTTATTGCCTTAGTTACACGGCTCCAGTTAAACGTCCGAATTCACATTAGGACCCTCTCTCCCACTGCACGAAAAGTCTCCGCTTTTAATATCCTCGTCTTCCCTAAGCGAGACAACTAGGGAATCTGAAGCCCGTCTTGAAGCAAATCACAATCGTCGAATCATCATGCCCATGCTATCGCAACGCTCCGCAGTAACCCCACCTCCGAAGCCCGATGGTATGGAATGTGCGGCAGGATAGCAACCTGCGAATCCAAGGTTGTCGTCGTTGTACGGTAGCATTTGATGTTGGCCCCCCTCATCATTAGTTCAGGCTGTCAGGTAGTGGGGGGGGGGGGGGGGTAGTGGCTTTTGTGGATCTGTCAACAGTCGGTGTCCACGCTGCGTGGACGTCTGGATAGGCGCTTATGGATGGGTGGGGGTTTGTTTCGTGGCAAACGTCTAATTAACGCCTTTGTGGTGTTGAGACGTAACACTAGACAAGGCCCTTGGAGCGCGCCAGACAAGACAATACATAGACTGAAAATAGTCAGGTCATAATTGTTGCGTGCACCTTCCTTAAGATGGGGATGCCGACGCTAGCATTAAGATCGCCCGTGCGCTGGTCATGGCAAGTCTCGGCATGTCGTACATGCTATGGTACTGCATCCTTCAACCTTATACAGGCACAAAAGCGAAAGTTAGTGTTTACATTGTGAATCCATTTGTGTCGTAAATGGCCTTTCTCGACCCATGAGAACAGAACTAGATCGCTTCTTCGGCCTTTCCTCACTCCAAACCGTCATTGAAGAAAGCGCCAGTGTACAGTGAAGAAAGGTAGGTAATCTGTACTGCTTCGGACTGCTGCTGCAGTGGAAATATCCTCAAAACCCACCATCAGTCATGTAATTTTTTTTATTGAGCGACAGCTTATACTATTTGTTTGTCTAACTAAATCTCCCCTCCGGGTGTACGGTCACCAGACCCATAAAAGGGTGTGCTCAGCGACTCTACGATGCCAATATTTCATTCTGCGAACAGCAATGTTGAAGAGGCACCGACTGTTCAATATGCTTAAAAAGTACATAGGACATACACCCCTTCCCTCCCAGTATTTCTAGAAAACATTAAGAACTCAACTGCCACCGGAAGAACTGGAAACTCTTTGACACTGCTAGACTCTCGCGCCATCCTAAGCACGCAGCCTGCATGCAGCAATTGACGGTTGCTGTCCGCGCTGGCCTGTTAATGCTGCTTGTTATTGCCATCAAGCTTTGTTTCAAACACGCGTCATTTAGCCTTCTTCCTGAAAGCCATTTACTAAAAGAAATGATTGAAATACGTTTGCCCTTCTATCGTTCTTTCAATGTTCAAAGTACGAAAGTCATGTCATACTGATTAAGAACATTTTGTTACCAAGTCCACGATGCAACTTGCAATTTAACAATTCACTCGACTACTCTATTGACTGTAGATTATTACGATTTCTGTGCAAGACGATTATTCCACTCGTTTTTCACTCCACTCATTCACTAACCTCAGTCTTCGCGTTCCTTTTCTGTTTGCCCCATGCCAAGACATGGCTACTCAAGCACAGTTGCACAAGTTTCGCACTGTTGGTGTCTCCGCAATATAAGGTTGCATGACAGAGGGCATTCATTACAGGTGGAGAGGGAGGAAAGCATGTCCACAATAAGCAGGGTAACAATAATGTATTTGTATCAAGGGCTGGGTAGAGATACTACGAAAAGTATTCCGGAATACAGCTATCAAAATACACGTGTTGGAAGCCTAAAATACAGATGCTGCGATACATTTGTCTTAGACGTAACTGGATATATCGCAGATACTTTTGCAAAAAGATTAAAAAAAGTATTCGGAACAGACAGCAATACAGATACAAGGAAACCGATACTGGAATACGTTTTATTTCGAGGATGTTGATGCTGCGCAAAGACATTTATTAAGTACAGCGTAATGTGAATTGTGCAGCGCATTCAATCTTGCAGCGTTAATTGCACTTAAGCAACATCAGTCTCTCAAATGGGCCGCCTTCTAGGCAGCGTTGGTTCAGCCTCAACACAAAACACGCGAACAAGAAAAGTCTCTCTACCACTGCAGACGAGCACAAGTTCGTGTTATTACGAAAAAAATACCACCTTCATGGCCGGAAAGTCCTGTATCATGGCGATATCTTCTCGGGTCATATAGGTACCGAAACACTGCAGCTCTCACGTGCGTCTGTTCTGACGGCTCAGAAGCCGAAGCATCTCCGCCTTCGAACTCATGAAGACCTTGATTCATCACCGCCAATGATGACGACTCATCGCACGTGTCCTTTTTGTGTCGTGCGTGTGCTTCTGCAGCTCGCACGAGTAAGCTCTCAAAGTTGGAAGATTACCGCTATTTCTTGAACAAGCCGCATATCAGATAGCAAGTGCGCTTGAAGACGGGCTCGTCTTAGGATCTGAAAAAAATCAGCCCCTTTCTTAAAGAAAGATGGTTGAACGCCACGCTACCCAGACGAACTGTATATCTGCATTGCATTAAGCACGTCACGCAATGCACTCCCGGCCGTCACCATGGGTAGGCCGCGGGTGCAGGGCACAGCAGGAGAGGCTGCCGTACGCTTACGCAAGTGCACAGTCGTACGTGAAAGTGAATGTGTGCGTGTAACCAATGGCTACATGATCTAAAATAAAGGCTATGCAACTTAAGGAAATGTGTCTTCATTCAAATTCAACGTTCAAAAAATACAATCCTAAACAAGCAATCAAATCACATATGCATAGCATCGGGTCGCTCAGCATTTCTTGGGTTCGTTGCGTGGTCGTTGGTTTGGACTTTGATTCAGTTTGCATAGGGGGAAAGCTTCGCGTTCGACCATCTTTTTTTTACGAAAGGGGCTTCGATTTTTTCTTGGTACTTTGGTTTCTCGCCTCGGCAGCCTGTTGAAAATTCCTCTGCGCTCGTTATGTGCACGCGAAGCGCCAATCTGCGTCTCGCTCGTGGTCTTCTATGCCGTGTCGCTGTGCGTTTTCATACCGTGACAAAGGAAAAAGCGATGAGACGTGCTGCGAACACGTAAGCCTATTTCCGCCAAATAAGTAACGAGATAACCATGTCCGGCTCAGTATCGCGATATAATCGCTACATCGTAAACGTATTTCACTACTGAGGTACAAATACATTCTTCAAATGTATCTCGGTACAGAAATACATACTCAAAAGTATATCTAAGATACTATCGCGATACTATTTTATCACGATACTGCACAGCCCTGTTTGTATCACTTGGAGCAGTCATCGCAGAGTAATCATAGGTAGGATTTCCCATGTACTGCACATTTCTTTACGTAACCTGCTTTAAACTTTCGAAGCGTTGTGGAGTCAATGAAAGCTAACGTGAAATGGCTTGCGTGGTTGTCAAAAGCCTATGTAACAATGTTACTGGAATTCACACACACACAAAAAATAAACGGTGCCTCACTACCATGTCTTAACTCACTGTAGGGCGTGCATCGATAGAATAAAACCATGCTATAGCATATACATACACATTTACTCGGATGGCTTCGTAACTTCGTTCGCATTAGCTGTAGCCGTGCGTTTTCGAACTACTGGCGTCTGTCAGAAGTATCGCCTGGGGCCGTAAGTTGTAAGGGTTCTTTTCATCCGATCTTATTTATTTCGTAACTTTCGTCCTGTCGAGTGACTGATCCATGCGATAGCGGTGGCGCGAGTTCGTGAGATTCAGTGACTAAGGGCTCACATAATGGAAAAGCAATTTTTTTTTAATTTTTACGAGACGCAGCCACTGGTTCGCATTAATAGCTACAAAACTCGTAGCCATGTGAGACCATTCGGTAGATATCTGGATTATATCGCAATATTTTGACTGAAAGCGAGCCCTACAAGTGCTTGAACGCGTGATAAAGAATAACTCTTACTTCCTGGCTCTTGACGTGGCAGGAAGTGAAAGTGCTCTTGCGGAAGTGAAAGCGTATTACATTTACTACCAGATCGTACCTGAACACTACGGACGGCATAGACACGACCTTGGAGATAAAGCTGCGAGAAGCCTCAAATGACGATATTTTGCCATTCGCTAGATTCAGCGCACTCTGTCTCTTTCTGGGGAGTATACGAAATGTGACAACACTGGTTCCAACCGGGCAGCTAGCATGGCTGCCTTCACAGGCCTGACCCTAGAACGCTTTTTTTAGCTGCCACGTGAGTCACCGAAGCCAGTGTATATTGTTCAGACAATGATTAGGTGTCCTTTAAATAACGAGATGGACACCAAGGTGTAGGCTCTTCCAGGTGTGCTACACACCATGGAGACAAACCGCAACAGTGCACCACTTAATTTTCGGGAGCAAACACCACATCTTTAGCCCCCAATATGCGCGCGAACTGTTGACATTGGCTGATTTGTTCATTATTGACAATGAACCGCTCACTAAAAACACGTCCCACTGAGACATTGGCCAGGGGAGGATGAGGAGAATGATGCAAGCTACGGGCGGATCTTGTCTTTCAGGGGCAGGCAATGTGCTCCGCCCGAGTGTCTCTTAATATCGTGCAGGAATAAATATGTATAGGAATCAACAGTTCATCGCAACATACACTTCCGTGCGCTACCTCCGTGCGCTGCCATGGAGGATTGATCTTCCTTCAGGGACACTACATTTTCAGATGTGTTTCGCCTCCTACTGAAGTTTTTTTAAAACTACCAATCTACTCAATGAGCAGGGAAGTTCACCAAGTCGTGGTTAAACTTTACTAGTCACGTAACCTTGGCCAGACTCTATGGCGCATTACTTACATTTCTGCGCAGCGCGGGTCTAGACTCCCGTCTGCGATGGATCTGACAAGGTATTTACGTCGTAACCTTGTTTTTCTCCCATTCCTTTTCCCTGTTGCAAAGTGGAAGGCTAGACGCCAGGTCGACCACTTTGCTGTTTGCTAAACTTGCTCTTATTGCTAGTGGGGTTCTTCGTGTGAAAACATATGAAATGAACTGCGGAATAATTCAAACCGTAGTCTTTTCCTTGAGTATTTCTTTATATTCCATAGTTTTATTAGCTTTGCAGATTGTGGATTGCTCTTTTTGCGTTTTGACAAATGCGATCTAGAGTGTGCGTATGCGCGTGCATGTCTATTGCGTTTTCATGAGGTGTCGCAAAAATTTGCAGGACCGGCTACATCCCTTTCACCTCTTTTTTTTTTTCGTAAACTGTTGAATGGGGACCAGAAGACTATTTTATTCGTGGCCGTATCGGCAACTGTGTGCAAGTTCTTTTTCCTGCCGTATTTAATATTTTGCAGACGAGTCCTGCGTCGGGTAACGATGTGTATAATCACTGCAGGGCTCGATTTCACCTCGCACCATCCTTTCATTATTTCACCAATTTGTGGACTGGGTAATGGAATCTTCATCACCAGTATCTTCAATATCATAAAAGAACAAATCAAGAAGCAATACGTTGCGAGTTTGAAAGAAGGCTTAACTAAAACCTATACTATATATAGTTAGGCGGCCTACACACATTTAAACGAGAAGGAAGTGGATTAACTGAGGGGCCCGATTTTTTGTTAGTCATATCATAAAAAGCCAACAAACACCGACACCAAGGACAACATAGGGGAAATTACTTGTGCTTAATAAATGAAATGAAGAAACGATAAATTAATGGAACTGAAAGTGGATGACAAAACAACGTGCCGCAGGTGGGGACTGAACCCACAACCTTCGCATTTCGCGTGCGATGCTCTACCAATTGAGCTACCGCGGCGCCGTTTCCCCATCCACTTTCTTGGGTAATTGTTTCCTAGCAGAACCCTTGGAGTGTTAGCCAGCGCCACCACTCAGACCTTGGCGGTGGACGTGGAACGTCCTTTCTGCCGCGGGCGTCACGAGAACGTGCTCTTTTTGGGTGAAGGCGACTGGTCAATAAACCCACACATGCTACCTGAAGGCATCAATGTTGCCCGATTCGAGACCCTCGTTATGTAATAAACGAGAAGGAAGGGGATTAACCGAGGGGACCAATTTCGTGTTTCATATACTTAGTCTCGCTTGCACGCTTTCTTTCCGAAACTTGTTACTCTTTGAAGCCCTGTGATTGTCTTTTTCTTCTGCAGTGGAACCTTGTGTGCGGTTCTGCCTGGAAGAATGCATTGCCCCAGAGCATCTACATGGTCGGCATGACATTTGGTTTCGTCATCATGGGTCCACTCTCGGACATGTGAGTTTGAATTTTTATTTCTTCCGCAAACTCGACAACGTTCGTAAGAACCTGTTTGGGTGCGTGCTTGTCAAGTTTCACCTAAGCGCTTAAGCGCTGGCGCGATACCGAGAACAGCACGAGATTTTGTTGTGTGTGAGTGTAGATTTAGCATCATTTGATGCCGGCCTTCACTCCGCTGTTGAATATATTGAACGAGAATCACCCTGTAAATGGCCAGGGTTCTGTGATTCTACAGCAGTCCTTCCAAGCCTGCAGGCGGCACTGTTTCATGGAAACTATCAACAGATGATTGCTAACATAATAGAAGCCTGTGATCGCGTTGTTCGAAAAGGGCGCGATGTTAATGTCCAGTGGCTACCTGGTGACTGTGGCATTTTGGGCCACCACCATGCTGATAGATCAGCTCACGATAACTCCCAGACAGTGATCATATACCGCTATCAAGAATGGACGCAGCGAGAAAACTTCCAAAAATATTCATCAGAACATCATGCTTGCTGTTTTGAAGACACCTGTGTATTACAACCGTCGTTTCTGCATGCTTGATCCTTCCCTGTAACTGATTGCCATCAAACCAATCCAGGTGTGACACTTGACACGTGTACTTGTTTATCCTTCTTCCGGGGACAGAATTTCGCCCGCTAACAGGTTCAAGTTATCCCTCAACGCAAGACGCGCCTGTATGATTTGGAGCTTATTCGAATGTTATTGTTTCTATCTGCTGCGCATTTTCTCGCTGAACCTTGTGCGACCAGATTGTGTGCGCGACGCGAATGGTGCTGTACTTTATTGAAGGTATACGAGCACTAGCGATTACGCTAGAACCTTCGGGGAGTCATGTGTAAAAGCCGACGCGCTTGACCCGCAGACAAGATTTTTGACGATCGCCGACTGTGCTCCACCGACGACGGCATAGTCTGCTCCTGTATCTACAAGTACTGCAACTTTCTTTATTCTCCAACAGTGCTCTTCAGACGTCATTCTTGGCATGCGCTTTCTGAACCAGTGCGCTGCAATCATCGACCTGAAGTCCAAGTCGATAACGCCATCCCAAGATCAAGCGACAGCGCCGGAGGGCTCTGAGTCACCATGCCTTGAGTGTGCTCGAAGATGAAGTCAGCATTCCGCCTCGCACCGGTATTTCCGTCGACGCCGAAACACCCGCAGACGTAGAAGTCACCGTCGAGGGCGACCAACGTCTACTGCTCGTCCGTGAAATTGGCGTCCCAAGAGGAATCACTTGACTGCACGGAGGAAAAGCGAAAGTGTACTTCTGTCTTGAAGTTTGTCAGCATCAAACACCTCAATAAGCGCACGGCGATCGCATACACCGAGGAAATTGTGGAAACCAGCAATGTTTGTCCTCTCGGATTCTAACGCAAGTACCTCGACAGCCATAATTCGAGAAACGGCCTTCGACCTTAATCCATCTCCCCGTGAGCACGTAGCAACAGCTCAAGTCTTCTTCGACGATACAAACACTGCTCTTCGACGTCATTGACAATTCGACAAACACCAGTCGCTAAGTATCGCATAATAACCCAAGAATGACTCCGTCAGAGCCTGTACCGAGTTTCGACGCGGGAACGAGAAGCCATAAAGCAACAAGTCAAAGTGCTACGAGAAGATATGATTCAGCCTTCAAAGAGCCCTTGGGCCTTTCCTGTAGTCTCGGCGAAGAAAAAGGAGACGAGAAAACGGTTCTTCGTCAATTATCGTCGGATTTTTCTTACATCACCGAGCCATGAACTCGACTCCTGATTTTGTGAAATGGGTTAAAGTGGCAAGCGCCGCAAGCCGAAGCATTCGAAGAGCTTAAACAACGTTTGCAGTCCCCACCAATGCACATTCGCACCAACGCAAGTAGCGTCGGTGCCATGCTAGTCCAAAGGAAAGACGGGCTTGAAAGGGAGAGCTTATGCTAACCACTCGCTATCAAAAGCGGTAGCCACTTATTCTACTACGGAAAAAGAACGCCTTGCCATCATTTGGGCTACCGCATAATTTCGACCATGAGCGACCATCACGTATTTTGTTGGCTGGCGAACTTAAAAGACCCATCAGGGCGCTTAGCACGGTGTAGCCTTAGACTTCAAGCGCTTGGCGTCATTGTGGTCTTACAAGTTCGAAATAAAACTGATGCCTACCACCTCTCACTCCCCTATCGACCCACCACAGCAAAACGACCAAGACGAAAGCACATTCCTGGGGACCATATGCACCGACGACTTCGCTGAAGAGCAGCCAGCACACCCGGAACTAAAGACTCGCTGAATACTTGGAAGGCGAGACCGGCTTTGTACCGAGAGTGTTTAGGCATGGATTGTCGTCGTTTTCGCTACAGAACCACGTCCCCGTAAAGAACTCCTCAGTCAGCGCACAATACCTTTTCGTTTTTCCCGCAACACTGCGGACCGAAGTCCTGCACGCCCTGCATAGTGATAAGACAGCGCGGCATCACGAGTTTTCCCGTATGCTCGTAAGGACACGGAAGTAGCACTGGCCCCGCGTGACCGACGACGTCAACTGTTACGTCAAGACATGCCGAGAGTATTAGCGACGCAAGACACCACCAACCAGGCCAGCAGCATTGCTGCAGCCAATCCAGCCTTTGTCGACCATTCCAACAAATTGGAATGGACTTGTTGGGGCCTTTTCCGACGTCAACATGGGGAATAAGTTGATCGTCGTGGCTGGCGACTACCTTACCCGCAACGCCGAAACGAAAACCCTGCTTAAAGGTAGTGCGACCAAAGGGGCGAAATTACTCGTAGAGTAGGCTATACACCGCTATGAGATGGCGCCCCGGTAGTACTCATCACCGACCGAGGAATCGCTTTTACAGCGGAGCTTACCCAAGCGATTCTGCAGCACAGCCAATCAAACCACAGCACAACTGCTTACCACCCGCAGACGATTGGTCTAACGGAGAGGCTGAACAAGACCCTCGCCTACATGTTGGCAATCTACCTCGACGTCGATAACAAGACGTGGGATGCCGTCTTTCCATAACCTTCGCTTAAATACGGTGGTGCAAGAAACAACGCGCATGAGGCCGTTGAGGCTGGTTTAAGGATGGAACCCGGCGACGACGCTCTACGCCATGCTACCGCACGTCACCGACGAAGACAATCTCGGGGTCGCCACCTATCTCCAGTGCGCCGAAGAAGCCCGACATCTCGGCAGCTTGCGCATCAAAAACCAGCAGAGGACGGACAGCCGGCACTATACCCTTCGACAACGCTACGTGGGATACCAGCCAGGTGACCGTGTTTGGGTTTGGACTCAATACGCGGACGAGGACTTACGGAGAAATTTTGGCGACGCTGTTTCAGACCCTACAAGATCATCAGACGTATTGGTGTACTGGACTATGAGGTCGTGCCAGATGGCCTTACGCAATCACAGCGGCGCAGCTCGTGACCTGAAGTAGTTAATGGTGTGCGCCTTAACCCTTTCTACCATCGCTAACGAACGCTGGGACTTCGTTTCTTTGTTATTATTGCGATAACAATTACATGGACACTCCAGGCGCATTTTTGCCGGCGGCGTCACCGTGACGTTCCCTATAAAGTCCAAAAGCGATAAAATCGTCGCCGCGCGCCGTATGCTGTATGTGCGAGTGAACGCGTATGAGGGTGAGCCGGCAATCGCGGTTCAATCTCGCACATGCAGGAGAGGACAGCGGGGACGAAGCGCGCCGTCTTCTATCCCACTCAAGGCTACAGGGGAGGGGGAGGGAGGGGGGCGCGCTCTACTCCGGGCGGACCGGGGTGCCGCGCGCGCCAGCCCGGGCCACTGTATCTTGAAAGCCATCAGCGACGGGGACAGAGTCCGCCATGCGATGTGTTTTCGCGGCTTAGTTCGCGTTGGGGTGCGAGACGTAGCATGAAGGTCCAATTTCACTGCTACTGTCGCGCTTCCGTACTCCAGCGTTTTGACAGCGAGTTTCCGCGGTTATCGAATGAGATGTGTTCATCTTTGTGCGCGCTGACACCATTCATGTTAAGTTAGTAAGCGAGTGTTTACAAGTTTATACGGCGGATAAAACTACGACCCTCACTTAGCATGGCTGTCTATGAATTTGCTATTCAAACCGATGTTTCGCCTTTCGGGCTCAACTGCAACTTCTTTTTAATCTCGTGTTTGTAGCATCGGGATGATGCTTTTTGAAGGGGCATTGACACGTGTACTTCAACCTGTCAGCGGGTGAAATTCGGTCCCCAGAAACAAGATGAAGTTATTGCTCAGCGCCAGACGCACATGTATAATTTGGAACTCACTCAGTTCATGTGCGCGACGAGAATAGTGTTGTACTTTCTTGAAGGTACACGAGCACCAGCGATTATGCTAGAACCTTCGACGGGTCATGTATAAAAGCCGACGCGTCTCACCCGCAAGTCACATTTTTGACTATCGCCGACTCTGCTCGCCGATATCGCTGTACTTTGAATGTCACTTACCTTTAGGGGTACAAGTTCACTCAATAAAGATTTAGTTTTTGTGAGTTTTTGCTACTGTGTTCAGCATCACTACTACGTGACACACTGCACTGCACTGTGCCTGCTACGATTGGGTGTAGCTTTCACAAGCTCTTACTCCTTCCTCATTGAAATAGCTGACTCGCGTGTATGTGATCACTAACAGCGAGGAGACCATCGAGCAGCTACTTTGCCACTGCGCCCGCTTTGACGTCCAACGTCAGCCTCCTCGAGGCTGACGTTGGATGGTCAACCCTTTACAGACATTTGACCAGCTGAATGGTCAACCCTTTACAGACATTTTTGGCGTTTTACCTCACCCATCAGCAACCCAAAAAGCTGCCCGTGCTCTCATAACTTTTATAACATCAACGAACCAGAAAAGTTGCTTGTAGGCACCATACGCCTACTACGGTGCGAGTGAAGTATCACTCTTCGCCGTCTCCTTCCTTATTCTGATCCCTCATCCTTTTCTCCCCCTACAGGATAGCAAACCCGACGTCTGTCTTGTTAACCTCCCTGCCTTTTTTCCTCTGTGTGATGCCGTTCCTTCTCGCTTAGTGAGACAGTACATATCAATCTTGAACCAGCCCAAACACTTATTCATAATATGCAAATAAGTCAGATTGCGTGCACACACTGTTCACAGGACGTTCAAGTAGGCACATTGTATGTTGCAGTAAGCGCATATATAACATAGCAAGTAATTAGACTTGGCGCTCTTTGGTCGAGCTGCCCTTGCGCCATTAAAACCCATCAATCAATGTAGCATGTAACCACAGCAAGTTAAAGTGCACCGTACGTCACAAAAGCGCAGCAGCAAATGCGTTTTCATAAACGCATATGAAATAACAATACAATTGAAGCACAGCCACTGTTGGGCTTCGTGAAGTTCGAGTAAGCACCAAAAAAATTCCTGGAAGGAACAAGAATTGCTGAAAATTACCTTGGAGCAATGTGTGTTTTGCGTGAAGTTCGAGTAAGCACCAAAAAATTCCTGGAAGGAACAAGAATTGCTGAAAATTACCTTGGAGCAATGTGTGTTTTGCATCTTTCCTTTTGTCCTGAATGGCGCGATTTGAAGCTTTTTATGATGGCTCTTGAGGACACGGTTGCAGCGCCCCTCACATGGCAGCGGGAGCCTCTTGCATATTATATGCGGTAATCAATTTCGGCTTATGTTAAAATTAACGGCATGTTTTTAGGTTACGCTGTTACTTCTCCGTGCTCCTAACATACCCCGCCCCCTTTTTTGCAGATTTGGCCGGCGGCCTGTTTTGCTGTATGGTCTGGTGAGCTACGTGATACTGGAGTACGCCATGGTTGCGGCCACCTCTTTCACCTTGTTCTGCTTGCTGCGTTTTTTGAATGCCATCTCTGTAGCCGCAGCGAACAACAGCCTGACACTCTGTAAGTGCACATGTGTGTGGACAGTATCCTGCACTTTGGCGGCAATTCTCAACGTTCGCCGTACAGTTCTCGAGTAACGCTTCTACTTACTACCTATGTGTATAACAAAGGTCTCTGTAAACGGAGACATTCAACTACCGGGATGCATATGCCGCCTTTGCGTTCAGTGTGGATGCATGCAAATAGACGAACTAAGCGCCTTGGTTTCTTGATCACAACCCAATTATGTGTGGTATAAAATATCCGATAGACGGAAACTAGCAACCTCAAAACTGTTAATCCCAAGTTAATCCCGATGTGAAATTGTCCACAGCCTTTGGTGTATTTCATCTTGCAACACTTTTAACTCTCTTGAGAAGTAGCACCGCAACCTTCTGTGAGAATCAAGTTTAGCGACCTTATCAGAGAAGTCTGAAACTTCTTTTTTCGCACTAGGATAAAAATTCGCCCTTCACAGATGCCCCGGCGTAAGCATGCTGCGGAAGCACCAACAGAGTGGCGTAATTTATTAAAACGTTGGAGGAATCGACGGCAAAATAACCTGTAGAAACGATAGCAGTACGATCAAACTTGATTCGGTTAAGGTGAGCTGCCATGCGTCATCAATTTTCGCTCGGGTCTGGCACGGCCTTGTGTAAAAAAAAACTCCGATTTTGAATAGCCACACTGAGACTACCTTGAAGTTTGGTAGGTGTTCTCAGTAAATGTTAAATATGGTAGGAACTGAGTTTGTCTTCTCTGCAGCGCATGGATGGTATCAGTTGAGCGGAGAAGATAGTACTATGACCTGCCGTTTTCAATTGCAGAAAACAAGGAAAATCTATATGATGGGGCTGTGGTAATCTCTTGTGGCGTGTGTGCACATTTCCACACGCTCATTTATTGATCGGGCCTGAATTTGGGATATGAATCTGAATCAAGTCCTGACAGAATTTTCAATTGCGCTTACACAGAGGTCCATGCGCCACACTCCTAATATTAACGGTAAAACATGCTTCAGTGACTTCTGCGTCAGTGCTGTGGAATAGAAAACAAAATACCGATTCGGTTCAAGTTCAACGTGCTTCGCTTTCTTTCGGTTCGCTTCTAGTTCGGTGATAGAAAATAAAACTGTTCACGACAACTAACCTGCCTGTTGGCGAACCGATTTCGCGCAGTACACTTCGTTCTCAGCCGCGCAGGTTATTTGCAGGCGACACATTGCACACAAGCAAATGAGCTACCCGTATGTGCAATTTTTAAAGCGACGCCTTCTGTGTGTTTAGAAAGTTTATTTCAACAAGAGACGATACGAACACTGAGTCACAATCGTGGCACATTTCCAGGACCATAAAATATAAAGAACAAAACACGGCACGTTTTCAAAGTAGTGTCCTAGTCCTCACTCACCAATATATAATCACATAGACCCGCGGAAAGGCACAATTACACATAAACTAAATGTCACATGTATAAAATGATGTTTCATATGCAGTGTACACGATGGTTATGTACAATGATGTGACAGAACACTATACACAACTTTGAAGTGATGTGCATGAGATATGTCTATACAAAAATGATCATGAATACGAGAGCACACACACACACACACAGAAATCACGTGCACCTACATTCTATGTGCATTCAATGAATACTTCTGATGGCCCGGCTACAAGAACCAGGCTGGTTGAAAGTTAAGCCATACGCGTCCATCAGCCACCGACAGGAAGCGGCATGACCTCTGTCGAAGGAACTCTTCTTCGGCAAAGAACAACTCCTCTTGCAGAAACGGCAGTATAGCACAGAGTATAGAGCCTCTCCAGAAGTGGAAACAGCGCGGCGACGATGTCCCGCGGCGACTGCCTCGCACCGGTTACGCCATAGACAAAAGGCCCCCGCAGCAATTAAAAGTTGCGTGAAGCGGCCACGTGAGGAGCGACCAGATGCAATAAAGCGGTTAACTCCAAGGCCACGTAAACCAGTATACACGGCCCTCCAAAATATCCTGGCAATGATGCATTGCAGAAGCACATGTTTATTGGATTCTTGAAGGGGGCAATTGCGACACAGCGAAGATGGGACAACACCCCACCGCTTTAGCCTGTACGAGTTGGAAGCACTTGCCCCCCCCCCCCCCCCCTTCCCCATACGCCACATGAAGTCGCGTAGGTGGCCAGGCAGAAATGACGCCGTTATCGCATCCCACGACACATCATGGTAACGTGCGAGGCGCGCTGGGGGAACTAGAAGCAGTAAGGCTGACATAGTATCTACTACACGGTTTTCTAGAACGTCTACATCAGGACATACCTGTTCTATGTGGCTATAAAATGCAACGGCCGTACAGTAAAATGTAGGTGCGTTTAACACTTGTGGTCCGCGATTTAAGTGCACGCCCGGTAACATGTAAGCAATTTTTGTGCCAAGGAAATAGCAGGCGAGTTCACGCGCAGGACACTGATCACGCTGTAACAGGCTGAGCAGAAATCGCAGAGCAAGCAGCCGGCAGCGGACAGACACTGATGGGAACGCGAAACCGTGCATCGCGACAGCGTGGTTGCCCAAGCGCCGCGCGACAGACCAGTTCTGTACTGCCCGACCAGAAGGAACCAAGAAGGGACTGCAAGGACCTAGTAACCCGTAATGGTGGCTGTACAACATGGCAAACGTACCACACTCGGCCGCAAAATACTTACTGTGATAATTACCTTCTTTCTAATCGGGGTGAATCATCCCCTTAAACATCCTGAATATTTCGTCTTACATCTTCAAGAATTGAGAGCCACAAAGTCCGATATGCCATCATAGGTGTAATCAAGGCCTAAAATACGAAGAGAATCGCTCTTTTGAAGACGGTAGAGGTGACTTAGGCGTGTCTGTGGTGAACCAACGAACAAATAACATTTTGAAAAATTTAGCGTAGCACCTGAAATATTTCCCTACTCAGTGAAAATTTGAAGGCTGCTTGATAAGCTATCTGCATTCCTGAGATATAATGTGATGAGATCGGCGAAGGCTGTCACCTTCCCAACACCGCTACCAGGCAGTGGGAGACCGCATACGTAAGGGTCTCTCACTACTGAGCGCAGAAATGGCTCAAGGCTGAGCACCAAGAGTACTGGGATAGAGGGCACCCTTGACGAATACCACGAGTAACGGGAAATGGTGCACTTTCACGGCCATCAAGGAACAATGTACTTCGGATATTTGAATAGGCATTCCTAATAAGTTCAACAAAATGTGACGAAAAGCCGAACGAGGTCACTACATTAAATATGTAGCTATGTTAAAGGCGATTGAATGCCTTTTCTTGATGTAGTGAAACTAAGACCACGCGCTGACCTGGTCAGCGTGTATGTCATTATGTCACGCGTACCGAACAAAAGACTGTGCATTTCTCTGCCAGGGACTGAGCATGCCTGATGGTGTCCTATTAAGGAAGGCATCAGGCTTCCCAAGCGCCGGGTGACAACAGCTGTGAAGGTTTTGTAGTCAACGTTGAGAAGAGTGATTGGCCTCCATTACGTTGGACGAGCTGATGATGAATCGTGCCTAGGTATCAGCACAATACGACCGCTGCGAAAACTAGACGGGAATTCAAAGTTCTCAAAGCCGCGGCTGACAACATATACGAAAGTAGCACCATTATTTTGCCAGAACGTTAGATAAACCTCAACGGTAACCCGTCCGGCCCTGGGGCCGAGCCACGCTTCATGGAAGATAATGCTGCCTTCACTTCATCAGCTGATGGTCGTGCACAAAGACAGTCAGCTACCTCAGGTGGAACCTGAGGCAGCCCACTAAGCATTGTACGAAATCCTCGAGAGCCAGGACCTATTTGCATTGTCGTACGCGCCATATTTTAAAAATGCGTTACAAAGAGCAAATAATCACGCGTGGGAGGCGACGTAACAGGAAGAGTTCTTGGGGCCGCAGAACCGAATGCATTCGGATGTCTAAAAAGCGAGTTTCTTGGAAAGCGCAAAACTTCAGGGTGTGCGCACGGATTACGTCTGCATCGCCAAGCAGCAGCTGACAAAAACGACGCTGCGATGCGGCGTCGGAAACGCCTCCGTAGCTTACGCTGCCATGACCGCATCAACGGAGTCAGTTGACTGACCCGCAGCGCAATATGGAGCTTCGTGGCATTATGCGCCAGTTCTTCTAACATACGTCGTCTGCGTGCACGTCCTTCAACTGAACAATGTAGACGCTACTGCACCTTGAGCGCGTCCCATGACTCTGGGTCAGATCTAGAAACAGAGGCGCGCAAGACTCTTAACAAGAGCTCGAGCACGCGTCATGTACAACACGGATGTCTGGACGCCAAGAGAGAGAGATAAAACTTTATTATGTCCTTGATGGGGTTCAGGGGTGGCGAGGGTCGGGAGACTAACCCCCAATCCCCCCCTTCCTCAGACGGCGGCCAATCCTTGCTTTCTGGGGGCGTCTTCAGCCATCCGGACGGCCCAGAGCTGCTCCTCTGGGTCCAAGCTGAGCAGCAATGTCTCCAACTGCTCGGCCGTAGTTATGATGCGTGTGTTAGTGCGGGAGGTGTTGGCGGGTGAGGCTTTGGGGCATTGCCAGATATGATCGAGGTCAGCGCGGGCCTCGCACGCTTTGCAGAGTGGGGAGTATGCATCGGGGTACATGAGGTTGTAAAGCACGGGGCTCGGAAAAGTTCGTGTCTGAAGGAGTCGCCAAGTGGTAGATTTAGACTTATTCAGTGTTTTGTGTGCTGGGGGGTAGCGTAACTGCTCTCTGCGGTGGTGCAGAATTTCTCTGAACGTGACCATTCGGTCCCGCGCGTGACCGCGATGCAGAACAGAGGGCTGGTCGGGATCGGAAGGCGCAGGAGAAGGACGATGCGCCCGGTGTGCGAGAGCTCGGGCGGTATCGTGGGCGGCTTCGTTTCCAGCCAGACCCGAGTGACCAGGGGCCCAGATGATTTGCACGCGGCGTTGCCTTGAGGGAGGAGTGCCAGAGAGAATGTTTTGCGCTTGGGGTGCTATCAGTCCTCTTGTGTAGTTACGAATGGCCGTTTTTGAATCGCTGATGATGCAGTGTGCATTGGTAGCCGTGTAGGCCAAAGCGATGGCCGTTTCTTCTCCTACTTCGGGTTGCGTGGTGAATATTGATGCGGCCGCGGCGAGGCGGTACTGCGAACCCACGACTGCGACGAATGCCATGGCGTTTTGGTTGGGGTATTCTGCTGCGTCCACGTAGGTTATGTCAGCGGCTTGGTCGTAGCACTTTTGTAGTTGTTTAGCTCGTTCTGACGCCAAGAGTTTACTGATGAGGAAACAGGGAAGCGAATTTCAAGCATAACTGGTCTGGGATCCGAAATATAAACAGGGGATGAAGGTAAAGTTATCACATCACATCGGGTGGCATACTGAGCTAAATTGCTTGGCACATAGGCACTGTCTAACCTGCATGACAACGCGCCGCGTCGCCACGTCCAGGCAAATAAAGAACCGTGAAAAAGTCGATATGTATCCAGCAACGAAAAGTGCTGGACGAGGCGACGGAACTCCCGTGCGTTCCAATCAAAGCGACCCCAGCCCGGGCCTTGCACGTCTGCTCGCGTATCTAAGACGCAATTAAAATCCCCAACAATCACTACGTGACGACCGTCCAGGAAATACACGTCCAGATCAGGAAAAAAGCATTTGACAATGGTGTACGCAGGTCCATATATGCACAAAATCCGTATCCTAATGAAGATGGCACACAATCAAATGCCAATATCCGCCCTGTACCATCATAAAAGACATGATCTAGCAAGAGAGCTCTGTTCAAAATAATACAACTCGACTAGAGCGTGATGTCGCGAAGGAGAAACAAGTCTAGGTTGAAACTGCGTTTAAATGTAAGAACATGTACAATGATGAAAAAAAAAGTTTATTGCAAACACAGTACGTCACAATTTTTTGCGCGGGCCACGCTGATAATTTTGGGCTTCTTTTACAGGACTTCGGAACCCTTGTGCGTTTGATGAAATAGCGTTCAGGTTGTCAGCCATACTTAATTAAAAGTATACTTCTAATTAAATATATTTTAAAATATAAAGTATACATTTAAATAAGTATTGGTAATATATTACCAAAACTGACCTGGTCGTATTGTTAAAGTCGGCGCCCCGGGAACAATTCCAGAGGTTGTGCAGTACACTAGTCACTTCTCCGAGCTTCTCGAAGAAGGCCGAGGTTTTTTGGGCCGCTGTAACTCGGCGCGGCGATCTGGGGCGTCGTCCGAGCCAGAGGCTGACGCAAGGGCACGCTTTACGTCTCGTGGGGCCGCCATTTCTATGTCGAGTCCATCCAGGCTTGGCGAGAGTCCAACGCTGCTATCATCTCCGAGGCTGAAGCTGTTTTCTGATGAGTATGATGTCGGTAGCAATAGGGCGGCGGATTGATTTCATCACCGCCGACAACTTGGGCAGCCGGGGGCTCATTCAGATGTAATGGATGCGGCATTGTAGGCGATGCAGTTGAGGCACATGAGGCCACAGTAGCTTTCGTAGGTGTGTCGACTGTAATAATCACAGGGTCAGATGTTTTATCTGTGTTTAAAACCTCGGTGTGATCAGGACTGATGGTAGCAGCTGAGGTGGAGGCGCTATCGGCCGCAGCATGCGTGTCCTTCGCTTCTTGGAAGGCCAGCGAACATGGCGTGTTGGGATCCGCCACGTCACGTTTTTTTTTTTTTTTTTTTTTTTCAGTAGAGGAGGCCGGCGAACATGGCGCGTTGCGATCGCACGAGCTGCATGCCTCTTCTTTTTCATTTGCCGACGCTGGTTGATGCGGTGTCAGGGCAATTTCTTTGGTTACGGCGTCACGCGCAGTCGCAACCGCAGCTGACGCCGGTGGTAAGGGGGAAAGGCTCCAGCAGCAGCGTCCGAGTATGAACGCCGCACACGGCACGCCACCGTAGGGTGACCATCCCCGCAACGCCGACAAGGATGGTCACATCCGTCGCTTTCATGGCCATGAATACCACAACTACTGAACGCTGCGCTGAACTGTGTACGGTAGTGATCGCTAGAGCCGCACCGACGACACACGCGTTGCAAGCCGCGGTAGTCAAACGTCACACGATGACCATAAACCTGCAGGCAATTGGGGACCGGGGTTGTGGTACTCATTTCCATACGAACGACGCGGGTGCCCGTGAGCACGCCATGTCGTCCGCTCATAAGACCAGCGTTGACACAGAACCTTGCCGTATGGTGATAGTGCCTGGACGAGGACTTCATTCGGAACAAAGGAAGGCAAAAAGAGGCAGGTTACGTTGGTGACCTGCGGGCTGACGGGAACGACAGGACAACGCTCGCCACCGATGACAAGGCCGCCAGCATCGACGATTAGAGCCATAGAAACCATGCTCTTGACGGTGACTTGGAAGTTGAGGCCTCCCATGTGCTGAACGCAGTAGACCTCAGAGGCCAACTATTGAGGCCGTCGTGTCGATGACGGCGGCCTCGGGACCATTCCCAGTAGGCACAAGATCGAAGATTTGGGCCATGGCGTGAGAGGTGGACGTCCCCGACGTGGAATGCGCAGGGACGTCAGCACAAACTCCTGTTCCGTTCTTTTTCTTCTTTACACACAACCTACACTGAACACAACGGCTACGAAGCCAAGGAGATGAGGCAAAAATGTGTGTAAGGCACAGTTACACCAATTTTTTGCCTCATCCGTAGTTTCGTAGCATTTGTGTTCAGTGTAGCTTGTGTGTATAGCGAGGAATTTCGACCGGCAAAGCAGTGCCAGTAGGCGCAGCTCTGTGCGGCCTAAAAAAAAGATAAATCAAGACACAACCTTTATCTATGATGCCGGCTAATATGCATCTAATGCACACCAATGTTCTAATGGAGCACCTCAAGATATTTGACGGCTTTTTTGATTCCCTAATATTTATATTCGGGCTGCCCCATTCTCCATTCTCGGGCAACTAGATATGGGCCGCTGGGTATGTGCCCATTAGTTCTTGGCAAATCCTCCAGAATGGATATTGGCCACTGCGACTCAAGAGGTCTAAAATTTACATGTATTTAAAAAAAAGATGGTGGACTTCACCGATTCCTTCGGCTCTGAACTCATTTACTGTGACAGAAGCATTCTCCCACAGTTAAGACCACCATCTTGTTTGTTTCGGTTGCCTGCTTCTCCCTCAAATAATTGCGTTCACCGACTAGGGGTTACTAGTCAGATATTATAGGGAGGATGTTAGGGGGAAAGGGTGCAGTCACATAATAAGTTATAATTTAAAGTAAGAATTAAAAAAATATTATTTACAATACTTTAAAAGTAATTACATTTGTGTATCGTGCAGGAACAGTGTGGATTAGATACGTTGACATTTTTACGCAACTTCCTTTCTGTATAACACAGACATATTGTGCAATTCTATCTACCTACATGAGCACTCGAACTGCCTGTCTGTGTAGGCTATATTTAGTTAAAATGCATAAGTTTGTTTTTTTGGCTGTGGTTGAACATTTTTAGAACGACAGAAAGCTGAGCTAGTTGGTAAGGATTCACTATGCAAGAAAAGGTGAGGCGTGCAGACAAGACACAAGAGAAGTGGACAACACGAACGCAGACTATTATTTGAAGGGAGCACTGAGGCGAAAAAAGACAAGACTCACATGCGTAAGCTCTGGAATGCCTTAACAGTTATCTCTCACGTAGACCGGCACATGTACCCGATTGACATGTGGTGATACCATTCCAGAGCTTACGCAGATGAGCTTTGTCTTCTTTCTTTTCGCCTCAGTGCTCCCTTCAGTTGATAGTCGGCGTTCGTGTTGTCTACTTTTCTCTTGTGTCTGCACGCCTCACCTTTTCTTGAACATTTTGCTATTTAAAAGTATCTGATTCATATAATCGCGATGAGTCGTGTTTTTTTTTTTTGCTCATTTCGTGTAAAACTGTCGCATTTATTCGTTTCCATCGTTCAGAAGGACAACTTGCATGCTTCTACCTGACCAACATGACTGCACCGGGGCTTTCCAGATGACCTTGAAATTTGAGGTCTCCTTACAGCATTTTTTAAATTCAGTTCTGCAAATCAATATTTAGGCCGCAGGTGAGGAGGCAGTAGCTGGGTTAATTAAGGGTTTCATGCTTTTAAGGCTTGATGACTCGTTTTGAAAGTCCCGCCTGGGCCCTTCAAAAGACTGAGGGCGAAGCTTCTACTACAACTGATGATGATGATGATGTGGCTCATACCCACACTGGGGGATTGGCCAAGAATTGTGCACTGAAAAGCATCATACATCGTCTTCCTCATAACATCGCACTATCCGTCTCAACTGCACATCCTCCTGATTTGGGGGTTTAAATTCTGGCATAGTTTGTGAACAGTGTTGTCAACAAAAATCAGTTGTAAACTCCCGCTATGTTTATATGACTCACACGTCACACCTTGTATGTTGTGAAAATATACAATTGTACGTATAGCATTTATTTGTATATTGGTTAATGAACCGCTCACCAGACCGATGCACACCGAGTCGTCGACTGAACGGTGTTACGAGGACGGTGATGTTCGATGCTTCTTCAGCGAAGAATGATGAGTCGTATGCAGAGAAGTACGTTGCATATTTAAATACATTTAAAGCTTTTATACCGCTTGCACCGCAGGGCGACATACCCAGTAGCCCAAGAATGCGTAGCACAAATATAAGAAATTAAGAAATATCAAAAAAGCTCGTTGATTATGATGCGCTATTCGAATTAGGTGTGCTTTAGATATGCCTCAGCCAACATCGTGTGTGCGGGTTTTATTTGATTACGCAGAACAAAAGTGCGCTCACTGGCAACCAGGGGCGTAGCCAAGGGGAGGGGGCTTATGGGGCTTCAGCCCCCCCCCCCCCGAAATTTTTTCGTGCTGTCTATGCACCGCCCACCAAAGCAATCCCCGGTGCCGGAAATCATTCTGAATTTTGTCTAGAATGTCTTTTTCACGCTCGAAAAGACATTTCACCACGAACATTGCGAACTCGGGCTGGATTTCGCGGCACCGCCCATGCACCGGAAGTCACATAACGCAAGCAGCCCCATCCGAGCACAAAGTTTTAAGGGCGTTTTGATGGCGAACGGGCTCGCCGCGGCATCTTGCGGAGGCCGCGGAATTTACGGAGCGCATGGAGGTCAATTCCGAAATTTATGGGTATAAAGTTGTCATAAACTTTTGATGTGAAAGGTGCATTGACATTTCCAAAGTTGTGCTTTAGATCTTCAATTGCGGAACTTTGTGGGTTAATGTTCGTATTAATCTTGAACGCCAAAGGTGCATTGACTTTTCTAAAGCCTTACATTGGACCATACAATGAGACAAGCTAAATAAACACGCTATCAGACAAGTTGACAAAGCCAGAAGCGAGGTCCGATGAGATGAAGCGTTGTGGTGGTTCATTTGTGCCGTCCTGACACATAAAGAAATGTCATTTTCTTTTCACCTACGCCAAAGCATCCATATCAAGAAACCAAAGCCAGCCAAGGTAACTACGTTCTTATTTATTTTTTTTTACTTCGACTTTTATTCGCGAGGATACATTGAGCCTCTTAAATTTTTTGTCCTCCCTCCCCTACTCGCGGGCTGTCAGAGCTAGCCAGAGCGCATGCGTTTTTCTCGTGTAGCTCTGACCACCGCGCGGTGCACTTCGGTGCGCATTCGCTTTTCCCTGGCCGAGTGGATCTTCGCCTGGCAGAGTTTTGGGCACTTTCTGGCTAGCATACGATAAAAAGAAACTATCGTCGCTCGCCGCCATCACGGTGGGGACTCGACGAATTGCACCGCGTTCGCTTGAGCGCAACCTCTCCGGAAAGTCTTGTCTAGCCAGTGTAGGATACCGAGCACTATGCGTATGGTTCTCGGTGGACTAAGCGTCTCACGTTTTCTTCGATATTCCTTCGGTAGCCACATTAGGTGCCCAAAGTAGGCATTCGATTGTGGCCAACATACTTTGCGCTTTTTCATTTCGGTGCCCCGGCCACACAAAAGAAAAAATAAATACATTGTTGTGGCGCAGCGAATTGTCACATAGTGAAAGTTCGAATTTGTTACTACATTTGCGGACAGTAATGGACCACGGAACGCTTCAGTTACCGGTTACTCTTATTATATAGTATTGCGACAGCAATTGTATAGACACTCCAGGCCCATTCCTGGCGTCGCCGTCGCCCTCATGTTTCAGTCCAAGGGCGATAACATCAGGACCGCGCACCGCATGCTGTATGTGCGAGTGAAAGCGTAGGGAGGGAGGGAGGGGGGTGGAATGGGTGAGACGACGATGGTGGCTGTCTTGTGTGCGCAAAGGAGAAAAGCGGGGAGGAAGCGTGCCACCTTCCATCGAGCGCGACACGTCGGGGGGAGTGGATGGAATGGGGGCGGGATCTAGGATTCTGATGGATCTGATTGCGCAACATGTTTTTGCCTTGTTTGACGCATTATATACTGAGACTTTTTTAGATACGTAGATTTATTGGAGACTTATACGTATATTTAAACATCTTGTTGCGAGGTTTTGTGTATACGTGCAGTGAACTTTGTTTCCAGTGACACTTTTTTTGCCTTTTATCAAGCTGTATCTTCACATTTGTATATTCCATTGCATCTTCGCATTTCTGACGTACGAAGGAGAGTAAAATGAAAGTGATCCAACCAGGCCCGCGCAATAATGGTTCGGTTCATTATCTGCGAGGCATGCGTGTAGCACACAGGCATCTCTCATTTACAAAAGTGATCCGCAGGTGTGGGGATAAATTTTTTTATTGCTATCATACACTGGGTTGAACATGGTTGCGTGACGTAATGGACGCTCCAGAAGTTGAGCAGCGTGGTGTCCTGAGGTTTTTGACAGCTGAAGGTATTTCCCAAAAGAAATTAGTCGCCGTATGGCTGCCGTGTACGTTGAACGTTGCACTTCATTGGCCACTGTGAAGCGTTCGAGCAAACGGTTCAAAGAAGGACGTCAAACTTGCAAAGACGATTCAAGGCCGGGCCAAAGCCATCGTGCAATCATCCCTAACAAAATTGCATAGCTTGATGAGCTGATAAGGCAAGAACGGAGGATAAGCATCGATGAACTGGGAGAACGTGTAAACATCAGTCACGGTTCGGTTCACACCATAATTCATGAACATCTAGGTTATCGGCTCTTGTGTGTGCAATGGTTGCCCAATATTTTTGAACTACCGCTAGAAGACAGAAGTTCAGCGCTGCCTTGACTCATCTGATCCGGTATCACAATAAGGGTGACGACTTGTCTCCAACTGGGATCGGGGACGAGCCATGGTGCCACTTCTACGAGCCTAAAACATTCGAATTCACCACTCCAAGAAAGGAAAGGCCGTCATTTCCGCCGGAAAGGTGTTGTTGACTTTTCTTTCTCGATCTTCAGAGGCCATTATGGATAGAATTTGCTAAATCTTGAGAGGTTATCAATTCTTTTCGTTATTGTGAAACGCCAGATCGGCTGCGTGTCACAATCAAGAACACACTACGTGGAAAATTGACGAATGGGGTCATCTTGTTCCACGACAATGCCGTCCTCACGTCACTGATGTGGTTAATACACAACTGGCAATGTTCAAGTGGGAAACGCTGGAACATCCGCCATACAGCTCAGACCTGTCGACTTGAGACTTCCACATTTTTGGGCAACAAAAAAAAAAAAAAAACAGCTCAAGGGAACCAGATTCGTGTCGGACGATGACGTGAAAGAGTCAGTTGCAGACTTTTTGAAGCAGCAACCCAAGGAATTGACTGAGACTGGAATCACGAGACCTCGTTAAACAACGGTACAAATGTCTAAATAATCATGGAGACTGCTTTTAAATAAAGTACCCCGTTTGTCATATATACGCATTGGCTGACTTTCATTTGACTCGCCCTCGTATATTTTGCAGAACTTCGGTTTTTTATACGGGCTCTCTGTTGCGGCTATAATTTCAGTGCAATTACTCACGATACACGACCGGTGACAGCTGCTCCTGCGTAATACGTTTGAACAAATGACAGCGTCATTGACATTTTTCACTGGCTGTTGCATATATGTACAAGAATCTAAACAAGGTTCTTGAACGACAGTTTCATTACAATATTTGTTCTCAGCTTGTTAATTTCATGTCCTTTACATTTTTCATAGCAGCGACATGCACTGCTTTGCTGGTTTCGAACTGATATAGTTCTAAAGATCGTGTGATACTTTCTTTACTTATTAAATAGAGAAAAAACATGTCAGCATTGACACCAGTTATTTTGGGCGCAATTTATGGCACATACAAGCATATTCTACATATTTTACTTGTTTTGACAGCGTGTAGCGTTCAAGAATTCGTTTGCAGCATCTTTAGCAATGGAAATGCAGTTATTATTCATGTATTTGATCCCCGGATAAATCGTTTAAGAGGAAGCTTGAGCTAGCGCCCAACTCCAACGCGGCCTATTCAAATACATGTAAAACGCAGAAACGCTTTTCCGGGGTAACCCCAGGATTGCTTTTAATGAAATTTGTTGCATTTGAGAGAGAAAGTTAAATTCTAGTGTCTGTTGGAAGCGGAATTTCGGTTTACGGAATTTCGATTTTGAAAAACTCGGAAGTTCAAGAAAAAAAAATAGAAGCACGTCGTTTACAAACTAATAGCTCTGCAGCAAGCACATATATCGCTGTTAAGTAAACGGCATCTATTATAACAGTAAAATCGGACAAACTTGGTGTGTCATTTCGCATCTTACGTGAATTGGTTACGTTGTGTACAAGGATTCTGCGAAACCCGTATTTTCATAATGCTAAATTTCTTGAGATTCATGTGTAGCATAGCAATTTTGTCCGCTGTAGATGCACTATTAGGTGCAATTCACAGAATTGTGATATTTTTCATTGCTGAGTTAGTTTTAAACTTGGTTTCGTTTTCTAAAAATTTGCGATCTTCGTCAATCTTTAATAAAGAATTGACTACCTAAATGAAAAATTCGAAACCAGCAGTCACTAGAATTTAAATTTTTGTTTTAAATGCAGCAAACCTCGTCAAATTTGGTGCATTGGTTGCCGAGAAAAACGTATTCTCCTTCTACATGTATTTAGATAACGAGCACTCGAGCTAAAGCTTCCTTTAGGAGACCGAGCTGCAGTGTGAGCCCCCCCTCCCCCCGAACGAAATTTCTGGCTACGCCACTGCTGGCACAATTTTGTTCGTCATAACTCCGGATTGTGCTAAAGGCTGGGTCATCCGGCAATTTTTTTGCTGCCGTTCCCTCTCCACAAATGGCACATACCCCGCGAGAGGGATCAGCCAAGAATTTAGTACATACATGCAATTGCTTGTGCGCTCCAGGCAAAGAAAGTTTCGCTTTGAAACGCAGAAGAGCGGGTTCACGACCGCTTGACTACTTGGCGCGAAGAAGCCAAACCAGTTTGCACACATAAATGCTAAACGCACAGTGGACGCAGACTCCCACCGTTGGGGCTTTTTCAAATTTCAAGGTCTATAATCTTGGGCAAAGCGCGTTCATGCACCGCGTGGGCGGATGGACAGTCCGGCCGCCTGCGTCCAACTGTCCGAGGCGCCCTCAACTTAAACCAAGCCGCAACATCGGCGTGGAAAACAGCGACGTTGTCCAGCGAAGTACGAGTGGCAGGAGATTGGGACCGTTGCGCCACTGCATATTTCTCGCACCTGTCGATGTAGTGATAACGTGGTAGCCTGGCGAATCTCGAGTTCAAATTTTAGGCCAAATTTGCGGTATGTGTTATTTCCGGATGTCAGTTATTGTTTCGGCTTCCTGTGACTTCATTTTTAAACCAGATACATTAATAAGGAACAAATCCTATAACGAACACTTCTTGCACTAAGCGGGCTCACAAATATGTCGCTTATGGAGTTGGTTCATTTTTTTCAGCTTATTCTCAGCAGTTAACGGCGCTGAAGCTACTGAGACGCTGAACTTCAAGTTGCCATCTAACATCTAGAGGACAAAAAAA
The DNA here is from genome assembly GCF_023375885.2 of Dermacentor andersoni. Classification (NCBI taxonomy): domain Eukaryota; kingdom Metazoa; phylum Arthropoda; class Arachnida; order Ixodida; family Ixodidae; genus Dermacentor; species Dermacentor andersoni. Next base: position 229,022,940 of record NC_092814.1, read on the forward strand.
TTCGGGTTGAACTCGTCTGTGATGACTATCCAAGTATACGAATAACATTCTTTCGAGATTAAATTCATTTTCTTGTACACTGAATAGCCGGGAACTTTCGCTGCTTCATCTAGCGACGCGCCGGCGATGTCCGGGCGTGGCATCCGAGATTTGTGGCACCCAGGTACGTGCGAATATAGAATTAATCCCTGCCTCCCAGCTAACATTCGTGGCACTTTCAAAAAAAGAAATGTGTCAACAACCTCCTTGAGAAAGCTTCAGCCTGGCGTACGTGTTCACTGCGAGTCGAAAAGCAATTTCTGCGGCACTGGTGGACTCTATTTTCCCAGATCCTTTGTATCGTGCACCTTATTTAAGCCGACCTTATCATGATGTACTTAAGCGCGTCCGAAAAATGTGTGTACCTCCTGGAGTAAAAACATTTTTCTTTAAATTACATTCGGAAATACTCCGTTAAAACTTGGTTGAATTCGAGGAGTTGCTTTGTGCCGTGGTCAACAAACTGTCGGCTCTGTCCACGTGCCGAAACCATAGATCACTGCTTCATAGACTGTAGGGACGCTGTATTTTTTGGGACATTCTACAACGGACGGTTAAAAAAGGACATTGACATGACTCCATATACACTTAGGTTTCTACCGCTTAAGGTTGCGGGTGGTCCTCCCTATGACATGTTCATAGTACTTGGTTTACATTGCCTATGGAGAAGTAGACTGTGTGATCGCCATGCCGAAAGCCCGCGATCTACAAAGTCCTTCTTTCGCGAAAGTGCTGCTTATGTAAGAAGTGTGTACGCTGCGCAGAAACCTCCGCCAGACTCGATGCACTTGTTGGATGCATGTGTGTATTTGCCTGAGTTTTAGGTGTGTAGTTGTGTCCCCTTTGTAATACACCTTCAGTTTTCTTTTCCATGTAATAAAGAAAAAAAAAACATTCGTGGCACAGCGGGCTAAAGCGTCGGCCTGCTGTGATTGAAGAACCTGTGTGACGTGGTTTCGATTCTGGCCAGCATCGGATATATTTTAAAGAATTTTTTTTTTCACTGAGGAGCGCCGTGAACGAAGTTCACGGCGCCGTGAACACTTTTAGGCTGCACTATCTTCGGTATCGACCCATATTTTTGGTTTGGTAGACAAAAAAAAAACTGGTCTAGCAACGTCAAGAATTCTGTTGTCATTAGAAGGAAATGAGCGGCTTATTCCTTCCTTGCGTCGGGATCATGTGACCGTATGTTTTCTTGCCGCTTCGTCACAGATGTAGAAAGCATTGGTCCAAGCTACCGGGGACGATCGATGGTGGCATATGGCATCTTTTGGGGAGTGGGCATCGCCGTGCTGGCTGGCCTGGCTGCCGTTGTACCAGGATGGAAGGCCCAGCTGGCTGTCTTCGCTACCATGTATGCACTGCCACTGCTGCTCTGGAGGTGAGCCGCCGATGATCCCCTCGGGCGCTGACAAAGGCCTTTGGCTCAGCTCCACAGCCACGGTGTGCTAGGGGGAATTTAGTTCACGAGAATCGAGCTGCTTTCGAGTGTTAGGTGAAGTTTCAAGTGCAGATAATTTGTTTTGGTTTAAAAACCTACAGGCTCAAGTCTAATAGCTTACTTTACACAAGATTCTTTAACATTAAACATGTAAAGTATTTCATTATTGTGTAAAACCTGACACACTCATGGTGATAATCGCGAACTATGCCAGCAAATGACACTCGTAATTTTTTGAAGCATGTTCTGTGTAGTAACTTACGATTGCACAATATACGCTTGCTCACCTCTAACCTCTATTTGTGGTTGATTGAGCTATGTCATTTGTGAATGTGCTGCTTAGTTCTTCGTTGCTTTAAGTATGGCTTTCCTTCCAATTTTCTAAACCTTACACTTGTAATTTTGGCTATTTCCCTCTACTTGATCTTCAGCCAGCAGTGTGTAAAAATTAAGACTACATAATGGAATAATTGTGTAATTAAAAATTAAATTAGTAAACGTAAAGCATCGAACATGCATAGCGACAGGACAACGTATAAAAGCTACTGTTCACTAAATTTTAATTATACAGTGGGGCAGGTGTTAAACTTGAGCACTCGATGTACAGCAATATTAGGCATTCAAACATTAAGTTGTTACCCTGGTTGTCGTAGGAACAACTAAAGTATCTGTTATGAGCTAGTTCGCATTCACCACCATACTGCTGATCTTATACAAATTATGTCGTGCGGATTTTAAAGTTTAGCTAGATGCGCTAGCACATCTCGTTTATTATTTGTAATGCGCACTTGTTCATAGTGAGTAGTTTAAGGCACTCCACTAATCACTAAGACAATAATGAAGTTCGAACTTTCTAATGCTGGAAGGCCTCCATGCTCTGCTCTTAAAGGTAAGGACTTCGTACTTCAATGTCAATCCTTATCTTGTTCACTGCTTATCGTAGGGCTTAGCAGAGCAATCGCCTTTGCATGTTAACCATGGCGTCGATGCATGTGTCTAACCGCAGGTGATAGTTCGTGTGCCTTCCAGAGAGTCTACATAACTCCGAAAATAAACGCTTGGAGACATGCGACTTAAGAGGAAGCTTTAGCTCGGGCCCAACTCCTACGCGGCCTATTCAAATACATGTAAAACGCAAAAACGTTTTTATGAGATAACCCCTGGACCGATTTTGATGAAATGTGTTGCATTTGAAAGAGAACGCTAAATTCTAGTGACTGTTGGAAGCGGAATTTCGATTTAGGGCTTGAATTTTCTTAAAACTATTTTCAAATGTTTGACCTTTTGAAAAAAATAGAAGCACGAAGTTTACAAATTCATTGCTCTGCATCAAGAAATGATATCGCGATTCTGTAAACGGCATCCATTAGATCATTCAAAGCGGACAAATTCAATATGTCATTTTACATCTTACGTGAATTTGTTGCGTTGGTTACAACGGTTTCACAAAAGTTGTATTTCCCTATGATTAAATTTTTTTTTATATTCATGTGTAACATATCAATTTTGTCCGCTTTAGATGTACTATTTGCTGCAATTCACAGAATTGTATTATCATTTTCAGTGGTTGAGTAACAGAGTTGTAAACTTGATAGTTTCGTTTTTTGAAAAAGTTCGATTTTCGCCAATTTTTAATAAAAAATTGACGACCTAACTCAAAAATTTGAAACTAACAGTCACTAGATCTTAAGTTTTTCTTTTAAATGCAACAAACCTCGTCAAATTTGGTGCAGTGGTTGCCGAGAAAAACGAATTCTCCTTTTACATGTATTTAGATAGGAGCACTCGAGCTAAAGCTTCCTCAGGAAGACCGGGCTCACCTGGGTGCGGTCGAAACTTACTCATAATGTGCAGTATGTCGTAAGACGAGAATGCAGCGTACGTATCACGCAGGGTCAGAACGCACAGGTCTATCGTGAAAGGAAAATGAAATACACAGCAGAAATGACCCGCATCGACATTTCTTTAGATATCGCAGCACCGTATGCGCGCATGACCTTCTACATGATGCGAAATATTTCAGTTTCTTCTAATGAGCGAACGTCTCCACCCAAAGGAAATGTGTAAATTACCGATCCCCTATAGGTAGTTTTTCGCAAACTTTGTTTCTCGGAAATTTTTCGCCGAATTCTGAAAGATGTGGGGTCGTGTCATGACGATGGCTAGGACATATTTTCTTCAGGCATTCGTGCAAAATTTAGTAACTAATCTTAGGTCTCAGTCGCATGCGCACATGCGCAGCAACGCACGCATGCGCGCCCTCGCATTCTAAACTTGCCGCCCGCGCGTTGTCTTTTATGGCAGAACTTGAGATGCAGTCTTTCGTTAAGTGCGATTTGTTCGAGAACAGTGCTGAAGTATGGACTTTTGGGTGTTCCGTGGCGGTGCCACTGGTCGCAAGTCTCTCCTCTTTAGCTGTGCATCATGCGAGCTCATATTTCGTAGAGCGTGCAGTCCGAGCTGTTCCCACGCACATTACTGCAAAACAACCGAAATTTTAATTTCAGTGTCTAACAGCTTTATTGAAGTATGGTCTGAAATTTCGGTCACTTTTGTTATCTCTAGAAATCTAACATTTTTCTTGTTCTGAAGACGCAATGTTTTAAGTCTGCAATAAATGTACTGAAGCAATAAAGTAACGGCATGAATTTGCCTCTGGAAGGGATATGTATTAAAAGCACACCCAAAAGAGTTCACTGGTACGTTATCAGCAGTTCACATGTTAAAACGGTTTATTTAACCACGCTATCGTGGTTAATTGACCTGGCTTTTGACCTGGCTTTTGTCCAGGCGGTGGCAGCGTCAAGTCAATCATAATCTCTTCCCTTCAAGAAGCTTCGCGCTGACGGAAAGAAAGTTAATGTACAAATATTGATTCCACATGATATCTGGTGCATGAAATTGAAACTTACGGCAGATCCGACGTACTTGCTGGAATATACGTTAACGGAAGCTTTCAATTTCGATTAAATGATGTTACAATACACATGTGGCCAATTGCATTTTATTTTGAACTTTTGCAATTGTCCACACTTTCTCCGTAAAAGCAAGCACAAGCTCATGGCCTCATGGTATGCGATGAAGAGGCAAAGAAATGTTCACTTTCGAATGTTCACCTACGTCAATGGCATGCGCGCCCTTTATGATGGGCGAAAGACGTGTTTACTATCGTTGGCGTTATTCGCTAACTTGTATATACCGTTAAAAAGTTCGTAGTGCGAATGAACCCTAATATTTAGCCCCGTCAACCGGAATGCCACGGTTACAGCGTGTCGTTGTTTACATTCATCGTTCGTACCGCCTACTCCTCCACCTCCTCCTCCACAACTTCTATCAGGTACATAGTGGAGTCTCCCAAGTGGCTCTTGACAGTTGGAAAGTACAAGGAGGCGGAAGAAGCCATCAGGAAGATCGCCAAGATAAATAACATCAAACATATTGAAGACGAAGACCTCGCTAAGCTGAAGAATCAGTACAAGGAGGTATGGCCAACATTACTAACTTCGTCTTATTTAACCCCGCAGGGGCGTCTGCGTGAGCAGGTGTTTGTTGGGTTGCTACACCACGTACCCGAGAACGTGAGGGTTGCACCCTCTCGCGTGTAGCCATGCGTGGCTTAGCTGTGTCTGCAGAAACTGGAACCCTGGGGGTTCAGCTGATGCGGTTCGCATCTTTAAGGTCCCCCGGCGGAGGCAACACACCTTTGGCCTCTGCTTCACATAAAGGGCGCCTGCGGACTGACCCACCTGGAGAAAATCGGCAGTCACCTTTTCCTGTCCTGCTCTTCAACCTTCGTATTTCTCTCTCACTTTCAATCTTTCCTGTCTTGTAATCCCTTCCTTTTACTTCCGATTTTCTGGTCGGCAAGGGTTAACCTAGTGTAATATATCCAGTCTTGGGTATATGAATATAAGACGTTACAATGGCGATGCATGGCTGGCGTCTGCAGGTATTCTTCGGTACGCCCACTGAAAGGAGGGCCAGCGAAGCAACTTTACGGTTATTTTTGAAAAAAAACGAAGACACGTTCCCAAAGTAACATGCCCCTCACAGTGAAGACAACACAACCTTAAGTAAAGTATCGCATTTCCTAGCATCTAAACTCCTTGCAAACTCGATTGGATCTGGTTACAAATCCTTAAAGATGACAAGCGGAGACCTCGATATCGTCCTCTGACAGATATAACAAGTTGAAAAGCTCGCTTAACTCACCAGTATCGGTGACATTAACATGACAATCTCTGCACATCGATTACCCAACACAAGCAGGGGAGTAATATCAGATTTCTTGAACCTTAGTGACGAAGAGCTTTGAAGGATTCCAAGAGGAAAACGTAATTAAGGTACAAAGAATAACACTCCGGCGAGATGACCAACAGATCTCCACGAAACACGCGACTCACATATGGTACCAGTGCTGTCGCCAGTTCACTTGACGCAGGATATTTGAAGATCAACGTCAGGCCATACATACCGAACCCGATGCCGTGCTTGAAGTGCCAGAGGTTCGGGCATGAATCAAAATTCTCGTAGAATCAAATAAATATGCGCGAAGTGTAGTGCCAACGACCATACTGCTGACAACTGCAATGCTCCCACGCAATGTGTCAATTGCAAAGGGAGACCATCCAGCTTACTCATGGAGCTTCCCTTGTTGGAAGAAAGAAAAAGAAATCATTGCAATCACTTTAAAACAAAAACAAAAATTCATTCGATGAAGCGAGGAAGAGGCTAGAGCACTCACCTCAAATAAGTTGTGCCGGTGCGGCGTGGTAGGTGGCAGTACCATATCTGTTTCAGGGGTCGATAGGGTTCACGCACGGCGTTCCTGTAGAAACTCAATGTGCCCTCTTGTGGCAGCAGCCAGTGCTGTTTCATGATCGAAGACGGGCCGGCAGACAGCGGTAGGGCCCGAAGCTGAACTGAACTCCACAACTCCACTGCCCGAGACGCGCGTCTTGGCGCCTGGCTCTCGATGATCCAGCGCCTCGGAGAAGGCGCTCGAGGTTGACCCTTAAACCGCGGCGTCATCGACGCCAAAAGATCCGCGCTCCCTGGCGCTCACTAAGGGCAAACTTTTTGTAACTGCGTTTCAAGAGGGACCGGTAACCTGAACAGTTACAGCTCTCGCAAATAGTAAAACTCCTTTAGCACATGTCAAGTACAACTTTTGAGCTTCTACATATAAATTAACATTCTCAATTCCATCACTATGGCTTTTAGCATATATTGGAAATGCAGAGGGCTGATTCACAATTTATGTAACATAGTAAACTTCTCACCTGCAGCATATTGCCTACAAGAAACAAACCTAGGCCCTAAAAATAGTCAATTGCTCAAACGTATTACTGCTGTGTTAAGGGCCGGGAACATTCCAGCCATTTGTTAGGAGTCGCTACACTTGTACAAGGCGGTACTCCTACCCGTAGTGACCACTTCAACACTACTTTTGAGACCGTAGCCGTCACTGTTTTATCGTATAAAACTGTCACCATCTGGTCCATTTACATTTCGCCTCATAACCACGGTACACTTACAGAACTGGAAAATTTAATAAATGGTTGCCCGAGCCTTTTCTTTTAGTGGAAGATTTTAATGTCCATTGTACACTTTGGGGCAGAGGTAGAACTGACCAATGAGCGTAGCTTATTGAATATTTTATTTCATCTAATATTTATCTTTTAAACTCAGGTGCGCCAACCTATTCTACTTAACAGTTTTAGTTGCCTGGACTTTTTGCTCACCATGTGCATTTACTGATTTTAAATGGGAAGTTCTGGACACCCTATATGGCAGCAATCATTTGCCTGCGATCATCAAACCCGCATCATCACTACCCATTATAATTTTAAACCGTGGCGCTGAAAAACACATCTTGATGATTTGCCTCTTTTTATAGAACATGCAAAACTCGAAGACTTTTCAAGTGAGCTAATCGCTGTCGAAATTTTAAAGTTCACTACGGTTTTAATTTCAGTGGCAGTAAAGGTAATACATCAAGCATCCAGCCTTGTGCGCAAAAATCTTAATCCCTGGTGGACACCTGAGTCAACAAAAGCTAAAACACAACAAAATAGCACCTGGATAATCTTGCGAAGAAACCCGACCTATACCAAGCTCCTTGGCTTTAAACAGGCCAAAGCCAAACCACGATTTATTCGAAGGCAGGCGGAAAAATCGCCGTGGAAGAAATGGATATCATCAATAAACAGTTCAGTCACATCAAAACGAATGCGGGGACAGGTGAAGTTTAGCGGAGCTTACTCATCTTAAACAATACCGTTACTTACAAAAGCCCAGGCACACAAACACAACAGGCTCACTTACTTTGCGAACACTTTTATCCAGCTCGGTAAACTGTTCAAAAGAATTTTCAAACTAGACAGTCTGCTGAGAAAAAGAAGCTGCCTACTACTGACGATTCGAATGAATTATATATCCCCCTTACACTGCTCCGCGTTCGCTGTGCAGGTAAAAAAAAAAATCGGCGATTACGATACTATCTACTGCGAAATTCGAGCGCAGCTCTATACATGTTTTATGTCGATATTTACTGGCTGGCGTGGAAAATCTGTCTCGTGACGTGCATTGCAAACAAAGCGAAGTGTGGCGCGACTGCTTCGCTAATCTGGAGGACGCGAGAGCCAGCACGTGGCCGTCGCGTGCGCGCGATTCACAGCAGCCGCCACCGCCGCCGCCGGACCTTACTGACGAGGCGCGCTACTTTGGCGCCATCCCGTAGCGATCGTCTTGGCACTACGCTTTCAATCTCACGCTTTCACCATACCTTCCTCCTCCCCTTTCCGCCTCATGGTTCCGCTGCACCCTCCTCCACCACTTTTCTCCTCGCGTCTTTCATCCCGCGCTGCGCTCCGCGTTCGCTTTCATCTTTCGCTGGGCTCATTCGTTCGGTTACGCCTACGCTCACCGCAGGAACGGGTGCCTAAGAGCTCCACTCTAAAACAGGTCACGACCGCACTCACTACTCCATGCTGGCACACCTATCCCAAACACCTGTAGAGGTTCTGGAATTTTTCTATGCAGTCCGAGAATCTGGAATAATGCCGAAAGAATGGAAGAAAGCAATAGTTTCATTTCTTAAAAGCTGGTAAATCTCCAACATCCGCAAGCAGCTACAGGGCCATTGCCCTGACGAGCTATCTGGCAAAATCATACGCAAGCATTATTAGTATAAGGCTCTCATTTATTTCAGAATCAAGAAACCTAATAGACCCTCACCATTGCGCATATAAAAAGCCTTGCTCAACCACTCATCTTGTCCGACTAGAATATGAAATTCGATATGCATTTTTACACAGGCAACATTGTCTTGCAGTTTTCTTTGATTTATAAAAAGCCTATGACATCGCGTGGACATAGGGAATTTTAAGAGGTCTAGCTGACCTCGGGATCTGTGGTAAAATGCTGAAATGCCTAGCTGATTTCATGTCTGATAGAACATTTCAGGCACGTCCCGGCACAGTACCGTCACATAAATTTACAGAAGGAAATGGAGTTACGCAAGGCTGTGTTCTAAGCACGACACTTTTCATAAGTACAAACTCTGTTAATAAGGTTATACCGTCGTCCGTTATGCGCTCTGTATACCTCGACGATCTGCTAGTGGGTTGCCGCGCCTCAAGTTTGGTAAACGGTGAGGCAGCTTCCAATCGCAATAAATAACCTTGCACAATGCTATCAAAAATGGCTTGCACTTCTCGGCTCAGAAAAGCTACTGTATTCTATCAGAAACGAGAGCTACACTGCTACCCAGTCCTGAAATTGGAGAACTCCACACTGCCAGCCAAACAAGATTATAAATATTTAGGAGTGACCTTCGACACAAAACTAAACTTCCTAGCCCACATAAACAGCATAAATTAAGGCAATTAAAGCGTTGAATAACCTCAACGTGTCGTCTCATAAGCCCTGGGGTTCCGATCGAACGTGTTTCTTACATACATCACCGGCCTGTTGTGTGTATTCGTCTAGACTACCGTTGTATAGGTTATGGCTCAACCAGGAAGTCTTGCCTTTGACGACTTCATCCGGTATATCATCTCCGACTGGCAAGTCGTGCTTACAGAACATCACCTGTCCAAAGTCTATACGTTGACTGCATTGAGCCTCCCTTACAGCAGCGCAGGGCGTACTCACTTTTTTCTACGTACTCAAAATTCAGTCACCACCGCAACACAAGCTACAACATCGTGACGCAGTGCAACTCATACTTGCACTATACAAATATACCAAACATGATTAGGCCGCTTATCTTGCGATGTGAGCAATACTGTCGAGATTGTGATATTCTTCATGATGTCCTCCAGGTTGCTAAAGAGCCACTACAATTGTCCCAGGTGTGCGACTTTATAAAGCAATGTGATTGGACATGGATACATATAAAGAAAAGAGACGCCCCTCAAGAACACATCATACAAGATTTCCGCGCTCTTCAGAACGAATGTAAAAACAGAATTCTACAGATTGGTCTAAAACACCAAAACATGTGGGTGTGGTGGCCGTAACGAAAAATTGGGGTAAATGTACTCGATTGCCACAGTATGGCTGAGTTTTCCTTGAAGTTTATGCTATATGGTCTGTAGTTAAAAAAAATTATCACTGACAAGGACAAAACTGCTGTCATATACACCGATTCCTTAAATGCACTGAAGGCTCTACATCTGAAATCCGAGTGTGAATCTCTGCTGGGTGATATTTTACATAGTTTCAAACAAATACGGGTGATGTTGGAATACCGGGTCATGAAGCGGCAGATAGATCCGCATCCGTGACAGCTTACAAAGGCATGTAACGCAATACTTTCATATGGACAAAGTATCCGAGCGATTCGTAAGGCCTTAATGGCAAAATGGCAGCACGAATTGGAATATTGTGCAAAAGAGGTACATCTTACTAAACCTGTACTAGACGAGTGGGACTCATGCAATCACTACGAACACTTTATGGAAGTAGCTTGATGCCGACTAAGCATTGGGCACGCACACCTGTCAATTTTTTTGCTTAGAAAAGAAGACCCACCAACATGCGAGAAGTGGCAAGAACTGCTAACAGTCATGCACATTTTACTGACATGTACACATGTTAAATCATACAGACAAAAACTTCGACCGTGGCGGCCGCATTTCGATGGGGGTAGAAATGCAAAAGCGCCTTTGTACCTTGCATTGAGTGCGCGTTAAAGAACCCTAGGTGGTCAAAATTAACCCGGAGTCCCCCACTACGGCGTGTCTCATCATATCGTGGTTTTGGCACGTAAAACCCCACAATATTTTTTTTAACAACCGTGAAAATGGTTGTCCTCAGTTTTCGTTCTTCGCTTCTTTATAGAATGGAAGCCTTTTAACATTTCATCGCTGTGAAAGCAGCGCTTATAAAGATACGCCCTAAGAGTCTCAAAGTAATGCAACTGCATTAATAATGGCAACATTTTGGAATTAAGCTGACGCCCATTGTTAATTTTTGCTATTCGTTCTAATAATATATGCTGCTAGCGCAACCATTACCATCTGCATTTGTGAGCGCGTTATGCAGCGGTGTTCGAGCGTAGAGGCTCTTTCTAAAGTTCTTCTGGTGACACGAAGATCGCTCATTATTCAAACTGACTTTTGTTGGCTACGAAACCTTGAACTTCAGAATCTTTGGAAGTGAAGTGCGCGTTCAAAAGCAAGGTGAACTTCAGTGAATCGTCAATAGTAACGAAGCAAAAAGAAAGCAAAAGGTTTTTATTACTTCTGGGCTGCAATGCTGTCTCGCCGACAGTCTGAGTGTGCAAATGACATCCATCTCGTGAAAACTCGAGCTTACACGGAAAATGTACATTGTTTGTTCAAAAACATTAAAATATTTTGGTTGTGTTAACATGACATAAGCAGGCGAAGTAGTGTAGGTTCAGGGATTGCTTGATCATTTCGCACTCATGCAGCTGCTTTTATGCATTCGCTTTGCAGCAACATGGGAATCGGAAAGCCACAGCCTGCGCTGGAATCCTGGCCATGTGCAATTCAAGAACGATGATCATATTTACGCTGACCAACGTAATCTTTCAGTAAGTATGCCGAACTCATCTATTCTTTCTCGCCCGTGCGGAATTCCATTACGCATATCCGCTATGCCTCCTATTGACTTTGACGTAGCTGTGGGTGAGCCATTAATTCTCTTTGTTGGTCTCTTAAAGGAGTACAGCTGACACGAAAATTTTGTGCCGGTACTCCTTTAAGTCGCCGTCAGATCTGGCATGGCTGTGTTTCGCATCGGCGTCTCCCGATGTCCTACGCTTATATCGCGACTCCATTGGCGTTGGGCCTGTTCGCGAAAACAGATCATATGGTAGACAGATGCATATGGTAAGCGCAATCAAGTTATGCGAGTTATCCTAGATATCCTTGAAAAATATACAATCAGTGCGTTCCCGTATCACGACTAGCCCATGGGGCTGAAACCTTGAGCATATGGAATCTCCAACGAGCCGTGGAACCGAAAGTGTGAAACGCTAAGATGGAAGTTCAAATGAGAGCAAACGGGTTTAGCTGATAGTTTACTTGAGATCAAGAGGAAGAGATGTAGTTTCTAGTGCGCAATAAATTGTAACTCAGGATGACCCGAGTTACAATTTATTGCGCACTAGATTCTTTTGCATGCTCATTTCAGTGACCTTGCAAGAATATATAGCAGTGGAAGTACTCAATTCACAATTTTAAAGGGGGGGAGAACTATGGTTATCTACTCGATCTTTCACTAGGAGTCATCTAATGCCAAAGAAAGTTGATTGCTGGGATCAACACAGTCGGTCATTCTAGTTTCGAATGCGTTGACCTTATCTTGAAATAATGCCCTCGCAGATGCTGGAAAGAACTGAATTCACGAAGAGTCCTTTCTCAGCAAGCTACTCTCGCTTTAGAGGCTCATAACATCGGTTATCTTTTCTATCAGAAACCGTGTCTACTGTTTACGTGACTTCACGTGTCTACCTTTTACAAGGGATCGTGCGTCATCGTAAGACACACACCCACGACGTAGGTCATGAATGAGTTCATACATTTTCAACATAAGTACCTATGCATATAATCTCTTTGGAACGTGCTACCTTGCAGCACAATATTGTTCCTTTGAAATGCAGTTATTTCTCCTTTAAGACAAACGCAAAGGCTAAGTGATTAATTTTGCTATTGGTTTAGTCACAACGCAATATTTGCGCCATTTCTATAGCTCTAAGAGTGCGCACGCCATTACGTTTTTAACACAACGCGGGAATAGTGGCCAGTCCGCGCAAGTTCGTGCTTAGAGCGTTTTTGTTTTGTGCAATTGTTGCTCCCAAAGCACCAAAGCACTCATTGTGGAGTACATTACACGGTAATAATTCTGCAAAATATGGGTCAGCCACAAAAGCTACACAGTACGGACGGGCTGTCGCTTGCTTATACGTTGTCAAAGCCTAATCTGCTGTATTTTCATTGCCTCCACGCTCCAAACGCAGTCTGGAATTTAGTTGTGTAGCGTTTATTCGTAACCGCTGTAAAAAAAATTCTTTAGTGTTAATGGACACACCAATAATGCAGCTGCGTGTTGAACACGCGTGCTATTTTGCACACACGATCATGATATGGAGGCCTTGAGCTTTATATGTATTATGCTGGAAAATTAACTCGAAACTGTATGAAGAAACGAACGGGCAGAAAACGTCAGTGATCTGGTCCATGACCCTCAGCAGCAGTGAACATCAGCTGTTCGATTATACTTATGTTACAATAAGCATGTATGTTTTCAATTTAGTTTCGATTGTTATCTGGTCTGATTTCGGGTGCTCGTGTTGCTGGGCCCACTGGCAACGCCTTAGGAACTGTACCTTGGTTCTCTAGATAACCTTAAACTACCATATGATTATGAGGAATGCCGTAGTGGAGATTCCGAATTAATTTTAAGCACGTGGTATTGTGTAATCTGCGCCGGTGTTTTTGCATTTCACCCCAATCGAAATGCGGCCACCGCGACTAGGATTCGATCCTGCAGCCTCAACCCAAAGCCACTACGCCACCCCGAAGGGTTAAACTTAGTTACGAATGACGTTTCTATGTTGCGCGCCTTTCCTGCCATAAAAGTATGAATCAAGTAGCCGAGCAACAAGGAGAGATTTATATTTGTTCTGCCACTCGCAAATTTGTTACGAAAAGGGCACGACGTCCATGAACAGCGTTTTGTCGAGCCGCTTTAAATGCGAGTGTAAGTGTACAATCCAACCTGTATTTATTTTCGCTGTCATTTTTATCTTACAGCTCCAACAAGAGACGCTATAGTCCATAAGCACGTGCGCTAGTTAATTTATCATGTCCTTCGTCTCTTGCTTAACAAAAAACTGCAACGAAAAGAAAGTACTAATAACGTCAACTATGGCCCAAAAAAATCATGTGATGACCGCTTTACATTTATGAACGAGGCCAGGGCGTTCTGATGACTGTCAGCGCTGCTTAACATAGAACCTACTCAAACAGATAACCAAGCTAAATTTCTTTCTGCAATATCATGGGCGTGAATAATTCTTTACGTCAAAACTCTACATGTTTCTATTTGCCGGCTTCAGCGCACTCGCGCGGTTCTTTTGCTGCAGAAAAAGGAAATTCTTGCACCTCTGGTCCGCCAAACCAGGCACAGGATACTGCGCCAAGACCTGTTCACACAATAAACGCCTAGTACAAGACAAAAGTGTGAGCGGAAAGGGTGTTAATAGCCTAATTTACACCAATGCGGTACACGCGTGTTCAATGGTGACTACACGCGCCACGGAGCGAAAGAGCACATTGCGAGGGCGAGCGACGAGGGGAAGGTGAGGAGACAAGGAGAGGCCTGGCGAGGATGAATGTCTCTTTCCTAAGTTTTATTCATGGGGCTTAGCTGCTCCGACTGCCTGGAAAGTGTCCAGAGCCTCAAAGCCTCGGGACAGACGTGCTCTCATTGCTCTTTTTTTCTCCTTTCCGTTCCTCAACCCCCTTCCTCATGGGTAGGGTAGCAAATCGCAAGGCGTCTGTTTGACCATCTTGCCTTTCCTTCCCCATTTTTGTTCAGCGGCACATATAGTCGTGAGGTGAAAAAAAAACTCTGAACAATCAGACGAATGAATGAACTTAGATGTGATCCATAAAAAATGTCCGGCGAACGTGCGTTTCCTTAATATTCCTCTGTTTACGGTTTATCTTGTATGATGAAAAGCGTTAGAACAGAATTATCCATTTCGATAACTGTGCAACAAGTTCTTTTTATCTGACAGCACAAGGCAATAAAATGACAAGGGCGATATCCACATTTTGCACGCTTAACGTACATAAGGGACAGGTACGTCCCATCGCAAATTTCATTGCAGAGCAGCTTGCACGCTGCTATCAGTTTTATTCTTATATGAAAGATACCAACGATCTACAACACTGAATCGCATATTTGTATAAAGTAAGAAGTCAACGAATCATACTGTCTAGATTAAACATCTTTGTGGCTCACTGGTACACCTTTGAGTGAAGAAACAATATTTATTGGTTCATTTTTCATATACCTGGTAACAAAATCGCGTCTTGAGTAACATGCGAATTTCAATGGTGCACTGAACGGGAAGGCGATGGAAGAAGTTTCTCGACTGGATTAATTTCTGAAGGACAGCCCTCCCCCCCCCCCCCCCCCGCGCATTGTTTGTCCCCGTCAAGGGCTTACTTTACCGAATTGCACTAGAACAAGCCGTTGTGGGCCTTGAAGAACTGATTCACTCATTTGGCGTCGTAGGGTTTTTGTAGGGTACTAACGAACATGAGCTATCTTAGTCGAAAGAACTAAAGAAGGTGTCCCAACGATCATGCACCAAGATTGTCAAATATGCAAATGCCACGCAATTGGACAGAAGCAAGCAAGTGTCCTTCAGGAATTCAGTCGAGAAACTATCTTCTTCCGTTGCCTTCTCCCCTCCCCCCCCCCCCTTCACGGCTAAAGTACTGTTAAGTTACACTGGGATCGTGTTCTGCCCTTACTAAAGTATGCATAAGTAGCCCAAAAGCGTCGTCATTGCCCGCGTGTCCCTTGCTCCCCGTGTCGAAAATACAGGTAAGCGCACAAGACATGAAACCACTCAGAGGAGTAGGGTCGGAACAGAGGGCTGCTGGCACCTTCGCAAGTTAATTGGAATTGGTGGCCGCACTACACACATGTCCCCCTCGTAGTCCGCATTGCAACTGCGACGTCCGTGCTTCTCGCAGGTTCTGCACAGCTCTCGTGCGGTACCAACTGGCACTGGACACGGGACTGTTGCCAGTGGACCCATACATGAATTTCCTCGTGGGCGGTGTCATCGAGGCAGTGAGCGGAATCGTCAGCCATCTGATTCTGCTGTACCTACCACGCAAGAGTTCCACCATCTGCTTTTTAATTTTCACCATGGTCGCTTATCTACTCCATGCCTGCTTGCCAAAAGGTGTGCCCTCGCTTCACGCTTTAACATGTTTCCATACGGCATTCAGAGCAAATATCAATAAGTCGTAGACAATATCCTGAAAAAAGAAATATCAAGGCCCTTTTCTTTAAGAAAGATGGCTGAACGCCAAGCTTTCCCCCAACGCAAACTGAAAGTCAGTCCAAAGCCAACGACCACGCAACGAATCCAAGAAAGGCTTTTCGACCCGATGATATGTATATACGATTTGATTGCATGTTTAAGATTGTATCTTTTGAGCGTTGAAATTGAATGAAGACGCATTTCGTTAAGTGGCATAGCCTTTATTTTAGATAATTTAGCCGTTGATTACACGCGCACACTCACTTTCACGGACGACTCTACACTTGCGTTCGCGAATGGCAGCCTCTTCTGCCGTGCGCTGCACCCGCGGCCTGCCCATGGTGACGGCCGGGAATGCATTGCGTGACGGGCGTAATGCAGTGCAGATATATACAGTTCGTTTGGGTAGCGTGGCGTTCAACCATCTTTTTTTAGGAAGGGGCTTTGATATTTTTTCCAGATACTAAGACGAGCCTGTGTTCACGCGCACTTGCTGTCGTCGATAAGCAAAGAAGCTCAGTTAATCGCGACGCAACTTGCGCTTCCAGTGAACTTCGTGCGCATGCGCTACTCTTGCTGAACTCGTCGTTTCGGGCCGTCATTCACTGACCGGCCAGTCAGTCGACGCTGGCGTGGTACTGCGAATGTAAACTGCAGTGATCTACGCAGATATGCAAGTTCGCTTTCCTGCAGTGCGTGTTCGGCGCTCACGGACGAATCGGCGAGACATGAAAGCTTCGCTTTAAAACATGCGATCCAGTTGACTGAATCGTTAGGCAAGTTTATTCCGTGCTCGAAAGAAAGCCCGCGAAATACGAAAAAGTACCACATGACCAGCCGCCCGGGCGCCGCGACAGCGCCACAACTAAACCTGCAGCACACGAACGGCACATTCTTGCCAATCGCGCTCCATTTCAGAAGTAAGGCCGGATTCACTCAGCCGTCATACGCCCCTTAACCGTCACGGCACCGGCGTCCGTCATCAGACCGCGTTTCCTCGCCGGTTTCTCCTCAAAAATAGGGAGCCGGCAATGTTAAGAGCATTGGCAAACGTCACCGGTGTGCTAATGCCGAGGAGGAACGGGTGAGGAAACGCTCTCATGATGGACGCCGGTGCCGTGACGGTGACGGGATGCTACAAAAACAGAAGTCGAGACGGCACGTATGAGTGTGAGCGAATGGTGGAAAACAAGCGCAACTTAAATCGCTCTTGAAAGACATAACACAAAGCCTGAGTTGAATTATTTGAATTGTAACGCACTCAGTTACTCGTAATACCATAAAAAATTATACTCTACCGTGCATTAAAACGTGCTACGTATGTAATAAGGAATTGGACGTTGCATGAGGTACGATAACCGTGACCTAAAAAGTCGATATTATGACGCAATAACGACATCAGGAAAGAGCTTGGTTACGTTAAGGTCATGAGATTATATCACGCGTAAATAGGCGCACGACAAACGTACAGTACAATATTTTATAACCGGAGCTACAATTTCGAGCACATTACCGGGCGCCGTGGCAAGGCCCGCATTCTTGGCTGCGTTACCAACAAATAGTTAGAGTATGTACTATTTAGATTACTTTAGTCAATCTTTCATTTGTGCATTTGTTATCTGAACTATACCACGCCTGCTGCTTTACCATGATGGCCAACGCTTACCGTCTTGTCTCTCGTCCAGCTTACGCCTTGGCCGAAAGGCTGATGATGCTTGCGGGTCGGCTGTGCATCGGAAATGCGATCAACATCAACATAATTTACTTAAGCGAGATGTTTCCAACCGGTGCCCGTGCATTGGCCATCGGGTTCGCCCAGACAGTGTTCGGAGTCGGAGCTGCCATCCAGCCGCACATCAATCACCCCGTAAGTTCATTGCACGGAGTTGTTCAATGTGTTTGGGTTGAAAACATTTTGCTATACACTGCAGTGGCAGCGTGAAATTTGGCGATCTTGATAATGAATGCAATAAGACAAGCACGAAATAGTAAGAAGGCAAGGAAAACGACATGACGATGGCTCACTGTTTGTTTGTGCCTTCCAAAAAAAAAAAAAGGTTCTGTTGTCTTTATTTGGCCTTCAGCTCGTCTTTTCGTATTCTTCGTTTACTAACTCACCCAACAACTTATTTTTCTAGGATGTTGATGAGTTCATCTGAAGCCTGTTACGCGGTACTGCTGCCGCGTCTCCTTGACAAAGACCGCGAGTAATACGCGCATAGGCCATTCGCAAGAACGAGCACCTGTACGGTCGTGGATACGGCAAGCCAGGTTGCCTATTTTCGCTCTTCGCTCGTGTTTTGAGGTTGTTGTTCCTTATGGAAGAGCATTCACTATCCATGTTGTAAACAAGAAACGCAAACCGCCACTTTGGGTTTCGCGAAGCGAATGGAACTCCCGTATTTTATTACCGTGCGCGTCAGCCTGGTTTGCATTTCTCACCGAGATGCTAAGTGGTGAAGGCGAAGTGTGAACCCGAATGCTGCAACCGTGGGGCTCACCTTCAAATTTTTTTCTTCGTTAAAACAAGTTCTTACATAAAAATTTGTGTGCTGAGAGTTATATCCTGATACTCACTTTTCGCCGCAGTCCGTCATGGACCACCTCATTTTTACCGACGTTTACACATAGGCCAAAATTGTGTGTTTTCTTTAAAGTTCAGGTTTTCTTAACAGCCGGTGGGCAATATCCATGTGCAAATAACAGTTAACTTCAACGGACAGTACGCTTTAGGGAGAATTGTACCAGCTGATTTTTTAGACTACACATATTTTTTAAACATTGCCTCTCGCAGATTGTGCAATTCTAGTCCTTGAGTTGAATTACTCGATGAGGCGCACATTACTTGCATGAGGAATCGCAATTGACTAAATAATGGACAATGTTTCATTAAGCGCTAAATAATCACTTTACCACACATACACATATTGCAATACCAATAGCCGGTGAGTTGCTAGGCTTATCCACTTGGAACGAATGCTCAGACTGACACCCGTTTCGAGATATTTATTAGCGAAGTTTGCAACGGAATACATTGGGGATGCAGTTACTTTTGTGCGTCAGTGCATAAAACAGCTTTTGTTAAGAAAATAAGTGCGACAGTGCACTTTTACGACAAGTTTGACGGGGCATATCTCGAAACCGGTGCCATCTTTAGAATTCGTTTCAAGTGCGTATGCCTTGCCAACTTACCAGTTACAATTAGCAAATTTCAATACGTGACTTAAAGTTTAAAACATAATTACTGAATGTTTGTTAATTAGTAAATTCGCATTTGCACTTATTGTACTAGTCATGTCCGCCTCTTCGAGTAATCATGTTAAAGGATCATAATTGTCCTAAATGCTACAGGCAATTACTAAAATTCTGCATAGTCCGAAAGACACCTCGTAAAGAAGCAGCTTAAGGCTCTCCCGGATAGATTTTTTAACGATTGTAAAACATGCTATAACATCGGGTCCTTAATCCTCGTGGTAAAGGAAGAAAAACAGTCTGAAATTGTCTCTCATGCAACAATGCGTGAAACACATAATTTTAGGGCAATATCTTTCGGCGCACCTTATTTCCTCCCCATTTGGTGAAATTCTATAATGGCTGTGACGTGTCTGTTTTCCTGTCCAGAATCTTTTAGAGAATTGGTCTCCGTTATGCTTATAATCACTTACTGAGAAAAGTGGGGGAGGCGGGAAAGCGATAAGGCGATGTGAGAAGACAAGGAAACGCTACTACTAGACACGGTAGCAGCTGCGGACAAACTGTAATTTAATTTCAAGGTGTAGTACGTTACGTTTCTGCTATTTCTGAAAAAACAAAACATCCTGCAAATTTGTCAAGCGGACAACTGACGCATGGCGTGCAGACGCAAAGCCGCATTAAAGCGTCACAGCATCTAGACGACACTATACGGAAGCGGCCGCACATCAAATCAACACTTCTGTACCCGCCCCGATAGCTTTATGATTATGGCGTTGCTGGCGGTCGCGGGTACGATCATAACCGTGGCAGCCGCATTTCTATGTGGCTAAAATGCAAAAATGCTCGTGTGCTTTGTTTTAGGAGCACGTTAAAAAATCCCAGGTGGTTAAAATTAATCAGGAGTCCTCCACTGCAGCGTGCCTCATGATCAGACTGAGTTTGACACGGAACGCCCCATAATTATGGCTTAACACTTCTGCTACAATGTAGTGCGAGGCAATGACTGTGCTTATCTCGCAAGCTATGAGCAATGGCGCACAACAACGCCTCAAGCAAGCATTGTTCTGTGTACTATGTGTCTTGCCGTGTGTTCTGTGTACTGCGCAGACAGACAGTAGTGGTACACGCGAAGTAACGTTTAACATCAACTCGCCACTGTCGTATTGCACTAAACGCTGAAGAAAGCATTCGCCGTAAACATCACCACCAATTATCCTGAATCGAGGCAAACAGCACAGGAAGCTTCGCTTAAATTCACTTCCACAGTGCGCATGATGCACATAATTTTTGTGCTGCTTTTTCGTGATTAGACATGACCCACCAGAGTTTTCAGACAAGAGGCCTCACGAATCAATACAAACACTTCGCAGAATTCTTTGTAAACGAAGGCTTACTAATTTTTTCAATAGGTACTAGTTACCGTTACGTTGTCAAGCCACGCCCTTCGGTTACAGTGGTCGTAAAAGGGTCCCAAGGCTTGTGGGTCCTAGCTGTAAAAAAACTTCTTTAACCAGTTGCCCTTTCCTCTCCAATGTCATCGGCCAAATTTTTTCGACTCGATGAGCCGGAAAAAGTAAGCAAATTAGCTATTTCTCTTGTTTCTTTGCATTAACAGCTTGGCATGGCTATTTCGGCCTTATTTTCTAGTATACTACAAATCTTAATCTCTAACAGTCGTTTGACTCCGCTGTAGCGGAGTTACTGATCCTTACTTAGGTCACGGGTGCGATGTCGGCCGCGGCGGACGTATTTCTATGTGGGCGAAATGCAAAAGCGCACGTGTGTTTAGATTTAGGAGCGCGTTAAACAGCCCCAGGAAATCAAAATTAATCCGGAGTACCACCTACATCTTGCCTCATAATCAGATTGGGAATTTTGGCACGTAAAACTGCAGGATTTAATTCATTCACAAATCGGCCTTCCTCCGATCGACCTAAAATGCCTCGAATTTGTTTGGAGAATAAGTTCTTGCTCCCATCTCGTGTGGTGGGCGGGTTTCTTGCTACCTTCGTGAAGCATTTAACGCCCTAAAGCGGGCAGCGCTCCCTTAGCTGCTGGTGACTACTGTTCGCTATCTCTTAAGTGCATTAAATTTATTATGGCACGCGCGGCAGTTCACCGGGCTTTCGTTCTTTCGCGACGGTACGCGGGACACTAGGCAGAAGCAAAGGTGCTGCCGCAGATCGAAATATGCGTTCTATATTAATCTATAATTTACTTTTCATTTTTTAAAATTTATTTAATACGGCAGGCTAAGAACCGGTGCAAGCAGGACAGGTACAAAAGGCAAGATAAAAAGTACAAACATAAAAGATAACATAGAATAACAATACGTGAATAGGAAACATAACACAAATTAACAGCATGTATTACCCATAAACAGTACGTTCTACTGTAAAATAATATGCAAAATTGAAGCACAACACCAATTAACATTACGTATCAAGGCTCTAGGTCACAGAAAATTAGATCAGTTAGACGGTTCCATTCTAATACAGCACGCCAGAGAAATGAAAACAGAAAAGCATTAGTTTTACTAGAATATGGTGTTGAACGGGCGTGATGTCGTGTATGTCTAGTGGACACAGGAGATAAATATGCATGTGGGTCAAGGGCTAACTTATGATAATGAAGTAGGTAAAGAAAGTTGAGGTGGTTCTTTTATCATCGTAGTTCAAGTTTTTCAATTATGTTAGCAGCCATGATTTCAGACGGTGAGTCTGTAACCTTAAATTTAGAATAAACAAACTTAACAGCCTTTGTGCAGCTTCAAGTTTTTTTGTTAGCTTCAGTGAAGGGGTACAATACAACACAAGAGTATTCTAGTTTAGGTTTTATATACGTAATGTAACTGAGTAGTTCTATGTTAGGATAATTTCTGAGCTTATGTTTCAGAAAACACAACTTACGGAAGGTGGCAGAACACATGTCGATGTAGATTCCAAGACAAGACAAGTTATTGTTACGCTGAAATATTTGTATTTCGTTACCTGTTGTAGTGATCTTGAGCTAAGATTATACGCAAAATCAAGATGTTTTTGTACGAGTTACGCAAATATGGTTTTCTGTGCGTTTAGAGCGATACCATGTTCATCACACCAGCTTAATTTGTTAAGACTTCAATGCAAATTCTGTTGATGATTAGTACAAGTAACTTGACGAAAAAAGACACAATCATCCACGAACAGTCTGATTTGAGTTCCTGGTAGTACTACGATAGCAATGTTACTTGCCCGCCATAGTTGCTCACTGGCTATGGTGTTGGGCTGCTGAGCACGAGGTCGCCGGTTCGAATCTCGGTCATGGCGGCCGCATTTCGATGGAGGCGAAATGCGAAAACACCTGTGTACTTAGATTCAGGTGCGCGTTAAAGAACCTCAGGTTAAATAGTCCTACGCTACGGCATACCTCATAATCAGAAAGTGGTTTTGGCACGTAAAATACTATAATTAAAAAAAACAATCTCATTTCTATAAATTACAAAAAAACAATGGCCCCAAAACACTGCCCTGGGGCACACCTGATGTTACAGGAAGAAAGCTCGAATTGTTGCCATCTACTGACCATCTACTGAAACAAACTGGGCCCGATCTGTCAAGCAGTCTTCAATCCATGCAATAAATATATCTGGCAGATTAATGTCCTTAAGGTTCGTAATTAGTTTGTGATGAATAACTTTGTCAAATGTCTTAATAAAATCAAGGAATATGACGTCCATTTGACCACTCTTATCCAGAGTTTCTGCAAATGAATGAACCACTGTGAGTGAGTTACGGTTGAATAACCATTTCTAAAGCCATGCTGAAAGTTAGTGTAGCGTTTTGTTCAAGAAATTCCGCAATGCGTTCAGATATTACATGTTCAAGTATTTTAGAAATTGGTGATGTTAATGAGATGACAGCAATTTTCTAAGTAAATGGTTGCCTTTCTTAAAGATTGGAACAACACGAGCCCTCTTCCAATCACTAGGTGGTTTTGCAGGTGACAGGGAACATCGAAACAGCACAATGACAAAATGAGTGATAATTTCTGCACAACCGCGAAGAAATACATTAGGTCTGTTGTCTGGACCACAAGATGATTTTGTGTTAAAGTTCAAAATCATTGAAACTACACCAGAGTATATGAAGTCAACGTCAGTGGGTTGACACACTTTAATGAGGCGTAGTAAGACTTAGCACGTTTTTTCGCAACGGAACTTTATCATTCAAGCCATGGTCCCAGACATAAGGCACGTTGTTGATGTATAGTTTATCGAATGCTAGTGAAACCTTCTTTTTTGTCGGGGTTCAGTTTCGCACTAGCCCACAATTTCTTTCTAATGTCACGAATTCTTTGCGAAAAATCTTCACTTATAGCAAAATTCGCGCCCTTTAGTTTGAAACCGTTTTCAGTATTGCATATTTACTGCTTGAATCTAACAGTTTAAGAATGACAGGTCTCGTCGAGTCGGGTCGTCGCTTGCCTAGTCTATGTATTTTTCTGGAAGTCCGTAGACTGTGAAGTTTGAGCGTCTACTGTGCTTTTCCAAGTCATCTATTTTAGCTTAAGGTGCTTGAATTGCGTTTTGCATGCAGTTACTCTGCTCTTGGAACGATGTTACCGCTTTCTTCGAGAGCGGTAATCGTATCAATTTTCTCAATGTCTACCAGAAGGGTTGCTTTGATTTCTTTAATATCTGATGCAATTTCCTTAAAGTGTTTAGCGATCTGAGTCAATTCTGGAATCAGATTGTGTTCTATATCAGCTATATTATATTATATATAAATGTACGTTCAAAGTATCTCTTGAAATTAGTTAGAGGCACGTTAGACAAGCCCGGTAGTTTCTCATGTAAGCAAACCTGACGTTCGTCTGGTTAACCTCCCTGCCTTTCCTTTTTTTCTCTCTGTCCGAAGTACATGGTTAATTCGGGACTGTTTGAGGTTAAGATTTATCGGATGTAAGCGTACAAACAAACCATCTAGAGCCTACATCGGAGCAATGGGTTACCTTAAGAATAAGCGCGATCAGCTAGCCGAACTTATTTCTGAAATGATAGCCGTAGCACGTATCTGGTTAATTATTGTAGTGTAATTGAAGGTGTTCTGCTATATGAGATCGAATTCGCAAAACAACGCCGGTTCGGTGAACCTAGATGACATTGTGAGCTGTCTGACATTGCTTTGGCTAAACGCGTCTACTGACTTTCGCTAAGCGTCTTTGGCTAAAAGCGCCACATGTGATGTCTCGCAGGCTGAGTGCCTCCTTCGAAAAGGTCCTCGTTTAAATTTCCCCTGTTTTTAGGCGCCGGTCGGCGTACTAGTTCGCAAAAACGATCATTGAGGCGAGATATACGCACTATGCTTGTTTACTTCCAATGCGCAATTGCCGAAATCCGGTGCGCGAACTTTTAAGAACATTCATACAATGTCACAGCGGTACGTGCGACTGTTGTATATGCTCGACTGTGTGCGTGTGCGTGCGTGTGCGCGTGTGTGGCACCTCAGGGCAGCTAACCTTACTTTTTTTTTTAATCCAATGGGGATCTTACACCGACGATATGCAAAGGGTGACCATTGCACATAACCGTAATGACAAATACCCCTTAATTGCATGAAAGAAGAGAGCCTATGGACATTTATAAGCAAGGCTGGCACGTCTTTATGTGTAAAAAGTTGAAAGAAAATACCGACAAGATTTCACTCGTAGAATGTTGTTGCCGGGAGAAAACATTCAGTGCCATTCCACACTCTGAAGGTGGATGACCAGCGAAGCTGTGTATGTGGACCCCTTAACGGCGAACTGTCCATGGCTGTGCGTCAACCGCCATATGCACATAAATGGAAGGCGAGACGCGATTAGTCGCTCCTCCACTATGTTGACCCTCGGAAGGTGATGAGGTACCGGGGGGCATACATACCCATGTATTGTTGCGAAACGCGGCATGACACTTTTTACTTAGGAATCCCGGCACGTAGAACAGAGAAGCACCTCGCCGAACTCCGAGGGCAGAAACTGCTTCACCGTAGCCAAGGCGATCGTGCGTTAGTCGACGTCCCGCAGTGCAGTAAAAGTTGTGAGGTCACTCGAAAACCGCAAGTGATCACATACAACACAGGCCACACAAAATTGGTTCCCCCAAAACTCCCTCTTACACCTGGCCGTTGCTCCAGTGAAATATTCGAAGTTTGCGGGATCTGGATCACACCTCGCGGTCCTGGCAGGTAGCACGCTTACGGGACCGCCACCACGGGAGAGTGGAAGGAAAGAAAAGACGATACGCAAGCGCTTGGAACACCGACAAAGAGGCCGATGCGAACGTAGACATAGCCTTCGCGGGTCAAAGTGTAGTATCTGTTCTTATCAGCTTAATATTTGACACGGGTTGTATTTGAGCCTACGATATTAAACTTATTTTTGCAATTTGGCGGAATGCTTAAAGCTTGCTTCATCACTGCCGTGGGTCAGCCCGGAATTGCACTATCTTTGGAATTGGCCCACGATGGGAAGGAATTCTCGATCTACACGGCACGATAGACGCACCCAATTTTTTCCAAAACCTAGCCATATAGAGCTGTACTGAAAAAAAAACGAAAACGCAGTGGTAGAAGCTTTCAAGTACTGTACTTGAACCCTCGCATTTTAGAGAACGATACGCCTGTGCTTGCATACCGTTTAATGCAGCAAATGTCAGTCGCTTTTCTAAGGAGGTGAACCCGCAGGGGCGACTGCGTCAGCAGGCGTTTGGTGTGTTGCGACACCACGTACCCGAGCACACGAGGGTTGGACCCTCCCGCATGTAGCCGTCCGCGGCTTAGCCATGTCCGCGGAAAGGGGGATCCTGGGGGTTGAGCTGATGCCGGCTGTTCGGACCTTTAAGGCCCCCTGGTGGAGGCAACACACTTCTTTGGCCTCTGCTTCACGTAGACGGCACCCCCGGACTGACCCACCCGGGGGAAATCGGTAGTCGCCTTTTCCTGTCCTCCTCTTCTTTTTCTCTCTCCCTTTCAATCTTTCCTGTCTTCTACTCACTTATTCTTATTTCCGGGTGGCAAGGGTTAACCGTGTGTAATATATTCAAACTTGGGTATATACATTAGGTTATAGTGGCGGTGTATAGCTGCCGTCTGCAGGTTTCTTAGAACCTGTAGCGTCCTCTTGTTGGGCTCGGTGGTGGGTGGCTACCACCGCCGCCGAATTTTGACACCATCCAATGGCAGAAGCGTTCCCCCGACTCTCAGATCGGCCTCTGAAAACGGGTCGCACCGAATCAACTTTCCAGTTCTTTCTAAAACCAAGCGAAGGCACATTTACAAAATACCACGTCCTTCATAGTGAAGCCAACACAACTGAGAAAACTGTCGCCATCCCTAGTTTCTAAATGCCTAGCAAACACAATTGGGCCTGGTTACAAAGACTCAAAGATGTCTAGCGGAGACCTCCTCCTTGAACTGACCAAGAAGGATCAACTAGAAAAGCTCGTTGAAATCACCAGTATCGGTCACAAAGTGACAATCTCTCCACACCACTCAACACAAGCAGGGGAGCTATATCAGCAGACTTCCTAAACCTCAGTGACGAAGAGCTCCTTTAAGGATTTCAGGAGCAAAACGTAATTAAGGTACAGAGACTCGCACTACAACGAAATGACCAACAGATCCCAACGAAACATGTGATATTGACATTTGGTAGCAGCAATGTCCCTAGTTCACTCGACGCAGGATATCTGAAAATCAACATCAGACAGTACATACCGAACCCGAGGTGGTGTTTGAAGTGCCAGAGGTTCGTGCATGCATCACAATCACAATGATGCAGAGGCAAAGAAACATGCGCGAAATGTAGTGCCAATGACCATCCTTCCGATAACTGCAATGCCCCCGCACTATGTCAATTGCAAGGGCGATCAACCAGCTTACTCGCGGAGCTGTCCTTGCTGGAAAAGAAAGAAGTCGTCGCAATCACGGCGAAGGAAAAGATTTCATTCTATGAAGCGAGGAAAAGGCTAGGGCACTTACTCAAGCATGTTATGCCAGTGTGACGCGGCAGGGGCAGCGCCACACCGGTTTCAGGAGTCTACAGGGTCCACGTTGGGTACTCCTGTAGAAACTCCAACCGGCCCCTTGGGGGCTGCAGCCAGTGCTGCTCCATCATTATCGAAGGTGAGCCTGCAGACCTTGGTTCCGCAGGTCCCAAAGCTAAACCGAACTCCACTGCCTGGGATGCGAGTTTCAGCGCCTAGTTCTTGATCCCCTAGCGCCTCAGAGAAGGTTATGGAGGTAGATCCAAGAACCCCGGCGTCATCGACACCGAAAGATCAGCGCTCTCAGGAGCGCGCTAGGAGGGATAAACTTCTTGTAACTGCTCTGAGAAAGGGACCGGTAACCTAAACAGTTAACCTCCTTGTATACATATTTATCTATTATTACCACGTGCTCTTGAACACAGATAACAAAAGTTTTTCACAATATGGTTACACAAATTCAGTGGAATTGCAGGGACCTATTTCAGAATCGAGATGTCAAAGCTCTACTCAAGGAATATTAGCCACGACTGTTCTTTGCTCAAGGAACACATTTAAAGTCCACACGCAGGAACTTCTTAGTGTGTGTGTGTGTGTGTTGTGTGTTGTGTGTGTGTGTGTGTGTGTGTGTGTGTGTTGTGTGTGTGTTTAACCAGACGGAGCCAACTTTTTATAGTTAACACACGTATTCATGTATACATTTATCCATAAGGTCAGCATCACTTCACTTCCCCACACTCCTAAAACAACGTGGCACGATGGTCGAGCCTACCCCAAAAATGGAGACTTCATAGTGCAGACTGGTCGAAATTTAGAAACATGTAAACTGTGCCTGGAATATGTGGACCACCTAGGTGTAGAGAAACTGACCAGCTATATCACTGAGCATATCCTCTGTTCTGCTCAAAACTGCATACCTGAGTCTTTCACAGATAAAGTTAATCCAAAACCGTGGTGGAACAAAGACTGAAATTGCAAAGAAACGCCAGAACAAAGCATGGAGCAGCTTTTCACGCTACCCGAAAACAGAAAATCTAATAAATTTTAAGCGGTGCAAAGCAAATGGACGCCGTATCCGCCGAATACCCCAAAGAGAAAGCTGGACACGGTACGTATCCTCAATAAACTCGTACACGGATGTTAACAATTTAAAGTGTGTAATAGGGTACGTAAACTAAAAGGACTACGTCCGAATTCTTTTCCTCTCGTCACTAGCTCTGGTGTTACAATAGAAGATCAAGCAAACAGTCTTGGTAAGCACATTGAGAGGGTATCAAGCTCAGAGAACTATTACGAAATGTTCCTACAACATAAAAGAATAGCTGAAAATATTCCTTTGCGTCCAAACAAGTTGTCATCGGAAGGATACAACAAACCACTAACATTCCATGAACTCAAACTTGCCCTAGGCTCTTGTAGCAGCTCGGCTCCAGGTTGACACAATAACATATGAAATAATTAACAATCTGCCTGGTGAGATCCTAAACTGTATCTTGGGTCTTTACAATAAGATTTTTGCAACTAGTCATATACCTTCATCTTGGAAGGAGGCAATAGTCCTGCGAATGCTCAAACACGGCAAAGACCCTTCCTTAGTTAACAGTTAGACCATTTGCACTAAATAGCTGTTTACTTAAGGTATTCGAAAAAATGATTAACCGTCGCCTTGTCTCTTTTTGGAATATAATGGTATATTGGACCCTCACCAATCTCGCTTCCGAAGAACGAGGTCTACAACCGATAATCTTGTTCTCCTTGAGTCATATATACGTGATGCATTTGTTCACAGCCTATACTGTCTATCTGTATTCTTTGGTCTTAAGAAGGCATATGATACTGCCTGGCGATACGGTACTCTGCAAGACCTGACGTCCTATGGAATTTGTGGTAGCATGCTAAACATTTTGCAAAATTAGGTATCTGAAAGGAAGTTCCGCGTAAGAATTGGCAGTGTACTATCGCGCACTTTTGTTCAAGAAAACTGTGTACCACAGGGAGGAGTGCTAAGTTGCACACTTTTTATAATTAAGATTAACTCTCTTCGCTCGGTTATACCATTCATGATATCTGTCTATGTGGACGATACCCAAATCAGCTTTAAATCTTGCAACCTGTCTATATGGGAACGCCACATACAGTTAAGTGTTAATCGGCTCTTCCAATGGGTAGACGAAAACGGGTTAAGGTTCACTGCAGAAAAAACTACCTGTGTGCTGTTTTCCAGACGAAGAGGGGTATGTTTTGACCCTTGCATTACGATGAATGGGAGAAGCCTGGTAAATATAAAAGAACAAGAATGTTTGGGTGTAATCTTAGATACTAAGCTAACCTTCATGCCACATATAAAACAGTTGAAGCTGAAATGTCTTAAAACTATAGATCTTTTAAAGATTTTATTTCGCCAGTCGTGGAGAACAGATAGGTATTGTCTCCTATCTCTTTTTAAAAGCCTTGTGTTACGCATAGACTATGGATGTATTGTTTACCAGTCAGCTCCAAAGACATCACTTAAGCTACTCCATCCTGTCTATCACTTAGGTATCCGCCTAGTACTTTGTGCCTTTCGTACGTTTCGTACGAGCACTGTCCAAAGTCTCTATGCAGAATCAGATCAGTGGCCGCTGGATTGTCAGCGTACATGTCTCGGAGTTGCCTATGCAATAAGAACCATGTCGCTAAAACAACATCCATGCAAAGCACTCATTAATGATCAGTCCACAAATCAGTTGTACTTAAACCGCACACACGTTTCCCGTTAGCAGTAAAATATGTTGCGGAAAAACTCGCAATAGTTTTTACAGATCTGCAAGAAAGTGACTACGCTGAACTCATGCCACCTTGGGAGCAATGTCCAGTCACCTGTGACTTGTCCTTTAAAGAGTTTAACAAAAGGAGTCGTCTAAGTGCCCTCATCCAGCAACGTTTTTTTGCCCTTGAAGACAAGTATAGATCTATGGCATTTTTCGCTGATGCTTCAGTCTGCAACTTCGGTATTATGTGCAGCCCATGGCCCAAACTTCTCCAACTCTAAAGCTTTGCATAAGCATAGCAGCATATTTACAGCGGAAGCGTACGGTATTCTGATCACTGTTGAGTACGTAGTAGAGTACAAGATACAAAAGTAATATACAGATTCCTTAAGCGTTGCCACAGCCCTGTCCTGTGGCAAAGCAAGCCGAAACCCTGCATCAAACAAGCTCCTTAACCACATTCATGTAGCGCGTAAACTAACCCTTGCTCGCGTCGTATGCTGGGTGCCAGGCCACTCTGGGATCGCAGGCACTGAAGTGGCGGACAAAAATGCAGGACAAGCGGCTCATCGGGATACAATTGATGTAAGCTGGGTACCTGGTGTAGACATGAAACATGCGTTACGAAAGGCGCTCCATAATCATTGGCAAGCTGAATGGGACAAGGAAGCTGAAAATAAGGTCCACCTACTTTAACCGCAGATAACCAAATCTTTCCCACTGAAGCTTGATAGACTCACCGAAGTCACCCTGGCACGACCTAGAATAGGACGCGCCTATGGCACACATAAATACCTTTTGACTGCAACTGACCCAACGACGTGCGCACGCTGCGGTGCGAACCTAACCGTCCTACATGTCCTCATTCACTGTCCTGAACTTCACCGAGAGCGAGTGGCTCATTTTACATCCCCCCCCATCCCTCGATGTTCTTATCAGAGGATTCACTTATTAACTTTGAGTGCTTAATTATTTTGCACAACTTTCCAGAAATCATCTCATTCCATCCTAACCGTCTGATTGTGCCTCACAGGTGAGGTACAATCTCATGCACAAACGTGTCTGAGCTCTTGCACTTCTTGTGTAAGCAAGAATTGTACAGCAAGGGACTCGGACTATCCATAATAGTTCAACATGTGTGCCTGTAGTCAATGCATTTAAAGCCTTATATTTATTTTAGTAATTATTTTAGAACTGATGCACTAATATCTATAGATCTATCTTACATGTAGGCCTCCATACAGCCTCTATTTTAAATCAGCCTTAAACTGATAATTTTGCTAATTCAAGACGCACCCCCTGGCGCTCTTTGGCCTTAGATGTCCTTGCGTCAATAAAATGCGATCATCATCATTTCTAAGGAGGTGAATGCCTTCACTTCCTGTTGCTTTAGACATGCAGTACATGAGCAAGAACCTGAGCTCTTCGCTTCGCTATTGTATCTTACATTTACGGTCAGGTAACAGCACTACTCTCTGACGTTCTCGTGAACATTGATCTGGTATTTGCAGTTTAGCAACGCAACCTGGGATGCAGTCTTCTACGCGGTCGTCATGTTGGTCGCGGCAGTGGTGTTGATCCCCTGGCCAGAGACCAAGGGCCGGCCGCTGCCGGATTTCGTGGCTAACGTCGAGGCTTCGGGAAGTTTGGAAACAGCTGCATCGGTTGCAGACGGCACCAACGGCGTTGTGCACACTGCGGTACACGATAATGCTGGGTTCAGCGCTAACGAAGCTGAACCTAGCGCCAATGAAGCTGGAGCCAGCATTAACAAGATTTGGGACAACCTCACCAAGACCGCGGACAGCCCCGTTGTTATAGAGTTAGCCTCCTTCGAGCGGGTAATCGGCGTGCGGCAAGCTGCCATGGTCGCTGGTGCCGTTGCTTCTCCTAGAGGTGTTGGCGCGCTTAGGCGCGAGCATAGCTTCTGAGTGGTGCCATTTCTCTATTATCTTCCCGCAGGAGAAATTCTAAGTTGTCATTTTTGTATCCTCATGTCATCTGGTTTAACTTTTGCATATCTTAAACCTCAGTACGTGCTTTGTGTTTAGTGTCATGTTCCCTCATCGTGTGTGCTCTGTTCGTCCCCCAAGACTACTTTTCGATTATTCTTGCTATCGTGAGACTTTCGACAGTCGTGTCGAAATAGCCTTTGGCTAACACTTCACTTCAGTTCTGCTTCGAACACCCACAATGAAATCTATCCGTAACTCCCTTCATAAACAAATGTCCAACGACTGCTTTAAACACGGGACTGAGGAAAAGTGATATGTCACTGTCATATTGGGGTCAGGCGATGGCACTCTATTGCTTATTCTTCACGATTTGTTATGACTGCCTTTCCTTCCATAAAGGCTTATTGAAGAGTGTCTTTACCTGTCTACTATGCGAGTGCTTCTGACAGAAGCGTACATTAACCTCCCATTGCGTTTTTATAAATGTTTTACTGCATCCCATGTCCGAAAATCGTCTTTCTTTATAAACTTTGAACGTGCGATACTCTGCCACCTGCACTCTTTTAACGGGACGTCACCGCAACGGCGCTCATTCGTTGTAAATACTAAATAAACATTCCTTCCCTTTTCTGTTGTGGCCGTTCATTTTGGACTAGTGCTGATCATGTTGGCTATATTTTGACCATTGCCAACTCGTTCACTTAGACGTTCTAAAGCTTGGCGTCAACGCTTTGTTTTATCTTGGGTGGGTATGCCGACAAGATGTACACCCTATCGCAAAAAAAAAAGCAAGGCCAGCCACCTATTGGCCACAGCGGCCGAGTGGCCATTTATTTATTTTGTAATAGCCTGTACTAGTCTATAGTGTACAATAGTAGCTGAACAAATGCATGAGGACTTCATCCCAAACACCATCGACTGGAGAAAGATGGTAGAGAAAATGCCAAACTTTACGGCAGCCAGACTGAATGGAATAGCAATGGGGCTAATGAATAAACGGCGGGCAAATGCCACATTCTTCGTGATGGGGTAGGGTAGAGGTCGGTCGGAGCATCTTTCTCTGGCTTGCCGCCCTGCGTGGGCTAAAGAGAAGAAAAATTCACCGACGATTACCATATTCCTCGCTCAATGCCAAATTTGAGCGCAGCGCTATAAATGTTTTCATTTCGTGATATATTGACTGGCGCGGATGGTCCGTCTCCTGCGGCACGTTCCAAACGGAGCGAAATGTGGCGTGACTGCCTCGCTAATCGGGAGATCGCGAGAGGCAGCGCGTGGGTTACGCGTGGGCGCGATTCAAAGCAGCCGCCACAGACAGACTTCCACTAATTCAGTGCTTTGTTTTCATGTCTTACGTGCGCTATTCGCTGCGCCCTCTTCCTCCGCATTCCACCACATGGTTCCGCTGCACCCTCCTCGCACTGGCTCCGCGTTCGCTCTTTCATCCTTCGCAGTGCTCGTTCGCTCGGTTGCGAAAGGTGGCGACGCTCGCCGCAGGAACGGACGCCTAAGAGCTGCGCCTAAAGGTAGTACACATGACGATGCCGGTGTAGTGAACTATCGTGTTTATTCGAATATGGATCGACCATTATTTCGGAAAATGTTGCTCAAGTTGCCCAAGCTATCCACGTATGTTCGTGAACCAAGGAATTTCAACCTATAGACCAGAATTTACAGCGACTGCAGGCGGCGGCCATGTTTTTGTTTGATGATGATGATGATGATGATGATAATCATGCGACCAGTATCAGCGCGGGCAGCGGCAGGCCGATGGCTGGTTCCAAAAGCGCTGTAGCTGTCTTGTCGTCCCTGAATGCCGGAAAGTGTCTTCTTTAATGCGATTACATTTCAAAGCACAGAAATATAGCGAAACGCACCCTTACGCTTGAACGGAGCTGCAGCGTCGTCTGCTTCCCTGCAGTTGCAACTTCATGCAGTTGGCCAGGCGCTTTTGTGCGCGATCTGCGTAATTATGCTCGTATTTTTGGCGTTTGAGGCACTGTATGAAAGATAGTAGACGATATCTAATAGACATACCTTTTTTTTTAAAGACTAGTTTCATATTAGTGTCTCGCGCTACCGTCATACATTGTGCTGCATTTTTGCCATGCTTTGTCATCTCGATCGCCGTGTGCTCTTAGGATACCACGATCAATACCAGTACAACAAAGTTACTTTCTTTGTTTAGCACGATGCACTCAGTATAAGGGAAACTATAGCGGCTACGTGTTGTTACGTCTCAATATGGTGATGAGCATTCCTTGGAAGTTTCCCACGAGGCCGTCCTGTCATCAGCGCGCGCCCAGACGACGACAGGGCCCGACATGGACGGTGACGCGCAAACAAAGGGGGCTCACTTCGAGGCGACAACAGCAGCCGCCCTCCGTCGAAGCGGTGATTACCTCGATCACTCTACCTGAACCGGAAGCTGACAAGCTGAATTGATGAAAGGGGCCAACATCAAATGCTACTGTGAGAACAGCGTCGACCTCGGTTTCCCAGATTACAACGGAGTTGCGCCATATGCGGGGCGAAGGTGCAACACCCATAGTAGGCGAATCTGGCGGAACGGTGCGTAAACATGGGAGGGATATTGAGAACAATTCGACGATTGTGATTGGAAGCGATAGTCATCGCATTCGCTAGTGTAGTCTACTAAGGAAGACGATGGTTTGAAACGCGGAGACCTTGGTGCAGTGACAGAGGTGCTGACGTGCCCTGAACCCAGACGTTTACTATGCTCCTGCATGCAGTGGGCATGCAGTGGGCTTCCGTTTCAGTGTAAATAATGGAAGATAAACTTTTTTCCTTCATTCCTACTACCGGACGTACTCATCAATGTTCCGGGTGAATTCCTGACCTAAACGCTACTTCGAGCCGCAACAGGGCTTACGTCAGACGAAGTGAGCACATGAGAAGCATTTCACACTGACAACGGACGCACTCGGCAACATAACCATTAGTGGGCGAGTGAAGTGAGTACGAGATAAAAGCTTTACGTTTTACATCGCGTGTGTTACCAATTAGAGGCGCTTTATTACTTTTTTTACTCGCAGTCAATAGAGAACACAATAATTAGAACATATCCATGTACGACATCGCTGAAGGGGGGCACGAGCTCTATTAGGAACGACTGAACATGCTTCTCGTGTAGCCGAGTGTGATGATCAGTTCTAGCAATTCGAACACAGACACATTGCGCGTAATAAAGAAAAATATAAAAATGAAGCGTTGACGCGTGCGCATTCCTGTTTTTGTGCACGTTGTCATATGCTTTCTTTCTCGCGGTCACGAGTACTCGACTGCGGCTCATTCACGTGCATGAAAAACACAGGTCACAAAAACCACCAAGTACAGCGTAGTTTTGTTTATTTGCCGTAACGGAACAATCGCTGTGCAAGTTACGAAGTCGGCACGCGCACCCGAACGCTTTCTGCTTACCCTTCTTTCGTATACTAAACACAGTTTACGGCATGGGTTGACCTCAGTGCACCTTTAGTCTGGAATGTAAACCCAACGGCTCGAAAATCGGGACGCCGAGAGGTCGTGAACGGCCCTGTTATGCTGTTATGGCAGGCCCGCTATGCGGCAAGGCATGAAGTACACTATCGTGTAGTTTACTACAACAGAACGAAATCCCACCCGAGCAAGTTTGCTCGGCGCGAAGTCTTTTCTATTCAAAGCCTGTATTCTATGGTCTGGTTTCTCAGGTGCCGCAGGAAACTTGTGCAGCGAATACACTCCACATAAGCAGAAGCTTCTTGTACCTCCGTAAACGTCGAAGGGCAACTGCCTTTTTTGCTGGTTGTTGGTGCAGCCAGCGACGGCACAGTGCCGCTCGGGCGAGTAACCTTCGTAGTACATTCCGCTCAGCAGATGCGGTAAGAACACGCCTACATCAAACAGCTGAGCAAATGCGGCAAGAAGACGTCTAGAAACACAACACGCGAGCACAAACCGAAAGTGCAGGCATTTTCTCCCGTCTTCTGCAGTCTCCGCCAGAAGGCAGCACCTCGTGTCGAAGGTGCTGGTGTATACGTGTCATGGAGGAAGGAAACTGAGGAGAGGCCCTACCCCCTCCGCGCGCTAGGAGAAAAGTGTGGCGGAAGTGACGTAGTAGGTTCCCCTCTTTTTTGCTGATTTTTTATTTCCTTGTCATGGCGGCCACGCCTTTCGGGCCACAACGGCGGCTCTGTTTTGGTTCTGTGCGCTCACACGTGTTGCTCCGTAGGTTTTGTACCGTGGCAAAGGCGCCGTGCAGGCAGATTTGCGTTGGTCTCCGTGTTTTGCTGCACTGCGTTATCTGGACCGTGCCCTCCCGGATGTTGCTGTGGCCAGGTGGGACAGGAGGAACTAAAGTTCGTGAAATGAACGCGCATGCAACGCTGTACGCAATGTACCGCGCCACGGCAATGGCAAC
The DNA here is from genome assembly GCF_023375885.2 of Dermacentor andersoni. NCBI lineage: Eukaryota > Metazoa > Arthropoda > Arachnida > Ixodida > Ixodidae > Dermacentor > Dermacentor andersoni. Next base: position 229,059,293 of record NC_092814.1, read on the forward strand.
GGACGAAGGAATATCCGCGGGAAATGTTGCCCTTTTTGGCGGAATCATGCTGACGTGCTAACGATTGTTTAGTATTGCTGCGGAGCGCGCGGGTCCGAGCAGCACGGTTGCGCGCAGCGCGGCGTGGTTTCGTGAGAAATGTAAACAAGAGAGGAGAGCTGGCCCGGTAGGCGGAACAACGCTATGAGCAAAGCCAACTTCCGGCTTCACTTTAGCTTCACAAAGAATGACGTCAGGGCCTCTCCTGAGTTTCCTTCCTCCGTGATACGTGTAGTGCGCGTCGACGGACGCGCCACTGGTGGCGGCCTTGCAAAGTGCGCTCAAGAAAAAAGGTACGTACATGCATACATACATACATAACCTTTCATCTCATCTATCATTTCGTGTTGACAGTAGAGTTATAAAAAATTATGGGGTTTAACGCGCGAAAACCACTTTCTGATTATGAGGCGCGCCGTAGTGGAGGACTCCGGAAATTTCGACCACCAGGGGCCCTTTAACGTGCACCTAAATCTAAGTACACGGGTGTTTTCGCATTTCGCCCCCAACGATATGCGGCCGCCGCGGCCGGGATTCGACCCCGCGATCTCGTGCTCGGCATCCCAACACCATAGCCACTGAGCAACCACGGCGGGTCAGTAGAGCTATAGCTGAGCGGATAAGCGGCGACGGCAGCGGAGGGCTGCACGAAAGTGTATTAGCTTGGCGATCCCTCGCTCGGTCGAGCGGAGTGAGTGGAGCGCTTTGTTGTGCAATATGTTGAATAAGGTTGGAGCAACTGTGAAAAGATCAGTACGCTCGCTTCAGGTTCTCGATTGTTGTCATTCACTTCAAATCGTCGCCAAACGGCCTGGTTGCTGAAACCTCTCGCACGATGCAGAGGTACTCTTCAGTGGTGAAACACTTCCGAGGCTTCTCCTCCTGGAGGCGAGCCAGCGCCGCGTTTGAAGACTATGCCGCCGACATGCCGCTGGCGCTGCGACATGCCGACACGCTGGCGCTTCGCTGGGGACAGGATACCAGCGAGCGAGTGGCCCACTCCCTAAAAACGCTGGTCGCCCCAGCGTACCGCACACGCGCAGTGTCACACGCCGCATGCTGTGGGGACGAGGAAAAGCGTGCGAGGGTGAGCCGAGATGAGTGGTGGCTTCATGTGCGGCTAGTGATGAAGGTCGTGTAATCTAATGTTTCGAGGACGCGTTGAAGCGAGAGGCAGCACAGCAGCGCATGAGGCAGCGAGGAACGGCGTTGACTCCCGCTGCCGGCGCTCTTCATCATGCCAACGATGCTGACGTTGTGGCAGCAAGAGTTATCGGTCATCGAGTGAGATCTGTTCGTTTGCCTGTGCGCGTTTAACAAAATGTTTGTGAATTTAATTAGTAAGCAAATGTCTACTGCAGTCTATACGACCGAAAAACTTCGAAGCTTAGTTCGTGTACTTGTATAATGCTTTGCTATCGCTATCATTGCTTCCCCTTTCGGGCGAAACTGCGACTTTCTTGTGCTTTGAACCGGCGCCCGAACAGGGTTGTCTTCAGTTCCCGGTGAAATCCGAAGCGAAACGAAAATAGCAGGCCGATAAAACGAGTCCGCTAGAAGTGGACAGTCACACTTAAATTTGGCGGGTAACGTTGGGACAGCAAGACTGGATTTTGATCATTCGTGTTGCACCCTATTGAATGATTGCTATCGGTAACGCGTAAACGAAAACAGATTTTACCTTGCATGCAAGTGGACAGCTTAATTATTCAGGTGGCGTCTGTTTATCAACCGCCGTTTGTCCTAACAACAAACAAACATCAACAAAACGCAGATCCAACGCAATGCTGGTATCTAAATGACGCGAAAGTTGTTTTAGTTAAGGATGTAGCAGCAGTAGCAGATGACACGAGCGCATCCTGTTGACACAAACCTCTCACGGGTCTCACGATCTCACAAGTGCTACGAGGACGAAGGCTCGTCCTTTCGTATGATGCTTGTCAAGGGAAGAATGTGAGATGCGTATGTACAGAGATATATGCATCGTCACATATCTAAAAATAAAAATATGCCGATCCAAAGCACACGTTGGAGTCTATGAGAAGCGAACCTTTTGTGGAGCGGTGTGTATTGAATCATATACGACTAACCGCGATATGTACTATTGTGTTTACTTTCATCTATGCAGCGTACAACACCATTCAATGTTCATGTTTATCCACCACAAAGGTCACAACTGTAATGTCGGGCAATTTTTATCTTTATGCACTACACCGCTCACAGAATATGGTGAAATGCAAACACCAAATCAGGCGGATGCACAGTGGGAGACGTGTACAGTCGGCGCCGCCCTTGTGTAGAGCGCGGCAACGGCGGCCTCCGGGGCGCTCCTGAAGAAGCTAGCGACGTCTAACGGTAGCTGATGGGCACGTCTGGGCACAGCAACTACCGTTAAACGTCGCTGGCTGGCTCCTGAGGTGCTCCGACAGCCACTGTTCCAGCATTCTACACAAGGGTGACACCGACTGTACGTAGTGATGTAAAGAGGACGAAGGCGATGTATGATTCTCGTCGAAGAAAGAATGCTGATGACAGGTGTAGGCACAGAGAAATACGATACATTTCTAATTAAACAGCTCCTGCGCAAACTGGATAACCCCTCCGTCATTTACCTCACTAACACCATCAACGAAGTGTGAAAGAAAGGCGAGCTACCCGACGCCTGGAAACTTGTCCACGCGATCTTCATTCCCAAACCGGGCAAGGCGCCTAACATAGATCACCTCCGCCCCATCTCGCTCACATCGTACGTGGGTAAGGTGGCCGAGCCCGTCGTGCCCAACAGGATCCGTCGATACCTCGAGCACTACATGATCAGCTTCCGACCCGGGTTATCTGCCCAATACGCCATGTTACCTCTAAAGCATCAGATTCTTGACAGAGGAAACACTCGGGACATCCGTGCCATACTGTGCCTGTATTCGGAAAAGGCATTTGATAACATCGCACACTCGTCCATCCTGAAGGCGATCACAGACCTTGGGCTCGGGCGTTGGTTCTATGACTTTGTCCGCTCCTTCCTCACCCGGCGCTATGCCGTCCTACGCGCAGGAGGCCTTTTGTCGGAAGCAGTCGAGCTCGGACAGCGGGGCACCCCCCAGGGATCAGTCCTCTCGTCGAAGCTTTTCAATCTCGTGATGATCGAGCTCTCCGAACGACTCTCGAAGATCAACGGGCTAAACCACACCATTTACGTGGACGACATAACCATCTGGTGCTCCGCAGGGTTGGATGGCTTCATCGAATCTGTCCTGCAGGAGGCCGTCGAGACCGCTGAGTCCTACCTCGAACACACTGGTCTGAAGTGCTCCCCCACCAAGTCTGAACTGTTGCTGTACTCGCCCAAACGCCGGGGCGCCAAGCCCAGAGGGTGGAAACCGTCGGCCGAACGCAACATCACCCCCCCCCCCGTACCAGGGATGGCCGTAACGTGCAAGGTACCCTCCATCAGGGCCCTGGCCATGATCACCAAGTCCCTATAAGAACCAACACCCAAACGGTGCAGCAGCTCACGACCAAGACGCAGAATGCTATACGACTCGTAATCAAAGGGGCTAACTGTCACCACGGCCTCAAAGAACACAACTTGCTACGTCTCGTACACGCGTTTGTTCTCGGCCACTTCACCTACGTCGCTGCCATGCACAATTGACCATGCGATGGGCGCAATAAACTCAACGCCTTCATCCGGAAAGTAGTAAAACGGGCCCTCAGCCTTCCGATCACCACTTCCACAAAGAAACTCCTAGAGCTTGGCGTGCACAACACGCTAGAAGACATCGCCGAGGCTCAGGAGCGAACGCAGGTGACCCGACTCACGACCACCAAGGCGGGCAGCCACATTCTGCGCTAGCTCGGCTTCTTCTGATCGACTACCAGGGATCCACCGAAGTGAACGCCGGTTCCCCGCGAGATCCGATACTTCATCACGATCGCTCCTATTCCGCGAAACGTACATCTTGACCGCAACAGAGGCAGGCGCCTTGCTCGGGCGACTGCCCTTCTCCAGCGCATAGACATGAAAGTGGACGACGGCACGTTCGTGGACGCCGCCGCCTACGGCAAAAATCGAACTTTCGCCGCGGTCGCGGTCTCATCCACGCAGCGGATCCTCAACTCCGCTACGGTCCTCATCCGTGACCCCGAGGTGGCGGAGCAAGTAGCCATAGCCCTGGCCGTGCTCGACGGCAAACGGGAAGTGATCTGCAGCGACTCCAGACCGGCCATCAAAGCCTACGAACGTGACGTCGTCTCCGACCAGGCGTTACGCACCCTCCGTAGTGCGGATATGAGCACCCTCAAGCACCACACTGTCATCTGGTTCCCTGCCCATCTCGGTCGGCTGCCGGGCGCACCGCCCAACCTCAACAAGATCGCCCACGAAGCAGCGTGTGCTCTTACCGACCGCGCCGTCCCCGGGCAACCCCCTCTCGTCGAGCTAGAGGACAATCGGGACGCGCTCATTACGTACAGCGAAATTACAAAACACTTCTACCTGGGGCGCCGCATCTTTCCGCCACCACACCACAAACTTAACAGGCCGCAGGCGCTAACACTATGCTTACTGCAGACGCACATGTATCCAAACCCCGCCAAATTAGACGTTTCTATCCCGACGCGTACCCCATCGACACGTGCCCCTCGTGCGGACACACGGCGACACTCGCACACACGCTCTGAGAGTGTAGAAACGCTCTTTCCGACTCTACCTCGGACAAGTGCGAGAAGTCCTTCAGAAGCTCACTATTCGCCGACCAGCAATGGGCGGTCAGCAGGCCCGCGAAGCGGCCGCCAGGTACTCCCTGTCGGTCCGCTAAGCGCGTCCTGCAGGGCCATAATAATGTTTTCCAGTCCAGTACATAACTATTCTGCAGCATTCGACAAGAATGGGTACGCGCCCAGTGGTACATACCGAATGGGTAAATTAAAACTAAAAAAAAAAAAGAATATCAAGCACACATAGAACTGACTTGTAGTACTAAGTTGCTTACTTAGGACTACAAGCAAGTTTTATAATTCAGCTATCAGCAAAGATTAGTCAGCGAAAAGAAAACCATTATGCGTTTTAATGAAATTCCATCACGCAGCAGGGATGTTTTGTCCATATTCAAATTAGGTAATTCATTTTCATTAATTTATCACCAAGTACATGGAGTGGTGGCAGGCACATGCTTACAGCCACGAAACGAAAGAAGATGACAAGCAACATATATTGCACTGCAGAGACAAAGAGAACGTTAAGAACAATTGAGATTAATATAAACCAGGAGCAGTGAAGCTCTAAGCTCGCTTTCAAAGAAGCGAGCTTTGTCTGGAGCAAATGTTCGAATAAGCGAGCGCATGGAATCGTCATGGAAGTTCAGCATTGTTCTCCGCCTGTACACTGCAATCAGCCACATCGCCAGGAGAAGCAATTCGCGAGCAAATGGAAGTTCATGGGAGGCGACGAAAACGAAGTCGCGCCGACATGCGGCCGCAAGGGTGGTGTCGGCGTCCCCCCTGACGCTCCCGTGCGGGCATCGCGGCCACACGAGTGCGGAGCGGCCTCATGGCCAAAGCTCGCGACGAGGACTCCAAGAACGCTGCCAAAGTAGTATCCGAGCCCAACATGACGTACGTCGAGGAGAACGCCGACCTGCGGGCGCTCATCGATACGGTGAGCATGTCGCGGCCACCGGAAGGCGACACCACCCGCATGCTGCTCGGCCAGTACGAGACTGCCTTTCCCGAATTCAAGCGCTCCACGCAGAGGTGAGCTCTACGCGCTACGAGCGCGCTCACGGATGGTGATTGCCGGTCCGGATGCAGTGCACTGCGCGCTCATGTGATCCCAACATGTGACCCGCTGATCACGTGACATCGCAGTAAATATTAACGCGCCATCCACGCGTCCCAAATGAGTGAAGACTTTTAGAAATGCTGTGAAAATTCTCGTTGTAGTATAGCCTGAACAATCGGGATATATTGCTGACCATGTAATTCTTGTTTAGATACTTCATTCTCCTCTCGTGAAGAAAAGTAGGCTGGCTCACATACGTTGGCTTCTATACCGGCAACGCCACTCTGCAGTAACAGCACTGAAGCACATACTACACAGGCAGATGGGCAGAGAAGGTGCACAGTGGAACTGTGGGGACACTCACGTTCATTGAACGAACGTGTTACGTAAAACAGAGACAGACAGCAAGAATAGTTCGTCATCGAAGTTTGTTGGAGAAGGAAAGATGACGAAACTAACCTAAGGAGCCCGCAACACTTTTCTTGAGCCTTGTCTAAACTTTGCATGTACCAATACAGGCGATGAGTCTAAATCGGTATGTTTTCTGCTTTCACATATATCCTGCAGCATTTCTCACTGCACGCTTATTAAACGAATGGTTGTGGTATATTCTATTTACACTGGGCTGGTCTTCGTGGAAACTTGCGACTTGATTTAAATTAAAGAAAATTATTAAGTTACTTTCTCAACCCAAGGTAACTTTGCTATGCAAATGGGGGGGGGGGTACCTTTACCAGTACAAATGTTAATAACGCCCGCTATTCGCCATAAAGATGCGTAAACCCGCCAAAGAGAAATAAAATAATGTGTATCTCGCAGGTACGCCTGTGAGATACACCTCTCCTTTACTAGGCAAAAAAGGAACCACATGAAATGGACTCGCGCAGGAAAGAAACGTAAGAAGAACACTGCCAAGAACAATTAAAAAAGTGAAAGTGTAAAAGAAGGATTTCTATGGTAGCATACAACTTAAAAAAAAAAACAGCAGTTGACAACCAAGGCACATGGCCCACGCGGGGTTGTGTTACTTCGCCAGTCAATCACAGAAGCAAACAAAATCGTCGTCATGCGGTCTTTTCAAAATGGCGTCGTACATGATACCTCCGGAGCGTCTGCTGTTCTTGCAGTCTTTTCATCGACGGAAGCAATGACGTGTGCAATAGACATGGACAAAGTATATGGAGTCTGAGCATTTCACTCTTCGAAAGTCTACCTGGCATGGTTGCTTAGTGGCTATGATGTTGGGCTGCGAAGCACGAGGTCGTGGGATCGAATCCCGGTCATGGCGACCGCATTTTCGATTGGGGCGAAATGCGAAAACAACCATGTACTTAGATTTAGGTGCCCATTAAAGAACGCCAGGTGGCCCGAATCGCCGTAGTCCCCCACTACAGCATGCCTCATGGTTTCGGCACGTAAAACTTCATAATTAATTAAATCTTCAAAGTCTGCGGTGCCGTTCATTTCACTGCTCAACCCGTTTTACTCATGAAACTTCACTGCCAACTGAAGTGAAACTTGACAATAAATAGCTGCAGCAAAACAAGCATGTTATTTCAGTTCCATAAAGAATTAGGATTTGGCCATTCCACTATAACAGGCGAGGCAAAAGGCATAAGATTACGCGCTAATAATTTTATTTTTGTGGTTACCGCCTTATTTGGGTAACAGGAAAAGTTTGAAGTACGAATTATTTGCAGCCTCGTGGAGGAACAGTGGCTGGTGGTTATGAGGGCGTGTGCGGGACTTCACTGTAGATTTGAGTTGTATGCCGCTTCATTTCGGGGGGGGGGGGGGGAGCCGGGGCCCCCCTGGGTACGTGCCTGTCAAACATCCAAGTGGGTAGTGACATACATGTTCTGAGAATGGAGATAACGTGAAGACAATGCATCCATGTTTGCACAGACTTCCTTCTACCCTGAGGCGGACGCCAGGGGATCGCTCCCTGGACCTGGACGACGTAAACGAAGTGAAGATTGGCATCGAGAAGCGGCTCGAAGAAGAAACCATCGACAACGAGCATTCCTTCACGCGGAAAATTGACGGCGAGCAACGGAAACGCATTGCCGAGAGTCAGTGCAAAAAATCTTCGTTCCAGGTTAGTGAGGCGCCAGCTAATGCCGTGCGGTGGGCGTCGATGTTTTATTTTTGCAGGGCGGCGAATAATCGTATTTAGAGACAGTCAAAAGGCCCAATAAACCAGCAGGAGTTCCTGCTTCAAGGCGCTATAAAAGTAGTTTTACCCATCCCCAGCCCCCGTTTGGCGACAGACTGGTCAAATAAAACTTGTGCTGCGACCAGTTTTGCGTTTGATATTTTTCTTATACCTTTCGCGTGCGCAAAACAAATGCACGTATACTCAATAAGATGTAGTGAACAGAAGCGTTCTCGAGGATGGTTTATCTCAGAAGTCCTAGAATGCACCAGCAATTTGTGCTGCAGGTCCTGTAGTTTTAAAAGATACGCCGATTTTTGGAACGTTTTTTGAGGTAACTTTATAAGCACTTATTTATGAATTTTATAACCCTGCATTTGATCAGCACTTTATCAGTCACTACGAGTAAATTTATTGGTTGCCGCTAAAAACTCTTTAGTAGCAACCAATGTCACACTTCGGTAATGACTAATATTGAAGAGAAAGACATTGCCGGATTCCTTGAGGGTCTTGAATGATGTATCCTACTAGCTACGTGGACGCGTACGGTGTGAAGTTACGTTGTCCTGCCGCTTTGTGGTGTGTTTCGTGGGCCGCGCGTAGTACAAAGGCAAAGGAAGGTGCATTGACCATCTTTCAGATGTTAGCGTTTCGGTCACACAAAGCCGGTCGTACGATCCTTTTACGACTGCGTCTGCCCGTCGTGGCCATGGCGCGCTGCAGGACAACACGAGCGTGCCGGGAGCGGGTGCCGCGTCGCTGCCACCGCTGCAGTTGGGCACGCTTCGGCGCATCAAAATGACCAAGAAGCGCACCATCCAGGGCAAGACCACCATCAACCGGACCACGACGCGCAAAGAAGAAGAGCGCAGCATGACGTCGCCCACGGGGGAGACCGACTGCCGCCGGAACGTGGACGAGTCGAGCACCACGGCCGAGAACGCCGAGACACACGAAGAGGAGCTCGTCGAGACGTACGACGACGATGACGCCCCGCTGTAGCAGACTGGGCACGCCGGCTTAATATTCAGTCTGTACCACGCAACGCACGGGAGCGATCGAGCACGGGGACACGTCTGAAACGCTCACAGTGGAGAAAAAGGGGGAGGGGGAGTCAGCGGCGCGACTTCTCCGAGATTATTCAGGGAATTGTAACTACATACTAAAATGCTATATTATATAAACGGGATGAGTACTTCATGTTCAGATTTGGCGTCACTTCGCTCCTCTTCACGGCTGCGTTTTATTGAGGTCGACTTACCTAGTGGTGAGAAAGTCTAGGGGCGCATTGTTTGCTCGAGAAAGTAACGAAAGTGAAGAAGAATATAAGTGGTCGCAATGGTAAGCTTCTCGGGGAAATGGTGAGTTTCACAAACATGTCTACTGGCGGCGAAAACGTCCCGTTAGGGTTAGCAAACTGTCCGAAATTTTGGCATACTTGGTTGAGTCAAGTAATGCCTCTGGAGGATCAAATTACAAAAACCATAAGACATAAGACTAGAAGCCCAGACTCTTATCTGAACCCGACTTGTAGACGCCATCTTCTTCATTTTGATATCATTGCGGCTCAAGACTATTCGCTCTGTTTCTTCGAGGCTTTAAATATGTTGCAGTCTTAATGGGGTATCGGACCTAAACTGTAAGCGAGGGCTGACACAGGGAAGGACTAGCTTCGTAATAAGTGACTGGTGCAAAAAGCTACCGCCGGATTCCAGCTAGCTAAAGTATACTACAGTACCTACATTGTTTAGGCTCAAATCAATCCAAATGCCCTCCAACTTCCCCTCCCCCTGTTTTTTTCCAACGCGAATTACCGCATATCACGTGACACAAAGCCTTATTCCTTCGTGGTTTCTATGAATAACCGCGACGTTCTGCAGCATCACCTTGGGGACTCTGGCTCAAACCCGACTGCGCTTGTATAATGGACGATGGTCAAGCATCGAGATTTGGTGCTTGCATTGCAAGCATTTGCTGTCCTAAAGTACAAATGAAAGGAACTTCTATAAGATCACTGCTATTCTGCAACAGGACGGCAAATGTGATGCGACATGGCCAAGAACTAGGGCGGAGAAAGTCTTTGGTATGGGCGCTGTAAAATTCTACAAGACGGACGTACTTAACCCAGGAGCGAATAATATATAATCGAGGAACGAATAAACACTCCTTAGGGCTAAGCTGGGCTTCTCCGTTTCTCCATGCGTTGCCTTTTCATACGAAATGCAAATACGGCACGGGTACAGACATCCGCATCCCGCTACGATTCCGGAAAAACCCGGAGCATAGTCAACACGGTTTTAGGAAGACCTCCTAGGCATACAATTGACAGTGCAATAAAAGACGCTTTGCCGAATATGGAAAACAGAAAACTGGCTGACGATTTTAATAAGCACTTCATTGAATCGGTGATGAAGTTACTTACGCCCAGTGCATCGGGGTTCCGCGCGTACGTAACGCAACAAATAACTCAAACCTTCATTCTGCTTACTTACCTTCTATCTCAGAGACTGAACTCTGGAAAACAGTCAGGAAATTAATAATGACGAAATCACCTGGCTACGATGGCATTAGAAAAAGGGATATCATTGTGCATTTTGATAAACTAAAAGTGATGTTACTACAGATAATTAACGAAACACTAAAGACGGGACATAGTAATAAGAAATTGAAAATCAGCGTAGTAAAACCCCTTTTTAAAAAAGGCCTACGAAATTCTTACAACTACAGACAATTTGCTACCCTTTCGCCTATTGCTTGTATTCTTGAAAAATGAGTTCATGCTAATATGATGTCATTCTGCCAAAGTATGATTTATTAAGCCAAGCTCAATATGGTTTTCACCTTGGACAGAGCACAACTCACCTGTTAAAAGATTTTAAGGACTTTTCTGCGCTGAAATTGATCGGAACCATATTGTTCTAACACTCTTTATCAATCTTCAGACGGCATTCAATATAATCAATCATGAACTTCTACTACATAAAATAGATAATTTTGGTTTCAGAGGGCCATATCGGTCATTCTTTCATAATTATTTCAAAGAACGAAAACAGTGTGTAAAATAGATGACTATTATAGTGTGTTATTAGATATTAAATAAGGAGAGTACCTCAAGGGTCCCGTCCTAGGACCCCTCTTATTCAACATTTATATTAATGAACTAGCCAGTTTACCGCTCGAATCCAAGCTGTACTTTTACGCAGATGACACTGCCCTTGTACTGTCTGGGACATCTGATAGCGAACTGGGAGATGCACTTCAAACAGATATATAATGTGTGCTCTTTTGGTTTTCTCTTAATACAATAGTCATTAACAAAGCCAAAACAAACCTTATATGTTTCCACAATCCACATAAAGTCGTAATAAATTCCAAGCTAACTTGCACCACACATGCTCTGGGAATTGTTCATGTATCCCGGTGAAGTTAGTAGATAGTGCAAAATATTGACACGTGTACTTGTCTTTATCGAGTGACACGTTTTGCCGCCTAACAAATGTTATCGCACAGCGCGGGACGCGCCTGCATGTATCCGAAGTTTCTGGAACGTTATGGATGTTTCTATCCGCTGTCTGTTGTCGCAGAACCTTGTGTTATCTGATTTCATCACTTGACGCGAATCGCGTAGAACCTTGTAGAAGGCATGCGGGTCCCAACGATTAGTCTGGGACATTCGATGACTGCTGTATAAAAGCCGACGCGCTTGACCCGCTGATCAGATTTTCGACGATCGCCGACCGTGTTCGCCGCTATCGTTGTGCTATAAGTGTAGCCTGTTTTGTGGGCACAGGTTCGCCCAATAAAAGTTAGTTTTGTCGTTCACAGTATTGCTACTGTGTTATTCAACGTCACTACCACGTGAAATCTGGTGGAGGTGCTTGTGCGTTCATGTACCGAAAGCCCCCGCAAAGCCGCGATCCAAGCCCGAAGCCCGAGGACAAAACCGACATCGCCCAAGACCAGCGTGCTAGCCGCCGACTGCAAGGACTGCCCCCAGAGCACGGACTTCTACCTGAGACGACAAAGACAATCGTGGTCAAGACAACCCCAATGGCTGCCCCAGCGTTCCCCGTTATCCTACAACAACCTCGGGACCCACCGACCTTCCATGGAGCAGCGACTGAAGACCCGGAATCCTGACTGGAGACCTACGAACGAATCGCGACATTCAACAACTGGGACTCCGACGACAAGCTGCGGCATGTCTACTTCGCCTTAGAAGACGCCGCCAGAACGTGGTTCGAGAACAGGGAGTCGACAATGACAACATGGGACCTGTTCCGTACCGGCTTCCTGCGCACCTTTACAAGTGTCGTGCGTAAGGAAAGTGCCGAAGCTATGCTGGACGCCCGAGTGCAGCTACCAAATGAGAACGTTGCCATCTTTATGGAAGTAATGAGCCGTCTGTTCCGCCACCACGCCGACCCGGATATGGCCGAGGAAAAGAAAGTTCGCCTACTCATGCGTGGTGTGAAGGAAGAACTTTTCGGTGCAATGGTACGAAGCCCACCGACGACCGTAGCAGAGTTCCTTCGCGAGGCCACCGGCATTGAGAAGACACTCGAAATGCGGAACCGGCAATTCAACCGCCGCACGAACTCTACAAATTATGCAGGAATTCAATCCCTGGCCACCGACGATCTGCGCGAGACTATCAGAGCTGTCGTACGGGAAGAGCTGCAGAAGTTGTATCCGAGGTCGCACCCTCAAGGGACCTCAATCGCCGAAATCGTCAAAGATGAGGTTCAGCGATCTCTTGGAGCTCCTGAGGTGCCACCAGAATCACCGCAGCCGGAAGCAATGACCTACGCAGCCGCCGTCGCCCGCCGTCAAGGCCCCCCTGCGCGACCGCGCCAGGGTCCTGCAACGCCGCAATTCCGTCGTCCGCCGCCGCCGCCGCCAGCGCGCCCACCCGTCGCCCAGCGCATCTACATGAGGAAGACGGACATTTGGCGAGCCCCCGACCACCGCCCGCTCTGCTATCACTGCGGAGAAGCCGGCCATGTGTACCGCCGATGCCCATACCGCGACTTGGGACTGAGAGGGTTCGCCGTCAACGCGCCGCGTCCACAGCTTGGGGAGCGCCCACGTGACATCGCCGATTACCTAGCCGCCACTCAGTGGAACTCTCGACGACCGTCCCGTTCGCCGTCACCAGGCCGCTACCTGTCACCGCAGCGCCGACCATACACTGGTCCTGCCCGGGGCCGCTCTGCGAGCCCATATCCGGAAAACTAAAAGCAGCAACCGATGGAGGTGCGGTTGCTGTTCGTCGAACTGATGAAGATCCTCCGCCGCCGTCGAAGACGACGAAGAAACGATCTCGACGACCTAATGACGACACGCCGCCGTCCCGACGAAGCCAGGAAGCCAAGACTACACCGACGAAAGACGACTTGACGACGCGACGTTCCAGCTTCAGTTCAAACCGACGCAGCCGTGATCCGACGCCAAGACCCAACTGCAACGCCAGACAAAGAACCACCGACCTCGAAGTGCTTCTCGGCGGCCACGCAGTCACTGCCTTAGTCGACACAGGGGCCGATTACTCCGTAATGAGTGGACACATCGCCGCCCAGTTGAAGAAGGTTAAGAATGCATGGAAGGTCCCCAAATTCGGACCGCTGGAGGACACCTCATTACGCCGACTGGAATCTGCACGGCAAGACTTACCGTTCATGACCGGACTTACCCTGCCACCTTCGTTATCCTCCAGCAGTGTTCGCGAGACGTCATTCTCGGCATGGACTTCCTGAACCAACACGGCGCAATCATTGACCTGAAGTCGAAGTCCATAACGCTGTCGGAAGATCGAGCGATACCGCCGCAGAGCTCTAGTAGTCACGATGCCTTAAGCGTGCTCGAAAGTCAAGTCAGCATCCCGCCTCGCTCCAGCATTGTCATTTCCGTAGGCACCAAAACGCCTGCCGACGTAGAAGGCGTCATCGAGGGTGACCAACGTCTACTGCTAGACCGTGAAATTTGCGTCGCAAGAGGGATTGCTCGACTGCATGGAGGGAAAACTGAAGTGTTGCTGACAAACTTCAGCCAGGAGTTCAAGCACATCAATAAGGGCACGACGGTCGCGTACATCGAGGAAATTCTGGAAACCAGTAGTGCGTTTGTCCTCTCGGATTTCGCCGCATCTACCCCGACGACCATGGTTCCCGAACCAGACTACGACATTAATCCAAGTCTCCCCGTGATTAAGCAACAGAAGCTCAGAAGTCTGCTCCGACGATACAAAGGCTGCTTTTCGACGTCATCGAGGATTCGACAAACACCAGTCGCCAAGCATCGCATAATAACCGAGCAGTGCGCTCGACCACTCCGCCAGAGCCCTTACCGAGTTTCGCCGCGAGAACGTGAAGCTATAAGACAAGTCGACGAAATGTTGCGCGACGACATCATCGAGCCGTCGAAAAGCCCGTGGGCATCCCCTGTTGTCTTGGTGAAGAAAAAGGACGGCACCTTACGTTTCTGCGTCGATTATCGTCGACTGAACAAAATCACAAAGAAGGATGTATACCACCTACCACGGATAGACGACGCATTAGATCGGCTCTCCAACCCAAAATACTTCTCGTCGATAGATCTCAAGTCTGGCTACTGGCAAATAGAAGTCGACGAGAGAGATCGCGAAAAGACCTCCTTCATCACGCCAGACGGCCTCTACGAGTTCAAGGTCATGCCATTCGGACTCTGCTCGGCGCCTGCAACGTTCCAGCGCGTCATGGACACGGTGTTAGCAGGATTGAAGTGGCAGACCTGTCTTGTCGCTCTGCCGAAAGGTAGCGCCGCCGAAGTGGCGAAATTCTTTGTCGAAAACATCCTGCTGCGACATGGCGCCCCGGAAGTCCTCATCACCGACAGAGGAACGGCCTTTACAGCGGCGCTCACCCAGGCCATTCTGCAATACAGTCAGACAAGGCACAGGAGGACAACTGCCTACCACCCACAGACGAATGGTCTTACGGAGCGGCTGAATAAGACCCTCGCCGACATGCTAGCAATGTACGTCGACGTCGAACACAAGACCTGGGATGCCGTCCTGCCGTACGTAACATTCGCTTACAACACGGCGGTGCAAGAAACAACACAGATCACCCCGTTCAAGTTGGTTTACGGCAGGAACCCGACGACGACGCTCGACGCCATGCTGCCGCACGTCACTGACGAAGAGAATCTTGACGTCGCTACCTGTCTCCAGCGCGCCGAAGAAGCCCGACAGCTCGCCCGCCTACGGATCAAAAACCACCAGCGTACCGACAGCCGACACTACAACCTCCGACGACGCTTCGTCGAGTACCAGCCCGGCGACCGTGTTTCGGTATGGACCCCGATACGCCGACGAGGACTGAGTGAGAAACTATTGCGACGTTATTTCGGACCCTACAAGGTCATCTGACGTATTGGCGCACTGGACTATGAGGTCGTGTCAGACGGCATTTCGCATTCACAGCGGCGCCGCGCACGACCTGAAGTGGTCCACGTGGTGCGTCTTAAACCGTTTTACGGACGCTAACGAACTTCCCTTATTTTGTTGTTTTCTTTGCTACGAGTGCTTATTTATTACTTTCGTTTGTTTGCAGCATCGGGTCGATGCTTTTTTAAGAGGGGGGTATTGACACGTGTACTTGTCTTTATCGGGCGACACGTTTTGCCGCCTAACAAATATTATCGCACAGCGCGGGACGCGCCTGCATGTATCCGAAGTTTCTGGAAAGTTATCGATGTTTCTATGCGCTGTCTGTTGTCGCCGAACCTTGTGTTATCTGATTTCATCGCTTGACGCGAATGGCGTAGAACTTTGTAGAAGGCATGCGGGTCCCAACGATTAGTCTGGAACATTCGATGACTGCTGTATAAAAGCAGACGCGCTTGACCCGCTGATCAGATTTTCGACGATCGCCGACCGTGTTCGCCGCTATCGTTGTGCTATAAGTGTAGCCTGTTTTGTGGGCACAGGTTCGCCCAATAAAAGTTAGTTTTGTCGTTCACAGTATTGCTACTGTGTTATTCAACGTCACTACCACGTGACAATATTTAGGGATGACATTCGACGAAACGCTATCTTAGAATATCCATATACGGAAGTCGCAAAGGGGTTAAAAACGGTTTGTGCTTATCTATATGCCCTGAGATCGTTATGTGATACATCTATAGGAAAAATAGTTTATAAGAGCTTAGGCGAGTCAGAAATAAGATATGGTCTTACATTATACGGCTCCCCATCTATTTACAAATTAATTGTGTGAAATAATATTCCAAGAAAAATCGCCTGTAGCCTGTCATACGGAACACAATTTCATAGTGAAAATGTATTAGCATGAATCGTGTCGACGTATTAGTCATAGAGAAGCAGTTACTATTTGAAATTTTGCATAAACATTATTTCTGTGGTTCTTTCAAATTGAGAAATATAAAAAACACGGAATTCACGCAACACAGAAAAGTTTATTATTCCTCGTGTCTACACTCATTACGGAAAGAGAACCCGTAACTTTTATGTACCTTCAAACTTTAACAAATTTGAAATCAATACCACACTCACCTCTGTTCAACAAATTAAGCAATTCATGTGGTCATTTGTGCAATCAATTGAATGAATCCACATTGCGTCCTATGCTGTCCAGTCTATAAAAAGTATCTTATATTGTTTTTTATGTATAATGTGGAAAAAAAGATAATCTCACGTTTATGCTCTGTCTTTGTGTAATGCCTCGTTTCTTTCTTCGCTGTTTCGCGACATGCTAATGTTGTACTTCATGACCTATGTTTCCTTGTGATGTGAACGATAGCTGCTTCTAATATTATGTGTAAATGTTTAATTTGTGGATGCCTCTGCACTGAAGCAACAACGCCGTGCTGCCCAGCCGCGCTCACAAGCATTAATGCGTAAGCGGGCTGGCTATTACAATGCATGTTTACTTGGCAATAAAAGTTTTATCTTTATTATTATTGTTTTATTATTATTATTATTATTATTATTATTATTATTATTATTATTATTATTATTATTATTATTAGCGTCGTTCCGGCATGTGCAGGTGTTCGCGTGATCCTTAACTAACCTGATTTTACTTAGTCAGGTATGTGCCGGTACAGTACCGAAACTTTTTACAAACCTCTGTTTAATATTAGACAAGTAAAGTGCTCAATATTTCGGATTATCATAAGCGCCCCCGGGCATGTTCGGAGAAGTGAGAAACTGCCTCAGAGTAGATGGCCCACCGATTCCACGCCCTCGCAGCGGCAAAGGATGCAGCGGCCTGTAGAGCTCCGCTTCCTCTTTCTCGGTATCCTCAGACGTGAGGAAAGAGCTTGAAAAAAGTAGGCCGCCGGGTGGAACGTTTGTGAGTAGTGTGTTCCAATTCATTCCAGCAAGCAAAGCCGACTTGACTGACTTCTAAGAATATAGCTTCTGCTCTGCGTCGGTCTGCGTATTGGAGCACAGGCACGACTGGAAATATTTAACCCGAGGTATAAAAAAGTTTTGACGGGAAGGCAAATTGAATGTTTTTCTGTGTTCGTTTTTTCCCCGCAAATGCATAGGAATAAAAAAAATTCCTTAATTCTCCCGCATTTCATTCGAGGCTGTGGTACTATACCTGCTCAATTGCAGACGGCTGATAACATACCACTGATGTTCGACGACTCGAGCACATTGCGTTCATTAAACACGGTTTTTCCAAGGTGGTGCGGACCCCTCACCTAAACAGCACTCATGCGTAAGGTTTGACGCCTCCAGGCACGTCTACGGGCCTCCAACGTGGTCGTACTCGTCCCGCAGCTCTTCCTTGTAGCACCACTGTGTGCATTCTTCTCGCAGTACAGCAGAAATTTCTACATTGTCGTATACTTTGATGCTGTCTCCTCGAAGCTGTATTCTTTGTGGTCTTCGTCAGGATAGGAAAATGGCGTTTTAGCTCGGGGCTTCTCTCTAAATACATGGAAACGGAGCAATCGTTCTTTTCTCGGCAAGCACTGCATAGAATTGCACGAGGTTTATTACATTTACAAGAAACAAATTTTAATATAGTAACTGTACCAAGCAGGTTTTTTTATTTAGTCCGTCAATGTTTTCATAAAAATGTTTGAAAATTGCGAAATTAGAAATAACTGATATTTACAACTCTCTAACTCAGAAATGAAAGACGACATCACAATTCTGTAAACTGCACCAAATAATACGCTTAACGCGTATATAATTGGAATGTTATAGATTGTTTTGAAGTGTAGCACTTATTTGTCAGTAGAACCTTTGCCAAACCTCTGTCAACGTTGTAACAAATTCACGTAAGCTGTAAACTTAGAAATCACATTTGTACGCTTTGGGTGTTCTAACAGATATAGTTTTTGTTGCGAGTTACTAATTTGTAAACTTAGTGCTTATAGTTTCTTTAACACTACCGATTTTTGGCCATTTTTGTAGCACATTTCAAGTCCTAAATAAAGATTCTGCTTCTATAGTTACTAGAATTTAGCTGTCTGAAATGCAATACCTTCCATTAAAATTGGTCCAGCAGTTCTTTGAAAGAACATTTCAGCGTTTTACATGTAAAGCTTCCTCTTAAGCTGGTGGCTGTCGGGCGATGACGGCCAGGATTTGGTAAGCACTCATACTTTCAGTCAAAGGCAAATCGAATATAGTGTTCTTGACCGAAATACACGGAGTGCGACGTCCTGTAGCAGTGGCGAGATAGACTATCGCACATGCAATAAGAGGCATTCGCAGTTCACGCAGGTACTCATCTTGCTGAATGTGTTCCGTCCCTGTCTTATAGCGACGTTAAATGTCTTCACAGTGTGTGACCAGCTGAACTCAATTCAAGATACTCGCCTTGAGCTCTCAGTGCGAACACTCCGCTCCCTTTTCATTAGGGCGAAAGATGTTTCACGAGTCTTTTTGTTATTCCGACTTTGCTACTGGATCCATGCAGTAATGGGCCCACTTTTACAGCGAAGCTGTATATGGCTAGCCGATTCGTCCCCCCGTCCGTCCATTTGTCGGTCGCCTGTACGCCGAGAAATCCTCCCCCATGCTCAAAAAAGAGAAAGACGCGCAATTAGCCAACACCACCTAAATTCACAAGACCTGTTTACTGCGGTCCATGACGCCACGCTACCTGGCCCGAAATTTTTATTGACACGGCTGGCGTGTTGAAAGTGGTGACGCCGAAATCACTGTTGCCTACTCGGGAGCACCCCCATTAGATTCTATGGCAGTCGGGTCAGGTAACATGATGTCATGGATCGGAGTGAATAGGCCTTGTGCTATCTAGGTCGTGTTGGATTGGCTGCGCCAGTAGTGACGTCGTTGCTCTCCGTTACAGCCGAGCGCGCGCGTAGCAATTTATTTCCGGCTCCGAAATGAGTAGGCCACGAGTCATACGTACTCCTCAGGAGCAGGCAGCTTTCGATCAGCGAGGCCGCGAGCAGAACCGCGAACGAGCTCGTCTACGCCGTGCCGATGCTGCAGTCCGGGCACAAGAACAGGCTCGTGCAGCCGAGCGCAAGCAGCAACTGCGTGCCGAGGATCCGGCAGCCTACCAACCGTCGTTTATTGAATCGTCGGGATAACCCACTGATAAACACCGGGGCCGCACATTTCAGCTTCACTGGGTAATCATCTGTACGGAGTGCTTGGGCGGTGAATTTTCTTCTTTTCTCCCTTAACGCATGTCTCGAACTATGCTGCACATATTGACATAAATTGTGTATTAGAAGACAGCACACGAAATTCCAACTCTGCAGGTACAAAATAAAGCTTGTGTGGTTACGTGGCTGCTTTCCTCTTTATTAGCGGCGGCTACCGGCAGCTGCGCAAATGAGCTGCGAGATACCGATGTTCTTGACCTGACGTCCCTTGAGTCGCTCCGGTGTAACGCACGGCGGTGCAGTCCAGCTGTCCGGAATCTGGTTCAGAAAGCGTGCGTGGCAGTCGCAGTCCAAGGGGTTTCCTGCAGAGGAAGAAAGGCGCGCAAGTAGATTATGTAACAGGAAACAAACCATAGCCCCATAGTTTCATAGTGCCCAAAATTTTGTGCAAAAATCATCGAGGATGATTGTCAATGTAAACGAACAGCCGAACGCTTCCAGAAAGCTGCTCACTTTGTTAAAGGAAGGGTGTGCTTGAGGTCGTATATTTGTTGACGTGAGGGTATCTAGGTAACGTTTGTTGTTCCATCGTGTAATTAATTCTCTACAGAGAACGGAACCAGTACAACTCAAGCGGTATAACCGGTGGACAGCACGTGCGTCTCGAAGAGCTATGGCGACCGACTCGGCACCCTTGTTCCTTTCTCCGACTGCCAACCACCGACCACGATAACGGGCGCAAGAGCCAAAGAAAGCTATTCGCTTAAAAAGAAAGGAAATCGGAATCAGCTGCATCTGTGGCGCGCACACGATCCGATTACAGAAGGCGTTGTTGCATAGATGTGATTGGGCGAAACCACCAGTCAACTTCGCGATACAGCGAGATTATGTTCGGCGAGAGGTATAAGCAGAATATCTGATAACTCGGTGGAAACGACCACAGGCTAAAAATGTAAAACTAAGCACGTGTAACAATGTGTTTCATCACGATTTGAGAGATTTCTGCCGGCTTTATCCTTTATAATTTTTAGTTGTAGCCCACGAATCATCACCTGGCGCGCTGCCATTCCGTTTCAAAAGAAAAGTTTGGAACCATACATAAATTTAAAGAAAATTTATGTAAAACCTCCTCTTACTAGAAAGATACTCTAAAGTGTCATGTCCAGAATAGAAACGGAAAGGAATTGGTCGAAAATGTGTTTAAAAATGTTCGTCCCACCTTCTACCTTTCCCTAAATGTGTTTAGTGCGTTTCACTGTATTTTACCCATGAATTCAATGTCCCGTTTGTAAGGCACCATGCGGTACAGAGAAGTAGATTGTGAGCAGCTTACCAAGAAAATGCACCCACCTTCTCAAATTTCGTGCTCTCTGTTGTCTTTTAACTTCTCACTGAATGAAAACTACGCTTGGTCAGTTTTCTGGCACACATATTAGCGGCGCACACCGCGCGACATCGTCTGGTCCCTTCAGTAGAACAGGCGTGATGTAACTTAAGTATAAAAATCGGTATAGAATCACACATAGGACTAGACGGTCATAGAATACGATCCAACAGAATTTAATAAAGCATTCAAGCAAAGTGCATGCATGTACATTGCTTGTAATGCACTCTGTCGAGACGCTTGAATATCGAAGCGCGCGATAGCTCTCCTGCCACGTCCACGTTGAAAGTAAACCATATTAATCGCCTACAATAAGTTTATTAGACAGTCCTTCGAAAACATGGAGATGCTTTTGTTTTGTTTTTTCCCCGGTCTATGAAGTCTACAGGTTGTTCATATACAGCCTGTAACTTAATAAACAACTCTACAGCCTGTCTATATACAGTGCTGATTAGTATCGAAGATACATGTATCTTAGATACTACCTTAGATACTCTTTGGGTAGTTCGTGTCTGTATCACGATACGTCTGGAAAGACTTGTATGAGTATCTGTTTGTCTAATACACGAAAAAATGTATTTTGTATCTTAAGTTACAAGATACGGCTATCGCAACATCACTGTGTGAAACTACGTATAAACTCATATAAACGTCGGCTGAACTCCGCGTCTCAAGCTGATACTGCTGCCAAGCCACCTGAATAAAACTAAAGGCAGCGACATTCTTTAATCTTTCCGCCAGAGCCCTCGAGCGAGGGCAGGCGATGAGGTGTGCGCGTCCCTATTGGTGGACCAGAGTCACGTGGTGGCGCTCGCACCGTCTCGACAGAAAACAAGCGCGCGAACGTCTGCGCACCGCCAATGTTTTGTTTTAAAGCGAAAGCTTTACTGTCCGCGAACTTGCGATTTCGCCGTGGCGGTGCTCCGAGTCGCGGGATCGAATCTCAGCCACGGGGCCGCATTTCGATGGTCTCGAAATGCGGAAACGCCCTTGTACATAGATTTAGATGCACGGTAAAAAACCCCTGGTGGACCGCATTTCGGAAGTCCCTCACTACGGTGTGCCTCATGATCAGATAGTTTTGGCATGTAAAACCCAATAATTTAACTTAATTTTTTTTGCTCCTCCCTCTTTCGAAGGTGCTGACGGCACTGGTCCACTGCCAGTCGGTGCAGTGCTTTTGGTCTCAAATTCTTTGCCTCACTATATCGCGAAATGAAAACACGAATGCATATAACAAATGTATAACATGAATGAACACGGATGTGTAAAAATAAATGTGTGTGCGTACCTTTCGTCACGATGACCACCGATCGAGACACTAAATGGGTTCGTAAGTTTGTTCAAACTTCTTTGTCATCTCTTTTTCGTGTGCTACACAGCTTCGCTGGTGATCCACCTTTACAGAGTGGAGTGGCTCATGATCTTATTTTGCGTGGTGCTTTATTACGAAGTCTGAAGAATGCAAGAATGGGGTTGCCTTGCGTCTAGTGGCTTTCACGCATCTGAGATTTGAACGATCTCGTCCATGTAAGTTTGGCTGCTGTAAACCAAAGCGTGGATGGCGCTGCTTCCGGGAGACTTATGCATAAGGCGGCTATTTTGTCTACATGATTGTTGCTCGCAAGCGCAAAAAAACAATTTTTCGGACTACGCTACATGAAACGTTTTTGGGCTGTACAGGTTTTCTCGTAGAAGAAAAATCGTAAGAGAATTGCACGTTAATGAATATGTCGCTGAAGAATGCTTTTCGCCAGCAGATAAGTAGAATATGAAAGGTCATTTGCACCTTTGTGCGCTTTATATACGCTATACGTCACAAAAAATGCCGCTACCAGCGTTGTTGGTGCTGTACAGTACACCTGTCCGGTTATCCGGTATTGCGGAAACAGTCATACGTTTATGGACACGGTAAAACTCCTCAGCGGTCTTTGAGCCATCGTGCGTAGTCTTATTGACGTTTTTGTAATTAGATGGTGACTGGCTAGCTGGTCGGCAAGCAGAGCAGGTTATGTTCTGGATATAGGAATCCGAGAATTTTGGACCTCCTTGGCGCAATGCGAAAACACCCGTTTGCTTAGATTTAGGTGCACGTTAAAGAACCCCAGGTGGTGGAAATTTCCGGGGTCCTCCACTACGGCGTGCCTCATAATAAGAAAGTGCTTTTGGCACGTAAAACCCGATAAATTAATTGGGCCTCCTTCATGGGCGGGCCGGGCTGTCTCAGCGGCGAAGTCTTTACCACCATTTCCGATGCGTCCAGGCAACCACTTAAATATAATTTCATGCCCCTTATCAAGGGTTTGATGGGGGTCCTTTTCATCTGATGGTCCAACTGCTCATGACTACTGTGATGTAGTTCAAATTGCAATTACTGAACTGCTGCTTTAGAGTCGCAAAATAGGACACACTTGCAAAGTTGATCTTGCAAGAGGTATTTTACAACAACACGCAGGGCAGCAAGCTCTGTAGCCGTTGATGTCATATGGAACACTTCAAGCTTGATTGTAGCGGTAATATAAGTGCCATCAAGCGCAGATGATTTACCAAACACCACCACTGAGGTTACAAGCACTTTGGTCAATGAGCGTGCTCGGCGGCAACAATGCCAGAATAGATCCTTCTACGTTTTCTAGGGCAGCATTCGTGTGATCATGGACGCTTCGGGCGTTGATTATATTGTATGCGTTTGCCGCAGTGCCATCTACCATGATTGCGAAAGTTTAACAGAGACAACAGAAAGAAGACACCGCACAAGTGCTTTTCCTTGTGTCTGCCTTCCAGATATGCTTGCAAGCTTTCACAGTCATATATTACCAACCTATCTGCCTAGCCCTAGAACTCGCTTGGCGTAGAAATTTCAATAACGCTCCATAGCGTCTGCTCCGATAGCGTCTGACGCTCATATTGGGGCTTGGTCCTCCTTATGAATAGGATTTGTTTTCTCGTGAAATCATCTTCGGAGTTCTCTGACTGTTTTCTGACGGCTACAAAAAATTGGAATCTTTCACAATCCCCTCGTTCATCAGGCTTTTCTTACGCTGGCGTGGCAGTTTTGCTTCCTGCGTTGCATGCGTCATTGACCAACCTAGCTTCCACGGAAGTCATGCAGCCAACCAAATAAGACAGCAATGCAAGCGAATAAGCAAAGTGTGAAAATGGCAGCGAGGTTGCCTTCTTATAGACTTGTGGGTTTGTCTACGTGAAAGTTATAGAAAAAATATAAAGAAGAGTTGTTACGATTCTATTTACTTCGGTCTATTTGTATACCACAGTACGTTGAAAGCACTTTGTTGTATGAAACTTCTCAGTAATAGTCGACTGCGAAAATGGTAAGCGCATAACCCTACAGGCTCTATATAGGCAGGGCTGGGAAAAGATACTTTGCAATTGTATCGTGATACGATATAGGATACTCGGGCAGCAAGTATTTGAGACACAGATAAAAGATACTACCACAGTTATTGCATCCGATACGATATTTTCCATTTTCATCTTAATATACTTCGACACATTCCCAATTTCTTATTACGCATCTATTTAATGTAGTAGCAAATGCGTATGAAGAACATTTTTTGCTTGGACAGTTCTTAGCTCCGACCAACCTTGTTTCGTTTGAATGAAATGTATGTTGCTATCCCAAAATGTTTGTTTTCCGTGCTCAAAGTGTAATATTTTCATTCCCAAACAATTTATTGTGGTTGCTTTAGCTGTTTAACATGAAAGCTCAGTATACGCTCCGCTGTCAGCGCTTATTGCTTGTCGCTTTTGTAATTGACGCAATGAGACCATTTTTTGGCTTGAACTATGACACAGATTTATTGGTCTTCTCTTTGCCTATGGAGCTGTCGTCTTCATACACTTGATCGACCCCTAGAGCTAGAGCGCCATCACAAGTTTCCCGCTCTGAGGCGACATTGTTGTGCCCCCTGTGACTCAGGGAGGTATTTACAAAAGCTTACTTCTTCCACTAGGAATGGGTGATATGCCTATACGTGACTCTTGCGGAGACTAAGGAACTGTTGAACGTCTTTTATACCTTTTCCCCGGTACGACGTCGAGCGTGAACTTCTCTGGACTGCATTAAGCAGGCTGAACTCGAGGCCGTTGTTGGAAACTAAGGGGTTGGAAACATGCCGGTGGCGCAGAAAGCAACGACGACTTTACTTCTGTACCTCAAGTCGACCGATCTCTGCAACCCTTTTTAGACTTTGTGCGCATCTTAAAATGTGCACGAAACTGTGCTCTCTATCTCTCTCTTTATGCCCCTTTATACCATTCTCCCCCAGTGCAGGGTAGCAAACCCGACGCACGTCTGATTAACATTCCTGTCTTTCCACTCCTCTGTTTCTCTCTTTCTCTGCTCTACTAGTGTATTCATTGCCCTAGCACCCCTACAAGCAAGACAGAAGATAGTCGACTATTCAGTAAAGACTAGTGTGAAGTGTGTGCAGAAGTTAACTTTAAATATATTATTGCGATAGCAGTTATGTGGACACTGCAGCTGCATTTCTGCCGTGATTGTCGGCGTTGCGGTGACGTTCAATATAAAGACTAAGGGCGATAACATTGTCGCAGCACGCCGTATGCTTTATGTGAGAATGAAAGCGTGCGAGGGTGAGCCGACGACAGTGGCTATATCTCGCGCACACAAAGGAGGAAAGCGAGGAGGTCTTCCGTAGCGAGCACGGGGGAAGGGGAGGGGGTGCGGGCGTTCCACCTTGGCGGCGGCTACTTATGGCGCGGCCACGCGTGGTTTATATTGAAACTGATCCACGATGGGGACCGGGTGCGCCGAGTGCTGATAACTTCGTGTACGCTGCTCTCACCGCTTTGTTCGCATTGAAGCGAGAGGCAGCACGAAGGTCGATTCACTCGCTGCTGCTGCCGCGCTTTATCGCTGTAGCGGTTTGACAGCGAGCGTGCGCGCTCATTGAGTGAGATGTGTTCATGTTTGCTTGTGCGTGTATGACCCCATGCTTGTTAATTTAGTTAGTAAGCGAATGTTTACAAGTTTGTACAGCCGATAAAACTACTATCCTTACTTCGTCCAGCTGTCATCTAATTTGCTATTGCAATCGATTCTCCGCCTTTCGGGCGAAACTGCGACCTTTTTTATAGTACCACTAAAGTGCTGTCATTGGCTTTTGGACACACAGAACCGAGGAAGGGTCAAAGACAGTATCCAGGGACACAGTTCCATTGAACTGACAGGTGAGAAAGAAAACGTTCCCAGACGATCAGTCGACGAAATCAATCGACGAAATCGACAATCAATCGACGAAATCACTGTCATTTGATCGTCTACTGCGAAATATGATTCGTAATTTTTTTTCCATTATGAGGTGGCGCACGCCATTGCTCACAGTTTTCTTTAGTTGCACATTTTTAGTAGCGTCCCATATTTTCAGTGTGCTGTACACATCACAGTTTTCTCCTACCCTTCACACTCCCGTTCTTGAGCTCTGCACCCTTTTAACAAAGAACCCCAGAAATGAGCAGAAATTGAAGAAGCCCTTCTTCGGAAGTTTTGCCTCGCTAGAGCTACAAAGAGCTTGATAGCAAAACAGTAATCATAGCATAACAAAAGGACATCTTTTCTCAAAACGTATCTCTTTTTTTTTTTTTTAAATGCACGATGGTTTACTTCAATTCGGGAAATAAGTGAGGCTAGCTTGTTTCAATACAAGAACTCAGCAGTAGTATACACAGATTAACCAAAGACGGCGCGTGCTATATGCGTGTGTCTAAAGAAGCTTGGGTTACGGGAATTAGGAAAAAGGGCAGTTTGCAAACAGTGGTTCGTGACTCAGAAGGCACAATGACAACGCTATCTGCACGTAACATTCTCATGGGTGGCAGTTTCGGCACATTGGTATTTCACAAGGACGAATAAAGATGCGCGAACTAGATGTACACAGAAATGCACATACATACATACATACATACATACATACATACATACATACATACATACATACATACATACATACATACATACATACATGCATGCATGCATGCATACATACATACATACATACATACATACATACATACATACATACATACATACATACATACATACATACATACATACATACATACATACATACATACATACATACATACATAGTGCATTTTCATCCACCCGTAAAGGTATTGAGGTTACCGCTAGATGTGGAAGGTCACATAAGTGAAGACGCTGCGGGCTGTTCGCATTTTATATGTCTTGCAATGGTATAAAATAGCATGTGCCGCTGGTTGGAAACCTTGTTCACACTGCATATTTATTTTTTAATATTGAAAAAATTCTTAATAAGCCAAATGTCACCAATATACCGTGCACTGTGCATTGATTTGCACAGTTCAAAAGAATTCCTTGGTGACCTGCAGGAGCACGAAGTTGCACATGGTAAGTTTACTGTTACCGCCGCATGCTGCTGGCACCGCTACCTTGCTTGAGCCCCCGCCCATAATCTCGCCTCACTGCCAGAGGATCGACCACGTGCCTCATTTTGTCAGACAATCCTGTCCTATCGTGCATACCTCCCATCAGGTTATACAGCTCCAGCAAGAGTTCCGTTTTCGACATGGTGCTTGGCTGAAGCAAAAGTTCGACTACTGGTACCAGGAATACGAACGAAAGCACAACTCTCGTCTCCAGCACTCAAGCAGCTTTCAATTCTCTTGCTGTACGAGACATACAACGTGCATCACCATCTATATATTGACGCTTCAACCACGGTGAATGGGCCTGCAGGATCGGGGATCTTTCCTGCAAAACCCTCCACGTCCGTAAAGATTCGACCGTCTCACCAGACTGCATCGACTGCCGCGGAACTCGCTGCTTCTCGTTCTGCACTTCACGTAATTTCTGATGAACTGCCAAAGAAATGGAGCGTGTTCAGTGACTCCAAGGCTGCTGTTCATTGTTTGGTTTATGCCTTACGTCGGGGACCCCACAAACAACTAGTTCTAGAAATCAGACTGCTGCTTCACCAGCTCGTCGAGCAGGGACACCACATCACGTTATAGTGGATTCCAAGACACTGTGGCATAATGGGCAATAAACATGCCGATGCAGCAGCACGGTCTGCACATGATGAGGGTTTGCAAGACTCCATACCATTCTCAAGAACAGACGCAGCAATGAAAATTCGTGTGCTTGCAAATGAACCTGTAACATCTTTATAGAACACATCCAGCTTGAAACACACACGTCTGCACCGACTGGACCCGTCCCTTCAACTTCTACCCCCATCTGGACTCTCTCGACTCGAGACAACAGTACTTTGCCGACTGTGGCTTGGTGTCGCTTTTACAAGATCTTTTGCTTTCCGAGTCGGTATGGATGAGAGCGCGGCTTGCAGACACTGCGGCAGCGCGGAAACTATCGAGCACGTACTGTGCCACTGTCCTCGGTACAGCGCGCGCCGGCTGTCGCTAGCGGCCGTGTTGGCACGCCTTGACGACAGGCCACTTTCAGAACAGACAGTCTGGGAATGCCGGCATGAACTGTCGTCGCACCGAAAGTCGGTCAAGGCTTTGTGGACCTTTTTACGTGGCAGTGGCCTATTACAAAGACTTTAATGATCCTGTCCCTTTTTTTCACGCCTTTCCTTTTGTCCCCGCTCTTCTTCCCGTCTCTACTTCCCCTTTCCCTTCCCCTATTGCAGGGTAGCAAACCGGAGGCTTTAACTCTGGTTAACCTCCCTGCTTTTCTATCAATTGCATCTCTCTGTCTCTCTAGAGGTATGAACATTTCTCTACCCCGCTGTGCCCCTCTATATAGCTTTCATATGATGTGCTTAGCGCGTCAGTGCTTCCGCCGACATACTTCCCGCAAATATTTCTCTTGTACGTGAGATCTTATGTTCCGATCGAATGATGATCATGAATTACTGTATTGGCCTGAGAGTAGTTAATTCTTTTATGCATTCTTAGAAAAAAAGAACTTCTAGTTTAAAGTTCGGCCATGGCAATAGGTACTTGTTTCAGTATGTTCACTTATCGCTTTAAGCTATTTTATTAATTTTAACGAATGCTTCCTGAATACTTTGGTTCTTTTGAACAACACCTTCGTACGTTCACGCACTCGGCGCTGGCCGACTGCATATCAACGAAGGAAACCTGAAACTGTTTTCATCTCACCATCTAAGAAGGCTGCGGCATCGGTGCTCCGTTCGAGCAGAGGAGTGAAACTGTGTTCGTCGAAGTGGTGAATGGCGTTTTGCTGAAGGTTGAGCTCAGTCAGCCGG
Organism: Dermacentor andersoni; assembly: GCF_023375885.2. Taxonomy (NCBI): domain Eukaryota; kingdom Metazoa; phylum Arthropoda; class Arachnida; order Ixodida; family Ixodidae; genus Dermacentor; species Dermacentor andersoni. The sequence continues at coordinate 229,088,509 of NC_092814.1, forward strand.
GGCGCGTCCACGGTGAGGTCCGCCGGCAAAGATGTCAAATTTGCGTTCCTGCACAACGTGGCAAGCAGCGCAGCCGCAGTCAGGTCACTGCATCGCGCATCATTGCATTGCGCATAACATGCGCTTAGGGTAAAGATTCACTGAAACAACAATTATACTATTGCGTGTAGTCTTGCTATCAGAGCCTCTGCAAAAACAGCAAGGGGTGCTGTTCTGGAGCTGTTAGATTATACGAGTGAGTAGGTAAAATGAAAGCCAAGCAGTCTCATCCTTTTGTGCCTGGTCCACCAAGGTTCTCGAACAGCAGAGTCCAGAATTAAGATTATATACACAGCTTCAACTACATTTTCTGCTTTGCAGCATCTATAAACTGCGCTAAAGGAGCAGCATCGTGGTTTAAATGATCCGCACAAGCTTTCCTAAGCTAATAAGGGTAGGTACATGATCTCGCTGATATGGCATCTTCTATTTTGCTATAACACAGAATGGCACATTAGAAAAACACATAGCGCTGATTTTCTATAACAGACTTATTTCCAATTCTCACAGGCGTACGTATATATATATAAATATATATATATATATATATATATATATATATATATATATATATATATATATATATATATATATATATATATATACTTGGTAAGCAACTCTTGCATACCACACTGTGAGCTAAAGGATATTATATAATTAGCGGTGGTATACTCCTTCTTTATTTCTTTACATGTCAGTTCTCTGTTTCTTTTGGCGCTCAATCCGAACTTGATCTCTATGAGGCTCTCCTACGGCGTAATTGCGAACTTATACGCCGAGCGTCATGAGTCGAACTATGAATCTCAATTGACTGCATTGGCCAGAAAGCGATGTCGGTGAGAAATCGCCAATTGTTACCATGTCCGACATGCTAAATACCATATAACAATATTTGAGGTTTGAAGATCATGAATGACTGAACCTAAATAAAAGAACTCACACCCTATGCATTATAACAACAAACCTACAATAATACCTAAAGGTATTGTTCGTGCACGGCCACTATGGCGTTTTCACAAACTCGTTGGTGATAGCGAAATTATATAACCTGCGATTGGTGGCCTCAAAGAGCACCAGTTAGTATTCATAGATAATATGCATTATACGATTACTCCACGCAAAAGTATATGCCGCGCACATTCAATGAGATGCTGACGTGTAACATGGTCAGCACCGCAGAGGCACACAAAATCGGTTGATAACCATTTGCTGCTGAGTCCAGCATAGTTTAAATTTGTTGGCATCGATTTAAAATACTGTATTTGTTCACAGTGGTGGCAGCTTGGATGCGTGTTAATTATGGACAAAAAGTGGTTTTAGAACTTCAAGCTTGTTGAAAAAAAAAAATTATTGCCCTCAAAGTGATGACTAAAAAATGTAATTTCTTCGTTTTCTAAACTGTTATTTTACGACCATATCGTTCGTAGTTGGAAATTAATATTTTTCCCTGCTGAAAGCAATATATGGAAATAGCAAGATTAATATTGATATTAGGAATAAAGGAAAGTTACTATATTTGTCAGCTAAAGCGACAAACAAAAGAAACGGCACGAATTGTGCGTTACTTTTCCGCGTCGCTTCGCTTGACTAACTAGCAGCTACGTACCAAGTGGCTCAGATATTCAAGCTGTTGCAAGAAAGTAACGGACATAAAGAAAGCGCTCATGAGCTGGTGTGAATGCTTTTTTTTGTGTTGGCTGATGTCTAGGTCTGTGTGACAAAACATAACGCTTTCTGCTAAAACATAACCGTTGTGCCTTTATACCTGAGCGTCAACGATGTAAGGTTGCGGGCTGGCGTAGGCAGCATAGATCTCGAGAAGTGGTTGATGTTGCTGTTCTCGACGTGGAGCTCCTCCAGGTTTTCCAGACCTGCAAGCCAGTCTTGGTCTACGCCCAGGATAGTCGAGTTCAGGACGCGCACACGCCTGACACTCTTCGGGAGTTCGCTGAAACTGCTGGAGAGGTTGACGTAGTGCATGTTCAAGAGGATGACCTCCTCAAGCTTGGTCAGCGGAGCTAGCAGCGCCCAGGATGGGGGTGCCGTGCTGCCATCGCTAAGGATTACCTTCTTGAGCCACGACGTGACACCAGTGAACGGGTGCCCATCGGACGTGGGAGGAGTGGGGCCATGCACTCGGACATTACGGAGCTCCACTACCGAGGCCATAGTGCCTTCAAGTGCTCTCACCGGTAAAAAGTCGAGGTTGCTGTCTTGAAGAAGAAAGTCAACCCGCGAATAGCGATCGGGCGAGAAGTCGCGACGGACGACTGTATTGAAATCGGCGTGGCTTGTGAAGCCGGAGCAGGTGTACGTGACCCGCGATGTCCCGGACTCGACGCAAGTCGGTGTGGCCGCGACGAAGCACACGAGGAGAGCCCAGAGGGCCACCCGTCCGAAAGCGAGCATGGCTGCTGTGCGTGTGGGAGAAACAGCGCGACGAGTGCCGAACACAACCCGTTTGAGCGACCCTTGAAAAAGCCTGTGATAAACTGGCTGTAAGATGACACCCGTAGGAAAAATCCTTGGTGGATTTGCTGTCGCATTCGTGGCAAGAAAGCTGACACTCCGCGATAGGAGATATCGCCTTATGGTTTCGTGATTGTAGCTGAAGTGTGAAAGTGGATCTTGAAGGTCACCCACCACTCAAGGTCTTTCACAGCGTTTGTGTGAAAAGAAACGCAGGCTCTCGGCCAGGAAATGGCATGACGATAGCTGTTACCATAAGGCACCATACGCGCGAAAACATCGCGTCAGAGGTACGCGTCCATATTTTGTAGCGTTTGTTGGCTTATAATGCTTTAATTCAAACTCGCAGAGAATCAAAGCTGCACTTCTCAGCTTCTACTAACAATACTGCAACAAAATATTTGCAAAGCGAAAGCAGACTCATTTCGTCGTAAGGGATGCGATACCCGATTACGCCAGCGCTTCCGTGAGCGTCACGCAATCATTAAAGTGAGTTTTACGTTACTGGTGAGCAAGCACATAGCTGGTAATAGAAGTGATAGATGAAGCGGTTGAGAGAACTATTCCTATCAATTTTGCTTTTTGTTCTTCTATTTTTTTGGACCGCCAGAGGGTGTACTTAGCTAGACATATGCCCCTTAAGTTCCCGTTTATGCAAATATACGGATTCGGCTTCACCGTGCGCAGCACAACGTGAAAATATTAGAGCAAAATCTTGTTTCGGGTTTTTAGATTCAGCGGGCATATTATCATAGCTTTTACGTTATTGTTGATGTTACTGTGTATTGAGGTACAACGGCGTAGAAAAATGCGCTACTGAGAGTCGGCTGCAAAAAATCAATAATAAATCTCCGCTGCGCCAGAATAGTATAAATGGTTATGGCTCAAATGCATGAGCATTTCGTTAAAAAGAATTTAACCCCGCGGTCAGTCGGAAATCTGGCATAAATGTGGTATCACTACGCATACGACAAAGCATCGTAGTTCGGCGAAAGCTGTGCCACAAACGATTTCATTTTGATATGAGCGTGTGCACATCCGGAAGTGGATGTACGTACATCTTCTTTTTCGCCTGCCGTTTTACATATTTTCCTACCTTGTGATTTGCTTCGCTTTCTTAATAAGCGCACTAGGATAGTTGCCCGTATTTCCATATAAATTGGCTTACCTAGTAGAAGCTATGGGGCCGGCATATTGTAAGGATTCCTTTCGCTCGATTCGATTCCTTTCGTATCAACCGCAGATCACGACCGACCGATCTCGGTGATAACGTTGAAAGGAGCGCCGTTGGGACCACTGCTGAAGGGCGAAAAGGAATAGCATTGGAATAGAAGCGCTATGTCATCCCGGCACTGTTTTTTGCCCTTCCTTTTTGAGCAATCCCGCGCATTTGCATTGTTGAAATTGGTGTGCAAAAATAGCATTTTTTGTTCTTGTGTGTACTTTTGTCGGCTTGTATTTTTTTTGTGTGAATAGCTGTATACTTTCTGGAATGATATATTAGTATACCGTAATTTCGTTTTCCGATTTTGCTTTTTTTTGGTATCGGAAAGTACACACTCGGGAAAATTGCATCCCCGAGGGTAAGATGGATGCCGAAACACCTCTTTTCTGCTTCCTGCATTTCACACCTTACCACTATCTTCGCTGAAATTTTTTGATATTGGTGCTGATTTATAGATGAACTGAATCACTGAATTGTGTGGCGTAACCTTATCAGAGCAGCTTGAGGCGCTACTTGCACTGTTGAGGCGCTATATTATTCCCTTCGGTTACGTTGGGGCGTATTACAGAGAAATACTAAGACGAACTTGCCGCTGGATGCATATGGCATAAGGTATTTGCCATTAAAGTTTGCCAGTGTGAAGATGATGTACCAGTTGATGATGTCATGCTGATTGCTCTGCACAGCATTTGAAAGAAGCACTTGGCAGTGTGTAATGCAGATGTTGACATTAGACCAATTAGTCTGTATTTCCGAGAACTCATTGCAAGATTTCTTGAAGTATATAGGCAACAAAAGCGTGTAACCGAATGGCTCGACCAACTGGAGTCACTTGAATGCTTAACATAATTTTTGAACTTCTGAATCGGCCATTGATTGGGTGACGTGTTTAAATCTCTTATTATTGTATATATGATTCTATTCTGAGAAAACGCAGGCAATAAAGACATAAAAAGGGTGAAGTGGTCGAGATCTAACACTTCCGACTGGCGGTCTGAAGGTCCATAGATCGAATCCAGGCGGCGCGGATATCTCTTTTTTCTTCGCTTTAATGTTTTATGTCTCGGAAATTTCTTCGGGATTACTTCTGCGGATGTCTGAAAGACTAGGGTACGGATAGCATAAACAATATAGCTGTAAAAACAAAATGTAGTGCGCACTTCGACAATGCACACATTAAGGAAAAGGGCGCAAATAAAGAAATCACCATTTCAAATAGGTGTATATTGGTTTCCTTAAGCACAGTTTCTATAGGTGTAAGGGGATGAGTTATAAACACACTCTTAAAGTAGTCGCACCCTTTGGAGTGTATATTTGTCCCACAATAATAATCGTCACCTGCCTTGCTTGCGTTTCCTTTCTCGAAAACGCTGCGCCCGTTACTTTCTTGTCGAGAATGCTATGTCACGCTGATAACGCGCATGCCGTTCGTGACTTGGAGGTACCGGACTCGCAGCGTTAAAGAAAGGAAAGGTGGGCAAGGAAGATGATACTTGTTGTGGGACAAGATAAGCCTCAAAGGGTGCAAACTTTTTAAAGAGTGCATAAGAGAAACACTCTTAAGGGTGCAATTTTGCGGAGTCGGTATACTGTTGTGTGCTACTAAAGTCCCTGGGACAATGAGGACATTTTAATTGAATAAACAAATAAATCGAATGCAGCACACGTTCATGCACTAAAGCTATTCACAAAGTAAAATCAAACAAACAAGCTCCACTGCCACTACCCCGCAGGGGCGCCTGCGTCAGCAGGCGTTTGGTGTGTTGCGACACGACGTACCCGAGCACACGAGGGTTGGACCCTCCCGCGTGTAGCCGTGCGCGGCTTAGCCGTGTCTGGGGAAAAGGGGATCCTGGGGGTTGAGCCGAAGCTGGGTGTTTGGACCTTTAAGGCCCCCCGGCGGAGGCAACACACTTCTTCGGCCTCGGCTTCACACAGACGGCACCTCCAGGCTGACCCACCTGGAGGAAATCGGCAGTCATCTCTTCCTGTCCTTCTCTTCAATCTTCGTCTTTCTCTCTCACTTTCAATCCTTCCTGTCTTCTCTTCGCTTCTTCTTACTTCCAGACTTCCAGGTGGCGAGGGTTAACCTGGTGTTGTTATCCAACCTTGGGTATCGTATATTAGGTTATAGCGGCGATGCATGGCTGGCGTCTGCAGGTATTTTCCCGACATTGTAGCGTCTCCTTGTTGGGCTCAGTGGTGGGTGGCCACCATCGCCGCCGAATTTTCCACTTTTTTATGGCTGAAGCATTTCCCCAATTACCTGATCGCTCCCTGAAATGGGGGCGCACCGATGAACCTTTCAACTTTTTTATGCAACCAAAAGAGTCCTTTCCGAAATACCACGTCGTTCACAGTCAACACGAAACTAAGACAGTCCGAATGATATCACCTTTTCTTGTAGCGAAATCCCTCACTGAAGCAATAGGGCCAGGGTATAAAGTAACAAAGATGGGAAGCGGTGATCTTCTTCTCGAAGTTCGCGACAAGCCACAGTACGACAGACTCTCAAAACTTGTAGCGTTCGGGGACATTCCCGTCTCAGTAGGCCCACACAGGACGATGAATACAGTGCGTGGGGTCATCTCGGAAGATGACCTTCTGGAACTTAATGAAAGTGAATTACTAGAAGGATGGCAAGAACAGAACGTTGTCAAGGTGCAAAGGATTAAAATAAGACGAGATGACAAAGAAATACCAACTAGGCACATTATCATACCTTTTGGAACCAGCATTCTTCCTGAATCATTCGAGACCGGTTACTGCAAGCTACGTGTCAGGCCATACATTCCAAACCCACGTCGATGTTTTAAGTGTCAACGTTTTGGGCACGGGTCCCAAACCTGCAGAGGACGTGCTACTTGTGCCAAGTGTAGCTCCATCGAGCACTCTTCTGACGTTTGCAGTTCAGCAACCCACTGTGCCAACTGTGAAGGAGACCATCCTGCTTACTCGCGATCCTGCCCTTCGTGGAAAAAAGAAAAACAAATAATAGAACTCAAGGTGAAACTAAATATGACTTTCCCAGAGGCACGCAAGCGTTTCCATTCCAACAATCAGACCAGTCCTTCTTACACCGATGTGGCGCGCCGGGGGGCAGCGCCACATCGTTCGGCGGCCGCCCAAGTCACTCGGAGAGTGACGGCGGTCACGCCATCCGCCCCCCTGACTGCAACAGCCAACGTTGTTCCGTCTCCCGCAAATGAGGGCCAGCAGACCTCCGGGACTGTTGAACCCAGGGCCACTGCCGGTGCAGATCAGCCCACCACTCCCGCGAAAGTGCCCGCTCCGCGGGCAGTATCCACCGCCTCAGAAGAGGTGATGGATACGAGCACAAACCTGGCGTCTCAGACGCCCAAGGAGCGGCGCAGCTCCCTCGAGCGCGTCCGCAAGATAGAGAGATCTCGTTTCACGGGGCCTGGAAAGGACTCGTGAGATAATCTAATCCATTATTCTTAGACACACAGCACAAAACACATACATTATGGATACACAGATAATACAATGGAATGTCAGGGGTTTACTCCACAACCTAGACGACATTAAGGAACTCTTACATAAGTACAGTCCAAAGGTGCTGTGTGTCCAAGAAACACATCTTAATCCTTCACACACGAACTTTCTCCGGCAGTATGCCATATACCGAAAAGACCGCAACGACGCCCTTGCCTCGTCTGGCGGTGTGGCAATAATTGTAGATAAGGGTGTTGCTTGCCGGCAATTACAGCTTAAAACACCCCTAGAGGCAGCTGCCGTCCGTGCGATACTGTTTAATAAACTAGTAACAATTTCCTCACTATACATCCCCCCGAACTGCCATCTTTCAAAAACAGAACTCCAAAGCTTTTTTAATGAACTGCCCGAACCTTATATTGTCGTCGGAGATTTCAATGCAGACAACACTCTTTGGGGAGGCTGTCGTTGTGATGCCAGGGGACGCTTAGTAGAAAGCTTCCGCTTCACTACAGGTGCCTGCTTACTAAATAATAGAGAGCCTACATTCTATAGCGTGGCAAACAAAACATTTTCATCGATCGATTTAAGTATTGCATCTGGTACACTCGTACCGTATCTTGAGTGGAACGTGCTCAAAAATCCATATGGCAGCGACCATTTTCCCATTGTCATAAAATCAACAAAACGTGATGAATGCTCTCCATGTGTCCCCCACTGGAAAGTCGAGTCAGCTGACTGGAAGCGCTATAAAGAACTCACCCGCATGACTTGGGAAGACATCTCTGCACTTTCTATTGATGACGCCGTGGCATATCTGACAGCATTTATTGTTGATGCGGCGTCACTATGTATCCCTGAATCAAATGGATCGCCCTTCAAACGACGTGTTCCCTGGTGGAATGCGGAGTGCAAAGAAGCTCGTAAAAATCAAAATAAGGTGTGGAGTCTCCTTCGCGAATCTCCAACTGCCGAGAATCTGATCAATTTCAAGAAAATAAAGTCACTAGGCAGAAGAACACGCCGCCGGGCCAAGCGGGAAAATTGGCAAAAATACATCAGTAGCATCAACTCATATACAGACGAACGGAAAGCCTGGAATAGGGTCAACAAAATAAAAGGCCGCGAAACTCACCCTCTACCTTTAGTAAACACACAAGGAGACACTATTGAGGACCAAGCTGATTCGCTAGCGGCACATTTCCAGTACATCTCGAGTTCATTCCATTACTCAGATACATTTCTAAGATATCAGCGCCAAGCAGAACGACAGCCTCTGAACCGGAAAGGAAATAACAATGAACCTTACAACCAGCCATTTAACATGGTGGAATTTCAGGCTGCACTCAACTGCTGCAATAAATCAGCTCCTGGAGGCGATCGAATAGTTTATGAGATGATTGAACACCTACACGCCGAAACACACAAAACACTGCTATTACTCTTTAATTCCATATTCTCTGCCAGTTACATTCCATCTGCCTGGAAGCAAGCAGTCGTAATTCCTATTCTCAAAGAGGGCAAGGATCCAACTTCGGTCTGCAGCTACAGGCCTATAGCCCTCACAAGCTGCCTATGCAAACTCTTTGAGAAAATGGTAAACAGACGCCTAATTCATTATCTTGAGAGCAACAAAATACTAGACCCCTTGCAGTGTGGTTTTAAGGAGGGTAGATGTACGACAGATCACCTTGTCCGCATGGAGGCGAATATCCGAGATGCCTTCGTGCACAAGCAGTTCTTATTAGCGGTATTTTTAGACATGGAAAAGGCATACGACACAGCCTGGCGTTTTGGAATTCTCCGTGATCTGGCTGGTATGGGTGTCAGAGGCAATCTGTTGAACCTGATCCAAAGCTACCTCTCTTACCGTACGTTCCGTGTGAGGGTTGGCCAAGTGCTGTCTCGTCAGTTTACGCAGGAAACAGGTGGGCCACAAGGTGGTGTGCTGAGCTGCACGCTATTCATCGTAAAAATGAATTCCCTCCATAGGGTCATACCACGAACAATGTTTTATTCAGTGTATGTGGATGACGTACAGATAGGATTTAAATCATGCAATATTTCTATCTGTGAGCGACATGTACAGCTTGGCCTAAACAAGATATCTAAGTGGGCTGATGAGAATGGATTTAAGTTAAACCCGCAAAAAAGCACGTGCGTTCTATTCTCTAAAAAGAGGTGTATTACCTGACCCTGTTGTCCATCTTAATGGACAGCCGCTATCTGTTAGGAACGAACATAAATTTTTAGGAATAATTTTAGACTCGAAACTAACATTTGTCTCTCACCTGAGGTATCTGAGAGCGAGATGTCTGAAGACAATGAATTTACTAAAGCTCTTGTCCCGCATATCTTGGGGAAGTGACAGGAGATGCCTTTTGAGCCTCTACAAAAGCCTTATACGGTCCCGCCTCGACTATGGAGCAATAGTATACAGCTCTGCTGCGCCTAGTGCTTTAAAGATGCTAGATCCCATTTACCACTTGGGTATACGCCTGGCTACAGGCGCTTTTAGGACAAGTCCCGTAGAAAGCCTGTATGTGGAGTGTAATGAATGGTCATTACATCTCCAAAGGACATATTTAACTTTTTCCTATGCTCTCAAGGTTAAATCAGACGTGCAACATCCATGTCACTCATCTATTCGTGAAGTGTCTACAGCCAGGTTATTTCGTAACCGCCCAACTATTAGAGCTCCGTTGAACCTTCGTTTGATAACACTGGCAGAAGAAACAGGTGTTTTAGTCCCAGAGAATGTCCTAATGGCACCCACTCGCCTGCTCCCACCATGGGAATGGCAGACCATTGAATGCGACGTCTCTTTTGTAGAAATATCTAAGAGGGCACCAGAAGCACACATACAATTCCATTTTCGTGAACTTCAGGAGAAGTACTGTTGTACAGAATATTATACAGACGCTTCCAAGTCCTCTAAAGGAGTTTCCTACGCAGCTCTGGGACCTTCATTTTCAGTATCCAGAGCACTAAATCCACACACAAGTATATTTACACCTGAAGCCTACGCTATACTATCGGCAGTTCAAAACATAAGGCTCACAAAACTTGCTAGGGCTATTGTATTTACAGATTCACTAAGTGTAGTTCGAGCCCTACTTAGTTCAAGAAAATATAAGAACTCAGTTTTTAGTGAGCTGTTCAGTCTGTTGTGCTCCCTATATATGTGCAATCAAGTGATTGTCATATGCTGGATACCTGGTCACAAAGGTATAAAAGGCAACGAGGCTGCTGACCAAAGCGCTAGGTCAGTAATTTTTAGCGATGCAGATTCAAATATCCTAATCCCTGCCACAGACCTAAAGCCTTTTCTACGCAGTAAATTGAGGAACTATTGGCAAGGCGAGTGGGATACACAAGCAATGAATAAGCTTCACATAATAAAACCAAAGCTCGGGAACTGGATAAATGAAAAAATAGCAAGGTACAAGGAAGTAATTCTTTGCCGATTAAGGATAGGCCACACGTACGGTACCCACTCTCACCTCTTGACTGGGGGCGATCCTCCAACTTGTGTTAAGTGCGGCAATAGTCTCACAGTCCTCCATGTTCTTTTAAGTGCCCTGCAATAGAAACAGAGAGGAAAAAGTATTTCCCTGTTCCATATCGCGAGAATATACCCCTTCACCCTGCATTTTTTATTAGCGATGAACCGCTTTTTAATCTGGAAACAGTCTTAGAGTTTTTAGCCGAAACGGACACCCTGAAAATCATTTGGCCAGGCAACTTGTAGCACACGACTAATAACCCTGCATTCAAGGGCTTTCTTGAAACGCTGGCCTCAGTGTTATGTTTTATTGCATCATGTTTTAACGAAAGCCCATTGCCATAGCCCACATCACATCCTAGTCATCGTCATTACTTTAGCACCTATATATTCTGCGACACTTACAGCGGAAGTTTTTAGGCCCTTTTACAGCCATATCACATCTACCATGATGAGTTCATTGTGCACGTCATCCACAATACATCGTCAACACCACCACTTGTCATGGCGCTCTTTGGCCAAACATGGCCCTTGCGCCCTAAAACACCACACATCATCATAATCATCCACTGCCACTAGGCGTCATTGACATAGATCGGCGAACTCACTCATTAGTATATTGACTCAAAATCCCTCAGACTCGTGAGTATGAGTCTGAGTTAGCTCGTGTGAGTTCGAGTGCGTGTAAGTATGAGTATAATTAAGACTCCCTCAATCGGAGTTCGGAAGGAAGTGCAGTATGAGACGAAGCAAGTATGAATAATTTGTGATTCCATTGGTCTTCGACTCCTCGAGACTATGGCGAGGACGATTCACATGATTCCGAGTGAATCTGACTGGTGTGCGTTCGAACCAGTAAACGTGAGCGAGTACACGGGAACAAAGAATTTGTGTCAATGAAGCGAAACCACATCTGTAAAGTTCCATGTTATACCGTGAATTGTACATGCGTATTTTTCCGAAACGTAGATTTAGGCAGCTGTTTATAGCTTCTGGGTTAGTTGGCATTCTGTAATTAACTGTAAACTAATTACTTGTTTATCCATATTGCAATTACCAAATGTAACCAGTGAGTTTTCAAGACATCGGCGCTAGAAAGGAATGTTAATGCGTCAGAATTTGAACGGTCATGCGAATGAAAACCGGTCTGTCGGTTTGTGTACTGCAATAGAAGAGAGAAGAGATAGAGAGGAGGCCGACACAGGTGGAAGGGGAGGAGGCACGTGACGGAGGCGGCGCTAGCAGCATGCTGACATGCTGGCGTTGTACAGTTGGCGTTCGGCCGTCAGCTTCTGCTGACGTCCGAACAAAGCACCTCGGACAAAGCAAAGCGCCTCGAGCGGCCAGTCGCGCGGCTATAGTGCGTGTATACTCCCGCGCTTCTTTCACGCTCTGAAAAATGCCTTTATGTAGCACGTATCAAGCAACAGAAAGCTGTATCGGGAGTTTTTTATGTTGCTGTACAATTTTACCATTCACACTTTATGTAATTATAATATTTGAGAAGTTGATTAATTAATTAAGACTAGTTGTGGAATTAGGCGGATTACAAAAAATAATCTGAGTATCTCCAAGGAACGGCAAACAACCTTGCCTTGGTTTTGTCCAGCTACGTGACATTTGCACATGTTTAAATATTGGTGCACGATAGTTGGAGCACCCTGGATATATTACATATAAGACAAAAGTACAAAAGGTAACTTTACTAACGTTTCGGCAGGTGGTCCTTGCCTCCATCAGCGTAGTCACTCTGGCGAAGACGGGACCAACATATATAGGTCGAATATTAGCAGCATGTTGGAGAGCCAATGTTAAGCGTGTCATCTCGCCTCGACCGCCCATCGGAGACCTCTCTGGGAAAATACCAAGATGTCACTGCCCTTTCGGCCGGGAGCTGGCCTCTGTAGGAGGGAAGGCTCATCTCCAGCCGAAGCGTCAGTAAAATCCTATTATTTTTCCTATGAGGTTCTATTCTATGACCTGTTTTGCACATCAGGATCCTGTGAGTTAACGCTTCACTGACATACAGGATGTTTCAGCGAACACTTTCAAAAATCTCTAAAAGTTGCCTGTGGCAGATATCACAATTCTAATTCATGAGCTGCAGTCTACTCGAAGTGGCGGACAGTACTTGCGCAAAAAACTGAGATGCACAGGCGACTAATTATTAAAAATCACCTAATTAACTTTTTAACGAATTACATGGTGGCCCACATTGTAATTTACAAGTTATAGCCGTGGAGTTTGCAAGGCGGATCCACTTCCAGCGAATTGTCAAGATGACTCCAGTTTCGAGGTATAAATTCCCGAACTTTGCGGTGAAATGCATGGGCGTTCCAGCTAATTTTTCAACAAAATTTCATTTCATGCACTGAAGCACACAAGTAACTGGAACGCCAATGAATTTATCCGCAAAGCTCGGGAATTTATATCACAAAACTGGTGTCGTCCTGAGAATTCGTTCCAGGTGGATCCGCCTTGCGAAGTCCACTGCTAGAATTTGTAAATTGCAATATGGGTCATAAATAATTAACTAAAACGTTAATTAGTAAATTCTTGTTAATTAGTCTATTTTGCATTTCAATTATATGTGCAAGTAGTGTCCGCCGCTTCGAGTAGACCGGCTCATAAACTAGAATTGAGCTATCTGCCACAGGCAACCTTTAAAAAATTTTGAAAGTGTTCGCTGAAACACCCTGTATATACGCGCGTATGTAAGTGTGCACGCGCTATATCGGTCACCGCCCTATGAAGGCCCGGAGAGCGACTTTAAGCCCTGTCAAGGAGTGCTATCTGCTACATGGGATTGTTAAAAAATCTGCTAAGATTTAGAAAAGGGAAACAACGATATCAGCAAGAACAGATGTAAGTGACTTGCAGTGACGCAACAAAGTAGGCTGTATTACTTCAATATTAAGATGTCTTAATGAACGTCAACGATTAGTACTAGAAAGTTTTCTATCAAATGGCAATTTATTTGCTTTTTTAACAAATTATGTGTAGCCTATGATTTTATAGAAAAAGGTATCGACTTCCGTAGCTTGATTCCAAAAAAAAAAAAATGAAACGGTTTTCATCTTATCATAACTTGCGCGTACTGTAAGTAAAAGCTTATCACGTGTTTCGTGAAAAGGGAAAATTCTCATCCACCCGACTGTGGCATGAAGCTAGAAATGAGACCATAGGGATTTAAAAGAAAAAAAGCTTCGCATTGAAGAAAAAATTGCCCTGGTTCGGGGGATCGAACACGCGACTAACGCCATCGCTCTACCATCTGTGCTAACCAGGAATCGCAGACCGAGGCCGAATCAACAACTCGAAGCACTGCAGGGATACAGAATGCGGCAAGTGAGTCGGCAGAAGCCCGCAAGGTGGAGGAAGGTGAGCTTTCCTCCACCTTGCTGGCTTCTGCAGAATTAAGTTACCATATTCACGTTGTGTTTCAAATGAAATTTATTCTTTCTGCAGTACTGAGAACTTCACCTATCACAAGATAATGTATTGCTGAACTGACCTGCAGATTATAGATGTCCCGCAGATATGTGGCGAACGTGGTAGATTGCAAATGCTAGGATGAAATCAACCGCGAATCTAAGGAGGCATACTATTGTTTATACGTATAATGGTGCTTTACAAATAAGCTTTTTGGTGAAGTCTACAGAGCTTTCTTCGAAAATGTCCGCGGCCGTCTCAACAAACCACGCCACTTCAATGCAAGACGCCATAGCTTGCGCATATTTGTATCTTTTTTCTTTCTTTCTTTCTTTTTTTTCGCCATTTCCTGGCAGCTGCGAGCTGGTTATGCCGGTCTTTTGTTCGTAACGAGGGTTTTGTGCGATGTGCCCGAATGAACAGTGCGGAGCCGCTTGCGTCAGTTGCCATACGGTATAACCCGCTCTGTTCAGCGAGTGACCAACAAGTGCTATAGCCTTCGCAGAGCGCTCAGGCCAGAGAAGCTCAGTAGTGGAGAGGCGTCCATACCATGCACACTCCACGAGGTCAAGGTGCGGCGCTCGTGCCCTCTACAAAGCATTCACGCCAGTGGCGGAATCATGCGGCCTCCCTAAATCAGTCGCGTACGTGACGCTGGATTCCCGGCCGGAGCTCTTTTGATAAACTATGCCAAGAGACGGCGCTATTTGCGCGCGCACACCACTCTTCATCTCACGACGACGAAGAGGGTCGCGTGACCGTCTCGCAAACACACACACGTAGACGTCCGGCGCTCGGGCCGCGTCCATCATCCTGCGCGGCGCCTCGCGAGCTACAGAGAGCGTGAGGAGCGCGCGTGGCCTGTTTGAACAAGCCGCCCTTGTTACCAACAAGTGTTCAGCGTGATATAGCGTCGCTGATTATTCCTAATGAGGTCCGCTGATTCAAGCGCTCCTGGTGGCCCGCAGAGTGTTTTGCGCGAAGCGTAGTCGTAAAGATTTTGACAGGGGAGAAACGCATACAGAGCGTCACCTGCGGCTTAGCCCGACTGAAAAGCCTTTCCAGAAGGCGCACTCTGCAAGCCGCCAAGTCCCCTTTGACGCGAACGGGCCGCCCGCCTTGTTTAGACTGCTGAGGTGCGCCAACGAGCAACGTAAAGGACTGATTTTCTGAGCGAATGTTTCTCCGACCGTGGTTCCCGGGAGCAGCCGCGTATATGAGCCGCAGCGGACGCTACCGACGCACGTCAATTCCTTGCGCCCATTGTTTCTTGTTCGACCATTTCCCAGTAGTTTCTCGATGTTCCCCACAACCTATAGCTTATTCGCAAAGAGAAGAATAGAGCGGAAGTACATGCAATATTCGGTGAACAGAGGTCTTCCGTAGAGGTTTATTGGAGAAGTGCTAGAACTGTGACGGAGCACACCGAAGCCTGGCTTGAAACTAAGACTGCGTGTTGGTCCTAAGGTCCATATTTGGAAAATCAAACTGTGTTGGACTATGTAGAAGATCCATAGCAGCGTTTCACAACTTCGGCAACAATCTGGCTCATCAACTGCATTAAATACCGGTCGTTAAGTCGAGGTTTTGGTGATCGCGCAGTGTTGATGGTCCAATGTGAATTTACTGCACTACCTGGTGTCGACAGGTATTTGCGACTGTTATATAAACTTGCTACTTCACGTCGTGTGTGCATAACTAGGGCTACTTTCTCCCCTGCTTGCTCTCTTTACACCCCTGTATGGCCTTCCCCCAGTAGTAGCATGTCCGGTAGTGAACCGGACATGCGTCAGGTTCACACACACGCACTCTCTCTCTCTCTCTCTCTCTCTCTCTCTCTATATATATATATATATATATATATATATATATATAAGCAGTGTTCTGGAGAACTTTGCATATACGAATGGTATTATTTTTGCCCCAGAATGCACTGTCCCTGGGAAAATGGGAGTTCTGGAGTAACCAAGCAGCCTACAATGACATTGTACTGTGAGCCTTGACCTCATTAGGCATCAGATGTTTAGGAGGAACTTCTCCAAACGTTGAAGACAAGAGCTCATTGAGCTGCCCAACAGTACGTGGAGCACGGGTGATATGCATGCAAGAGCTTGAAAAGTGGCATAATTGGTGCCTGTTTTGAAACCTGGGCAGGATGCCACTGATTTAGCCTCGTATCTCCCGGTCTCCCTATTATCTTGCGTGGCGAAGGTAACGGAGAAGCTATTCTGCACCTGGATGAATTGGTTCGTCGAGCAGAAAGGAATTCATCTTTTTTCTGGAGTAATTCATGCCAAAACCATGACCTGATTATGAGGCACGCCGTAGTGGGGGCTCCGTTATAATTTTGACCAGCTGAGGTTCTTTAAAGTGCACCCAATGCACGCTACACGAGGTTTTTTTTTTTTTGCATTCTGATTCCATCAGAATATGGCCACCTCGACCGGCATAGAACCCGTAACCTCAAGCTCAGCAGCGTAACCCCATAGCCACTAGGCTATCAAGGCGAGTAAGCATGAAGGAAAACTTCCAGCATACATGACTGGTTTTCGACAGCGGCTACGCACTTAATACAGTGCACTAGATTTTGTAAGCCACTCTGAACACCACAGAGAAAATTGTCTTAATACTCTTGCTCTTTTATGGATGCTTCTAAAGTAAACTGTATGCTACAGAGTCTACCATCCCCTAACTATAAACTATGGAAATCAAGGGAAAAACATCTTACTTGTAGTCCATCTGTGTTTTTCTTTTTTTTTTCTTAAGTGAGTGTATTTCATGTTCCCCTTGGAAGTACTTTGAGCTAGAGAGGCGCATTGCACTGCCGAGGGTGTCTTGTTTCCCCTGTTTAAAACTGCATTCGTTGGTCACCCAAAGGTATTTCGTTGTAGAGCCACGCTACTTACAGTGTCTGTATATGCAGTCATTTGTATTCGTGCCTCAGGGTATAATCACACTTGCGTAGCATTTATTGTATCCTGGCCGATTTGGTAACACTTTGCATCAGTAGCAGCAGAGAAATCACACATAATTCTTTCTTGGGAAAATATAACAAGCTGTCACGTTGCAGTTAAGTTGGGAGCTCATCCTATTCGACATACCTCCAGTGTTCCCTTCCTGGGCGTCATTCTGGACCGTAGATTCATACGGCGATGAGCTGTGGACTGCGCTACGATGTTATCGTAACAAAGACGTTAAGTACTTCAGCCCGTTGTCGGCGCGCTGAGATAGAGAAAATGAAAATGTGGAGAAGTCAACCAGACCAGCATCTTATTTGCTACACTACGCGGCGGGTAACAGAGAGAGAGAAATGGATCTTGTGGGAAAGGAGGAAAGGCTGGCACTATCTTCTGCAACGCGGCGGGTAAAAAAAAGTGGGATAGAAAGAAAAAAGAAGGGAGAGAATTAACACCCCGCGCACCCAAATAAGAGGATGCACCGCACGACAACCGTGACCCATCCACATGAAGCCAACAGACAATGAAAACAAGGAAAGCGTAGGGAGAAATTACATTCATTTCAAATGTAAAAAGGACAAGGTAAAGGGAAATGAAAGTAGACAAGAAAGAAAAACGACTTGCCCTAGTTGGAGCCGCACCCACATCTTCCGAATCATGATCATTTTCTTCTTCATCAGCCTATCTTTATGTCAACTGCAGGACGAAGGCCTCTCCCTGCAATTTGCTGATACCATCTTGCGCCAGAAAATTTCCTTATTTGATCACCCCACCTAGTTTTCTGCCGTCCGCGACTGCGCTTCTCTTCCCTTGGCACCCATTGTGTAACTCTAATGGTCCACCAGTTATGCACTCTATGCATTACATGGTCTGCCCAGCATCATTTTTTTCTCCTAATGTCAACTAGAATATCCGCAAGCCCCGTTTGCTCCTTGATCCACACTGCTCTCTTTCTGTCTCTTAGCGTTACGCCTAACATTTTATTGCGATAACAATTATATGAACACTCCAAGGGCTTTTCTTCCACTGGCATCGGCGTCGCCGTGAGTTTCCGCATAAAGTCCAAGGACGATAAAATCGTCGCCGCGCGCCGTAGGCTGTATGTGCGAGGGGAAGCGTGCGAGGATGAGCCGGCGATCACGGGTCAATCTCGTGAATGAAAGGGAGGAAAGCCCGGAGGAAGCGCGCCGTCTTTCGTCACGCGCAAAGCTCCTGGGGCAGGGAAGGGGGCGCGTTCTGCGCCGGGTGGCCTGGGCAGCCGCGCACGTCCGCCCGGGCTGCTGTATCTTGAAGGCCATCTGCGACGGGGACAAAGCCTGCCGCACTCTTTGTTTTCGAGGCTTAGCTCGCGTTGGATGCGAGGCGCTCGCGTGATGGTCGCTGCTGCTGCTACGCTTGCTAACTCCAGCGTTTTGACAGCGAGTTTTCGTGGTCATCGAGTGAGATGTGTTTATGTTTGCCTGTGCGCGGGTGACACCATACTTGTTAGTTCACTTAGTTTGCCTATGTTTACAAGCTTATACGAGCGATAAAACTACTATCCTTACTTCGTATAGCTGTTCATGAATTTGCTATCGCAATCGATGCTTCACCTTTCGGGCGAAACTGCACCTTTTTCCTTCCATCGCTCTTTGCGCAGTCCATAGCTTGCTCTCGAGCTTCTTTGTTGATCTCCAAGTTTCTGCCCCATATGTTAGCACCATCAGAAGGCAATAATTGTACACTTTTCCTTTCAACGACAGCGGTAAGCTCCCAGCCAAGACTTGGCAATACCTGCCGTATGCACTCCGACCCATTTCTATTCTTCTGTAAGTTTCCTTCTTCCGCATTGCGCGTTCGTTACTCCGCCAGTTGAGGTAAGGTGATGGCTGCTCTCTCGTCACCTACTACCACGTGACGGCTGCGGTTAGAAGGATGTTCTACATTCGCCGTCATGGCCATGTGTGGCGCTGGCTAACGCTCCCAGGCCAAAAAGCAAATGCCCAGGAATGAGCATGGGAGAATAGTCGTCGCCGTAGCTCATTTCGTCGAGCATCGCTCGCCTAATGAGGAGGATGTGGGTTAGGTAACCAGCGGCGGCAAACTTTCTTTTTCGTCCACTTTCATTTCCCTTTGCCTTATCGTTTCTACACTTCAAACGAAATCACAGTTAATGTATGCTTTCTATGGCCTCATTATACGTTAGCTCCTTGGGGTTGTGTCCAACAAAATAGAGCCCCTCGATGCCCCTTCCTCTCGTTCGTGATTACAGACAGTCACTCAGGTCGCTGCCACTTCAATAACTGGAACAGCTCGTGAACTGCAGTTGCGTTGGTCGAAAATGCAGACGCCTTGCTTAGCGACAAATGTGGCCACATTTTCCAGAATCTTTGCCCGAGAAAGTATTCTGGAGTCCATCCGGTCTAACACAGTCTGGAAAGAGATGCTCTGGACGTCATATCGAGTATAGGTGTACAGTCGACCGATTCTCTAACAATACCGCGCGAGCGTCGACTGGCCGGCCGTTCAGCGTCGTCTAACGGCGCGAAGCGACAAAATCAGCAAAAGTAGCGAATGTGCACTTCGTGCGCATTCGCTACTGCATTACTAATGCGCGGAAGCTTCGTCTGATAGGCTCTTCCCACAGGCATGACACTGCTCCTGTCGCGATTAACTCAGTGGCAGCTTTCGCCACGTTTGAAACTAGATCGAATAGTTGATAATCCCCTCTTTCGCTATTCTTTCTTGCCCCTATGATACAGTTGCATTGCAGCTTCGCACGTTTTGTTGATTATAGTGCTGTTCATCCGCACTAGACACACGCAAAAAAAGAAAGAAAAATAAGGTCGCAAGCCAAGGGCACACGCTCCTGCTATCTTCAATACGCGGGGTAGCTTGTGTCGAATTACTTGTGCTATTGACTGTGCCATGCTGGTAGGAAGAGCCTAGCAGACAAAACTTGAGCTTTGAGTGAAGTGCGCTACTCTTGCTAATCTCGTCGCTTCGCGCCGTTGGAAGGCGCTCGCAGGTTGGTCAGTCGGCGCTCGCGCGGTACTATTAAAGAATTGGACCACTGTAGAAAATGTCTTCAAACTGCACAGTACTCTATAGACGAAGGCAACATCAAGTTTCCGCCCACGACGCCAGCGCCGATTGCTCCCCTAGCGGAGGGATTCCAACATCGCCGGTCGCCTCCTTTCCCTTCACAGCAACCTCTCAACCGTTTACGTTGGAGTGCGTGCTACCAGTGTTTCTACTTACACTTAGGAAAGCGTGGTCCCGTCTTCCCTTAAATTTCGTACACAATAGTTTTGTGTCGCTCAGTGCCACAACAGCCTCGATAACACGAAACGCTCTGAAACTGCGCATTTTAAAGAAATTCACAGACGAGACAAGCGCCGCGCTGTACGCTGAATCAAATCGCGCATTTTTAAACTCGCGTGCCTTCTTTCGATACATGCTTTGTGATAAATAGAGTGGCCCTTACGTACACAGCGATATAGTTTAGTAAGCTCAGTACATGGGGTCGCGTTCACTTAATGATGACCCCTTTCAGGAACAAGCGCGCTGCAGGACAAGCTGATGAGAAACATTGTCTGGGTTAAGGGTCTTGTATAAAAATGCAGTAAAGTAAATGCATCTTTTGGCAGCAATTTAAAGGAGAAGTATCTTGGCTACTTTTCTGAAACTCTATACCTATGGCCTGCGAGCCTGTGAGGCGGCCGCGTGTCGGAACGACAAATGTAGTAAATTACACAATTTGTTTATTGTTTGTCACAATGCACTTAGTTTAACTTTGCAAACTTTGGAAGTAGTTGCACTAATAATTGCCTTTATTTTTACTCACAGTTGAACTGCAGAATATCTTAGATGGTTCACTGCGTATTTCACCGTACAATTTTTTTCTAAATAAGTTGCCTACCAAGCCTGTTACCGTAAGTCAGAATTTATTTCTCCTTCATTGTGTCCTGCGCTGCACTCTAATTTTCATGTGAACAAGTTTCTCTGTTTAGGGGCCGTATAACGTAAAACTATTCCAATATGTTTTTATTCCAATCTCCTGACGTCAAACTTGCGTAACCGCCGACGCAGGCATCGGGGGGTCACCCACAGGGTTGTCTGAACAAACCAATCAAACGCTCCCCTCGTTCATAGGAGGTCACTTTTCTTTGCTTGAAAAACGAATAACATTGCCTGCGCTGAGCGGCTTGTCTTATCTAATTGGCTCACAAGAGGCGAGGAGCATGCTCAAGTGGAGAGGGATTCGATGGGGCCGAGTCACTGCACTGAATATCGATAACCGGATGAAGAGGGTGGTGCCGGCGTCTGCGATTGGTTCGCTTTCTCTTACTTAACTTGCAGTGGCTCGTCGATAATCGAGGTGGCATACAACGGAAGCTTAAGAATGACGCTAAAACGGATCCTCACCAAAGATGAGTTGGCAGAAGGAGGTCTTAAACGTGCCGAAAGTTCTCAAAAACTTTACACGGCCACGCAAACAGTTTTATTACACGCAAATAAACCCATGCTCTCCGGCACGGGCGAGTAGCCAGTGCCGGAGCGATCGGCGGCAGCCATCTTTTATTCCTTTCGGAACAGGGCAGCCTGCGGCTATTCAGAAGAAAATTCAGTTTTTTTCGGCATAATAATGCATCTTTAACGTGTTCGCGTCACTTTGACGCGGTAAGTTTTTGCGGTTTTGTGACGTCGCGTGAGAGGCAGGTGAAGTGGGTGCATCCCGACGACTTGACCAATAGCCGAGGGCTAATGGCAAAAAGGCGTCGATTCAGAAATAACTATTTTTGTTTTGTTCGGTCAAATTATGCATAATCCGTGT
Organism: Dermacentor andersoni; assembly: GCF_023375885.2. NCBI lineage: Eukaryota > Metazoa > Arthropoda > Arachnida > Ixodida > Ixodidae > Dermacentor > Dermacentor andersoni. The sequence continues at coordinate 229,110,408 of NC_092814.1, forward strand.
GTACACATCATATCAGATGGGGAGCTATCGCGGTTTTTGTGACGTCGCGTGACAGAGAGGTGAAGGGGGGGTGGTCCAAAAAAGTTTTTGACCAATCGCGGTGGGCTGATTGCAGAATTGGAATAGAAAAGTTTGGAATAGTTTTACGTTATAGGACCCTAGGTTAGTTTTACTGCCTTATATGCTCAATAGGCAAACGCCACTTTGTCTACTGTGACAAGTTATGTTTTATATGAAAGATGAGATAAATCCCTTCTTATGCTTTGTATTAACACTCCATAATGGCCCTTAAGAGGCTAACAGATTGAATAAACAAAACAAACAACCAATGTTATTATCTTTAACTATTCTCGCTCTTGTATTAAGCCATCTGTAATCAGTATCTGTAAACAAACAAACAAACAAACATAAATAAATAAATAAATTGTAGTGGGGGTAGTTGTAGTGGGTAATATGCATGTGGCACTGTGCGGACTGCCACCGCTGCGGCGCGAGACACGAGCGCGGGTTGTTGATGCGAAGCGCTAGGACTCGTGATCTAGAGCTACCTGCGATCCCTCGAACGAGCTACAATAAACCCGATTTCAAAATAAATAAATGAATAAATAAATAAATAAATAAATAAATAAATAAATAAATAAATAAATATATAAATATAAATAAATAAATAAATAGATAAATAAATAAATAAATTATTTATTTATTATTTTTGTGAAGCCAGCAGCTGTCGGTTGACTTTGCCTGGAGGCACGCTACGAGATAGTTGCAGAATTGCAGACCTCGAGTCACGGAACTTAACAAAATTCTCTGCAGAACATTCCTACTCATTGCGAATAACAACAGCAATATCAACACTCTTCGCCTATGCCGAAGAGATCAAAGTGGTCCGAGCAACCACACCCCGCAGCTCTGAGAGACGGGACCTTATGTACAGCCGCATAACTGCCGGAATATACACTGACCGAGCCATCCAAGTAGCGTTAGAGGTGATTCTGGAATGCATTCAAGTAACCAAGCACCCAAGATGCTGGCGTTTGGAAAAGTAAACCGCTAGGAGTGTAGCCAAAAAGGTCTAAGGACGCCAATAACATTTTTGAGCATATAAGGTCGATCAGCACATTTCTTTAGTTTCGGACACAATAGTCAGAGGACGCCTGGCGTATTAGTGCGATTAGCATTCTTTGGATACCTAGCACATTTCCTGGTGTCTAATTTCCTGGCACATTTCCTGGTGCCTGTCTGTCTGTCCGGGTTTCTATATCCGTTTTCCCGCCATACCCGGTGCATACCCGGTGTGTGTGACACCGGGTATGTGCCGCTCTTCAATGACAAAAAAATTATTTAAAATGTATCCGGTGCTTGGCGGAATCAAACCCGTCCAATATATTCAGGCAGTATTGCTTGAATGTACATTCACACACGCGCCACGCACGGACTTCGCAGCTGGCGGCGTTAGGCAGCGCAGCGTGTCCGAAGGGAAGCGCGATAGAGGAGCCCAGCTGCATACACGCCTCGAACATGACGCGTCTGTGCGGTGGCAATATGGTGTGTGCATTGCTTCAGTACTAATCGAATTATCGTCGACATTCATTTTGAATTGGGTTCTCCCAGAATTTCTTAACGCAGCAGAAAAGGAGAACTGAGGCTTGGTGCTGATTCTTCGGAGAACGGCCTTGGAAGGGGTTGGGGTGCCGGCAAAGATGGGTTTAAGAAGTTTTGGAGGACAGAGGGCGTAATAGGAGAGGCTAAATGACGTGTACCACATTCTTGTTTGAGGCTGGACGAGGAACGCCGAAGGATGAGCGGAGTCCATTCTTGTCCATACAGTCTCAGTTGGTAACATATCTGGCTGGTCAATAGACCTCACCACCTCGGCTAGGCCCAATGATAAGCGCCCCCAATCTTAAAGAGTGTCTTTTTGCAGTCGCGTCGCCACGCCACTGTGTGTTGTCTCTAATGAGGCAGCACGCGTGCTCTACTCTCGTTGCTCGCTGCGCTTACTCGCGGGGCGCGTGCTGTCTCTCTCTCGTGGCGCTGCGTTTCCTCCTCTCTCGTTGCACGCGATGCTCACTCGCTCTGCGCGTGCTCTCTCTCCCTCTCATCACTCAGTAGGTGAAGGGTATACTTATGATAATAATAGATTATCTTTGTTTTGGCGACGGCTACGAGCAAAATAATTAAAGTAATCCATGCTTGACCTCAATGGGTCAATGTTTAACAAGAAGCATGTGACTGGTTGGACGGTAGGGAGGGGCTGGGCGTCACGGCCGATGCTGAGCGCACTGTCTTGTGCAGCATTATGACACGTCTGCGGGTGATTAGCTGCTTTAGTTTAGAAAGTGGTTGAACGGGCAGCTTGTGCTGATGGCGATAATGCGCGGTCGAATTTACGGTACATAATATCGAATCGCTTTATTTTGTACGGATTGAAGCTGATCTGTTCTGTGAAAAATGAGATGAACAAATTGCAAAGTCACATTGAAGAGTCAGTCGCACTAGACGTTTGTACGCCAAAAGCTTGCATAGGCTAGTTGCAAGCTTCAGTATACATTTTGAATCGCCAAGTTTTCTCAGTGGGTACGCGCAGACGTGATCAATTTGGTTGTGCTAATTTAACTTTGCCACAGAAGTCATACCGAGGTATTCGAACTTGCTGACACGTGGTGAATTTCTGCACTTGATTAGCATACCTAAAATGTAAAAGCCACTTTTTTTAGTAAACGTTACTACTAATAGTTTCTTGTAGTTAACTGCGCCTCTGCCAATTGTTACTCCATTCGCAAAGTTAAGAAATACGTTGTTCAGCATTTTTTTGTTCATGAGCGCTAGCAATGCTATATCAAAAAACACAATCATCGGGATGCAAAAGTAGCTCAACGCGGGTGTTTGCGACCACTTTCAACTACATCATTATATTATGATGTTTGATTAATCCCTCTGACGCTCTCTGGCGGTGTCACTGTCACTGATGTGGCCGCCGGCGGTCCTCATTATCGCAATCGCTGCTGGCGCCATTCTGCTATTTCCGTTCAGTTGCAGTGTAAAAAAAAATATTTACATTCATCAGTAAAGTGAGTTGATGCATAAAGTGATACATTAAATAAGCAAGCTCTGGTACAGTATATCATTAGATAAACAAGCAGTAGGTTGTTATTATTATTATTATTATTATTATTATTATTATTATTACTATTATTATTATTTGACATTACAATTACAAAGAAAATGTAATACAGAAGGAGGTCCCAAAGTAATAACTGTCAGGGGGACCTCCTGTTACAACGTGAATAAAATACATAATATAGGATTAGCAATGAAGGTAAGAACAGCGTGAAAATACAATCAACATATTAGAAGTGATTAATGAAACATCTGGTAGTTGAAGATTACACGAAAATTAGCAAGAATAATTCTATATTGAAATACACATGAATGTACGAACATTACAGTAATTGAATAGGAGTATAATTATTATGTAACAACACTGCGCAATCCAAAAATGCAACAAAACTAATTTACAAACGGCTAATAATCTACGAACATAAAACGAGAAAAACAATAAAACATGGCTACACAGTAATGAATTTATACACGCACGCATACATACATACACACATGTATATACACACACATATATTCATATATACATACATATGCATATACATATAAACATACGTACACTTGTCGAATAATCAGATATGTTGTTAGTAAGAACTGTTTTAGAAGCCGCCGGAAACAGTGTAGTGAAGAGCATGATTTTATATTTGATAGCAATGAATTCCAAAATGAAATTGCGGAAAAGAAGGGTGTCATTTTACCGTAGTTAGTGTAGACTTTAGGAAGCAAAAGATTGTTATTTTCAGAAAACCGCGTGCTATTTGTATTGAAAAGTTGCGTTGAGGGAAGTAACTCAGTTGGAATATCACTGTTTCTACTTCTATACAATATAAGACCTAGTTTGAGTTGAAATGTGCAGGTTAAGGGTAGAATTTCAAGAGTGCGAAAAATGGGCGCTGCTGATGCGGTGTATGAACTGTGGGTAATTATTCGGACCGCCCGGTTCTGAAGGTGAATGAGGGATGTCAAGTGTGCGGAATATGTTTTGCCCCATGATGAAATGCAGTAAGTAAGGTGACTGTTAATGAAAGCGTAGTAAAGTGATATTAGAATATATCGCTGAAAACAGTGTCTTGTTCGAATGAGCACGCGGATGCCAAAAGCAGACTTCTTAGTGACAGAGTTTACGTGAATGTTATACTTAAGTTGGGGGTGTAATGTAACACCAAGGAAAGTAATAAAGTTAGATGGGCTAATGACGTAGTTATCAATGGATAGTTCAGGGGTTTTCGTAGGTGTTTTTGGGACGAGTGAAATAAGATAAACTTTGTTTTAACAGGGTTTACGTTTAGCAAGTTATTTTTACACCGAAAAACAAGATTCGTGACATCGGCGTTTAGGTTTCATAGTAGACGGTTGATGTCTTTATCACTAGTGAATATCGTTGTATCATCAGCATAGAGGATGCACTCAGAACAGTTAAGCGATGATGGTAAGTCATTAATGTAAATGAGGAATAACAAAGGACCCAAAATTGATCCTTGTGGAACGCCTTAGTTGGTTGTTATTGGAGAGGAAAAAACGCTTGCATATCTAACAACCTGGGTTCTGTTAGTAAGATAGCTTTGCAAAAGAGTTAAAGCAGGTCCACAAATTCCAAATGATTCACCTTTAGCGTACAAAATGGAGCGGTTAATAGTGTCAAAAGCTTTAGTTAAATCAACAAATACCGCCTCCACCCATAGTCCACTGTCGGTAAACTGCTTTATGCTGTCAGTTAGTTTTATCAGTGCTAATTCGGTTGATAAGTTAGCATGAAAACTAAACTGCTTAGATGTCAAAAGGTTAAATTTTGTTAGGTAGTTCGTTAGGCGATTAACAAGGAGCTTTTCAATTACTTTACTAAAAAATGGGAGTATCGTTATAGGGCGATAATTAGAAAAGATATTTCGGTCACCTTTTTTAAATATTGGAGTTACTTTTCCTTGTTTGAGACTCGTTGGAAAAATGCCGGTACGAAATGCAGTGTTAATAATATCAGAGAGGACAAAAGATAACTAACGAGCAACAAGTTTGATTTTAGATGGACGAATTGAATCAAGGCCACAGCCTGTGGTCTTTAGCCTTATTATAGTGCGATGAACTTGATTTGGCGAAGTGGGTTTTAAGAAAAAGGAGTGAGGCAAGCGGGACAACTTAGGCAAGTTAGTGACATCGGCTGCAGAGCTCTTGAAGAATGATTCATTGAATGAATTCCCGACATCTGTAGGATTAGTTAGAGTGCTGGTGCCGTCCGTAAACTCTGTCACAGACGCGTCCTGTTGATTAAGATTTAAAAATTATTCAATTACGTTCCAATTCTTTCTCCAGTCATTGTCATTTTCGAGCACTTTATTTTCATAGTAGGTTCTTTCAGCGTGTTTAAGTAAGACGGTGAGAGTTTGTGAATACCATTCGAATCGAGCCTTAAGGGCGAGGTTAAATGGCTGGAGTTTTAATTCTTTGTAGAGGTTATCTCTTTTATTTATAGAGCGCAGCAATCCATTAGTGATCCACGGGTGACCCGCCGTGGTTGCTCAGTGGCTATGGTGTTGGGCTGCTGAGCAAGAGGTCGCGGGATCGAATCCCGGCCACGGCGGCCGCATTTCGATGGAGGCGAAATGCGAAAACACTCGTGTACTTAGATTTAGGTGCACGTTAAAGAACTCCAGGTGGTCGAAATTTCCGGAGTCCTCCACTACGGCGTGCCTCATAATCAGAAAGTGGTTTTGGCACGTAAAACCCCATAATTTAATTTTTAATGATCCACGGGTGTCTGGGGGTGGAGTACCAACGTGATATGGAGGATACAGTCGTACAAGTATTTATAATATCTGTTAGTTTCTCATTCAAAGTGCTGAATGCTTTGTTAACACAAGATTCCTCGGATAATAGGCCCCAGTCAGAGCCGGATACCATATCCACAAATTTCACTGAGTCGAAAGAACTCTTAATAACCATTTTATTTTTATATGTTGCTTGAGTATTTAGTAAGAGAAAAATTGGATAATGGTTTGTCAGATTAAAATTGACCACACCAGCTTTTTTATTAATCATGAGATTACTGAGTACATGGTCGATAAGCGTATTTCGACCGAAAGAAGCAGATCGTGTTGGAGAATCTAGTAAAGATTCCAAATCATGTCCAATGAAGCACTTGGAGTACTGGACACAAGAACTATAGTTAATATTTGTAATGTTAATGTTAATGTCGCCTACAATGATTACATTATAATTTTGCTAATGAACGAGTTTAATAAACTACCAAGTTCATCACAAAAATCATCGTAATATGATGGTGGGGAACGGTAAATTGAACCAATGATACTTCTTTTGTTGGCTGGCAGAAAGTGATTGTCAAATTCAAGCTAAACTGATTCGCATTTGGCCATGGAAAATGAGATATCTGCACGCCGTTTATATGATAATGCGCTAGAAATAAATATTCCCGATCCACCGTGGCAATCAGCCAGACGATGAAAAAATTCTGAATGATAGCCCGGTATGGAAAATAAGGTATCGTCAGCTGCAGATAGCCATGTTTCCGATAGACATATGAGCGAAAAGTCGTGATCGGTTAGAGTAAGAAAGTTAACCATATCATCAAAGTTTTTGGGTAAGCTTCGGACGTTAAAATGTATGATGGAAATCTGAGAAGTGGACGAAGAACTAAGAAGTTGCTTCAGCTTATGAACAGTGTGTGAAGCCATGGTGGTTCACAGTCATCAAGGCACAAGAATAGTGCTTTTCAGGCAAAAATGGCTGGATCATCGACTCCAGAGATGCGGTACATCCGACTGTCTGTAGACTTTCTTTGATACAGCAGTTGCCGACTCAAAGGAACTGCCACTGCGTTTCACTTTTAAGAGCCAATGCTTGAGCAAACAGCCGCTTGTTCTCCGGAGTCAGGTGATCGTTGAAGAATATGGACTTGTCCTGATTCGTTATGCCAATGGACCTGGTTGACAGATGCGCCTTCCTAGTCTTTGTAGCGAATTCGGTCTTGTTTTGACGAGAACAAAAACGCGCAATAATGTTCGGGCCACCTTTAGCAGGGACCCTGTGCACATCAATCTCTGCAGGACTCAAAGGACAACCAATTCTTTCTGCGATGTGTTGCAGAATTGCTTCACAGCTTTCTCCCTTTGTTTATGGTACACCTTTGATTCCCACATTGTTCATGCCGGAGTATTGCTGCAACTCAGCAACCTGCTTTGTTAGCTTCTCGTTCGTTCGCGAGAGCTCCTTATTTTCTTTGGCCAGGCCTTCCTGCTTAGTCTTCATTGTTTCAGACGTTTCGTTAAAGAGGGCGATGCTGTTACGCAATTCCTCAACTTCTTTTCGCAATGAATCCAAGTCTCTAGATAGCTCAGCACACGTTGGCATTATGATATGGCAGCAGTGGGTACGCCAAAAAATGTGAAAACGAATTCCTATGCAGCGACGCAAATGCAACCAACCTGCGTAGGCGACGGTAAACAAATTAATTAGGTAAACAAGCTCTGACACAGTAAACAAAAAAAAGAAGTAGAAAATAACTAAACAGCAGAAAATACAAATAAGTTTACCTAAAGAATGACATTAATTGAAAGAAAGATATCAGGTATTAGTACGTTACGTGTGTAATTAACAAGTATCTGATCTTTTCTTCCTTTTTTTAGGATCCCGTTCTTTGGTAATATGGTCAGACAAACAATTCCATGATTCAGTCGCAGGAGGTCGTAACCTCTCTATCACTTTGTACGTCGCCGCAACCCCCCCCCCCCCCCCCCATACCTAATAACCTGCATTCCAAAGGGACTCAACCGCATAGATATATCTCTGTGCTTTACAGAGTACTAGAGGATCGGTCTACACTCCGGCATGGGCATTTAAGGTTGAGCACGGTGCTCCTCTGAGTTGCACCAGCGTAATAAACTGGACGACACGGATCACTTTATCTGTTCCTGTCAGCGCTTCTGTCATGAAAGAAAGTTGCTGCTTGAAAATAGGAGAAGAAGACGTTCAACTCAGCCGTGTGCAGAACTGTTTTTTCCCCGGAAGGATGGCGGATAGGGTGCAAGGCGGTTTTGCGCTTTCTGTTAACATTTCTGAAAGAATCTGAATTGAGGGAGGCGCGGGGACAGAACCTGGTGACCCAGAAAGAGTCGCTCAGATGGAGCAATTACTGGCCCAGACTTTAAGGCTAAGCAAGCTTTTAGGAACACTGTCACCACTACAAGACCAACACCTGAGTGCAGATTCTATACTGCCAACATATTCGAGGGCAGAGGGAAAGCTGGGCAGCTTGACGATGCGCGTAGGTGTGCAGCAGCCGTTATAAGACTGTGGCTCTTGCTAGCATTAAAGAGGAGCTTACACACTCGTGAAGAGAAAGTACCAAAGAAAGGTGCTTCGGAAAGCACACATCCCTTTTAACAATGTCATTTGCTCTGCATATCGCCAGTCTATAAACTTGACGTCGTGCGCTTTGCTTTCTTGTAGACATTTCCATAAGTGTAAAAGTTTGAAGCTCCCTGTCACCAAATATTGTTGACAAATCTATTTCTTTTCTATTCGCGATGTGATCCGCATGTTTAAATGTTTTCCAGAAGATAATCGACAAATTGCGCAAGGCATTGAGCTTATATGCTGCTCACACAGAAAGCCGACAGACCTTCCCAGAAAAACATCTGCTGATATTTTATAGAAGATGCTAAATATTTCTGACAAGACATTGCATTGCACGGTCAACCGCCATGCGGAAATCCCAGGCTTGACCCCCCTCCCCCTCCCTGCTTCATGTAACAACACTTTGAATGGCACATGACCTGTAACAAAGGAAAGCCCAGCGCTTTATGAATGCGAACACTTATTAGTGCACTCACACACGCCTGCCAGCACAGGTGCGTGCTGGGTCAGGCGGGGGCTCGCAGAACGGCAAGCACTTGCGAAAGCTTCGTGCCACGCAGCTGTCCACCGCGAACGTGAGCGGCATGACATGTTTAATTTCGTCTTTCGCCTGTATCGCGCCAGTTAATTACTGCGTCGACTGCAGAAGTGCTCATTTGTTTACTTTAACGCTGTGCCTGTCTAGCCCGAGACAGGTGATGCGACATCGTTATAAGAAAATGAACTACGCCCGCACTATGCCACTCATGCGTTTACGTCGGGAAGCGTCTGTACGAGCGCCGGAAATAATCAGCTCTTGGTTATGAACACGTGCGTAAGTTGTCGGCGATAACAAGCAATGTCATCGATTCGTTCAATAAATTTATCTTCATTCATTCATTCATGATCGTCCGACTCAATCATTTAGGACCAAACGAAAATCTTGAAAAATATTTCAGACTCATCGCTGTGGCTCTGTGGTTATCGCGTTCTGCAGGCTGCTGAGCACGAGGTCGCAGGTTCGATTCCCAGCTGCAACGGCCGCATTCCAGTGAGGGTGCAATAAATTAACGCTCGTATACCTAGATTCCCATGCTCGCTAAAGAACCGCAGGTGGTGGAAATTAATCCGCAACCGCCCGGCTTATACGGCGAAGCGCGTGCGTTGCTTTGGTACGTTAAACCCCAACAGTTAATTTAATTGCAATATTGCAATATACACTGAAAGTATGCGAACGCAGAATTGAGTAACCGGCACATTTAGCAAAACTAAGGGTAATTGGAGAAAACCAAGGTAAATTAGTACAGCGCTTAAATTATGTGGGCGAGGCAACAGCGGCGCGGGCACCATGTTTGATCCGCTGTCTTGTCATCACGCAGTTCGCCGGCTACCTTGCTGCCTCCATGTTCGAGAATACTGCTGTGTATGTCCCTGACGTCACGCTGCACTTGGCTTCATCGTCGTTTCTACGCCGTGTCGTGGATGTGCCGGGCGGTCAACGTGTGGTCGACCCTATCTTCCTTGCGGATAACAACGGCAGATTGCTCCTCGCATGATCGGTCCATATCCCGCATGCTCTGCTGGAGAAGATTAACGTCACAATCCACCGCCAAATCATCGACAGACCAGGTTCCCCCGACGACATGGTTTACGGCTATAAAAGCGTCCCCGGCAGTTCCCTTCTTCAGTGGGTGAGGCAACAGTGGCGCGGGCACCATGTTGATCCGCTGTCTGTCCATCACGCAGGTATGTTACCTTGCCAGTTCTCAGTGCATCCGATCTGATAACCGATATATGCTGCTGTTCCCTCGCGCACATGACTGCAACCGTGGTTTTGTCTATATTTCTTTGTATTCTGCTCTGTTAAATGCTGCCCGCAGGCTTTTATTACGCTTATACACTCTACCATAGATTCTAACCAACTAGCCCGCCAACGTGCTTATTGAGCGGCAATGTGGAAAGAAAGATAGATAGATAGATAGATAGAAAGGCAGGGAGGTTAACCAGAGGCAGTTCCGGTCGACTACCTTGCACAGCGGTAAGGGTGAAAGGGAATAAAAAGAGAAAGAGAGCGGAAAGGGGAGACGTTAACCCTGGTCCCAACGCTCGTTCTCGGCGCGATCCTGCCTCTTAAACCCGGTTGACAGGTGTTGATAAACTACCCGAAGTAGCGGAAATGCTCTCCGAACTCGTAAATGGTCAAAAGAAACTGGCTCTGGATATTGCTGAGATCAAAATGTTTCAATCGTATGTCAACATGAGGTTTGAGACTTTGGAAGCTCGTGTATCTTCTCTGGAGTCACCCTCAACGTCTAGGGCTGCGCAGGATTCTAATGACAACCTACACACTCAAATCCAGCAATTAAAAAACGCTATATCGACTCTGTCTTGCAGAAACGACAATTTAGAAAACAGGTCGCGTAGAAACAACATTATTATACATGGTCTCAGCGAGGGCCATAACAAGAATTACAGGGAACTTTCTTCCAACATTGCGAAATGGTTCCAGGACACTCTTAAGATCGCATTTCCGCGTATCGAAAGGTGTCATAGACTGGGCAATAACTTCAGAGGCCGGTCACGTACCGTTATTATGAAGCTCCTTGATTTTCAGGATAACGTGCTGGTGCTAAGAAATTGCTATAAACTTAAAAACACTAGCTTTCGTGTTTCAGAAGACTTCTCGCCACAGGTTCGCAATATTCGCAAGAAGCTCTGGGAAGCATCCTGCTCCCGTAGGGATAGTGGCTCATCTGTCCAACTTTGATTTGATCATGTATTTATTGACAGGGTACGATACGATTGAGATAGCACATCCAATACTCTCGTCAGATCATCTGCTGGCTCAACTAAACCCGCCGGAACACTTGCTAGGACCAAATCCCATTGACTTCACGGTACTGGCAATAAACTTCCCATTTTAAACGTTAATGCAAGAAGCCTTGTCAGCAATTTCTCTAAAATTTTTTCCTTGGTCTCGTCTTACTCGCCACATACTATCGGTGCTACTGAGACCTGGTTACGTGATGATGTGCATGATTGAGGTAACCCCCCTGGTTTAAAAATGGTTCTGCGTGACAGAAAATTCGTGAGAGGAGGCGGTGTTGCTCTATTTCTTCAATCTCACCGTCACTTTTCTGTACTCCTTGCCCCAGCTGATATTGAGTTTTTGTGGTGTAAAGTTTAACTCGAAAATATGTCTTTGATTATAGGGGTCATTTACCGTCCGCCTGGTTCTAATATTGAGCCTTTACTCAACCTATGTCAATTTTTGCATAGTCATAATACTTCAAATTCAAATTCAAATTCAAATTCTTTATTTATCCATGAAAAAAACAATAAAAGTGTGTCCAGTACTGTTTCGAGCCGTAGCCATAGGCTAGTTATGGGTCCAAAAAATGAAATTCTATAATGCAGACACTTCGTCACATGCACAATAAAAGCTTGGAAGAGTGGACAGAGGGATATATACATAATACAAATGACAGAAAGAAAGCATAACAAGGAACAGTCGCTTCAAGTCAAAAACATCGTGCATGTGCAACATCGGATGCGAACAGCAGCAGTCTTTTAACATGTTTAATGCATGCGCTGAAAGAATTTTTTAGCTGTAAGTGCAAAATGTTGAGCGCATTTTATTTCTTGTGGAAGAGTATTCCATATCTGAACACCAATGAAAGAGAGCCGTCGTTCTCTACAAACGTTGTGCGTGGGCAGGAGATTATTGTTGCCTAATAATACATTTCTGGTAGTCCGCGATGATGTATAAAAGAGGGACATATGGAAGGGGTGGTTGTTTCTTACGATACTGTTTACGACAGTTGCTGTTTTTAGGAGGCGTAGTGAATCGAAGTGTAATATCCGTAGGTCGTGGAATAATGGGTTGCTGAGGTGATCCTGCTTAGATTGGGTTATGATTCGCAATGATCGTTTCTGCAATTTTCAGATTGGCTGGAGATAACTATTGTAAGTCCATCCCCATGATTCCAGACAGTATGAGAGATGACTGTGGATAAAGGAGAAATATAAAATACGTAATATACTTGTGTCAAAAAATCACTTGCTTGAAGCAGTTTATAGCACCCCGATGCCACCTTCGCCCCCACTGCTAATAAATGGCTTTGCCAGTGCAGGTGTCAAAGATTACTTATTATCAAAGATTACTCCAAGATATCTTAAATTAAATTATCGGGTTTTACGTGCCAAAACCACTTTCTGATTATGAGGCACGCCGTAGAGGGGGACTCCGGAAATTTGGACCACCTGGGGTTCCTTAACGTGCACCTAAATCTAAGTACACGGGTGTTTTTGCATTTCGCCCCCATCGAAATGCGGCCGCCGTGGCCGGGATTCGATCCCGCGACCTCGTGCTCAGCAGCCCAACACCATAGCCACTGAGCAACCACGGCGGGTACGCCAAGATATCTAAAACACGGAGTATACTCTAGTAGAGAATTGTCAATACTAATGTTTACAGAGTTAGCATCTACTTGTTTTCTACGCGAGTGAAATATAGTATATTTTGTTTTCTTGAAATTTACAGTAAGCTTGCTGGCTGAAAACCATTTAGTACGTTTGCCAAATCTACGTTTGCTTTGGACTGCATTTCCTCGATGCTATTGCCTGTAATTATTATAGTGGTGTCATCTACATACATCAGCATTTCTCCGAATTTTAAGACACGTGGAAGGTCGGAAACGTATATAGAAAAAAGCATGGGTTCCAAAACAGACCATTGTGGCACGCCTGTATGAATACGTTGTGGTTACGATGAGACATTATTTATGACAACTATCTGATGACGTGCATTGCAGTAACTAGAAAACAAATAGAAAATCCGTTCCCGAAAACCGTAGTGCTTTAGCTTGTACAAAAGGATGGAATGGTCAACCGTATCCGAAGCCTTTTTTAAATCGAGAAAGACTGCAGCTACAAGTTTGTTGTCATTTAAAGCACAGTTTATAATGTGGGCTGGAGGAGGAAAGAGAAAAGTAGAAGGCAGGGTGGTTAACCAGAATAACGTCCCGTTGGCTACCCTACACTGGGGAAATGGGAAAGGGGAAAACAAACATCACAGATGTGGGCTAAAGACTGCACCACTAATGCGGTTGACTGGTTCGGCCGAAAACCATGTTGCTGTGGGCAAATTATGTATTTGTGTGTAAAGCTATTGATTCGATTCGCAAGGATTTTCTCGAAAAGCATATTAATGGCGCTGAGCACGGATATAGGTCGATAACTAGAAGGGCTTGAGCGATCACCGTCCTTGTATATTGGGACAACTCGGGCTGTTTTTAGTGACGTTGGGTACGTGGCGGTTTCAAGTGAGGGATGGAAGACGTGGCATAATATTGGATCCAGAATCTCAATATTCTCTTTTAACATACGTACTGTAATTTCATCTGTACCTGCAGCTTTATTACTATCCATAGTTGATAATGTTAAGTGTATCTCGTTAAGTTCAGTGTCATCTATACGAAAGGAGTTTGATATTGGGCTTGGTAACAAAGAGTTTATATCTGTATTATTTACATTGGTACCTGAAGAAATTCCTACGGTAGTAAAATATGAATTAAAGCTGTTTACAACATTCTGATCAACCACGTCAGGAAACGTCTGTTTGTGTGGCTTGACTATAACTCTATTCACGATTTCCCAGAGTTTTTTAGAGTTACCGGAGCTCTGTTTGATTAAACGTGTATAGTATTCTGTTTTCGTGTACGCATAACTGCCACAGATTTATTGCGTACCTTTTTGTACTGACCCAAGTAAAAGCTGTTATCTGAGATGGGTTCGTTGCATACCCCGGCAATAATATTCGAGCTTATATTAGTTAAACCATGATCAATGACAGTTGCGGATGTACTTGTTATTCTAGTGGGGACAGTGGAGACAGTGGAGGTATTCTCAGAAATGCTTTTTCTGAGAAATCTCCTGGGTCTACTTTCATGAAATGTCTTGTACATTAGAGAGACAGTTAAATTCTAGTGACTGTTGAAAGTGTAATCTTAATTGACTTAGGGCCTGAACGTTTTTACGAAAATTGCCAAAAATTTGTAAGATTGAAAAAAAAAATTAAAGCACGAAGTTTACAAATCCGTAAATCTGCACGAAGAACCGATTTCATTGTTGTGTACACTGCATCCGTTAGAGCACCCAAAGCAGACAAATTTGATACATTAATTTATACCCTACGTGGTTTTGTTACAATGTTCACAACGGTTTTGCGAAAGCCATACTCAGATATCAATGGTGTACTTGATAGCAGAGTTGGGGAGTGGGGCCTTCCATTCCATTCCGACTCCATTCCGGAGAGGGGAAATCCCCGCCAATTCCAATCTTTCTAACTTTTCAGAATGGTGAGAACTCGCCCACTTCCACTCCTGCAGCGCATAAGCTGAACTATCCCGTTCCTGTAATTCCAGTATACGAAACGCTTTCTCTCTAATTGTTTACCACATTTCGCTTGCGTCCCTCGTAACTAAAAACATATTTTTTAAATTCTTAACTACGTTCCAAGTATCGTTACGTACAACTTTTTCGCACAAGGAACATGTTCGTGAGGTGTTATGTCTGCAGCACGTTGTCGCCTGTAACCTCTCTAAAGTCTACTTATTTAAGGCGACGCTTTCTTTGCGAACCCTTCCCGATTTTCCTGACCGTGCGCGGGTGCTGCTATCGGGCCGGATAGCGTATCCTAAACATAAACTGAATTACGTACTCGATTACGAGCCCGACGCTCTAACCGTTAGACCACAATCGCTCGTATGCGCTACTGCCTTGAGATGCTCGCCGAGTGTGTTACATTGCGTAGAACAGGTGCGCGAGAGAAGACGCCCACCAGCCACTTTCCTTTACACGAAAGACGCAGGAATTAAACATGCACATTTATGCACTTGAATAACCGATCCACACATATTCCAAGATGTGCGTTAACCCTGCATAATTTTTTTAAGAGAAGCCTTTTGTGAATTTTGGTTTGTGCAGAAATCTGTGCGCCTGTACGTCCTCAAAAGAAGCTTTGCGCGAACGCTCAAATGGTACGGCACATGCTGGGTCAATGCAGTATCCATACGTAAGCAACCTTATTTCACAAACATGTATGCAAGATGCGTACTCAAGTCACGTATACGTGTAATACAACAAGACAAATAAATACATAAAGCATTGATAGATAAATTTTATTGTCTTGCTTTTGAAATAGCGTCAACAAACATGCTAATTTGTGTTGACAGCCTGAATCGTTGTCCGCTTTTCAGAAGCGCCTCCCACCTTACATCGAAGAAGCGAAGAGGGAGATCGTAAGCTCACTCTCTAAAACCTTCTTAGAAATTGCAATTTCAAAAATTGTCTATGATAATCGAGGTCTTCATAAGGGAAATTACACCTCGTCAGTTTTACATGGTTCTTCAATTTAGGATGAAACCAAACCTGACTCTATTTTCTGATATTATGATGAACGAATTTTTCAAATACTATAGTCTACAGCTTCCACATTGCGACCGATGAAGTTTACTTCACTTTAGCTGCACACGTGTCAGGCGTTTCACGATCTCATGGCACGCTGCGACACAAGCAAGGCTTGCGTTCTACATATTATCCATCATTTAAAAATATCTGTAATTTGTTCGAAACTCAATTGTGCAAGGCAAAGTATAAAATAATCTTACATCGTTGTATTGACCACGCATTCAGCTAGATTATTTTGTCGCTTTGAGAACTAACATAAAAGCGAAACTCATTGATATGTATTGCAAGACGACCTTCATTGTTTCACATCTGCTGGCGTATTAATGGGCACCGATTTTTCCAAGACACCTCTCTGATTTCCTGTTATCGCTCTTTCTGGATAATCGACAGTGTGCCAAAAAACATGGCGTGCGCTCCAAATCAACGTGGACTCGTGCAGCGTACACCCGTTGGCGACGTCGTTTTTTGCCTCCATCCTTGTGTCATAGGTCAAGTGTGCGCTTGCTAAAGCGAATCAAATTTCTTGACAACTAGAAGTTGCTGGCTTCAAAGGCACTTCATTCTTGAAACACTGAAAGGTTTCCATGTCTTCACAATGTAGAATGTGCAGAATATAGGTGTTCTTTTTTTTTTCCACCGTGGTAGAGATAGGCACCTATAGGAAGATACTCAAAGAACAGGTAAGAGAAATGAAATATATTGGCCAAGTCTAGCTTAGTCTACATGACTAATTTGCCGGTTTGGTTGTCCCGCTGAAAATCAACGTTTAGCGTTTCAGGATTATGTGCCCGTTCTTTTCCAACTCCATTCCGGAATCTAAAGCTCTCATTCCATTCCATTCCATTCCATCTGTCCTACTGGTGCTATCATTCCATTCCTATTCTATTCGGGGTGTTGAAAAATGAGGAATTATTCTGTAATCACTTGTGGGCTCTTCGGGTCTCACAGGAGTACCTACCACCGCAGGTTCGAGCTTAGCGAGCCACAGGGCCGTGTCAGCCGTCAGCCTCTAGCGCCGCTGCGCGCAAGCACAGGCCACAAGGGGCTACCGAGCGAAGCACGCAAGAACACAGTATTGCCCTGAGTTAACGGAAACCGTTTATTGTATCCGGCGGCACCCGACACTGCACAAACGCCCCATCCAGGAGTGGCGGGGAACCAAAGTGGTTCCGCACTAAGAGCGAAAAATACAGTCAGGAGCACCTGTACCACGTCGCTGCGATAGCACCGGCTCAAGCTGGGACACGCCGCTAAGGAAAGTCCCGGCGGCTATGCTACTTGCTCTCGCGATAACCAATGGGCCAACTCGTGAGAGCTCGGGCAACCTCCTTCGGCTTGGGCCTCCGATGAGTGCGGCTCGGCGTGGTACGACTTCGCACGAGCACTAGGCACCCGTTCTTCGGCTTAGCGTCCGGAGAGGATCAACACGAGGTACGCTCTCCCCGCAGGGCCAAAGGCACCGTGCGTGAGCTCAGTCCTAGTCATAAAAGTGTCGGCGGACGAGAGGAAGCATGTGATCTTTTCCTTGTATGTCTGTAACCAGACACGCGGCGTTCCAGTAAAGTAGAAAGTTGCATTAATGGTAGGGTCTCAGTGGTTGTTCTGACTAACATGCTCGTATATACTGAGCCAGTCGTCAACGTCGAGACCTTCCTGGCCGGAGAATATGCCAGGATCGCAGGGTGGAGGAAGCACGATGTAGGTGGTATATAGCTGAAACTGATGATGGCGACGAAGTGTCATCACCGGGAGCCATGATCGAAAATGTGGACGGTACAGTACGACCGCTGCGGAGCTCCGTGGTGAGGTACGAGGAACGTCCACCTGCAACGCTGGCCACTCTTAGCTCAACACCGACGTGGCTACAATCGTGTTATTGCCTATGCAAGCCGGCTCCTGACAGCTGCCGAGTGCCACTATTCGAGCACAAAGCGGGAATGCCCTGCGGCCGTCTAAGCGGTATCAGCTTACGGACAGTTCGACAGCAGTGCGTCTGCAGCACGCAGCTAATTTTGGCTGCCTGCACTTGCAGGTAATTCCTAGATAGCAGCGAACTACCGCACCCGGAGGAAACGCTTAGTTTCTTCGGCGCAGCAGCCACCAAGCGACCAAGCAGCGGAGACAGCGGCACAGCGGGCCCATGAAGCCACGTGACTGCTTACTGAATGCATACGACGCCCACTGCCTACCACGCTACTATAAATATGACGGGCTGACCAACCTGCTCACCAGTTCGGCAGCAGTGCGTCTACAGCACGCAGCTAATCTTGGCTGTCTGCACTTGCAGGTGAGAAACCTCATGCAATTATTTTCTGCGTAGCTATTTCCCTAACGCGCTGCTGCCGAACGAAGTGTGTTTTTGTTACAAACCATGACACCCTCTGATGTCAAAGACATCAAAGAAATTGGAAAACTAATTGAAAATATCAAGCGCGAATTGAGAACAAAAATGATAGAATTGAAAGACAGCATAAGGTATTGCTCGGATACATGTGATGATGTGAACGAACTGAGCAAATAGATAGCAGCTCTTAGAGAGAAAATAATGGCAACCCTGAACAGAAACATAAAAACAAAAAACGAGAGATTGTCACAACGAATCGAAGAACTGGAGCGGTACCAGCGGCTGAACAATCTCGAAATTAAAGGAATAACAGAGCAACTTGATCGTGTGAAAGTTCTGGAACAGATAGGGCAATGCGTTGGAGCGACAATCAGTCAGGCCGTTATTGACACATCCCACTGGGTGCATACTCCGTAAGCAAGCTTGAAGAATATACTTGTTGGTTTCGTTCAAATAAGTAAACGGGACGAGGTGCTCACCCTGACAAAAAAGAAGAGACTGAATGCATCGGCAGTGGGATATCAGTCGACAAATGCTGTGTTCGTGAATAAACACCTTACACAGACAAACAAGAAGCTGCTTGCTGCGGCAAAACAGAAAAATCAAAGCCCCTTTCTTAAAGAAAGATGGTTGAACGCGAACCCTTCTCCCAATGCAAACTGGATCAAAGTCAAAGTCCAAAGCCAACGATCATGCAAAGAAACCAAGAAATGCTGAGCGATCCAATGTTATCTATGCATATGTGATTTGATTGCTTGTTTATGATTGTATTTTTTGAATCTTGAAGTTGAATGAAGACACATTTCGTTAAGTTGCAGCATAGCCTTTATTTTCGAGCATGTAGCCGTTGATTGCACGCACACACTCGCACTTCCTCGGACGACTCTACACTTACACAGTATTGCCTTGTGATCGCTGCGGTAGACGGTCAGAGGCGTGACGCGCGTAATGCAATGCAGATATATACAGTTCGTCTGGGTAGCGGGACGTTCAACCATCTTTCCTTAAAGGGACACTAAAGGTTACCAGAAACACAAGTTAAAGTGGTAGAGCAATGTTCTAGAACGTCTAAGGCGTCAATTTAATCGCGAACAGAGCTTTAGTAACCGAGAAATTGAGGTAAATGCATGACACGATTTGAGACCCCCCAGCGACATTCCGGTACTAGCCCGATGACGAAAGGACTCCTCATAATTTGTGTTACTAATACTCAACTACTCGTATTAAAAATATCATTTCATTCGATTATAAGACGGAAAAAAATGCTACTTGTCTACGTCTATTCGACTCTAAGAAAAAATAACATTTTGACGTTACCCTTCAGTAATATGGGTGTTCGAAAGGTTTCGTTTTCGCTCGACTCTGCGCGCTCGACTCTGCGCCGCGCACGCTTTGGAGTTTCAGTACTTTCGTTATCGCGTCGTGCTGTGAGGGTTCTGCTGGCTCGCGACACTTTCATTTGGAACAAGCAGCGAGAATGCCACGTCCATGTGATGTCGTGGGAAGCCCTCGTTGCTTTCCCGCTCCGGAGAGCCGGTGTCGAGGCCGCCGTCGTAGTACGCAACGACGCCGGCAGTGCGAGCCCTCAGCAGCAGGTCGCGCTCGTCGGTGCTCAAATCGCTGAAGTTGAGCCCACCATCGCGAGCCAATCTGTCGGTGTCAGGGTCCATTGCGACGAGCGTCGAAGTTTGCGCCATAGAATGAAGTACCAGCTTATGGGCGTCTTGCGCTGGAGTTTGAGGTATAGTAGCGGCGCCTGGTGGCGGTGCGGGAAACGACATCTGGGTCGCGCCAGCTTGGGTCGTATTGAGCCCTGGCTGTGGCGAAGCACGTTTCTAGGCCGAGTTTTGCGTCGATTCGCACTTTTTTATGCCCTGTTGCGAGTGCGAAAAGGCTCGTCACTTCTCACAGATCACGCCGACCACGCTGCGAGCTCGCCGCAGCCTATAGTTTAACGAAAACGGACTCTCCGTGTGCCGTGGGACGTAATATGGGACGTAATTCGTTTCTCCTTCCGCTAGCCACCATACTCCCGCTTTCGCTCTGCTGTCGGCTCTGTCTTGGCTCTGTTTCTGGCCGCGCGTTTGCGTTTTGCGCAGAAAAGCCGTAGCGCCGTCTGCGGATGCCGTTCTACTCACCGTTGGCGCAACGTCACTATGAGACCATGATGTCAGTACTCCTCGATCGGAGGGCGGGCGATTTGAACTGCGCTAGCGGTACGCGGACGCTTCAGAACGCATTTTCTCTTAAAATAAGTCTCTCGTTGGCACGAAACAAGCGTTTCGAGGTTTCTGTGATGGTATTTCAACAGTCCACGTTGACTTAATAGTAACCTTTAGTGTCCCTTTAAGAAAGGGGCTTTGATTTTTTTTTTTCCAGATCCTAAGCAAGTGTGCGTGTTAACGCGCACTTGCTGTCGCCGATAAGCAGGGAAATTCTGTGAATCGCGACAGGGGTGGTGTCATGCCTAGCAGACACAACTTGCACTTCCAGTGAACTTTGTGCGCATGCGCTACTCTTGCTAAGCTCGTCGCTTCGCGCCGTTATCAGGCACGGACCGGCCGGCGCCAGTCGTCACTGGCGCGGTACTGCGAGTGTAAACTGTAGCGTTCTACGCAGATGTGCAAGTTGGCTTTCCTGCAGTGCCTTTTCGGTGCTCGCGGACGAATCAGTGAGACACAGAAACCTTCGCTTTAAAAAATAGAGGTGAAATGCAAGTACGTTTGGACGTCAAAAGGCAAAGTATGCGCAAGAAGGGATGAATGGCTAGTCTGGATGGCTTTTCCAAAATGACGCCAGTAGAATAGCCAGGTACTGTCTGAGAAACTCTTCTTAATGGCAGTCCAGAAGTAAGGTGGTAGTTACTACACCTTAGATGGACCTGCAAAGAGTGCAACGAAGGGATTGTTTTGAGATCAGTGCATGTTAACGTAAGGAACATGAGAAATAAAATAGACGATCTCAGTATGTTTTACGAAACAACAGTAGTAAAATACGATATTATTTGTATAACCGAGATATGGTTCAGTAATTATGATCAAGCTCCTCCGTTCTCATGTTACCGTTCAGGGCACCTGGTGAGGGATACAAAGAGGGGTGGTGGAGTTGCAATATATGTCAAAGATTCCCATTCCTACTCTGTGGCTGAAGAACTTTCCGCAATCAGCGATGATGTTGAATGTCTAACTTTGTGGGTAGGAAAAAGGATAGCATCTGTAATTTACAGACCACTGAACGGACAAAGAAGAAAGTTCTGTGATTTATTGGAGCAACTACTTCAACAAGAATACGAAGCAATGAATACTACATCATCATGGGTGATGTTAATATACATATAAATTCCGAGGACATGTGGTCATACGAAATAAATAATTTTTTTTAAATTTGTCATGCTTTCAAAGACTTCATTGAATTGCCCACAATATTACCGACTACTTCTAGTACTTTAATAGACGTATGCCTATCAGATACACACCGCAATGACATCAAAGCAGGGGCGAGATTGGAGATCTTTGTTCAATACGCGTTCTGTTCAGTTGCTGCAACGTCACAAAGTGGCAGTATGCAAAATTTGTGAGAACGGGGCAGAGAGAGCAGCCAATCGGCAAGCGGTGAACTCCCCGGAACTTTACTTCCCTCGTTTGTCATCTGCTTGCAGACAGTATACTACAAAACGAAATGTTTCTCGTCTTCCAATGAATCAAATCTTTATCTAAAAAATATATTTTGTTCTTCCCAAGCTTAAACACGTTTTCAAATAGTAATACCTGTGACTACCACAATTTATAACTATTAGTTTCTCAGCGTCGTCCATAGGTGGTGTCGCGCACAGCGAGGGGAAAAAAGGAAAAAAAGAAAAGAAAAAGAAGCGACGGGAAGAGTCACGCACTTTTCAAGAGGCAACAACATTCTAGTGGCTCGTTGGCACCCGATGATGGGGTCGAGTTCGCTGCCCAACCAACGCACTATTTGTTTCGGGAAACGAAAGCGACGCCGGAGTTCGCTTTCTGCCATTTCTTCAAACGCGTTTCGCACCTCCACTGTTCTTGTTCCTCCTCAAGCAACGCCAATGCAACAACCGAACTTCCCATCGCAAGCTCAATTTTCTCGAATTAAACTATCGATTAGATTCGAACGTGCCATTCCGCGGCCGAAGCCGCCGTTTAGATCAAATCCGATCCACCAAACGTGCCACGCGAAGCCGGTCTTGTACAAGCGTATGATCGCTCCAAACTTCCCAACTCCAGTCGCGTTCGGCGCCTAGCAGATGACGTGCTTGGTTGCAAGATGATTGACAGGAGCGTGTCGTCATTTTGACGTCACCAAAAACGTGGCCGCGCCCCGCGGCTGGCGACGTCGGCGCGCAGTAGGCCAATCGTGCGCGCCGGTAACCGAACGAACGCCCCGAACAACGACCTTCGGTCGCACCCTAGTCCTAGTTGTTCATGTAAGCGATCACCTTTATTAATGTTTTGCGAAATTAAAATGAATTCCTACAAAAGGAAACCCCGTCGCCAAGCTCACTTCCATCGTAAGATAAACGATCACAAGCTATAGAATTTTAAGCTCCTGCTATTAAGTGAACAATGGGAAAATGTTTATTGTGAATCCGACGATGGGATGGCCTACAGCGTCTTGTCGCAGCACTTGCGTGAATATTAACATATCCTTTCCACTGCCACAATAACACAACAAAAATCAAAAAACAAGAAAACCATGGATAGATAACACTTTGCACAGACGTATAAAACATAAGAATTCAATGTATCAAGTTTTTCAGAATCCGCGATCAAGAAGTGCTAACAGAATGCAAATAATATATAAAAATAAACTAAATAGCAACTTCAAAAAGGCTAAAGACGCATACTTCGAGAAACTTTTTTATCGGCTGCGCAATCAACCAAAGAAATTGTGGGAAGCAGTAAATAACCTAGCAGGAAGAACAAAAAATGATGAATTTCACATAGCCAGGACGACAGCGGGAAACATGTGAATAGCTGGCGATATGAATAGAATTTAATAAAAGCAGATGCTTCTCCACTTGAGGCAGAAAGCTGCAGGAATGATAATGAAGGTATAATCGAGGTTAGTGAAACTATCTTCTTGAAGCCAACAGATTCCATCGAAGTAGCAGCAGTAATAAAGAAACTGAAACGTAATGTAGCAGCGGCTATAGATGGAATTATTTCTAACGTAGTAATACATGTTGCGCATGAGAATAACGAAGTGTTGGCGTACTTACCGAATTTAACGTTATCTACTGGAATTTTTCCAGAAGAATTGAAAATAGCCCGAGTTACACCGATACATAAAGGTGGGAATCAAGGACAATTAACTAATTATAGACCAATATATGTTTTAACCGTGTTTTCGAAAATTCTCGACCACATAATTTGCCACAGTGTAGCAAAAAATTTTAACGCTCGCAAGGTAATTTCAAATAGTCAATACGGTTTCCAAAAGAATAAATCCACCAAACAAGCTCTTCTATATATTAAAGATAACGTAATAGCGAATATTAAAGACAAAAATTCTACCCGTGGTTTATTTTTAGACCTGAAGAAGGCTTTTAATTCCATGGACGATGTTATTAAGAAAATTGTGGAAGTACGGAATACGAGGTGTTGCAGCTCAGTTGCTTGAAAGCTATTTAAATAATCGGCAACAGTTCATGCGTATGCAGGGTGCTTCGTCTAACTTTTTAACGCTTCAACATGGCGTCCCTCTGGGCTCCAATTTAGGTCCGTTGTTATTTATAATCTTCGTAGACGATATAGTTAACATACCTAATTCACCAAATTGATAATTTATTTATTTATTTATTTACAGTACCCTCAGAGTAAATATACATTACACAGGGGAGAGGCTACATAAAGGAAGTAAAAAAATGATATACAGGAAAGGCACAGTATAAGTAAAAATAGAAAATTATACTAGCTCACTAATTTACACAAAAAATAGTAGTCGTAGTTCACCATAGAAATCTCATTATACATTTCAATATACAGGTTGGGAATTATAGGTAAATACATACATAGTTAATTTGAAAAAGTAGTACTTATACAATAACAAGTCACATGATATATTGAACGCAAGTTTCATGATTTACATGTAGTTAACTAAAGCATTTCTAAATTGAACAGGATTACTTAGATTAACAATAGATGCTGGCAGACCATTCCATTCGTTGCATGTTTTAGGTAAAAATGATTGCGAATGTGTTAGTGCGTTAGAGCGAGGAACATGTACCTTATGCGTATGATCTCTACGTGAGAAGATGAATGGTGCTGGGTTAATCCACGCCGACCGAAGCGCAGCGTTCTGGTAGTAAATCTTATGAAATAAGCATAGACGTGATTGTTTCCTGCGGGTTAATAGCGAAGGTAGGTTCAGAGTAGTCTTCATTTGTGTTGCGCTTGCTGTACGATGGTAATTAGCTAGTATAAATCGAGCGGAGCGATTCTGGACACTTTCAAGGCAGTTAATTGAGGTGGCATAATGTGTGCCGATGATACGAATCTATTCTTTAGATCACGTAACCTGGATGAATTAGAACACAGTGTGAATCGCTACCTTGAGTCAAATCAAATCAAATCAGTTTATTCCCGTTTTCTTACAAAAACTGAGGGCGGCAAGAAAAAAGCAGTCTTTACGACCGCTTGACAAGCCTCGCCACCCCTAGAAAGAGGCAGTTTTGCAGCGACTACAATAGGCACATGAATGTTCGCACATGTCAGTTGAATATCAGTTGATGACACACGGAAAAGCAAGACATATTGCCCATCAGCAAGTCCTTTTTTTTTTTTGCTTTGTGCTCACAAGTAATGATTAGATATAGTGAAAAAATGAATGTCCCCCCCCCCCCCCCCATATGATTTACAATTTCACACACATTTGCACACATTACAGGACTTAGCCTACAAACGTGTTCCGGACAGTCGCGGCAGACATACTGTGTAAGATGTCATAGAATGTCGTGTTCAGGTATTTAGGAAGCATATATTTTAGTGTGGAAAAGTCATAGTTTGTTATGCAATGGGGCAAGGTATAGGTAATTCGTTTTCGTGTCACGTATGGAGTCTGATGTGGTGTAAGTACTACAATGCTAGAAAAAAAAAAATCTGTTGTTTTCGGCTGTTACTCTTTTGTAGAAGGACGCAAACCTGTAGTCGAACAATCTGTTTATGTGTATTATTTTGTATTCCAGGTATATAGGACGTGTGGGAGCGTCATACGGCACATTAGCAATTATGCGAAGTACTCTTTTCTGCAAATATACAAGCTTTTGGATGTTGGATGCAGTAGTTCTTAACCAGACGAGGAAGCAATACGACACACAAGAATAAAAGAATGCATAATAAAGATTCAGCTTTGCCTCGGCAGGCAGAATGCGTTTGTTTCGCGAAATAATCCCAATGTATCTCAAAAGAGCTACGCAGACATTGCTGATGTGGGCGTCCCAGGACATGGTAGCGGTAAATACAACACCAAGTGAAGTAAAAGCTTCCACATACTCGATGGGAGCATCGCCCAGATACAGCGATGGCGCACTGGTTATTTTCAGCCCCTTGGGATGGAATAACAAAGCCTTCGTTTTCTTTGTTTATTTTTAATGCGTTTAATGATGACCAGCCAAATAGTGAAGCTAATACTGTATTTGCAGTTTCAGTTAGTTCTTTGATGTTGGGCGAGGAGAAAAACATTCTGGTATCGTCTGCGTATATGATGTATTTACCGAAAGGACTGATACTGCAAATGTCGTTAATGTATACGTTGAATAGAAGCGGTCCCAACAGACTTCCCTGCGGTACGCCATTTGTTATTGCTAACAGCTCGGATGAATAGTGATTTGAAATAACATACTGGCGGCGAGCGCTAAAATATGATTTAATGAGACTAGCACGATGGCTGAAACAAAATAAATTATAGCTAAACACGGCAAAAACAACATACATTATATTCAACTCGCGGAATACACACACATATATATAGGGATCTAACCATTAATTATAAAGGAATAAAATTGCAGCAGGTAAAAAAAACCAGAAGTTTCTTGGAGTGGTGTTTAATGAGGCATTAAAGGGAAGCTGAAGAGTATGTCGAATTCAATAAGACGCTCATATACGGATGCGGGAACCTTATAAACCATGAAGGTAAAATTTTGGGGGGGATTTTTCACTTAGAAGCGACGCAATCGTCGGTTAAAATTGCGCTGTAGCTCCGCCCCCCGTCGAGCGCCGCGCGCTGCTGCTGACGCTGACGATGCGAGCGGAGACCGGAAACGGCGGCGTAGTGACGTCAACACTGGTGTTCCGCTCCTTCGCAGCCTCCGCGACCGTGCCTAACCGGGCTTATTTCTGCGTGCGTGCCGTCCTAATCTGCTTCGCTCGACCCTACATTCCTTTATTTGTGTGTATATAGGAGTGGTAGTTGACGTGCGCAGCATCAATTGAACTTGTTGGCCGATCATGCCGGCGTTCTGTGCAGCCTACGCTTGCACGAACACCAGCGGCCGCGACGATGTTCCGATGTTCCATTAGTTCCTGCAAGACAAGAAGCTTTCAGCTAAGTGGGAGGCTGCTGTGAAGCGAAACAACTTCAAGCGCTCAAGAACAAGTGTTGTGCTCTAACCACTTCCGTGACGATTACTACCGGAGTTTATCAATAATGCGTGCTTTGAGTTCTCCTAAAAAAATAGTTAGCACGCTGAACGGAAGGTGCATGTTTATCGCCCACCCTTGACGCAGGTTTCATTGCCAAGCGCCGCAAATTTTCTATTCGCACGTGTGTTGTGAAACAGCCTGCATGCAGCTACCATAACGCAGTGCAAGTGTAAAGTTTGCATGTGTTGGAAAGCCTGCTCACGCCAAGACGCTGCACTCCCCCTTCTCTCGCACACATAAGAAACCGACCATCTCACGTAGCCGACGGAATTCGCCGGTTACGAGTAGCGTGCGGATGGCGCGCTGATGAAGCTTCTATACTACACGTGCTACAACAGCCGGTAAACTTTTCCCGCGTTTAAACCGTCTGTGTAGATTTCCGACAGCTTTGGGACAGCGCACAAATGCTGAAGATCGCATCACCGCTGACGTCCTACGAGGAGGCATGCAGGAACATAACACTACAGTTGTTTGCCCGGAAACGTACTCACTGGAACGCTGAATGCAGCTTAGCAAAAAACATACTCGCCAAAGAACATTTCCAACACAAGGAGATGCTAACACTTCGCCTTCGTTCCCTTGGAAAGCAATGCTTGCACCAGCATCTTTTGCTTCTTGGAGAGGCCGGCTCTTCGCAATCGGCTCGTACATGTAGTATGTACAAGTATGTACGTACGTGTAGTATGTACAAGTATAAACCCCTTACAAGTGACCTTGCACGCGACAGCGACAGCACTACAAGCGAGGCGATGGCTGTCGCGTTCACTCGTCGTCTGCAAGCCGAACTCAACGCGAGCGATGGCTTTGAGCGACGACTTCCCGGAATGAGGGCAGCAATATACGCGCCGAAACTAGCGTGACGCATGCTTTATCAATTTAAGTTGATGTATTTTACTGAAGAAGGAGCATAAAATATTTCTGAAGGTCTTGCACTAGGTTCTTATTCTTGCACGTGTAAAATTCAATAGTTTGCTCGTTCCGTGCGACAAACAGCAGGATTTGAGTTATGTACATCCAGTTTCGGCTTCGCACAATTGGCTAGTCGCTCATAGCATCATTGACCACGCCTCGAATCTTCGCCCTCCGACGCGTCCCTACGCTTGCTTGTTCGTTCTGGAAGATGACATATTCTAACGTCATAATGTTCACCCTGAAGGCCCTGCCCTCCTCTTCGTCGTTCCCAACACCTTCGTTCCGTGGTTTCCCATGAACTTCACGACGACCCTACTGCTGGACACCTCGGCGTCTCTCGCACTTACGACCGAGTCCGCCAGCGCTTCTTCTGGTCCGGGCTTGCCCGCGCCGTCCGACGATACGTTGCTGCGTGCGAGAAATACCAACGCCGCAAAACACCGTCGACGCTACCTGCTGGCTACCTTCAACCTCTCGGCATCCCTTCCGAACCATTTTTTTTTTTTTTCGCGTTGGATTAGACTTGCTGGCCCCTTCCCTTAATCAACATCTGACAACACGTGGTTCGCCATCGCCACCGATTACGCCACACGCTTCCCCATCACGCGAGCGCTTCGAACAAGCTGCGCCTCAGATGTTGCCGATTTCCTGCTACACAACGTTATTTTACAACATGGAGCACCAGGTCATCTGCTGACTGATCGTGGCCGCACTTCCCTCTCACGAGTCATCGCCGACATTTTGAAGGCATGTTCAACGCGCCACAGCTCACAACGTCATACCACCCGCAAACCGACGACCTCACAGAACGTCTTAATCTGACCTCTACAGACATGCTTTCGAGGTATGTTTAGTCAGACCACACCGA
The DNA here is from genome assembly GCF_023375885.2 of Dermacentor andersoni. Classification (NCBI taxonomy): domain Eukaryota; kingdom Metazoa; phylum Arthropoda; class Arachnida; order Ixodida; family Ixodidae; genus Dermacentor; species Dermacentor andersoni. The sequence goes on from NC_092814.1 coordinate 229,139,131, forward strand.
TTGAGATCTCTCTCTGCCCTATGTAACATTCACCTACGGTTCGTCGCGCCATGACACCGCTGGTCGCTCTCCGTTCTTCCTGTTGTATGGTCGAAAACCTACGCTGCCTCTGGACACACTACTTCCATCTCGCATAGCCACGACTAGTGAATATGCAAGTGATGTCATTACTTGAGCCGGACATGCACTTCGCATTGCCCACGCTCGTCTCTTGACATCGCAAGAGAACCAGCGGCGTTTGTACAATCAATGACACCGAGATGTGTCCTTTACGCCCAATTCGCTGGTACTTCTCTGGTCCCCGTCTCGTCACGTTGCGCTCTCACAAAAGATTCTCTCTCAGTACACAGGCCCCAACCGATTGCTTCGTGCCATGACGCCGGTTACTTAGGAGATCGTCCTCGCTACTCCTACTACATCATCTTCAACGCAATCAAGGGAGATTGTCCACGTCTCTCGCCTTAAATATTCTACCACTCTACTGCTGTCAACGATCTTTAGATCCGCTGCGACGCCGTTTTTGCCGCCGGGGATAATGATATGCACGTTCATTAGAAAGGTCGGAACAAAGTCGTCCCTACGAAGAATAGGCTCACGCTCAAGCTGTTAGCTAGACTGTCCAGCGTTGCGATTCGCTAAGTACATCGTGCACACTCTTCTGTGTCGTCAGTGCTCCATTCGCGAAACAATATCGACGGCCTAAATCATAAATCTGCTTCCAACAGTAACTATACTTTAACTTTTTCTTTTAAATGCAACAAATCTTATGAAATTTAATGCAGTAGTTGCCGAGAAAACCTATTTCTCCTTTCCCATGTGTTTATATTGGAGCCCCTGAGCTAAAGCTTCATCTTAACGAGAAAAACTGCATAGGGAAGAAACATGGGAACACACTAGGTTCAACTCAACCGGAAGTAGGCAACACTTGAGTCACTGCGTGAGTGTGGCGACGACATTACGATGGCAGCCCGGTGTAAAAGTTGAGGGGGAACGAGACGAGGCTTGAGACGAGCGTAATGCTTAACCAATCATACCAGTTTTATTACAGCGCGCCGACGCAAAACTCCCGTGAGAAAGCACTCCATGAGAGATACCGTCTATGTCCATACCTTATGACACATATTGTAGTTTACAAGTTCTAGCAGGGGCGTTTGGAAGGTGGATCCACTTGAAACGAATTCTCAGGATGACAGCAATTTCGAGACATTAATTCCCGAACTTTGCGGAGAAATGCATTCGCATTCCATTTACTTTTCAGCTTCAATGCATGAAACATCATTTTCTTAAGAAAATAAGTGGAACGAGGATGCATTTTTACCACAAGTTTGACGGCATATATCTCGTAAATGGTGTCAACCAGGCAATTCTTTTCAAGTAGATATGCCTTGCAGTCTCACCGCTAGAATATGTAAATTGCAATATGTGCCATGTGGTAATTAGTTAAAAATTTAATTAATGAATTGTTATTTAGTCAATTATGCATTACAATATTTTGTGCAAGTAGTCTCCGCCTCTTTGAGTAGACCAGCTCATGGACTAGAATTGTGCTATCTGCCACCGGCAAGATTGGAAAAATTTTGAAAATGTTAGCTGAAACACCTTGTATAGGCAAGAACTCCCTGTAACATTCGTAGCCCCCTACTTCTCACGGAACGCAAAACTTCTAGAGACGAAGACGAAGTGTCTGCGAGCCAGAACGCTATTTCTCTAGCTTAACTATTTTTCCTTATTTCTGCGTACATCTTTGGAGAGCCAGCATAGTTCGTGGCGCGGATGCAAGTTGACGTCCACGTGCCTCTGCCGGGAATGGTGACTTCAGCGGCGGCTGCGTCTAGGAAGCGGACCGGCCTCCAGAGCGACACCGACGGCGATGACACCAGCGTCTACTCGCTCAGCAGTGAGGACTTCTCCGATGACGTCTTCGAGCTTGTGCGGAGCCGCAAGGCGAAACGAAGACACACCACCAGGACATCCATGTCTTCGAGCACGCCAACGGTAGGACCAACTCAGAATACCGCAGTCAGTACGATTCTATTTGTACAAGAACTCGCTACCGACAACCTGAGGCGACTCAACAGACAGTCCGTATCGGTGAAACTTGAAGCGGTGGCGCCAAATCAGACAGCAGACGTTAGAGTCAACACACAAAAAATGTGTTGGCTATCGACGTCACACATGAGACTGCGCTGAGAAATTTTACTAAAGTTACAGAACTAGGTGGCATTAAGCTCCGCTCGTAGATCCCCCAGAACAGTGGTTCAACTACTGGTGTCATCTACGACGTGGACGTCTCCATCTCCAGCGCCGACTTGCCGATTCTAGTGAAGCCTGCCGTTGATGGCGTCGCCATAACACATGTGTATCGCCTCGGCACATCCCGCTGTGTGAAAATTATATTCAAGGGCGAGACTCTCCCTTCGCACGTCAAGGTGGGCCACTTTAGACACCCTGTGCGACAATTCATCCCAAGGCCACTGCAATGCCGCAAATGTATGAGGCTGGGACACGTGAGTGCCGTGTGCGAGAACACGAGAGTTTGCTCACGCTGCAACGAGCCCCACGATACAGACTCTTGTGCAGCCACGGTTCTCAAATGCACCGATTGCCTTGGGTCCCATGATGCTTCCTCAAAGGAATGCCCCAAAATAAAGAAGGAAAAGGCGATCTTGAAGCAGATGGCGAGAGACCATTCGTTTCGTCGGGACGCTGTTGCGTCCGTTAGAAAGCGTCACTCCCGACGCCGCCGGACTTCAAAGAACGCTGATACCTCTATGAAGAGTACGCCCCATCTGACAACACCTCCTCCTCTGCCCCCTAGGCCTGGGGCAATTCAATCTAAATCTGATAAGGTCATGGCGGAGAACAATACAACTTGGTCCTCACTACTAAAGCAACAGCCAAAGCCAGAACAGCGGAAGTCACAACCGAAGCCACAGCTGATGCCACAGCCAATGTCACAGCCAATGCCACAGTCGGTGGTACAGCCGATGCCACAGCCGGAGGAGATGCCACAGCCGGAGGCGATACCGCAGCCGGTGCCACAACCGGAGGCGATGCCGCAGCTGATGCCACAGCCAGAGCCGGAACCACGTCAAGTGATACAGCTGCGCATGGCTGTAGAGCGAGCAGCGCGGGTTCCTGACAAATTGCCCGAAGAAGACCAGCAAGTCGTTATGATGCTCCGGTCTCTGATGAATACCCTTCGAATGCTCTTAGATAACCTGCACACTCCGTCAGCGCTAAGTGCAATGCAAGTGCTGGATGCTCTCAATTCAGTACTTGCAACTCTTGAGTAAGCATCATGACTCACCCGCATCATTATATTCGCACTGAAGTGAGAACGGCCGGGGTTTAGCTTAAAAATATACTGCCACGCACTGCAACGTACTGCTGACGCCCACCGGATCCTTGGTCTTCACTGGTGACTTCCACGTGCATCACCAGCTATGAACCACCAAGATTGACGGCAGCCTAACGTATCAACGGAGCCCTTTCTTTGACTTGACTGATTTCCAAGCACTTTGCTGCGTGCACAAAAGTGTTTCCTCTATACGCACTTTCCTCTTTCTGTTCCCCATTTCCCTTCCCCCAGTGTAGGGTAGCAAACCGGACGCTCGTCTGGTTGACCTCCATGCTTTTCCTCTCGTTGCTATCTCTCTCTCTCTCTCTTTCTCTATCGCTCTCAAAACTTCTACAAAACTTCTTGAAATGTTTTGAAAGATGCGTAGTCGTCTTAGTATACCGGGTGCGTATTTTTTATACCATACATAATTTTTAAAGATCGTCTGTCGCAGATAGCATAATCTAAGTCCTTGCGCTAGAATATACAAGAAGGCCTAAATTACTTGTACCAGTAATAGAAGTGCATAATTAACGAATTAGTAAAATTCAGTAATTAACTTTTAATTACTTATTTTACGCAGGCATTACAATTTACCAATGGTAGCCGGTGAGTTCGCAAGGCTATCCACTTGGAACGAATTTTAAGGATGTCACCAGCTTCAAAGTATTCATTCTCAAAGTGTGCGACGAAATGCATGGGCGTTCAAGTTACTTTTGTACCTCAATGAAGAAATATGGCGGTTTGTTAAAAAAGTAAGTGGAAAAATAGTGCATTTTTACTGAAAGCTTTACGGCGTATATCTCGAAACCCGTGCGATCCTTAGAAGTCCTTCCTAGTGAATATGCCTTGCCAACTCACCGGCTATAATTCGCAAATCGCAATAAGCGCCGTCAATTAATCAAAATGATAATTAGTGAATGACTGCTAATTAGCCGATTATGCATTTCGATTTTTCGGGCGAGTAATGTCCGCCGCTTCGAGTAATACAACTCAAGGATTATTAGAGTTACCCCATTTGCCACAAGTTATTTCTGAAAATTCTGTATGGTCTTAATAAAAGCGGCCCGTATTATGCAAAGTTCAAGAAACACTTGCGACAAGACGTTTAAGGACAGACGTTTTTAGAATATCCACCTCGAGAGAAAATGCAGATTTAGCTAGCAGCCTTTCTTTTACAATGTATATTTGAGTTTTTGGATTGGTTAGAAAAGTTTTTGAAGAACGGTTCAGTTTCCTGTACATTTAAATGTTAGGCGTAACGTTAAGAGAAAGGAAGAGAGCAGTGTGGATCAGAGAGAAAACGTGGATAGCCGATGTTCTAATTGACATTTAGAGAAAAAAAATGGAGCTGGGCAGGCCACGTAGTCCGTAGGGTAGATAACCGGTGGAACGTTAGAGTTAGGGTGCCAAGGGAAGGGAAGCGTAGTCGAGGACGGCAGAAAACTGGGTGATGAAATGAGGATATTTGCAGGTGGAAATTAAAATTAGCTAGCGCAAGACAGGGGTAATTGGAGGTCGCAGGGAGAGGTCTTCGTTCTGCAGTGGACATAAAAATAGGCTGATGAAGATTATGATGATGACATTGAAATTTGAGGGGCGGGGGGGTTGCTTTGTCTTGAGTCTCCGCAAGGATTGAAGCTGATGTACTTGTGCTTAGACTTGAACCACTTTTTATCGAAGCCGAGAAACGCATTTGAAGTTAAATTACAAACTATTTCATAAATACTTTGCCGCAAAAAGTTCTTCAATGCGTTCAGCAGAAGAGGAGTTATTGGCAATAAAACACACCCTTCGTGATGCTTCCGCTCCTTCTTCAATGATTTGCACTGCGAAGGCTACGGCGGTGCGGGGTGTGCCCACAACGCTCATCCTACTGAACGTCACCGTGGCACGCGGTTTAAATTTGATTTTGAATGTTCACGTAGACGCCGCTATTTCCGATACCGGCGCCTACGGCGCGCCAAACGTAAGCCCCTCTATTTAGCCAAGCGCGGTTGTTCTCCGCGAGCCGCGGTGCACTCAGCCAGTGCACTGTAAAACAATTTACACTGCTAAAAGTGAAGAAGGGAGTAAATTATTTTACAGTGTGGACTCGTCGCGGCAACCCGCGGCGGCCGCGGTACCTACGCTATAATTACTTAATATCGTTAATTGTTATTAAATGTTACTTAAAAATCGTTAATCGTGAATTTCGTTAATGAGTCAATTATGTATTTCAATTTTTCGTGCAAGTAATGTCCACCTCTTCGAGTAGACCAGCTCTTGAACTAGAATTGTGCTGTCACAGGCAAGTTAAAAAAATTTTTCAATATTGTTCGCAGAAACACCCGGTGTAGTTTGAGCTAGCACCTTATGGTGGACCTTGTGGACTTTTTATTATTTTTTCATTTTTACAGGAATCCACAACCGTGAGTTATGGGAATCGCACACATCTTGACGGTATAGCTGTCAAACTAATCTGCGCTGTGTTATATAGAAGTGCAAGCTATAATGTAAGAAGAAGATAAAAGAAATGCGGGTTTCACGGAACGAGGGCCGTTCTGGTGCGCTCCACAGCAAGAAATGTGGGAATAATCTTGACACACTCATTTCCTAGGGAATTACGTACAATTCCCCATTTTAATTATTACCATTCCAAATTTACTCATTCATATCGCGCTGAGCATAGACTGCGTGATGAGCATCGCGCCCAGTAATGAGACCAGCAAAAAGGGGCAGAAAACAAATGAGCGTCGTCTCTACTTTTCCGTGTCCCCAAAATAGGCAGTGTAGATGAAAAACGAGACGCCTGAATGCATAAATGCGAAAATGACTGGGGTTACACAAAGTGCCCATCAAACATGAAAAATAACTAAAGAAACTGGGCATGTGAAGAATAGTCTCGCGTCCCCTGCCGATAAGCCTAATTGTCTCGAAAGCGGTCAACGATCATTTCGCGAATAGGGAGGGAAAAGAAAAGAATAACGGGAGCGGTCCGCTGTAACGACGTTGTAATGATATCTCCCCCTCGCCTCCCCTTTCCAGTGCTCCATCCTTCATACAGAGCCCTTTGTTAGCGCCCTTCGTAACGTCATTTTCAGTCGACTGTAGGATGGCCTGCTACCGCGACGTTAGATAAAGGACGCGGAAGCCTGGGGGACCACCCTTGGCTATGTAGACGTAACGATCCGAGGCAGGAAAGAGTTGCGGCTGTGTTGCTTCAATGGAAGGAAAGCAAGTGCACTATGCACGCCTGCAGCGCTCGAATAGGGTTTCGCTTTGCGGATAGCTGGAGGCGTTTTCCCTCTCCCTGGGTTGTCGATTAATTGCACCTCGCGTTGCTGTCTGCCAGCGTCTGGGCTGTCGTTTTTCAGTGTCAGATGCTTCGTGAAAAAGCGAGAAATAAATACCGAGAGCTGAACTAACGACGCCAAGTTTGCTTCGTTCAGCTAATTAGCTAAAAGCGTTGCATTGATGTTTCGCGCCATTCGCGCAATATTTTTCCTTGCTCTCAGAGTTCAGAAGGTTTGAAAAAGAACAGCCTGTTCAAGGCGACACGTGAAGAATGAAAAGCTCCGTTGTGTGAAGACGACCCTCGAATCCCTTTTTGAAAAGCCGGCGGGTCCGTGTAGACGGAGGGTGCCTCTACAACTCGAAATATTGTCGACAGATGGCGGCAGGAGTACCGCGTCTAATAACTTCCCGTCCACAGACGCGTTGCGAAGGGAGTTCGGCAAACTGCTAACTTGTGCATATGCAGAGGCGCACGCGTTCACTAACGAGTTGCGAGGCAAGTTTGGTAAATGACTAATTTGTAGCCCCCACGGTCCAACCCGGTAAACTTATTGTTAAAATAATGCGCACCAAACTGCAAGACTGCCACGCATCAGCGAAGATACAGTTGTTGCGGTCGTGACTGTTTTGAGTGGATAAATTCGTTGAAGCGAGAGCATTTATGCCAGGAAATATGTTCCCGCGCTGTCCTACTAATTACGGATTGCTACCGTGAGAGCTGGTACAGAAAGCTGGCGCGCACAGACATGTACAAATTGGGAGAAAAAGCAAAACAAGATTGAATGAAAGAAAAGAGGAAAAAGTTATGCGGATCCTACGTACACTGTGGAAATCGACACAATTGAAGATTTCTGTGCTGTTTGTTTTGATTCAAGATAATTAGCCGTGATGTTGACGGTGTATGTTGAATTTCTTCAGCGTTTAGTGGAATACGAGAGTGGTGAGTTGACGACAATTCTTACCTGCGCGTTGCTGTTTGGCTACACAAACACAGAACACACGGCGAGACGTGTTTGCTTGAGGCGTTGTTGTGCACCATTGTTCATAATCTTCAAGAAGGTTAGCATTGTCATTGCCTCACAGGGCACATCGCTTCGTGGCGGAAGTGTTTAATCGAATTATGGGGCTGTAAATTCCAAACCAAAATCAGACCATGAGGTGCGCCGTAGTGGCGCAATACAGATTAATTTTGATCTTCTGGGCATCTTTAACGAATACCTAAATCAAAGTGCACGACTGTTTTTGTATTTCACTGCCGTCGAAATCCGGCTCCCGCGGCGGGTATTGAAACCGCGATCTGGAGCAATGCCATAGCCGCAAAGCTACCACGGTGGGCACGAAGTGTTGATATGGCGTGAGACCGCTACCGTAATATCACCTAGACGCTACGGTGCTGCGGCTTTGCGTCTGCACGCCGTGCGTCAGTTGTCCACTTGACAAATTTGCGTGGCGTTTATTTTTCAGAAATAGTAGAAACGTACGGCACCGTACCTTGAACTCAAATTTACCCACTTTGTCCGCAACCGCTGATATTATGCCGACGCCCTGCAGGGAGCTCCAGAGGGCATTGTGACGACCGTCAATGGAAAGGTCCAAACGAGTTTTTCGCGTCGCCTTTCTTCTCTGCCACGCTCCTGCCACGTAACTGCACGCTCTGAACCACCTCCCGACGTGGCGTGCAAGGCAGCAGCAACAGCAGCAACAGCAGCAATGGAAAAGTCGAAGGATGAGGCAAAGAAGGCTTCTCTTTAAAGACAAGCAGACTCAACTCCGGTTGACATCTACGTAAAGCGAAGCATTCTTTGTGTGATTGGCTCATGAACTATGTGTGTGTGATATGAAGTGTGGTTTTCGAGGTATAAATATCAGCATTAAAGAGCGGCATGTTATAAGAAGAAATTATTTTATTTCCAGTGGATTACAGACAGGCTGAATATTACAAGCACATATTTACATGCGGTACATCATAAATATAATGTTTGGTTAAATTTTCGGTGGTGGATCCATAGTGTACTGTTGCACTTGTGGTGTTTCTGATGCGTCGGTTCCTTCTAGTGCAACTGCGGATCGAAACACGCCAAGCGTCCCAACGCGCTGGCTTGCACGCAAGAAAGGGTGTTCTATATATGCCGCTTGTCGAAGCATGCGGCCGTGCCGTTCGGCGTTAGAGGCAATACACATACGAAAAACTACCTCGAACTCGGCAAGAAAGCTTCCCTTTAATATATAGTAGCATTGCTACAAAGTGGAACGATTTGGACAGAACAAGCGTTCATGAGTGAGTGAAGCTAAAAGAATGCAGTAACGGAGAGCAGTATCATATACATCAGATCATAATCTGCTTTTTTTTGAAAGCGTCACATCACTTAGGGTGATACAACTTAACGTCTTGCTCAAATCCCGAGCAAGAATTGCTGCAGTCCGTAGGAAATACGCAAAATATATTTCGAGCTAAGGCTTCGTTACATATTTATTGGAATTCAATCTAAGCATTCTCCCCCAGATTAGCAATCACGGGCGTGGAAGAGAGAGAAAAAAGAAAAGAAAAAGTAAGGCGCGGATAGATTTTTTTTTTTTTTTTTTAAGAAGAATCGGCATGAGCATGTTACGCTCCTGTAATACGTGAAGGCGAAGGCATGCTCCACACATGGTAATGCAGTAAGTTGTCCGATCGGATGGGTCAGACTTCTTGCAAGACATAACGAGCTGTAGTATGAAGTAAACGTATTGCACTGTAGGTTGATTACCTCAACGACACATGCGAGCACCCACTGCACTATCTAAAGGTTCTTTCGTTATTTCTTTCGTTTTTCTTTCTTTCCGTTTTTTTTTCTTTTATGCCACTCTTTCTTTCTTTCTTTCTTTCTTTCTTTCTTTCTTTGTTCTTTCGTTCATTCTTTCTTTCGTTCGTTTCTTCGTTCATATTCAGCCATTGCATCTTTCATCATACCTTGCTGGTGAAGCAGCGCACTGACACGTACACAGAGAAGACAAACAAGACGACACTCGCTGCTCTATCAGTACAGCAAAGGTGCTGTATTACATTTTCCTGGGCTGAAAGGGTCGCTCCTCGTGAGGGGCCATCCTAGGACTCGGGCCTGCCATATCATAACTGAGTAGAATCTCAATAAAGTTGTTACCACCACCTTGCTTGCTTACGGGGGTATGAGCCATTCCTGATGTTGATGTTTCATTTCTTTCCTTCGTGCTTTTTTGTTTCGTGCCTTCATTAAAATATTTAGCCATTGCAACTTTGCTTGCTTATGGGGGTATGAACCATTCCAGATTATGTCATATTTTTTTTGGGGGGGGAGGGGGGTATGAGCTGTTGCTGATGATATTTCTTGTACCACTCCACTAGACGCCGCTTTTTTCGGGTATGAGCCATTGCAACGCGCCACTTACTGCTATCGCCTTTTAAAAAAATGCGCTAGTTGTAACCTTCTCTCCCCGCATACCGTCCTACCACATCACAACTTGGAAAGCTGTAGCAACTATGGCTAGAACGAGTCAGTGACACTGCAGCGGTCGGTTATATGACTGTTCCGACGCCTGTTTATCACCATTTTTACGGAAAAGATCAAGAAGCAGTGCTTACAGGTGGCAGTTACATGCGGCTTCCCTACTTGGAACTCTCGCGATGGCATTTATATGTCAGAATGTGATAAGTAGGATGCGCATAAAACAGTGTAATAGCTGCAAACTGCAAAAATGACTTTGAAATTAGTAACTTTACACTTATGAAGCTGTTTCTGCTAACGATCGACGTTACAGTCCGAAGTTATTTGTCCTCTTGGAATAAGAATTAACGTGGCTGATCTAGAGTTCCTTTGAGACCCTATAGGCGCACGTTTGACTGCGACGACTACGTCACTGTGATTTTCCTCTCCGTTGCATATTACGAACGAACACTACTGTGATGCTTAATTAACGAGCTATATACCATATAGAAATAAATAAAAACAAGCATGAGCATCATCACTTCCATATATTCATATCATGCGCCATAATAGGCCCAACCACACTTCATAAGTTTCATGTGGCTATATAATATTGCCTGAAGTCATAACCCATATAATTATACATTTTAGTTGATTTATTTCGCATTATTAGATCTGGAGCCTATGGTGCTTGTGAACATACCCGGCCTAAGACAGCGTGGAATGGTCATTAACCTACTAAAGGTTACACATTAGCATTTCTTGATCGAACCACCGGTGAAGCCACGCGTCAACCGCAATAGACTGCCACATTACTGATGACAAGTCCATCAAAGGATGCACTGATGCGATGGGAGTTGTTCAAACATTAAAGGTGAAGTTTTCGCCAATGCAGCTGCCAGTGCATTTAAATGCCGCAGTGCTGGCTCGAAACCACTTCCTTGTATCCTGCTTGTAACCGCCGTCATAGCCTCTTAAAGGGCCCCTCACCAGGTCTGGCCATCTTGAGCTGACAAGCGTAGAGCATACAATGTGTGATAACGATGGTGTCTGCAAAGTATTACATCGCGACGTGCCGCAGAAAGTTCTGAAATTTCAAACCGAACGCCGTTTTCCCTTCTCCTCGCGGCCACCGCGCTCCAAGCCGGAGGATGACGTACACGTGCTAGTGCGCCTACGTACACGTGTTCGCACTTTGACGTCGCTCGTGGTGACACGTGACTTCGAAAATTATTCAAGGCAACATCTGTTATTTGTGTAATACGTTGTTTGAATAGACGACTTAAAGCTTAGAGAAAGGATAAAACACACAAACCGAATGCTTGCATGCTTTTGTTTTACTTCGCACCGCAGAAAGCGAGGTGTACTTCCGTTTCGTCTGCTTGTTCCCACGTCGAGCCGTCGCGCACGCAGACACCGAAACTATGTCATTTTCTACTGTGTTCCAGCACGGGATCATGTGATCCGCTTGTGTCTGCCTCATTATTCGTGTAGCACTGAATTATACCGCTAGTAAGGTTTCCTCGTGCATAGCGCACGAAATCGTGCTCTACGCGAAGCGAGACAATCACAACAGCTCGCGCGCGACGCCGTCTACGCAAGTGCGCCGCGCCGCAAAAAAAGCGACGAGAAAAAAAAAATGAAGGCGTGACCCGTGACGTATGCGTCACGCGATCCTCGAGGTCCGGTATGGGAGTACGCGGGGAAGGAATTTCGCTTGCGGAGGCTTGACGGGGCATATGGAGAGAGTGTATCACTTGGCAGTGGAGCTCGCCTCCTGAAATCATGGATTCGAGACCACAGAAATATTTTGATCTCGGCTATCAATGAGCCGATGTGAAAAGTTTTACGCCAGAACACTGCCTGGAGGACACGTAACAACTTCCAGCGTAATTTTTATAGGGCCTGGTGAGCGGCCCTTTAACACGGGCGTTCTTTAAGTAACAAACAATGCAAATGATTGTCGTTGTTGTCATCCAGTACGCGCATGAATTTCTTTATTTCTTTATTCAGACATATCCCCGCTTAGCCCGAAAGCGTTACAGCAGGGGGGTTACAAGCATGAAAAGAATACATCTTGATTCTCACTGCACACCTGTTCACATGACAGTCTATTCCACTGAGCGATAGTTCTTACAAAAAAAGAGTTGGCATACAGGCCCGTCCTAGCCCGGTATTCTCTAATTTTGCACTGGTGGTCAGTGCGTGCCGATATATAGCTTGGCGGTTTTAAGTACATTTCCCTATCAATTCCAGTTTTGTTGTGATAGATTTCATACAGAAGCTTTAGCCGCAGCCTCTTTCGGCGAGACGACAGGGACTCCCAGTTGAGCTCTGTTTTCATTGCTGTGCAACTGTACCTCCTCCCGTACCTACCCGAGACGAACCTGGCTGCTCTGTTTTGTATCTCGGTCGATATGGTTGTACAGATTCTCCTGGTGTTTAACGGCCATGGATGTTTAACCGCCCTTTGTCGATAGCATGTCCAGCCCAAGGTGAGGCTGGAATCTCAGCCTTTCTCGCTTATAGTACGCTGTCGGGCGTTGGAGCGTCGCCGCAAGAGCCACCTCCCACGCTGACGCTGCGTCAGCGTCGTCATTCAGCATCTGCACCGCATCTGGGTTCCGAACGCTGCTCAGCACCGTAAACGAGTCTCCTACCCATTCACATCCAATGCAAGTATATGTAAGACGCATTGCTCTTGCTGTGTGGGCAATAGTGACGCTACTCATGTGCGTGAGTCCGATGCCTTTTTAGAGCGCAGCTCCTGCGGCGAGCTTCGGCATACTAGAGCGAACGAGGACAGCAAAAGGATTAAAGAGCGAACGCAGAGTGCCGGTGAAATGCGGTGATAGCGAAGACAGCGCGAGGAGGAAAGCGGAGGAGGAGGGTATGGCGAAAGCGTCAGAAGAAAAGCGGAATTCCGCGCATGACGGGCTTTTCGGTGTCGATGGCTACGAGATGGTGCCAGAGTAGCGCGCGTCGTCTGCATGGAAACAAAGCGCTGCATGGGTAGAGGCCTGTTTGCGGCGGCTGCTGCGAATCCCGCCCACGTGTCACGATTAGCGAAGCAGTCGCGCCACACTCCGCTCCCTTTGCAACGTGCCGCACGAGACAGATTGTCCGCGCTAGCCAATATACCACGAAATGAAAACACGTATACAGCTGCACTATAATTCCTATTTAGGAAGTATGATAATTGAATTTTGAAACATATTTTGTTTAGTGGCCGTCTTTCATTAACTGCTCCTTAATTTTAGACCGCAGCGCTTAGGCCCTCGTTACTACTGCGAGCGTCGGCGTAACCGAGTGCACGAGCACAGCGAAAGATGAAAGCGTACGCGGAGTGCAGCGGGGATCAAAGACGCGAGGAAGAAATCGGAGAGGAAGGCGCAGCGGAAACATGAGGCGGAAAGCGGAGGAGGGCGTGGCGAAAGTGTGAGAAGAAAAACGTATACTGTGGCGACGGTGGCTACGAGATGGCGCCATAGTAGAGCGCATCGTTTGGGAAGCCTGGCTGCGGCGGCTGCTGCGAATCGCGTCCATGCGTCACCCACGCGCTGGCTCTCGCGATCTCCAGATTATCGAGGCAGTCGCACCGCACTCCGCTCCCTTTGCAACGGGCCGCACGAGACCGATTGACCGCGCTAGCCAATATATCGTGAAATGAAAACAGGTATACAGCTGCGCTCAAATTTCGCATTAGCGAGTATCGTAATCGTTGGTGATTTCTTTTTTTCGCTTGTTCTTTTTCGAGCGTGTATAGCCAGCCTTGTCCCTTCGGGTGGATGATTCATAATCCTGCTTTTCAAGCTAGTATTTATAATGTATAGTCTCGGGTGGAGCCGTTGCAGGAACCGATGCACCTAATGCAATAAGTCAGTAAAAGTGATTCCTTGGTAATACAAGGTGTATACTTGCCTTGATTGTTTGTCACCATGCATTCTCATAGAACAAAATAATTACCACTTAAATTAAAAAGCTCACATTATTGTCACAGTATCTCTGGCGCATATTGCGTAACACTAACGACGCATTCATGCTGGGAGACTTCCAATCGCCGACAAGACCAGCAACCGGGGAATCCACGTCGCGTGACAAGCCCTCATTGCGCCGATCGGTCCGAAACAAATTTTCATCGCCAGAAAAAAAGAGAAAATCGCCTGTCGCAATCCAATCAGCCATTTTACAATATGGCGGATTCGTGGCCGGTCGCGTCGTTGCTTGGAGGTATATTTGATGATGTTTTATGAATTCATTCCGTGCTTAAGTTTAATTAGGTTAAAGACAAGTCTATTGAGCGAGTGTACTGTACACTTGGGCGTTATGTGTACTAAAATATATGTGGATTACTCGCGCGCGCGTGTGTGTGCGTGTGTACGTGCGTATGTGCGTGTGTGTGCGTACGTGTGTGTGTGTTTGAATCGGGCTTTGACCATGAGTACGTTTTTGACCGTGAGCATCTTGTTTTTCTGCACTGTTGCGCTGAAGAGAATTAATGCAATCATTTCAGCCCATTGGAAAGCTCATTCGTCTACGAGTGAGAACGTGGTTTATCCTGGGCTGTGTATATTTAGGTACTGTGCGATGTAGCTGGAGAGCGTGACCAACTTCGCGCACTACATAAAGAGTAGCAGCAAGACCGGCTGTACAGTCATGCATACGCTGTTGTAGTGAGCGCAATCAACGAGGTGTTGATTAGCACTCCGTTGTATTTACAGTGCAAGTGTCTGCAATGTGAAAGGAGCACGAAACTAAAGGAGGTACGAGTGTGTTTCCTGATTTTTATGGAAGCTCGCCATCGTATTTGCCCACGTAATCTAATGTCTTCGTCTTGTTCTGTGTGCAGTGCATTTCGTGTTTCTTGCATCCACACGTACTAGATACTTTTGCACTAACCATGCACTCGTATAACAAACCTGCTAGAACTGAGCTGGCAAGCTTTAGTCCGTGCACAGCGCATGTCGTGAAAGCTGGAGGGCGGCAGTGAACACTGTGGCGCGTGACGACAGCCCCAATCTGAACGCGCCCATTTTGTCGCCGACGGGGATTTTGTTCATACTCGCACGACAGAAAGCTCCCAGTGTGAACGCGTCTTAATATCGCCGATGCCGATTTAGCCTACGTATCCTGCGGCAGAATGCGTATCCTGTCGTAAAATGCGCTTACTACACCTGAAGAATATCGCACAGAACTGTTTTCCTGTGAAGCACGTGAAGAGGACAGACATTTGTAGCTCGGGATGTCAGGCAAGCATGAAAAGAAACATATTCTCGGCTTTATTTTCTAATCAATGCATTTGGATTTTCGTCATAAAAGCTGGTGTCGGAACAACAAAAGAGACAGAAGAACTAAAAGCTTGTTTACTGACGCATTAAATTCAGGCGCCTGAAAAGCGTGTTAAACTTCACAGGACGAGTGAGGTGTGCTCCCTAGCAGCGAGAAGTTATAGGGCAATCTCCGAAACTTTGTCCGTTACGCTACCGAACTCCTGCGACGTATCTAAGCGATGTCTAAGCTGTTTTCGGTTTTCGCTTATCAATGACTATCAACTGTATCATGTGGAAATAGAAAACTGTAATGGACAGCTCTGGTTTTGTCCGGGCACGCATTCCGTATTCCTTACGGGCCTCAAACAGCCATCGTCCGATTTTACTTGCGCGACTAACAATGACACAATGCAGCCAGGCTCTTCAACAAGGCCCGTAATCAGGAGAACGCGCAGAGCCCGACAATGGGACGTGAGGCTGCCGCCATAATGCCGACCGCAGCCAATGTCGCGGAGCAGGCGGCTCAGCCAGTCTACCAATGCGCCGTGAAGGCGATTCCTTCCGCATCGCGCAGTCGTGCACCCCCCTCCACATCATCGGTCCCAGCACTCGGCGCGCCGACGCCCCTCACGCCAAGAGGGGGCAGCTGTTTCTACTCGGGGGCCATCCATTACGCCGCGCAGCGCGCTCCCTTCAGCGTACAGGAACACGGCCCCTTTGTGCGCGGAACCCGTCGGCCCCGACAGAGCCCTCCAGCAATTGGCAGGAGGACAGAGGAACAACTTCCCCGGCGTATTCTCACTCCCACAGCGCGAAGAACATCGTCCATCAGCAGGGTCATCATCTAAAGGGTGATTTATGCGCTCACCTTCCCTTTTAAAGCGGCATAATAGAGAATGGAGGGGGGTCGACAGCGGCAGCGAGACAGCCACCGCCTCCGCGGGTGTGTAAACGGTTCTCGCGTCTCAAGTCCTACCCGAGAACCCGGGGCCGCAGCCGGACACAGAACGCGTTCAGACGCACGCACACCATCACGTGAAGAAGCGCGCGGCCAGCGAGAGAGAGCGCGGCGGGCATGGTTGCATTTCGAGCAGGATTTGTGGCGCGGCGACGCGCACTTTACGCATCTCGCATTGTGGGCGCCGGACAGGCGCTGAGCAAACGACACCAAACACGCCATAAATTACGCGGCGCCCTGTCTCTCCCTCTTGTGTCCCGGCTGCACGTTTTTTTGTCGCCGACAATGCGGCCACATTGTGTGCGTGCGTGCCGCGGCTGTTGCTCCTGCCGCTTTGAGCGCGGCGGTGGGGTCGCTCGCACGCGGGGTCTCGCGGCCGCGGCTCCTCCCACTGTCTCTCACGGGCGGGAAAGATAGATGGCACATTCCCCCGTCTGCCACCGCCTTCGCGGGGCGCCTTTTATGCGCGCGCGCGCCGATGGGTGTTCATTTACGCTGATGCGCGATGAGCCCGCGGATAGAGCCTGCCGGCGTCTTTACTGCTGTCAGGCGCATTGGTTTTGCCGTGTAGATGGCGTGACTCGTTTGTATTTCGTTGAGTTCTAAACACATACGCTGACGTGGGCGACAGAGTGTCGTTCTCTCTGAGGGTTGCCTTATAACTCGTGTCAACCAGCTCGAGTACATGCGATCAGCCGTCACGGGTACAATTATGACGGGGACGTTCCTAAATTTACGGCCAAAACGTATTGGTGGCCTAGTTTGTCCATTTACAGTCCTTTATGGACCTTTCGACAGCTGTAGTTTGCGAGACATTTCCAAGAATATTAGTTACCTAACAACGGCGATTGACATGTTCAATGCAGTTGTTAGTTTGGTAGGAAGGCTATTTATGAACTGTTTTTTTTAACTACTATTAATGGCGTTCCAAGCTTGTATTGCAATGTCTACTTTAGTGATGTGACTGCAGAATGCTGAAACAGCCGTTCTTTTGCGACTGTACCAGCACGTGTGGACGCAGCAGTCCCTACCACCGACAAGTACTGCACAGAAGCGTGGTCAACACAGCTTATCATTTGAAGAGAGGCTGCTGAAGATGGAGAGAGAGCTAAAGAGTGTAGAAAAGGCAACACCTAGGATGACCAACGCTGCTATTGACAATATTTGGCTGAAAAAGAATTTTTTTCGCCGCGCTAAGCGTAGCCAGCACCCCCCCCCCCCCCCCCCCCTTTATGGGTATGAGTTCTCAGCTTTCACGCGTGACGTCACAGCTTTCTTTAAGCGCGCAAGCCTTCTGTTACTATGGAGGTGAGAGGCTGCTCTGCGACAGCTGCGAACGCGCTTCATTCTACATGCGTCTGCCGTGCTTCCTTTCTCTCTGGAGGTGAAATGTGGCAGTCGATTCACCAAAGAAAGGGCTGTCAGCGAGCTCATTTATGCTGCTCTTTCGCTCAACAAGCGATCTCAAGAAATTTGTCTAGAAGGAGGAGAAACGCTTTTACGCCAGGACACGTATACATAATGTGAATCACGAGAACAATTGGCAGCCGATGAGCGAAGCAACGACGGGGATAAATGACCCGGCTGCGCAAAGAGCCGCGCGCAGAATGCATACACGCGAGAGCGCGTACAGTAGGTTCGTACAAGCCACGCGTCTAATATCGGACCTGGCATCGGCTCAGATTCGTGAAAGCCGCTCAATTTTTCATAAAAACGGCCGTCCGTATGCCAACCTCTGCGCGCTCCTTCTCCCCGCGAGTACAAAGTGATCCCTCCTTTAACCCGTCGCCTCCACGCAGCCATGCGGCGGCGTGCTCAGTGCGGGACAGCACGTCTCGACAGGGGTATACACTGTATAGCCGGCCGTGTGCGTGTGTGTCTAATGGCCGTCGAGGAGGAGGGTGCGCGGGTCTGCAGAGGGGAGCCGGAATCAGATGCCAGAAGCCGATAGGGGCGCGTGATTAACGACCGCCGGCTGTCTTCGATGTGGGCCAGTCATGCATCGACGGCTGCCATTATCGGCCGCTGCCACGGCCCGCGCTTGGAAAGGGCCGCGCGAACTGTTTCTCCCTACCGGCCGATCATCGAGCGCTCTCGCGCGTCCTGCACGGCGCGGTTGCCGCCGGCGCGGCTTGCCGCGTGCGCCGGTCACTCCGTGGGCGCTGGTCGCCGCGGCGGCGGGTGGCGCGGCGCAGCGCTATTAAGCGACCGGACTCGTGTGGCTATGCTCTCTGTGTGCTGTCGAGGCGAAGCCTGAGGGCACGCCGTCCATGCAGCAGAAAGCACTCCTTAATGGCTGGCTGCAGTGAGATTAAAGGCGATGACAATGTCATTTGTTTTGAGTCACCCCAAACCATACATTTCACCGTCCGCCGCGGGTTATATATGGCAGGCGGGGTGTGTTGTCGATGGTTTAAACTCTCGGGGCAGGTGTCGAGAGCTCAGGTACCTGGCAGCCACAACTGGAAAGGGCAAACTAAATTTGTTTGTCTGCGTATAGTTAGCGACTTAGCATATGTGTTAATCTACTATATCACGCTTAAAATATTTCTGCGCAGTTAAACGAGTAACTGTTAGCTGCCACCGCCTGTCGCTGTCTTTACTCTACGTTTTCTAAATGTGCTTTCCTTGATCCATACATTTTTTTCTTCTTCTTCGTGATTGGAGCTAAGGGCTTATACTAGAAATTTTTCTTCGGCTCTCTATATAGAGCTTGTATGTCAGCGGACAGAACACAGACGGTGCTCGCCACTCTGTTCCTCCCTTACGCACAGTTTCTATCGCGCCTTCAGCCCGGTCGTCGTCTGCTCTGTGTTTTCATCGACAGCCAGAAGTGCAATGTAGCAAGATGGACAGCTGGGCGGTGTTGGTAGGGTATTTCATAGCAGCGCGATAACATACAGATGGAGACAAGAACACCACACGAGCGCTGACTCACCACTTATTCGAAGGTGTTCTTGCCTCCGTCTACAACATTTACTGCTATAACGAAGCATGTTAACCAGAGGTGCGTCGCTCCATTCCAGGGATAGTAAGAAGACCGATCTGGCCCATGCATGCTCCCCACGAAGCAAGTAGCTGAGCACCACCCGTAGCTTCAACGAATGGTATACTCTGACTTCATACTCACGTACGCAGAGTGGTTATAACTGGATCTATACTATTTATGCCAGTTCAGTCACAATGTAGTAGTCATTCTGTCATTATAAACACGTATAAAGTCGAGTTTTACACTATAGCCTCGCCAAAGTCGAAACTTGTTTTCTTCCATGGTAGGGATTATGTTCATCAACAGCCAGCGAACCGGTAACTTGCTCGCCGCAAACAATACGACCCAAATTCGCGTTCAAGAGGCTATAGGGATTCAACATCATATAACGAACAGTGTTCCACAAGACGAAATGTTTAAGGGGAAAACTAACATTATCCATAATGATACATCATGTTCCAGTTTCCACGTTGCCAGTAATCGTTCCTTGAGAACAAACGTTCCCTCTCATCGCCTCACTGGCGCACTCATAATCTGCTTCTCAAAGGTGGCCTTACAAAGTCCCGCATATCAGCCGTGCATCGCACGTCGATCGAAAAACCACTCTTGAAGGCAACAGAAAGCCATCACCAAGCATGCTGTTAAGACACATATCTATGCAGTCTTTCAGTGGCTATCACTGCAGCGTCACTGCAGGCGAAGGAGCCGAATCAACTTCAATTCTCTTATGTAATTGATATGCTCGCTATGGCATCTGAGCACTCCTGCTCGACATCGCTTTGAGGGAAAGGATACGCCATTTTCGGACTATTCACCATTCACTATACCTTACACTGGCTCATGCTATGCCTGCCCTTCCGGACAGTGGGATACAACATAACTGCGGTACTTGCTGCTGGGCGTTGCAATCATCAACGCTTACTTCTTCGATTAAATGGCGGTCAGTGGCGGAGGGCTATATTTACGCTTGTACTTTAGAGGCAACGAAAAGTAAACCACGTTAAAATGGGAGTGTTTTTTTTTTTTTTTTTTTTGACAATGAAGCTCTTCCCCTTCGCACCGCTTAAAGCAAGTCAGGGAAAATACATTTCTCCGAGGTCAGCATCTTCGGACCTCGGCGTCAGTGATTCAAGAAACCACGAGGGCGTGCTGCGGTTTTTCAAGCCTGAGTGGTGGCTTGTCGCATAGTGGTGAGCACTTGAGCACAAGGAGTCTTTTGCTTCTCTCTTTATTTCTTGTGCCCAGTTATCATTTTTCGCATTGTCCAACTCCATACAAGTGCATATTACGTTCGCGAGGAAAAAAGGGTAAGATGCACGGGAACAAGAAAGAAGCGCGACACACGCGAGCGCTTGCGCGTACTGCTTCATACTCCGCATCCCAGCTGTACCCATGCGCTGTTTCCTCGCTAAGAAAGAACCGGCTAGCCTAACTCGCAACTTTCGTTATTTACCTGGCTTTTCGAGCCACTGCGGGAGGGTCTCCGTCTTTGCGTGCCATCGATAGCGCGTATCTTTATTTTTGTTTGCACTAAAATGCTGCTGTCGACTGAAATGAGTAGGTTGCATAATTTAAACGCAAGAAGACCTCAATTCAAGGTATACAAACTGTCGTACACACACTGGAAACGTTACCGGCTCTCGATAGCGCATAATTGTGGCGAATAATTGACTTCGTCAGTGAGGAGGCTGTCGCACGTTTTTATTTTGCCTCACTACCGATGGCGGCCCGCGAATACCTTGGCGGGAAGCGTGACAGCCGGCGCAGACGGGCGCAGTAAGTTGTATCTGGCGAATAACGCCGCACGTTTTATTTCTCCGAACGCGTCCCCCTACTCCGTACTGTAAACAGACGAGTGTAGCATCTTCGCCGGTCGCATAAAACGCGCCGCGGCGTGTTCTGCTGCGGACCTCTTTATGCGGTGACAGCTGGCGATGTCTATGCCCGCAGCCTGCGCATGAGGGAAATATCGCCCGCGATGTCATCATTTCTGGGAGCAAGTGCGGCACATATAGCAAAGCCGCCGCAGAGGCGTCTAAAGGAGCCCGTCACTGTCAGTGGCTGGTAATGAAAGACCTTGTCTTAGCATAGCCCAGCTCGTTACCTGCTGATATCGCCGCCCGCTCGTCTGCCACCTGCCACGCACGGCCGCTACCGGTCTGGAATCGCGGTCGAGGCTTTTTCGTCCCCCGGCGAGGCTTGTCCGCGCACAGCCTGGCGCAACGCAGTGTCGGGTTACGGCGAGGCACCACAAAGACAGCCGCCCGATGGCATGACACCCGAGCGACATCGCCGACAAGGAAGGCCAGTGAGCCGAGCGGCCCAATAAAGAAACCCGCATATACACGTGCGCAGCAGCTGCGCAGCGTTCGAGAACTTGAACCCGCAGCAGCGCTGCCTTGGGAGCTTTTGCTAGATTCCACATTCGCTCACGTGGATGCAGGCCTTGTGCGACCGCCATGTTGGAAGTTCACTCTAATAATATTGCGCATTTTCGATGGAGTTATTGAACGTCGGCTAGGGCCGTTTGCATCTCCTCGGCGCTATATTACAGTACACGTATAGTGAATTGCCATTTTGTATTAATTCGATGTTTTCATGTTATCCGCGCCTATCGCCCTAGGCATCGTCCGAGTACACCACCTCTGCAAGAGTGCGCATGATGGGAAAATAAATCAGCCTTCTTCGTGGTTACAAAGAGTGCTTGTGCGAAGCACCTTGCGCGAAGCATGTGTTGACCTCACGTGAAGAACGAACCTGGCAAAGGGCAGTGTACGTGTTCATAACTGGTGAGAAACAAGACAGACGTGATCCAATTGGAAGGACACATTATCCCAGCAATTCGGGGCATTCGGCTGCACCACCCTTGGCTATCTCACCTTGTAAAGACGGTCTCACCTCAGTGAACAACATGAGCGCTGATGCATTGACGTGGCATTGTTTTCGCCCAAAATGGCAGTGGCACGAACGCTCTGGAGGATTTTCACTTGAACACGTACTCCTGCAGCAGGGGCGGCTCGTCGCAATGATGTGGAGTCAATAACGGACAACGAATGGCAACGCTTAAAATTATTTATCCTGTTGAAGTATTCTTTTAAGACTTAATTTGCATTTCTTCCGCGGAAACAGGTCGCTTACTTGCAAAATACAATAGGGCCCAAGTCTTCACTTTTGAACTTCACCCCCGTGAGGGCCAGTATGTCGGCACGTGTCCTAGATTTCATAGAGTTTTCGTGTATTTGACCTGCCTTTGTTACAAACGTTTTGAGAACTTGCTAGGGAAAGTCTTTGGTTTCTTTATAATGGATGCTTGGGCAATCTTTATTACGTTTGCGCCTTTCAGATTACTGAAAAGCTGCTCTGCGCCTACCTGCAGTGACAAAGACCGGCTGACACGTCGTGGATTGAGCAGCTATACTGTATATGTATATGTCGCTGCATGCTGGAACAGCTACCCTGCCCACATTCCACTGCACAAGTGATTCTCTTACCGAACTCAGCGCCACCAAATGTACCATGATAAGGCCAGTAGTGCGTATACTGAATGCCTGTACCTACTCTGTTTACGCCTTTTAGGGGAAAGCTATATTATTGGAACATCGTTTTACTCTTGTAACTTAGTCTGGCTGCAAATCACAGCTTAGCGTCTTTTTAAAAGTGTCTTCTAATAAGCTCTGGGCGTCGACCTTCGCACATACCGTGTCCGAATGGGACTATATATATATATATATATATATATATATATATATATATATATATATATATATATATATATATAATCTGGTGTAGGTCTTGAAGAGACCAGCGTGTGCGCACTGAGGGTCGGCGTGGAAAGCGGCGCATACCAGTGCGGAGCTGCCGAGGTATTACAAGCAGCCATTTGCGACCGTCGGAACTGTAGTTACGGCGATAGACAATTACGTCGCGGATGGCGAAGTGCGAAGCTTGTCGGCGTAACGCTCGGGATGGTGGGCGTGCAGGTGAATTAGAGCTGTAATCTATCAAAAATGAAATCCAGGAGTCCTTGCGCTGCTCCAAAGCCATGTCGACAGAAGCGAATGGGAGAAGTGGGTCGTCTAGGACGGACACACTGACAATGACGGCGTGGACAGGCGAACGCGAAAGAGCATCGGCAGCGGCGCGCTTCTTGCCTAGCGCTTCTTGCCTAGCGGTAGACAACCCGGATATCGTACTCTTGGAGCCTCAGTGCCCACCGGGCTAGGCGGCCGCAGGGATCCTTGAGAGATCCTTACGTTCGGTTATCTGCTTACGTTCATCTCTAGTACCAAGGTTTCACTGGCGGTTCGCACCAATTACTATTATCGGCGACTTTGTGTGCAAACTTTAAGATTATAATTCCTACTTAAATCGCGAACAGCGTGCTGAATTTTGTCACTATAAGTTATGGTTCTTTCATTTCCACCAACAACACACGACACGTTCATGGGCGCTCGGTCATATTGTGTGTAGGTACACCTTCTCCTTTGTACCGGGTACATTTAAACCAATCCTGACGTCGATAAGGCACATCAACGTATTTTCGCCGCTGACAATGAAAAGATCGCGAAAGGCATATTACGAAAGGAAAACAACATGATAAATTGAAACGTTAACTGGAAAGCAAGGCAACAAGAATTTATGGTTGGTAGCTTCAGAAGCCGTGCAGAAGTACATTTCAGGATACCTGAATCATGAGAATGAGAACTCCAGATAAATAAAAAGTAATTTAAGAGACATTGCAGGCACTCCAGGTTATGCCCGTCAGCTTAGCAATGAAGACTTGTAACGTGTTAAATGTAACGTGTGAAATATGTAGCGTACAAATCAAACTGCAAGGTCACCGATGCTTCTTGCCGGGGACTTTAATTATCCGAATGTTGCCTAGCAGTCTTTCACAACCCTCGGTGGCACAAGAAGAAAGAGTGCCGAAAATGTTCGAGTGAAATTGTATTATTTTATTTCGGACATACCGTTTCCATTCATGTGCGCTGTGATTGAATTTGAGAACTTATTCGCCCTGTTGAACAAATTGTGATGTTGTTTAATGTGTTACTAGACGGCATCAGTAACGACACTGCGAATTCAAAGCAGCAAGAAAGAAAAGAACAGAGCACACGAAGAATGCTTTATTTGGCTGCGACCGAGGAAAACGATGTCTTGATGACAAATCAACTACCCTCCTTTTCCGTCGAGTTCTGGCTTACAGCAATCAAGTGAAGAACTGGATGTTTATTTGCGTCAAGCTTACCTCACTGAAACAAACCTGCATTGTTAACATCTTTCTCACTAAACCGATGCAAAGTATGTGGTTCAACGTTGCATAGATGAATAAAAAGAAAATGATGCCGATGCACCTCTCAGGGTGCAATCTGAGAAGCGAAGCTTTTGTGAAACGGTTAAATAAGTGCCATTCAACTGATCATATTATGCGCAGCGGTTTGTGCTATAGCGATTGATTGTCTGCCTGCGGCTGAAAACGGCAAGAGGCGGAGATCCCTACAACGTGACCAACGCAACAGCGCATTATACTGTCTCCGGGATTGGCCTCCCTTGCTATGACACTATGTCTAGGGTCGGCAAGCCCCGTGGAGCGGACAGATCTTGGAGACACTGCAACAGTAAACTGCACTTTACTCGGCGAAAGACCAACCAAAAAGCACATCCGCCAAACCCCAAACCGAAAGTAAGCATAGAAAGGTTTGTTTTATTACAGAAGTATAGGCGACGTATGTATGTTGCAATGCGGATATTGATCAGTATCATCTGTTTTATCAGTGAATAATTTCGTAGACAAGGCCAGCAGCCAGAACACCTGTAAGCGTAGTAATAATGGTAGGCCTGTCCAGCGTATGAGCCATTCGGCAAGAAAATTGTAATTTGGTGCGTGTACAATAGTGGTGACTGTCTGCCTTCAGCGCCTGAATAACGTAAAGCTGGATGATGTGCCGGATCGTCTGCTTCAGCGTCGACGCGTGCTTCGTTTTTCGTCGTCTGCCGTCGAATTTCGGTCACTTGTGGGAGTTTTACGCAAGAGCGCTTGTTTTTTGTTTTGATTTTAACGTTTGATACGCTGTATGAAAATATCAGGTTTTCTCCGCGCCGATGTGGACCGGATTTTGCTCTACGTACTATCGCAGAAATATATACCGGGATAGCTTCTACAGAAGGTCAACGGTCGTCAAGTCCCAGTGGCAAATTTTAGAGCTCGCACAGAGTGAGGAGGAGGGGAGGAGGAAAGAGAAAGCAGAAGGCAGGGAAGTTAACCAGAATAAAGTCCGGTTGGCTATCCTACACCGGGTGAATGGGAAATGGGAAAACACAGATGACAAGGAGAGAGAGGGGCGAAGGAAAGAAGGAAATTAGCGGTGAGTTCGCTGACGCGTGTGGTCTAATAGAAATTGCATTAACAGTCACATACGTTCACACAAGCCCGTCGTCCTCAAGAAGCACAAAAGCGCCTTCACCGCTTTATGGGCCGACGAGCGATGGGGGCGGTGTTCCAGCAGCACTTGCGCAGAAAGCGGCCGATTGTCCAGTTATGGAGATCGTTAGCAAGTTCTTGTTAGCAAGCTGTCGAATACGTCAAGGGAGAGACACGCGACTAATGCAGTCAGTCATGTATGCGCGTGGGAAAGCTCCCTGTCTCGTAAATCGACGCCCCTTATTTGGTTTGAACATGTGAAGGGATCTTGTCGTAGGTGTTCGGAATTTATCGGTATACGGTTAACAATAATTTGAAAAATTTGTGTGTGTGTGGGGGGGGGCGCTTTCCTTTTTTTACTTCCTCGTGGACAACGGGCATCGTTCGGTACAGCCAGATCGTTGTCTTTGGCTGTCTACGTCCAGGAAATACGGCTTTATTATTTGAGTACTTTAAGCGGAAGCTTTAGCTCGGGCCTAACTCCGATGCGGTCTATTCAAGTACACGTAAAAGGCAGAAACGCTTTTCTGAAATAACACCTCGCCTGATCTTAATGAAATTTGTTGCATTTGAGAGAGAAAGTTGAATTCTAGTGAATGTTGGAAGGGGAATTTCAATTTAGGGCCTGGATTTTTAAAAAGAAGTTTCAAAAATTCGAAAGTTCCACAAAATGTAGGAGCACGAAGTTTACAAATTAATAGCTCTTGTTACGATCGGCCTACAGAGGTACCGACCTACAAAATTCTCCCAGCCTGCCACAGCTGCGCGGGTGGCGATCTAGAGGAGAAGCGACCTCCGAACTCTCCTAGTATGCTGCGGCGACTCGCTTTGTAAGGACGACAATTCGCCGTGTCAACAGCCCGTCGGCGCCACCATGTCTAGATGCGGTCGGCGGACCAAGTAGTGTTAGTGGGTTCGCCCTCGCCGTCTCGGTTTGTTTGGAGCGGGGGAACTCCTGGAAGATGGTTTGCGGTGCGGTGTCGCCGGTCCCAGAAGTGGTCAGTCAATGGACAGTCGCGGCAGTGACTGTCTGCAGGGTCACCTCTGGGATCAAAGAGGCGCCTGCTCGGGTCAAGACCTCTGTCTGCGAGAACCCTCTCACCTCGGTCTGTTCAGTGAAACCTGTGCTTAAGTGAGTGTGTAAACCTTCCCCCTGCACTTCCGCACTCCCTACGATGACATTGGACGACATTGGCTACGATGACATTGGACGCTCCCAGGTCTTAGGTTGAACGGCCGTTTTCCCTCACCTAGAGATCCAGGGAAGATAGAGTGTTTATAAGCAGTTGTTGCGCGGCTGCTGGGTGTGCATTCTCTTTCAATCATGCTAGACTGATGAAATGTAACGTTCTCCACCCTTCATGTAGATATTGTAAATAAATGCCATATTCTTCGTTCTTGATGAGAAGTCCTTCCTTTCAACAACGTGCTCAACGTGGATGAGTCGGATGACGGCATGGACCAGCTACCATCTATTTCATGCCCGACCCCAATTCTTACACTCTGCATCAAGAACAGCTATCGCGGTTCTGTAAACGGCATCCATTAAAACATTCAAAGCGGACTAATTCAATATATCAATTTATATCTTACGTGGATTTGTTACGTTGTGTACAAAGGTTCTGCAAACGTTGTATTTCCATATCACTAAATTTTTTGACGGTCATGTGTAACAGATCAATTTGTCCGCTTTAGATGTACAATTAGAAGAAATGCACAAAATTGTGATATCGTTTTTCACTGCCGAGAGACAGAGTCGTAAACTTGATAGTTTCGTTTTCTAAAAATATGCGAGTTTTGCTAATTTTTAATAAAAAATTTAAAGCTAACAGTCACCAGATTTTATGTTTTTCTTTTAAATGCAACACACCTCGTCAAACTTGGCGCAATGGTTGACGAGAAAAATGAATTCCCCTTTTACATGTATTCAGATATCTCAATACAAGTAAAAGGAGAATTCGTTTTGCTCGTCAACCACTGCGCCAAGTTTTACGAGGTAGAGGAATCTTTAGCTCGGGTGCTGCTACCTGAATACATGTAAAAAATAATTCGTTTTTCGCCTCAACCACTGCACCAAGTTTGACGAGGTTTATTGCATTTAAAAGAAAAATTTACAATCTAGTGGCTGTTGGTTTCGAATTTTCGATTTAGGTCGTCAATATTTTATTAAAAATTGGCAAAAAAATTTTCAGAAGACGAAACTATTAAATTTACAACTCTGTAATTCAGCAATGAAGAATGATATCACAATTATGTGAATTGCATATAATAGTACATCTAAAGCGGACAAAATTGGTGTGCTACACGTGAATTTCAAATATTTAGTAATATGTAAATACAGCTTTTGCAGAACCCTTGTACACAGCGTAACAAATTCACATAAGATACCAAATGACATATCGAATTCGTCCGCTTTCAGTTATCTAACGGATTCCGTTTAGAGAACCGCGATATCTGTTTTTGACGCAGAGCTATTAATTTCTAAACTCTGTGCTTCTATTTTCTTCAAACTTCTGAATTTTTGAAAACCTTTTTAACGAAATTCAGGCTCTCAATCGAAATTCCGCTTCCAGCAGTCACTACTATTTAACTTTCTCTTGCAAATGCCACAAGATTTATTAAAATTGGTCCATGGGGTTATCTCAGAAAAGTGTTTTTGCGTTTTACATGTATTTTACTAGGCGGCGTTGGAGTTGGGCCCGAGCTAAAGCCTCCTCTGAAGGCTGCGACTATCTTCCTCACTCAAGTTACCAGCAATATTGTTGATCGATAAATTTCTGTAGCGGCTCAAGTTTTATCGACCGTGGAATTCAGAGCCTTCGCGATCAACACGCGCCTTTATTGGCCTGCATGTCGCATCGTGGGGCGTAGCTGTGTTTCGTTCGCGTGCGCCCGATTCCACGGTAACACATGAGATATCTTGCTGTAATTTTCTGGTTATAGCATTGAAAGTACCCGAAGAGAACAGACGGGAAAAAGAATAGCCAAACTACGAAGTAATGACCCACAGTCCGCGGTTAACAGTATTCAATAAATAAAATAATCAATAAATGGAGTAAAGTCAAGGGTGGTGATGTTTTGTTTTCTATTGTAAACTTAAAGTAATTTTAGCTTATGCTTGTACCATGTAGTAATCAAGGTCGTCTTTATTTGCTCTGGTGACGAACAAATTAGAAAAAAAACGACTCAACTACCTTCTTTCTTTTTCTCACTATATGACAAACGTTATCACTAACTGTAACCGGGTTGTGCCTTGAGCACCGACAACCTTTGACAATAAGTTAACTGAACGATAACTAGACTCTGAGGAGTGATGTCTCACCCAATGAGCTTCTCTAACATATATCTGAACTGTGTACTTTTATATAGACCATATCTTGTCGCCACATTCTAAATGAACAATCTGACCAAAAGAAGAACATATCCCGGTCTTGGCTGGATATATTCTGTGATCAGCGTATTAAAAAGAATGTAGAAGGCCACGAGCAACTTCTGCCTGTTAAAATACGGCAGTCAGTACGGTTAAAAGATAAGGGGCAACGTTTACGAGCAATACAAACAAAACAAACCTCCTAAATGGCGGGATAAAATGATTGCGCACCCTCTCGCCACGGCGAAGCGATGTCATGTGATCGCACTTTCGATGCAAGAACCATTGCAGTGCCGGCGCTTCCAGTGGTGCCCCGCGAGCCCATCTGAAGAAAATTGCAAATGAGTATGCGTAATTTCACAGATCCGCGACGATAACAGCGAAAGAAAACGTGTATTAAGAACGATATATGCAAGACATGCTAAAGACCATGGTAATTATTGTGGAAAGTGGTAAATATGAATTACCCATCACAACAGTTGATATGAATAGCCAAATACAGAAAACCTTATTGTCCAGTAGAGGACGCCGCTCATTTTAAAAACTTTTTTGCACCATAGGTGTCAGGAGCAATGTTATCTAGCCTACTCTCTTCTTCATTAGATTCCACTATGGAACATATATTTCCCGAAGGCACTTCTTGAGCCATAGATTGCCTCCCTATAAACTCAGCAGCTAGGTCCGATGATCGCATATGTTCCAATATGACAAAATCCGCCATGTGGCAATTGTTACCTGCTGTATTTTGACAGACCTTTCACGTAGGGTGCATACCAGGCGATTGGAAACTTGCTTTATGGAGGACGCTATTGTCTTGAGGATGGAGTCCCTACATCTAAATCGGCTGACCCTTCTATGGTCGAATTGACACTATACCATTCTAGTTGATCTCCAAAGACAGAGTTTCCTGTTTTGTTTCTTCGTTGTCTTCTAATTTTCTCTTCCCATCAGTGGCCATAATTGTTTGCAGCCTTCAAAAACACCATTTGCTTGCCCCACGCCGCCACACGTCCCACCGATACATTCGAGGGTTGGTTCTGGCATGCAACTCAACGACGTGCTACGATATCAGTACAGATACGCAAGTCACAGCCTCTCTGCCGATAACCACTTCCTTCAAGTATGCTGCGCTCGCTGGAGGGTGTACGGAGTGACATTATAAACCCCGCTAACGATGCGCTCCGCATGCGCACGTGCGTCGTTGTAACCTGGCGGCAACGTACATGCATCATCATCAGCAGAGGCAATGACAGGAGGAGGGGGCGTCGCGCGCAGCTTGAGCGGGCCCAGCGGGGCCAGCCCATTTGTTTGGCGACTACGAAGCGGGAGCATGGCCCCGTCGCCAGAGGCCCGTCTCGTCGCGAACTTGTCATGGCAGAGTGGCCCTCCGAGAGGAAAGAAGAGCGAGAGGTTGAAGAGGAGCGGCAGCTCCGCGCCGCCCTCGCGAGAGAGCGTGCGCAAACACATGTCAAGCCTGCGGCGCGCGCGAAGCCGAGCTACAAAGGCGAGCCAGCCGCGCGCGCGAGTGATTGACTGCTCTTGACCCGTCGGGCGAACGCGCCGCTTCGGCGCGCCGGCGTCGAGAAGCTCTCACTAGCGATCGCGCGCTACCGCGGACCAGTTCCCTGCGCGGCGCCGCTCCCTGGTTGGAGAGGGGTGCGAACGCAAATCGTGCGAGGTGGTGGTGCTTTGCCCGCTCGATCGACGCTGAACAGCTTCCGGTGCGCCCTCGAGTGGCCGGCAGCCCGGTGCAGCGACGCTCGCTCGAGACGCTGCGGCGTGTACACGGACAGCAGCGGGAGCCCACCAACGGGCGCGCTGACCTGTGCCTAGTTTGGCGTGTGACCCATGCGTTGTCGCCGGGCTTGCTGGCGCAAGGGCCCGCGAATCGAGTCGTTTGCCCAAAGGGAGAGCGCAGCACTCAGGTGGAAGTCTGGCTCACCCGCTAATGATCCTTCCCACTTCCTCCATCCGTGCGAGAGGTGTGCCAGACCGCAATGTTTTACAGGAGCCGAAAAAACGAGCATTGGGGGCGGTGCTGGGAATAAAGAGAGAAAGGGTGGATACGGTTATAGCGCCTTTAGAAAATAACGCGTTTTAATTAAAATATTTAGCAAGAATTGTGGTGTATTTTTCTCGCTGTCTTGCAATCGCAAGGACAAGCGACCGTTAATCATTGAATTCTTATTCGCCACAGTTTGTTGGTGCAAGACAGATGGGTAAAATCCCTGTGGTTCAGTTGCCATGGTTTCTTTCTGCTCAGCACGAGGGCGAAAGCTTCGATTCCAGGTAGCAACATTTCGATGAGGCGGAATGCAAAAATTCTTGAGTACCGTTCTTAAGGTGCACGTTGAAGAACCCTAAGTGGCCAAAATTAGTCCTTAAATAAATAAATAAATAAATCAAAAGATTTTATTCCCAACATAATAGTTGGGGCTCACCCCAAGCGAAAAGCGACAAAATCTACCTTGAAGGTGTCTCAGGGCCTGTACACAAGGCAGCATATACTAAAACTTATAGATAACATCCACAGAACAAAATAATATACATAACGAACAAAAAATATTTAAACTAGTATAGACAAAAGTAATGACATAAAATGCGGATAAACATAACCGATACATACATTTGACGTGCGTAGGTGTTACTAGAAGTAACAAGGTTAATAATGACATCAATTAGATACAACAAAGTAATAATTTGTGAAAGACGAAAGATAATAAAGCCAAAGACACTTATGGTACTTAAAGATGTAATGCACGAAAGTATGGCAATCAGGTACAATTAAATGAAAGTGTAGGGGTAAGTAATGGATGGGAATGCTCTGAACAGTTTTGAAATAAAGTATTCGCGCAATGTTTTTTACGAACGTCGTGAGAATCAATCCCATGCTGCCGATATTTGTTAAAAAAATAGGGGGCATTGAAAGCCAGTGAGTGTTGGCGAAGAAGATGTGAGAAGTGTTGCGAGAGAAGGTGACGATTTAACTCGGGAATTCCTATCTAAATACATGTGGACAAAGAAGACGTTATTCTCGGCAACCCCTGCACCGAATTTGAAGAGGCCTGTTGCATTTAAGATGAAGTGTTATGATCTAGTGACTGTAGCAAGTAGATTTTCAGTTTATGCCGCCATTTTTTAAAGCGAAGCCACGGCCGCTGGATGCTTTTTTATCGAGCCGCCGTGGCGAAGCTTTCTTTGCCTTTTCTTTCGACTTTCCCACTGTTGCTGCTGTCCGGCACACTGCGTCGTGGAGTGGTTCAGAGCTTGGAGGAGCATGGCAGAGAAGAAAAAAGACACGAGGAGCTCGTTTGGACCACACCGCGTCGAATGTGCACAATGCCCTCTGCAGCACCCGGGTCGTCGCTACATTAGCCTCTTGACAGCTGTAATTATCCGGGACCCCTTGCAAACGCTTACCTTTCTACCAACGCGGAAGTCCAGAGGGAAGCTAGAAAGAATGGAAGAGAGGAGAGGAGAGAGGAGGCAGAGAATGGGTAGAACCGACGCAGTCGCAATAAGAGTGCCACTTTTGCCACTCTTCGCTCGCAGTTCCCATGCAAATACAAGGAGGGGGGGAGGGATAGGGAATATGTGACGGTAGAAGGCAAGGAAACGCTGGATAAACTTAAGTTGAAGGTACGGTACAGCGCGTTTCTGCTATTTCCGAAGAATAAAACCATGCAAATATGTCTAGCGGACAACTTACGCAGGGCGTGCAGAAGCAAAGCCGCATTAATTAAAGCGCGCCGCAGGGTTTAGGCGACACAAAGGAAGCGGTCGCACGTCAAATCAACACTTCTGTGCCCGCCGCGATAGCTTTGCGGCTATAGCATTGCTCAAGGTCGCGGATTTGACCGAGACAACCGCATTTCGACGGGGGCAAAATGAAAAACGCTCGCGCACATTGATTTTGGGACACGTTAAAGAACACCACGGTGAAAAAATTGATCCGGAGTGTGCCACTACGGCCTGCCTCCTAATCCTATTGTAGTTTTGGCACGTACCAGCCCCATAATGCAATTCAAGTTTAATGCTTCTGTCACGATGCCAGATGCCATGTGAGGCAACGACAATGCTCAACCCTCTCAGAGGTTATGCAATATGGCGCACAACAACGCCTGAAGGTAACGTTTAACGTGAACTCACCACTATCGTGTTGGACAAAACGTTGAAGAAAGGAAACATTCGCCGTCAACATCACCGTTAATTATCGTCAATCAAAGCAAACATCACAGAAAGCTTCACTTACATTAATTCACCCCCCCACACACACACACGCACACACACATACACACGCACGCACGCAACTACCCCTTTTACAACTCTGCAATCCGGCAATAAAAAACGATATCAGAATTCTGTAAACTGCACCTAATAATACATCCAAAGCGAACGAAATTGATGTTTTATACACCGCTCTGGTACACAACACTAAATTGTGAGTGGGACATTTACAAAACGACCGTAAACATTTGGCATCCGTAAACTTTTGGTATTCATTCTGTTTTTAAGCTTACCAATTCTAGGCAATATTTTATAAAACCATTCCAAGTCCTAAATAAATACTCTGTTTGCTGGAGTTACTAGAATTTAACTTTCTCTCCGAAATACAACAAATTTCATTCAGATCAGTCCGTTGGTTGTCTCAGGAAAGCATTTCTGCATTTCACGTGTATTTGATTGGGGAAATCAGAGTTGTGCCCGCACTAGCTTCCTCTTAATTTCCCACTACAGAGGCCTTCTATAGCCTACTGTGCGTTCCGATTGTTAATATACATAATTTAATTTTTATTTTGTCGGTACTTAGTGTTTTAATTTGACTACGTCACATAGTGACCGAGCCTTCATGATGTTTATAAATATAGTGAGTTTAAACCACAAGAGGCTGATTCTAAACATTGTACAAAAATATTAGTTTAACCTTCAAGAGATATATAGATAGCATTTCTTGTTGAAGCTTTTTTGCTTTGGGAGGTATGCCAGTGATACTTACTGGTACACCATAATTAGCTCGTATCTACTATAAACAACAAACGTCTGCCTTCTACACGCAGTAAGGAATATGTTTGGTATTCGAATTTTGTTTAAATAAACAATTTTAGTGAATATGATTCTAGAAGCCAATGTAGGCTCCAGAATCCAATTTTGCGAGGTCCTTAGTGGTGCTAGTTGGAGAATGTAGACATTAGCCCACGTTAAGAGCATTTGCGATGCCACCGCAGATGGAGGTCACGCCTTTGAAGAATGAGCTCGCCTTTGCAATCTGCTGCTTCACTAGGAGAAGTTCCTGTCATTGGTTGACCCTAAGGTAAGATCTAGAATTTCACGGCTATTTTTTCGCCGGTCAGAGACGCTGTACCTCCGGCTTCGGCTCAACGTAGCATTCATGGACAGCTACCTGTGTCCCATAAGACCCCTGATCCTTACGACGATAGCCGTAGCAGTTTGAACACCGTGGAGCACCCGTGTATTGCGACGAGAAATTTTGTCTTGAGCGCCAAATTTACATAGTTTGTCACGCTTCGTTGATGTTACACAGCATGCTAGGTCCTGTGCCTTACCATTCGACAGACCAGTGGGCCTTGGATTCATTGCTTCATTACCTTTTACAGTTAGCCTTCTCGGAAAGATTAAGCTAAAGGCTGCTTCGTGATATAGAAAGGCATCCATTCTTCACATTGTTTCTGTAAACATCAGTCAGGTTCACTCGCGTACATTTTGTGATAACTCCTCTTTTTGCTTTTTTTACACTCTCCTTTGTAATCTTTGAATGTTCCACCCACTCCCTATGTAAAGTAGTATGTCTGGTCATGTATCATGCGAGCCGAAAAAAAAATATCTGCCTTTCAGTAAAGAGCTTTTCCCTCTTTATGATTATCCGGGGTACATATACTGAAAGCCTGCTGCTTTATTTTCTTAGTTTCCTGGTCTTGCAGACAGGGTGTAAAACCAGAACTATTTTCAATTCTGATCAGGTTACAATTCACATATTTTGGTTCGGTCCTGGTACAGGTCCGGAATGTTTCGAAGCAGTTTAAACCGTTCATTACAGTCTATAACGGTCCAATAAAAATCAAATTTTGCACCATTTTAAGACGATACCTTCATTAACCCTTTAACCGCCAATCACGAGCTGTACTCGTCATAGGAGCTTGTACCAATATCGCCAATGACGAGTCACACTCGTTCGACCCGACGTTCTGCTGCTCCCGCCGCCAGAGATGAATTACGGTCCGCATTGAAGGAAAGCTGCTCTCAAGAACAGCTTTTCTTTTTGTTAATTCTAATCAGAAACAAATTAAGTAATGTAGTCTCATAATCAGAACGACATCTAAAATATATGACTACTGTTTGGACTCAGGGTAGCGAATTCCATCACTGTCATATAGTTGTTGTGACTTTGCGTCCGAGCGGCCATTAAGGTTCTGTGGCTTATGATGAGCCATGTGCTGTGCGATCGAGAGGTCCTGGGCGACGTTTAAGAGATGAAAAAAAAAAGTTTATTTACAAATTTACATGATGAGAGTTCACATATACTCGCACGAGTACGAGTACTAGTCCGAGCATGAGTAGGACAACACGCACGAGATGGAGCACCCGTACGACTAAGAGCACTAGTGCGAATCGAAGCACACTCCCATAGCACTCAAGATCCACTTCTTATGCGCTTATCTTCCTCCTTTCTTTTGTCGGGGAAATTCACTGTTCTTTTCAGCCAACCACAGTTGTTGAACCGTTCGCAATATCCCACCCGTGACGTCGCATCATTCCGCCAGGCTCCGCCTCCTATGTTGCAAGTTCGCCCCCGTATACGAGGCAACGACGTGACCAGCTGGGAACTTGATGTCGAAGTTGTTCCCATGGAAATCCTCGACGTTGGCCCCTTTGATAAATTAGTAGGCCATTCGTGACAGTCTATTTGTCAGGGTCAGGCTCCGGTACAATGGTATACACGGTAGCTGTTGTTTCCACGATGGACGCCGGCTGTGGTCACCTCGACGTGAGCCCTTTGTTTGCCTGTCACCGTCTATGTCGAGTCCAGTCTCGTCCAGGCGGGGACTCGTCTCGCGCGTCAGCTTTGATTACGCTGATTTAGTAGTCCCTGGTTCTGGGGAAACGACGATACAGCGTGAAGGGCCTTTGATAGCTGCGCGCTTGCCGGTGAAACAATCGTCGAGAAGGGATGCCGGGTAAACAATGCTAAACGTCAATCGTAACACGGACATAAAAGAAATTTGGGGAATTTGGTATGGTTTTCCAAAATAATTCTGGAGTTAACGGACTAATGCGTGTGGCGACGATGTAGTAAAAGAGAAAATTTTGGTCCTGGCGTAAAATGATCCGAACTTCAATCGTAAATTTTGTCCTCAGATTTTCTTTTCTTTAGCGCTCATGCATCTAGCCCATTTCGCCCCCCTACTCCCGCTTCCTTTTTATTGAAATATTAATAATCTGTCACAGAGCGATGGAACGAAAAATGTTAGGCGTAACGTTAATATACAAGAAGAGAGCGGTGTGGATCAGAGAAAAAACAGGGATAGCCGGTGTTCTAGTTGACATTAAAAGAAGAAGAAAATAAACTTTATTGAAAAAAAAAAATGGCCCGGCAGTTTTGGCTGTGGTGACCTCAGGTGGCGGCTCGAAGTCCTTGGACTCGGCCGACATCTTCGGCTTGCCAGATGGCCCAGGGCTGGTCTTCCAGCTCCGAACTTTTGAGAGCCGCCTCCCAGCGGCGACGATGCCGACGGAGAAGGTCCCCGGCGGCGCCCGCAGCCGGGGCGGCATCGGGAAGGAGCGAGCTCGAGGCTTCCTGTACGTTGTTAACGGCGGTGGTTATGGAGGCGTCGCGAACGGCGGCGGTTTCAGTACCGTTGTTGCCGGCACATTCTCAGAGCATGTGTATCAGCGTCCTTCTGTGTCCGCACCCTTTATACGCATCAGTCGGGTATAAGCCTCGGCAACAGTGGTGTAAGACGACCAGGGTAAGTGTGTGTTTGCAGTAGGCGTAAGGTTACGGCCTGGTTCCTGTTTAACTTGTCATGCGGTGGTGGGAATGTGCGTCTTTGGAGTCTGTAGCGTTGGGTCGGTAGATAACCGGTGGACCATTAGAGATACAGAATAGGTGCCAAGGGAAGGGAAGCGCAGTCGAGGACGGCAGAAAACTAGGTGCGGTGATGAAATTAGGAAATTTTCAGGCGCGAGTTGGAATCAGTTATAGGCGAGCCAGGGGTAAATGGAGGTCGCAGGGAGAGGCCTTCGTCCTGCAGTGCACATAACAAATAGACTGATGATGATGACGACGACGATGATGATACCGGGTGGTCATATTTAAGTTTTACAGAATATTAAAGAGTAACCTGTGGCCTATAGCACAATTACATTATTTGAGCTAGAGTGTGCAAAGGCCGACATTACTTACACAAGAAATCAAAACACATATTCGACTAATCAACGAAAATGCACTAATTACCTTCTTAATTACTTTACGGCACATATTGCCCCGAATGATACGGCACACAAGAGCAACTGTCTGACGACGACGCAATGACGACGACAGCATGCTAATGACAGCATAATCTCGAATTCACGATTGAATGAGGGCAGCATAATTGCGATAAAATGACGAAGAAGGAATGACGGCGATGTATTAACCAAGGGGGTATGACGACGATGGCATGCCGTCAATGAGATAACATTGCTGAAATGATGACGATTGTAAAGCGACAGCGTGACGACGAAGACATGACGGCCATGGTATGACGGTGACTGTTGTTGCGGCTAAGGTGGCGTTCGGGGCATGGAATCCACCAAGCCCATCGACTACGACATCAAGTTGTGGAAAATGAAGGAAAAGGGTTTATTAGCTTAGTTACACGGCTCCAGCGCTGAAGCATACTCCATGCAGGAGCAAGTTAACGTCTCAGTTCACATCAGGACCCCCTGTCCTTACTCTCGAAAAGTATCTGCTTTTAATCCCGTCGTCTTCCCTAGGCGAGTCGACTAGGGAATCTGAAGACTGTCCAGCAGCAAATCACCATCGTCGACTCCGTCGCGATGCCACGCCCAGGCTATCCATAACCCGCCGTAACTCCGCCTCGAAGAAACTAGTTTGGAATATTTGGCAAAAAAAAAAAATTCCCCTCCGACACCTGGTTGGTTCGTCGTAGCCCACCCCGTTCTTCGCACAGTCTGCAAGGTAAAGGTCGGGCTGAGGGCCTTACGTGGAATTCTGCAACGGCCGGTTTACACGCTGTCTCGACGGCTGGATAAGTGCCGCGGAATGGGTGGTGATTTGACTCGTCTAATTAACTGCGTTTATCCATTCGTTGTCGTGGGGTTCCCTCCCGTTCATCCTTTTCTCCTGTTTCCGGATAAAGGTTGTAGGGGGGTGGGGGGGGATTGCTTTTAGTCGTTGTCCACGCCGCGCTGAGGTCTGGTTAGGAGGTACGGTGGTTTGACACGTTCAATTAACCCCCTAGGTGGTGTTGAGACGTAACACTGTGTAACGGCGATGGCGTGACGACGACGGCATGACGATAACTGGATTCCCCGAAATTAGAATGACGAGGAACGAACGCGACGCCCCCATCACAAAGACAGTATTACAACGAATGCATGACGACGAGTGTATGACGACGACGCAATGACAACGGTATGATCACAATTGGATAGCGACGACTGTATTACGACAATGGCGTGATGACGACTGCATCACGAAGACTATATGACGACGGGGACATGACGAGAATCTGATGACGAAGCTAGAGTGAGGACAATGCAATAACCAAGACAGCATCACGACTTCGAGCATATTCCTAGTGGCCCCAGCTATTAAACAACTTGAGCTACTGGGTCGGCGTAAACAGATAGATAGATAGATAGATAGATAGATAGATAGATAGATAGATAGATAGATAGATAGATAGATAGATAGATAGATAGATAGATAGATAGATAGATAGATAGATAGATATATGCTCAATATGGCTTAAGTAGCCAAGGAATGCTAATGGCATTAAAATAATGATGATTCTGGCGCGGCGTATAGGCATTGAAATAGGGGCTTCCTTATACGCGCTCGCGATTGACAAGTGAGACCCATGAACTGTAGCGGCACCGAAACCAGGACCGAACAGGCCAGGCCGGCGCTCCCAAAAGGCACGGCTCAACAACGGTGTTGACAACCAACAGAAGGCAGTTGTGGCTCAATGGCAGTAACGGGAATTCGCTGAGAGCACTTGCCCCTGCACGCCGCACACGCGCGCGCGTCGTATCGAGCTGAAGAGACGCACGCAAAGGAAGCCGACAGCCACGGCTGCGTTCGGTCGCCGAGGCGGCACGAAGGAGATGGCCGTCGCTGATGTGATTTGGACGGTTTCGCTCGTTTCTCACGTTGGCAGGTGGCCGTCGCTCGCGGGTCAGCGTTGCTGGGAGAATCGGGGAGGCTCGTCGGCGCACGCGCTCCCCCTCTCCCGCGGCGGCGACGAGGATTGATGGCGAGGCCATCCGCAACGGCGGCCCAAAGGCGTTCGTTAAGATTCGTCTTTTCTTTCTTTTTCCCTTGTTCTTGGATTGATTGAGAGCGCAGAAGCGCGCTTCAACAGACAGGCGGCGGCGATTTCTACCGCCTGTTCGCCAGCTTCGTGGCATCGGAATCGTCGGCTCGAGAGGCGGTGGCGGGTCGACCGTTTGATGTCGTCCTGTCAGTCAGCCCCGTTTTCATTCTAAGAAGCCAGGGTCACCCTTCTTTGGTTGCCGTCGTCGTCGTGGAACGGCCGGGCGATTCTCGAGACGTGGCATTCACTTGGCGGACGTCAGAGAGCGGAGTGAAGATGCCGTGCTCACGATGGCTTGTGACGAATGGCACCTGTTCTGGGCGGGAATGCGGGTCCCGTTACCGAAGGCAATATGCTCAGCCCACCAGGAACAATTGTGATTTGTAGTAGGCGGTGACGTCGAAGTTATCTTCTCGTCCTCTTTTTCCCGCTGTCTATGCCACTTGGTCACTTATTCTCGCGTAGTTCTTATTGAGAAGACATATATAGTTTCTCTTCAATATGCATATCCCATCTGCACTCGCTTATTCTACAAGGAAAGCCGACGCGCAAGGATCGAGAGAAAGAAGGTGGAAACGTGGCAGAAGACAACGCAGTTGAGAGCACAAGTTACGTCGCAGGACGTCATGGCTTGTTGAATAAACTTTGCCGCGTGTACTCTTTGCGTCAGGTAACGTTAGGTGACTCGGAAGAGAGGCGAAGAGCGAGGGTCACACGTCGCGGCGTGCCGGAATTTGAAGAAGCAAGAATTTGCATGCTAAGAGCTGAATTCAGCTGCCTTGTGCTTTCCACCTTCTCGACCTCCCCCATTTGGCCCCCCGCCTCGAGGAAGGTCGCGCGCCGACACGCGCGGCCCCCGAACGACACCACGGGGCATCAAAAAGGGCGCCCTGCCGGCGCACTTCTTTTCCTCGTCGGCCGGCTGCTGTCAGAGCCACGCGGCTCGTTCGCCGGCGGCGCGACGTCGGCACGACAGACGCGGGACCACTTTAGCCCATCAGCCCTGACAGCATTTCTGGGCGCGGGACGTCATCCCTCCGGGGCGACATACTCTTGGGCGCTGTGGGCGTCCGTCCGGCTCCATCAGCGTCACACGCGGTCGGCCGAGGCCGCCGCCGCATCTGCATAGCGTGCCGCCCCGTGCGCATTCCTGCTCGATAGTCGCGAGGACGACGAGTGCATCGAGCAGCTGACAGCGGCGAGCGAAGGAGCGCACAAAAGTCCAGCGCCCGCGCACAGGTGCACCAAGTGCTTGTCCCGTACACTTATCTTTTCTCTGTTGTGTTTTCTTCATTTTTTCCCCCGAGATCGAAATATAACGGAGTATCAACAACTAGTCCAGTAAGAAATAATTTCTTACGGTTCCACCTGCGCAGTGAATGGCCAGTGAATTGCTTGAAATGCATGCAGCCAGAATGGCGCGGACTTTAGGAGATTAAATCTCAACTTCCGAGCTTAAAATTCATCCCGTACATCTTACGAGGTGCCAACAAGCGCACGCAGAACGCTTCGAACAAGTTTCAAAGATATTCTAGTGCAGCCATTCTCCCGATTCGTCGTTCGACGGATCGGGTGGTTTTGACACACCTGAGTTTCCCATTTAAAGTGAGTGTCGTATCAGTGGCCTAGTGGTAGTAGCGTTTTCGCTAGGCTGCCGTCTGCACAGGTTTTCTTTTCGAATGCCACTGCTTACGTCACCTATTGACCGATATACTGGTGGCATATCCACAGCTCAGATCATGAATTTGGAAATACATGATTTTCCCGGTATACTCAAACTGGCCAATGTATAAATGCACATGGGCCTCGAATTCACGTAAATGCTCTTACGCTTGAATCGGTCGTAAGACCAAATCCACCCAATCATGACACTGAACATAATATTAGTGAAGGCGCCCGGACAAAAGTAAATCTCATTTACGAACGAAAACCTTCGGGAAATCGGTTCCTGGGCCCGTATTGACAAAAAGCTGTAACGCTCGAATTGTTCCTAAGAGGAAATTCCAGCCACTTCTGATGCTGGACATATCTTTAGCGAAAGTGGCCGGCCAATGGCAAATAGCACTTACGAAAGAAAAGCTTTGTGAATTCAGACCCTGGGCTCGTATTCACAAAATGCTCTTACTGGTGAATTGTTACCATATAATTGTTCGTAAGAGCAGGTTCTGTCAAATTCTGATTCTGGAATTGTGATTCTGGATTCTGGAATTTGCTGACCGCTAAGGCGGTCAGCGAATGGCAAAGAGCACTTACGAACAAAGAGCTTTGTGAATTCGGCCCCAGTGTATAGCAGCGTGTTCGAGCCCGCCTTCTACCCACCTCATTCTTCGCTACATTGTTAGCAGATGGGAAGGATGCCTCAGGTCTGAACCCATATATTCTTGGATATTTCTGTGGCATTACAATACCACGCCTCGTGCATGACATATAGAGACCATTTGTTTTTCATATGGTTCGCTAGAATACATACTTTGAATCGTCTCGCTTTCAGACGTAAGACGCATTTGCGTCAAAATCATCCGATACGTCGGAGGACGCGTCGAAATTATAGCTGCTCCGACTATTACAGCCTATTGGAAACTTGTTGGAAACATGGATGGCATTGTTAGCACACACGTTGTACGACGGTATCGGCGGTTTTTACGCGCATGCATTTCGCGCTTTATCAACCCTGGTTCGACAGCTCACGTCTCACCGTAGCTCACTCAGATGTCTCTCAAAGACGGTGCGTCGCATTCCAAAAGATTTCGTTACTTGAACTTTCATAGCAAGATTTGCATCCACTATTTCCACTGCGCGAAACATATGCTGGTTAGAAGCATCTGAATCAACGGACGGCTAGTCGTATAACAGTCGCATCAAAAATTGCGCAGAAACTTCACAGAGCCGGAGCAACCATATTTCGGCTAATAAATATATAAATTTCTAATGTGATCGCGCTTCATGGTGACGTGCCATATACCT
Organism: Dermacentor andersoni; assembly: GCF_023375885.2. Classification (NCBI taxonomy): domain Eukaryota; kingdom Metazoa; phylum Arthropoda; class Arachnida; order Ixodida; family Ixodidae; genus Dermacentor; species Dermacentor andersoni. Next base: position 229,181,718 of record NC_092814.1, read on the forward strand.
TCATAAAGGTGACTCCGATATACAATGTGTCCCAACTATCATGCACCAAGATTTAAAAATATGTAAATGCCACGTAACTGGACAGAACCAAGGTAATGTTGTTTGCCGTCGCTTAGAGATACTCAGAATATTTTTTTTTTGCATTCCGCCTAATTACATAAGTAGTCTTAATTAATTAACCAACTTCTCAAATATTATAATCAGATGAAAAGTGTCAATGAGAAAATTGTAGACCAACATGAAAAACTCCCGATACAGCTTGCTGTTGCTCAATACATGCTACATAAAAGTGTTTGTCCGAGCGTGAAAGAAGCCCGTTGTTGCTACACCGGTTAATTGAACCTGGACCGGCGTCTATCGGCCATTCCAATATGGTACGAATAAGCATTCGGAAATGTCACTCCGTGTCATAGGCGGTAGAATAATGTTGCACCGCCGCGGGAGAGAGGCTAGTTGGCCTTTGCAGGTGTGTCAAGGGTATGGGCTCCTGTTGCGACGCCCGTTACTTGAACCTCGACCGGCGTTACTACTGGGTAACGTGGCGTTGTCGGCAGCCCGCAATGCGTCCGAGAGACGATCGCGACCAGGCAGGGGCGAGACGATTTCCAGTGCGACACTTACGCTGTTTAGGAAAGAAAGAAGAGAATACAAAAATATACATTGCGAAGCCGCTTAAATAGGCCCATATACGCCACGCAAGGACGGCAGCTAGAACAAGAGCTAGAAAGCATTGATCCTCACCGACCTTTCTCACTCGCAACATTGCTGGGCCCATGGCCACCGAATGTAGCACAGCGAAAAGCATCGAACGCACTTGAACATTTTTACGAAAGGACAGGCATCCTTAACCAGTATACTAGATATCACACTGAATAGTGACACGATCTTACTATAACTTACGAGCTAACTGTTGTATCGTATGTATATAGTTGGACATAGCTGCATCAATCGCTCTCGGCTGGCCACCCTGGTTGGCTGCGAGCCCGGATGTGGAGGGCAATAAAGATTATTCGGCATCTTGAGTGCATCAACGCATGGGGTCAGAAGTGGTTCGGTGATTTTTTTTTTCGGCAGACGGGCCACAACACAAGCTCGCGGAATGGAGTTTCTGAAGCCACCCGTCGAGCTCGTACTATCGGTCAACGTCGCGGAAAACTGGAGGTGCTTTCGCCAACGATTAGAGTTGTTCCTCAAGGCGACAGCAAGTGCCGATGGACGCACAGACGCTCTGAAGTTGCCTTGCTTTTCCATGTTGCTGGTGAGGAGGCTCAGGATGTGTATAACACATTTGAAGACGCGTTGAAAGCTACGTATGACGCAATCGTCAAAAGTTTTTAAGGTTATTGTATGCCGAAAAAGAACGAAGCCTACGAACGCTATATATACGTTTTCCGCATGCGTGTTCAGGAGGAAGGAGAACCGTTGGAGCAGTTCTTGAAATACTTGCAGCTAAATATCCGACCGTGCCAGTTCTCCCAGCTAATGGATTCACTCCTGCGCGACCAGATTGTCTATGGCATCGCCGACGGCAAACTGCGTCAGCGAATGCTCCGGGAGCAAGATCTGTCGTTGGCGCAAGTGGTCCGCGTGTGTCGAGCGGAAGAGGTGGCCAAGAAACAAGATGAAATGTTCGTGGAAACACAGAAAAATTTGGACCGCGCTTAAGTTTCGCCTTTAAGAGTGGAACGCGATAGCATTCAAAGACCCCTGACTGCTTTCATGCTTCCTGGCAACTGTAGCTTATGTAACCGTAACGTTTCCCGGGAAACGCTGGCGGCGAACGCTATGCACAAAGGCAAGCTTTCTGGTATAGAAACGCGGCCTCTTGCGTGGGTCCATGTCCTGTAATTGTGTCGCACTTTTAATATTTCAGTCTGAGAAGAGCTAACATAAAGGTTATGCGCTGTCGATGTTTTTTCCCATTACATTTGTTTGTGGGCTTTCGTTCTCAAGATTCCGAGGAATAACTTTGTAAAGAATGAAAGATAAGGTATGAGTAACTTTGGTGGTAGAAGAGTGGTTGAGTATGCGGGGTTCGGAGTTTGGTTTGAAATTTGTTTTGCGGATGTGACATCCGAAGCTGGATGCTGGACGCCGACGCCGGATTTTCTGCGATACGGGGCCCGTAACGCTGTCGCCTTAAAATTGTGGCCACAGTGGAGCAAGAGGCGCGAAATACGTTTCAGGGCTCGAAGAAACGCGCAAGACAGTGGTGAGGATTGACAAGGGACGCCGAATTGCGCCACGGGGTAACTTCAGCGCGTCGTGCGGAATTGACAAGGGACGCCAGCGTTCGCTTCTAGGCAAGAGCGTCAGCGCGTCGTGCAAGAGTTGCAAGCTACCACACCGCAACAGCGCATTCCCAGCATTTGGAAAGACATGCTGGAGCTGTGGCAAGAAAAATCACTTCGCGACCTGCATGCAGTCAGCAAGTGCGAGAAGTTTCCGATGAAGAGAATGCGCATCTAGCCGTCGTCGCGGATCTTGAAATACTGGATGTCCAGACGCGAGCTGGGGATTGTCGGGACTGGACTGAACCTGTACAGTTCGAAAGCAAAGTGGCACATGTCAAAGTCGATACGGGAGCTCAAGTGAATCTACTTTCTCTAAGCTGGGTTCGTCGGAACCTAAAAGAAGAAAGACAACCATTCCACTCTGTAAAGATGGAATGACAGCGAAAGCTGACGACAGTCAAAGTTCTCAAACGAAAAGCAAAGTGCTTTCGCTGCCATTCCATCTTCACAGAGTGGAATGGTCGTCATTTTTTGCGTTGTGAGTCTGACGTAGTTGCTTGTTCGTAGGTGCCTGGGCTCGCGATTGTCGTTTTCGTTCAGCATCGCGGCAACGTTCTTCGTCGGTGGTCGTTTCGCGCCGGCGCCGTTCACATTCTCGTTCCTGTTCCCTCCGGCGTTCCTCGTACGCATGTTGTTCTTCGGGTGTACGAACTATACGTGTCCGCCCCATCGATAACGCAGCTGTTTTTAGGGCCGATAACTCTTCTGCTTATAACCTGCGATAACCTTGACGTCACGCTATTGTCCACGGCGAGCGTTCCAATTTGTTCCGCATTTTGACATCTGCGCCGCCGCAGTGCACCCGTATGGGTTTGTTAGAAATCGGAAAGTCCGTTTTTGTTGCCGGACACTGAAAAAAGCTACGGAAGGTTAGTCGTATACAGCTTTCGCTGTAAAACTGCGAAGATTAACTCGAGCAACGCAATCTTGCCGACTTACAGTGGTAGCGCCATTGAACACGTGGGTACCGTAACAGTGAACACTGTGTGGAAGGAACGCAATTAAGGCACTGCTTAAATTATTCGTCGTCAAGAAACACAATGGTAAAATACTTGGCTTTCACGCTTGTGAAAAACTTGGTATCATCAACAGGGTATTGCAGGTTTCGACAGAGTCGATCGCTAAAAGCAGCAGTCCTAACTGAATTTCCAGAGGTGTTTCAAAGTCTTGGATGTGTGAAACGACCGTACAAGATGGTACTACGTGAAGGAGCGCAGCCCGTAGTGCACCCAGAGAGACGTGTGCCTCTTGCACTTAGAGACCCATTACGAAAGGAACTGGACCACCTAAGTGCAGCTGAGATTATGCGACGTGTTCAAGAACCTACAGATTGGGTGCGTGGTCTTTTCAGTGTGCCTGAAAAGAATGGACAACTCAGAGTGTATCTCGATGCACGACACATCAACGCTAACTTGAAAGGTGAACACTTCCAACTGCCCAAACTCGAGGAAATCCAGGCCAACTGGCTGGCGCATGTTACATTTAGGAACTCGACATGAATTTTAGGTTCCTTCCACTGGATGAAGCCACATCAAAGATATATACAGTCGCACCGCCATTCGGTCGGTACCAGTACTTGCGGTTACCTTTCGGAATTAGTTCTGCGCCTGAGGTGTTTCAGAAAACCATGAGAGATGTTCGAAGACCTAGCGGGAACAAAAGTATATATGGATGACATCCTAGTCTAGGGACGTACAAGACAAGAGCATGGTGAGTTACTGCGTACTGTGTTAGCTCGCCTGAAGTGCAAAAATGCTACATTTAATCTCGAAAATGTCAGTTTGGGCTCTCAGAAATTGTATTACTGAGTGACATTATCAGTAAAAGTCGCATAAGGCCCTATGACGAGCTCATGGTGGCGGTTAGAGATTTTCCCCCGCCAGAAGACAAACAAGCTTTCGTCAGGTTCCTATGCTTATTTTTCCTAGGAACCTATTATTTTGGCAAGTACATCCCAAACTTGCCGGCTAGAACTGCATATTACTGAGTTCACTGATCAAGAGTGGCAGTATCTTTGAGTGGTCAAATCCTTTCGAGCAAGAATGGCGAGAACTCAAGGAACTTCTGACTAGAGCACCACTTCTGGCCATTTTTGACGGATCAAGAGCTACAAAGTTGTCAACCGATGCATCATCGAACGGTCTGGGGGCAGTTCTACTTCAAAAGCGTGGTAGTTTGGGCGAATTGGTATGTCATGACTTTTTTAGGCTTGTAGCGCAGCTCACAAAGAGCAAAAAGGAAGGTGTTCTCCGTTCCCTTTCATTACCCCTTCCACCTTCCTTATTGCTCTTTCTGAGCTGCGCTACAAGCCTAAAAAAAGGCAGTTTTATTTATTTATTTATTTATTTATTTATTTATTTATTTATTTATTTAAAGGTACATCACAGGCTCCGGTAGGAGCATTGAGAGATGGAGGAATATACAATAAAATACGTGATGAGCATGAACAAGAACAAAGAAAACTAACAGTAAGCAGAACAAAAGAATGCATCATTATACAGTCTCAGTTCATAAAATGTGCATATAAGCGCTCACGCAAATGTTCGCGGTTAGTGATTGAAACAATGGCATCTGGAAGATCGTTCCAAAGCGCGATGGCTTGTGCCAAAGCCGTGGAATGAATTGAAAGCTTTAGTTCTACCAAATATGCGTTTGATACTGAGGTGATAATGAAGGCGCCTGGGTGTACGTAATGGCTTTTCAAGTGGCAGTGAGGATGGCGTTACGCTGTGAATATATTTGTGTATTAAGCATAAAAGAGCAACAGACCGACGAATACTTAACGTCTGGAGTGAATGCCTAGCTTAATTTTTGTTATACTGGAATGGCGGTTATAGTTACATGAAATGAATCGAGCAGCTCTATTTTGTACGGCTTCCACCATTGAGATTAAATACTCTTGATGAGGCGACCAGATGGCAGAAGCAAATTCAAGCTGTGGGCGGACGAAGGTTAAATATGCCAATTTGCGTGTATGAGCTGAGCAATGACGCAAATTTCGACGTAAATAACCCAGCGTTTGTGATGCTTTAGCACATATGTTAGTGATATGCAATGTCCATGAAAGGTCGGATGTAAGATGCAAGCCTAAGTACTTATATGACACCACACGGGGCAGTGAAACGTTGTCTATAGAATACGTGAAGTTAGAAAGTGACTTTTTACGAGTAAAAGAAACGTCATAAGCCAGTTATCACACCAGGCATAAACGAGGTTAAGGTCCTTTTGAAGGGTCTAATGGTCGACTTCGACTTCGATTCCCACCTGGACTCTCTCGACTCGAAACAGCAGTACTTTGCCGACTGTGGCTTGGTGTCGCCTACACAAGATCCTTCGCCTTCCGAGTCGGTATGGACGACAGCGCGGCTTGCAGACATTGCGGCGGTGAAGAGACTATCGAACACGTGCTTTGCCACTGTCCTCGATACAGCGCGCACCGGCTGTCACTATCGACCGCGTTGGCACGCCTTGACGACAGGCCACTTTCGGAACAGTCAGTTTTGGAATGCCGACATGAACTGTCGTCGCAGCAAAAGTCGGTCAAGGCTCTGTTGACTTTTCTACGTGACAGTGGCCTATTAGAAAGACTATAATGACCCCATTTCGTCCCTTTTCAAATTTTTTTTTTCTCACGCTTTCATTTTTGTCACGCTCTTCTTTTCGTCTTTACTTCCCCTTTCCCTTCCCCTAGTGCAGGGTAGCAAACCGGACGTTTTAAGTCTGGTTAACCTCCCTGCCTTCCTCTCATTTGCATCTCTCTCTCTCTCTCTCTCTCTAATGGTCATCATGACTTTTAATAGTGCGGTATACGATGCAGTCGTCAGAAAATAGTCGCATACAAGAGGAAATGTTAGAAGGTAGGTCATTAATATAAATTTAAAAAAGCAAAGGGCCTAGCACGCTGCCCTGCGGAACACCGGATGTGACATCAGAAAAAGAAGAAGCAAAATTATTGACGACTGTGAACTGCTTGCGAAAAGATAGAAAGTTACGAAGCCAAGATAGTGTTAGTGAGTCTAGTCTAAGAGTAGATAGCTTAGCGATGAGGCGGCAGTGAGCAACGGGATCAAATGCTTTTGAGTAGTCAAGAAAGATGCAATCAGTTCGAAGGTTATTATCCATGTTAAAGTGCAAGTCAGTGGTGCATTCCAGTAACTGCGTATCACACGAAAAAGATTTTCGGAACCCATGCTGATTATTAAAAAAGAAGTTATTAAACTCTAGGTGGTTATAAATATTCGACGCAATAATATGCTCAAGCATTTTGCAACATATGCAAGTAAGCGAGATAGGGCGGTAGTTCTCCGCCATATTTCTGCTACCACTTTTAAACACTGGAATTATACTTTTCCAACTTTCGAATCAAGTGGAAGATGGCCAGTTGACAACGATTGTGTAAAAATGTGATATAATATTTCACAAGAGATACACAATGTATTCTTCAAGATTTTAGAACATATGTTATCGGGACCAGCAGAGGAAGATACTTTATGGTTTTTAATGAGGCATGCGATTCCTTAATCTGTGATGGCAATGGGCTCCATGTATAGAAATTCATGATCAGGAGTAATGGACATTTTGGAATGATCTTCAACAGTAAACACAGATCAAAAGAACCTATTGAATTCATATGCGCTCTCTTGATGTGACATCTCGATTTGGTCATCATTTTGTAGCGATATGTGATGGATAGTGCTCTCTGGAGCAATGGTTCGCCAGAACTTTCTAGGATCAGAAGCTAGTAATGAAGGTAGGTCGCGGGAGTAGTATTTGTCCTTAGCCGAGGTTACTTCAGCGCAGTACTTATTTAAACGTTTTTTTATAATCAGCCCATAAATTACAATTGCGCTATTTCTTAGCACGTTTGTATAAGTGTTTTTTTCTGTTACGTAGAGTACGAATATATTTATTAAAACAAGGCTTAGATTTATCATTCGTTATTGTGACTAGAGGAACGTACTTGACAATTAAAGCTGAAATGGTGTTTTTAAAGAGTACCCAGTTATAATCAATGTTACGATTTGGGAAGGATGGCAAGAAGGTTTCATTAAAGAACGCATCCAGGTCAGTATTCATTTTAGCATAGTTAGCCTTACTATAATCGCGAAACTGTGACTCCCGTAAATTTTAAAGGCACCTTAATTTGTAACTGAACCAGTTTATGGTCATTAAAACCATTTATACGAGAAATTGGACTGACTGTTTCAGGAGCGTTAGTGAATAGCAGGTCTAGAACATTAGTTCCTCGAGTGGGCTCTCTGACAACTAGAAATAAGTTGAAATCTAAGGTTAAAATAATGAATTCAGCCGACTTGAGACAAGGGGATGATAGCTGCGGCCAATCAATGTTCGGAAAGTTAAAGTCGCCGAGTATGTAGATATTCTCACCAGAATATTGTTTTGCTGCATTGTCAATACTGTAACGTAATTTTTCTACAAACGTTTGGTCATAATCAGGAGGACGATAGCAAGAACCAATTAATAATTTGACAGAAAAGATGAGCATGCAACCCAGATAATTTCAAGTGCTGAGTTAGTGTCGATAATATGCGGTGAAATATTTCGATTAACAGCTACTAAGACGCCACCTCCTCTTTTTTCGGTGCGGTCATGCCTGTATACGTCGTACACAGGGCAATCATGAAAAATTTCGTTGTTGGTTATTACGGGTCGTAGCCAAGTCTCTGTCAAAACGATAATGTCTGAATGACTGTCTTCGATAAAAGAACACACAAGATCGCGCTTTGGGAGTAGGCTTCGAATGTTAGTGAAAGATGAGGATATTGACTGTACTGATGAAATTGATTGGGTTATTTGCGGCACGTCTGTACAAGTACCGTTTTCTAGCTATCTTTGAGATTAAATGACCTTGTCAGTTGCGTGATCATACATGTAAGTATTATTGTCAATACGTAGCTTGTCTATTGACAGCTTTAATGCTTTGTTTTGCGTTTTGGAAAATTCAACCAACTTCCTCCTAGCAAGCCGCGTCGATGGCGAAAAATCTTCTCGAATCGAGAATGCGGATCCCTTAAGTTTGTGCGCAGATGCTAGGATGACCTGTTTATCTTTAAAGAAGCTTAGCTTTGTTATTATTGGTCTGCGTTTGTCCTCGGCGAACTTACCCAACCTGTGTACACGTTCAAATTGTGTGCTGGTTGTTTGTACGCCAAGTTTATCCGTGCAAAACTTACTTATTTTCGATTCTGAAGCTGCCCAGTCTTCCTTATACTCGTCATCAAGTCCAAAAAAGAGAAGGTGGCACCGACGCATTCTATTTTCTGTGTCGTCGCATATTGTGTCAATGGTTTGCAGTTGCTCGCTGATGTTGCGTAGTGGACTGCCAACTTTGCTTATCTCGGCCATATTGAGTGAAGAAAGAGTGGTTTCAAGGGTTGCAAGTTTGCTAGCCAGGACAGCGACTTTAGCAGATACTGATGTTTGTTCGTCTTTGAGGCATCCAACCTCCCCAGCGGTTGATTTTTGTTCTTCTTCTAATTTTTCTATTTCTTCTAGTTTTCGAACGGTTTCCAACACAGATGCAAGCGTTTTTTCCAGAGTATCAAAGTCGGGTCCCGGGTTCGATTCAACGTCACCCGCGAGTAATAATAGCATATTCGTCAAGGCAGAACACAATCGTGAAATGACAGACAAGGCTCGCCTAACACCCTCGAGCGGCTCCATTGGGCACGACACCACTGCAAGGCATCTATCGTCACTTCTAAGACAAGAAGCATACTTAAGGTAACTAACCTGCAAAAGTAGCGTGCGTGAGTTATGCATGCTGGTATCGGTGCCGTGCCCAATGGATACATGCAGTCACAGGCGGGCGTTTATAACCGGCTCTGGTTGAGCAGGTGATGGCCATTGCCGAGCGTTGTTGCCAGATGAAGCTCCCAGAGGCATCCAGATTCGGCCAAACGAGCACCGGGGTGGGTGGAAGCTGTAATTCTTCCGCCGGGCTTCGCCGCCAGGAATCCAGGGCCCAAGAGCAGATGCCGAATACGACAGTGGTCTGCAAAAGTAGCGTGGATGAGTTATGCATGCTGGTATCGCTGCCGTGCCCCAAAAGCATAACTGCAAAAGCATAATAAGGATAAGGATAAGAATAACTTTAATAAAGTGCCGGCAAACGACGATTTAACGAGTCGTGACGCTGGCCAAGCATCGACCCGGGGTTATACTCTACTCCGCACTAGCCCCGTTGGGCCCGTTTGTAGTGGGTCACGAGGCTTGTGCTTTTCGAGCGCACCCCGGGCCTGCTGGACGGCCCATAGTTGTGAGTCCTTGTCTGTAGACTGCAGTGCACTTTGAAGTTCTGGCGGGTAAGTCCTGGAGTTAGCTGCCGTCGGGAACCTGGCACAGTCCCACATGATGTGCCATTGGTCCGCCGGACCCGCTGCACAAACACCACACAGCCCACTCGGATAGAGCTCTGGGTGAAGCACGTGCAGCATTGCGGGGGCGAGGAGTGACGCGGTCTGTATTTCTCTTAGGATTACGGCCTCCTCCCGACTGAGTGCCGGGTGGGGAGGCGGCATTGTCCGTCGAGCTAAGCGGTAACACTTGGTTCTGCAAAAGCATAATGACGGCTGGTGCCCGGTAGCGTACGCTTCCAGAGTACTGTTAGAAGCTGAGGGACGCTACTCAGAAATTCAAAAGGAAGCTCTGGGAATTGAGTTCGGGTTTGAGAAATTTCACGACTTTACATATGGTCGTCGGGTTGTTGCAGACTGACCATAAGCCGCTCATTGTCTTCTCTGCCAAAGCAATTGTAGACATGCCATCAAGGCTGCACCATTCTTTCTTGCGCCTAATGGTGTATGATTATATCTTGCAGTATTTACCCCCAAAAGATAGTGTAATTCTGGACACCCTCTCAAGGGCATTCCCACGTAACAGGAGGGCTCGAGGCTGTGCTGCCTCAGCTCACGCAGACCTTCATGCACTTACCATCCAACACAGCCTAGTGAGCGAGCAGAAAGCCCATCAATTGGTCAAAGCTATGGCAAAAGACCCGGAGCTGCAAAACGTCATGGAATCTTGGAAGGCAGGCATTCCAATAAAATGCCCCTTTCGCCCGTTTGAAGAAGAACTGTCGGAAATAAAAGGACTGTTCTTTAAGGGCACCAAAGAGAGACGGGAAATGCTGCAGCGGATTCACGAAGGCCACTTAGGTTTCAACAAGTGCAAAGCTAGAGCATGGGCACTGGTCTTCTGGCCTGGTCTGACCAGTGATATAGGAGCTTTGATCAGGTCATGCAGCGTGTGCAAGACCTTCGCATACCGTCAGGCGTGCGAGCCCCTTTTGCCCAGCGAAGTACAGCATGACCGTGGGATCGTGTGGCAGTAGACCTCTTTCAATTTAATGGGCAGTACTACCTCGTGGCGTATGACGCATTCTCAAACTTCCTAGAAGTTGAGCGTCTATGAAGCACTGATTCTCAGGAAGTTGTTAATGTGCTGGGCATCATGTTTAGCAGAAATGACATTGCATTGGAGGTTATCACTGACAATGGTCCGCACTTGCTACGAATTCGGAGAGTTCGCAAACGCCTTTGCCTTCCATCACCCAACATCCAGTCCACAATTTCCCCGGTCGAATGGTTTGGCAGAGAAAGGCGGGCAAATTGCTAAGCGGTTACTACAAAAGACATCGAGTGAAAAAGAATGCTGGTTTGCCCTGCTAAACTACAGAGGCACGTTTTTTGAAGATTGAAGGTGCCCGAGTGAGCTTTTCATGGGCCGCCACCTGAGAACACGGTTACCGGGACGGATGGTCCTCAAGACCTATAGAAGTGAAACTAACCAAAAGCGAGGACGTCTGCTCCCTATATTGAAGGAAAGGGACGTCGTACATGTTCGTGATGAGCGCAGATGGAAAATCAAGGCAGATGTACAGCAGCAGGTAGCACCGCGGTGATACACTGTGGTCACGGAAGACGGAACGAAGCTCCGCAGGAACAGGCAGCATCTGCTCTCAACCGAGGAATAAGGAACAGTACAAACCCGTCTTTACCGACGGCTGGGCTAAAACAAGGGATTGTTTCGGAAACACAGAAAGGGAATCCAGATCCCATTGCTCATCGGATGGACCATCTACATTTTCACAGCCTCAACAATAGGCTCCCGCTGCGCAGTGCCTGTCACTTGATGTGGTAGAAGAACGTAGATCAGCCAGGCGGCCAAGGCTACCAGCAAGGCTGTCCTACGACGAAAACTTCCAGCAGCTCGCCTGACACTGGTGCTGTTGTGCTCAGCGATGTAGTTCAGTGAAGTGGGAAGATCGATGCCTGAATAAGTGGTCCTTATGACATCTCTGTGGGGTGTGCGAGGTGTGTGACTGTCCCAGTCACACATGATCATGAGTTTTTATTGGTGATGTTAAAGGAGGGAAGATGTATCGTATGTATATAGTCGGACATAGCTGCATGCAGCGCTCTCCGCTGGCAACCCTGGATGGTTGCAAGCCCGGATGTGGAGGGCAATAAAGATTTTTCGCCATCTTGCGTGCATCGATGTAGCATCCTTAACAGGTACTAGATATCGCACTGAATAGTGACATGACGTTGCTGTAACTTGCTTCTACTATTTGTAATTATTAGTGCTTGTATATCACGTGCCATACTTTTTTGTATTCTGTTCGGGCATTATTTTAACTCTGTATAATTCCTCATCTGTTTATATGCCCATCGCAGTCTACATCACGGCCACTTTATGTTTGTTACTTTCTTTACAAACTCATTGTGGTGCAACTTCAATTTGCCTTTTATATTTATATGTTCATGGGTGTATAGGACTATCTGCTGTGAATTTCTGACCCTTAGACGTGGTTTCTTTTAATTTCCTACATATATATTTTATGTTGTTTCCGCTATGCGAGAAGGAATAGCCGTCCCCATTATAAGATTACTATGTTTCTTCCTTTTATTTTCATTTCAATAATAACGGAAAATGCCCGCTAAAATCGTAGGCGAGATTTTGCCCACGCCAACTTCACATGGTATGTACCGAGTGGGGTCGGTGATATAACCCACCGTCCACGGCTGGCTGTTCTAGTTAATAACGATGGCGGAATGTCAGTCAGACCACTGAAGAAAAGTAGCAGCATCGGAAGAGGCACAGCTACAAAATCGCGGCCTAGGTTCTAGACCGTTCATAATTGATGGTTCGTTTGATTTTTCGTGCAATTGACGTCCGCCTCTTCGAGTAGACCAGCTCATGAACTAGAATTGTGCTATCTGCTACAGGCAGCCTTTAAAGATTTTTGGAAGTGTTCGCTGAAACACCCTTCATTGATAATGTGGGCAAAGAGGACAATCTGGGTCTTCTTCAGATTTATTTATAGAAAATTTAGATTTATGTATGGTTGTTTTGTTAACTACTCCTGGCAGTATTGGGCCCAAATAATTCGCTAAAATGTTTGGGCATGCAACGACCACGAAATATTTAAACAAAAACATTTTCTAAAATTTGCGAAAATTGCATGGGGTTCACGTTTTCAGCTGTGGATTTCGCATTCAGCTGGTCCACCTCAAAAAATATAAAAGGTTGCGTACTTCACAGAAGGGCAAATTGAAATTGGTTTTCGAAAGTTTAATTGTAGTAATTTTTGTTTTAGGCGAGAAAGATTTTTTTTTTTTTTTAGTTTTGCTCCTTACTCGGAGCCGTAGAACACCAGTGCATTTTCACTGCAATACACGTCTTGCGGTGCCTGAATACTTTGAAACTGACCGCATTTTTCTCGGGAGAACGATGCAGAAGTGCGTATGACTGCTGTGCCACCGTTGGTTTAGCTACCTCGAACTCCCGTGCACTGCACTGATCGCGGATAGTGACGACAAATGAAACTGGTGGAATTCTGTTGTACCTGTGAATGGAAATACAGCTCTTTAAAACCATTGCGCTAGTTTACTGTTATCTTCTTCTCCTCCTTCTACAACATGTTGCAGTACGCACAAAACCATGCTTTCCTCCCTATTTATTTCGACCATTCCAAGAGCTGCTGTGGGGTTGTGTTGTGTCCACTGCAAGTCTTTTGTAGGCTTGCAGTGGACACAACGCGTGTATTGCAGTTAAGATGCACAGCTGGTCAAGCTGTATGAAGTAGGAACCAAATTTGAAATAAATTTTTATAGCCTAAAACTAAGATTACTCCAATTAAACTTTCACAAACAAATTGTTAAGTGTCCCTCTATGAAACAGGCAAGCTTTCATATCTTTACCTACACCATCTCAATGCGAAATTTACGGCTGTAAACGTGACAGAAATAAATTTTTTTTTGCAAGATTCGGGTAATGTTTTAATAATATTTCGTGGTTATTGCATTCCAAAATAGTTTGGCCTATTAGTTGAACAAGAAACTCCACTCCCAGGAATAGTTAACAATCCAGCTACGGATTATCCTAATGTTCTTAATAAGATATCTAAAAAGTGCCTCAAATTGGTATTTTTTTTTTTTTTTGCCTACAAGATACATAGAATAAAAACAATGTCGGGGCCTGCATAGGAGAGTGCACAATCTTTCGGAGGTGTTGAGACAAAATTTGCGGCTTGATCTAAATAGGAATAATTTTCTTTCTTTCACATCACATAGCACTCACGTAGACATTTTTTTTTCCGCACAAGCTACCTTGGGTGAGATTATAATCACAGCGTGAGAAAGATTGCGGAAGTAATAAAAAATGGACGCAGCCCGAAATGAGAAGAAATGAGAAGTGAGAAGAAAACTTGGCATCGGACAAACCAAGATGTATGAACTGAAAGATAAGCATGGTAATATGATCAGCATTCTCGAAGATATAGAAAGGCGGCGGAAGAATTCTATGCTGACCTGTACAGTACCCAAAGCAGCCACGACACCTCCATTCGAAGTAGTAATGAACAGGTTGCAGAGATGAAGTTAGAAGGGCCTTGCAAGACATGAAACGGGGAAAAGCGGCAGGAAAAGATGGACTACCAGTCGATTTAATCAAAGATGGGGGAGACAAATGCTTGGAAAACTAGCGGCCCTTTATACGAATTGTCTATCTACTTTAAGGGTCCCAGAGAAATGGAAGAATGGCAACATTATACTAATCCACAAAAGGGGAGACGTTAAAGAATTGAAAAATTATAGGCCCATTAGCTTACTTCCAGTATTATATAAAATATTAGCAAGATAATCTCGAATAAAATAAGGGCAACACTGGACTTTAGCTAACCAAGGGAACAGACAGGTTTCAGGAAGGGATACTCTACAATGGATCAGATCCATGTCATCAATCAGGTAATCGAGGAATCCGCAGAGTACAATCAGCCTCTCTATATGGCTTTCATAGATTACGAAAAGGCATTTGATTCAGTAGAGATACCAGCAGTAATAGAGGCATTACGCAATCAAGGAGTACAGAACGCTTACGTAAATACCATGTAAAATATCTAGAGAGATTCCAGAACTACCCTAATTCTCCACAAGAAAAGTAGGTAGATACCTATAAAGAAAGGTGTCAGACAAGGAGACACAATCTCTCCAATGCTATTCATTGCGAGCTTGGAAGAAGTATTCAAGCTATTAAACTGCGAAGACTTAGGAGTAAGGATCAACGGCAAATATCTGAGCAACCTTCGATTTGCAGACAACATCGTCCTATTCAGTAACACTGGGGACGAGTTACAACAAATGATTGAGGACCTTAATAGAGAGAGTATAAGAGTGGGGTTGAAAATTAATATGCAGTAGACAAGGATAATGATCAATAGCCGTGCAAGGGAACAAGAGTTCAGGATCGCCAGTCAGCCTCTAGAGTTTGTGAAGGAGTACATTTACCTAGGTCAGTTACTCGCAGAGGACCCTGATCATCAGAAGGAAATTTACAGAGGAATAAAAATGGGTTAGAGCGCATTCTGCAGATATTGTCAGATCCTGACTAGAAGGTTACCATTATGATTTTTAAAAAAAAGGTGTACATTCAATGCATTCTACCGGTGCTGACATATGGGGCAGAAACTTCGAGACTGTCAAAGATGCTCGAAAACAAGTTAACGACCGCGCAAAGAGTGATGGAACGATAATTTTAGGCGCAACATTAAGAGACAGGAAGATAGTCGTATGGATCAGAAAGCAAACAGGGTTAGCTGATATGCTAATTGACATTAACAGAAAGAAATGAAGCTGGGCAGATCAAGTAATGCGTAGGTTAGCTAGCCGGTGGACCATTAGGTTTACAGAATGGGTGCCAAAGGAATCGCAGTCGAGGACGGCAGAAGACTAGGTGGGGTGATGAAATTAAGAAATTCGCAGGCGCTCGTTGGAATCCGTTGGCGCAGGAAAAGGTAATTGGAGATCGCAGGGAGGAGCCTTCGTCCTGCAGTAGACATAAAATAGGCTGATGATGATGATAATCTTGGGTATGCATTTCTTTAAACTGAATAAATGCTGTACCATTCGTTAAAAAGAAAACGGAGGAGGACGAGCTTTCAGCTGGTGTGTTTGGCGAAAAATGAACCTTTTATATCCATTATTATTATTATTTTCTTTTTTCTAGTCCAATCGCATTTTGTGCCTCTTTTTCATAGTAAGAAGAGCTGAAGAATAGGAAGACGCGAGCGAACGACACATCCTTGGAGCTGCGCTAGTGTCGCCATGTTTGCCTCTTCTTTTCGCCCGCTCCTGGGAATCTGGCTCCTCTTGAGAACTCTGGCCTGCCGAGACGCTTGGTACTACTCTGATCTTTCGGGCGCCAGCAAGAGCGCTTTTCAATCCAAGCGGAAAGAATGCGCACGCCGTTGTGTCGTGCTTGGTGGCGTACTTTTCAGTTTCTGCGTATTCATTAAAGGAATCGCGGACCAGCGCTCAGGACCCTTAGCGAACGGCGGTGGTTGCAACCGCAAGCGACAGCGCCGAGTCAACGTCGGTCGAAAAGAAAGACACAAATAAAGAAAAAAAATATATATATATGCATATATATAGAACGAGGGGGGGATTGGGGGGGAGAGGCTTGAATGGATGGTTTAGACGGCGGCAAAGCAGGACGGAGCGGGCATCACACGCGAGGCGTCATGAGTGACCCATTGAAAACGCCAATCAACTCGTGAGCGCTGGAGGAGGACAGCCAAAGCGCGCTTGCGGCCGTCTTTGTCAGGCGCGTCGGACGGACCAGAACGAGCTCTGAAAAGGAAGTCACGTTATGGGAAATTTATGGACGCTGCCGCAGCGCGCATCTGTCCGCGGGCACCGTCCCCCCCTTGGGCTGGAGGGCGCGGGCACACGAACATACAGGACGCGTCTCTCTGTGGCCGGCTCCGTGGAGCGTTTCTGGCGGCCGGCGCCCGCTCGTCGCGCGATTACACTGTACCGGAAACCACAGTTCAAGAGCGCCGCTGAAGAGCCGGCAAGTTCGAGTAGGAAGAGGTTGTGGGGAAGAGGTTGCAGCGACGTATAGAATGTAACCAGGGCTCTCGGGCATGCTGCGGTCGGCTTGTTTTGTGATTGACGGATGCTATGCATGATGGCCGTGCCTTTATGGAGTTGATGTTATCACCGCGAGCTGGTGCTCTCCCGCTAGCTGGAGCGTTGAAAAATTCAAAATGGGGGAACCTAGGAGGGTGTCAGCAGCACGGTGGCGAGCGCTTTCTCCGACGCAGTCCGTGGTGCAGCCTGCTGGGCTGCGCGTCTATTTTGTGTGTGCTTGTCTGCGGCTCTTCGCTTGACGCGCGGTCATTCAAGTGGAGTGATCGCTGGTTGTCAGGGTCTCTAGGTGGGACAATGGGTCCCGCTCGTGTAATTGTAAGTCGGCAGGTCCCTTTTGAAGTGGACGCGCAAAAGAGGGTGGGGAAGAGGGAACAGCGGCGCGACGAGATATTTCTTTTTTTCCTAGGCCCCTCGCGGAAACGAAGTGCGTGCCAAGCCGATCGTGCGTGAGTGGTTGACTGAGGGGCGTTGTTACAACTGCGTGCACGGGATGCTAGCGCCGACCCCCTCCTCGCCTATAGTGCGTGCGGAGCGAAAGCGACGACCATGTGCAGCATACTGGTCGCGCAGCGTCAGTGCGTCGTCGCGCCGTCACGTGTCGATTACTGCGTCTTGTCCATTTGTTCCGGCACAGTTAGCCCCGCAGAACGCCGCCTGAGGGTGGGTTTAGAAACTTGGAGAGAGTCGCGCCTATAGTTGTGGGGCGGGTGCCCGGGCGCACTCCCCTTTGGAGACACTTCCTCATATCGTGCTGGCAGTCGTTTCTCCCTGTAATCTAGCTAGTACTATGCAGCATTGCGAGCCCTCAGTGTACAACTTCTTGAACGGCTGCATATATGTATACATGCAGTGAAACTGGCGAAATACCTTGCTCGATAGAACGACTCGCGAGCCGTCGAATAGGTCCACATAGCTGTTCTTCATGCTTTTTCACCGTCTACTGTCAAAAGGTTTCTGGGAGGAATCGCAAAACGGAGTATGCTTGACTCGTCGGCGGACACGCGTGCATACGGCGTTAGGAAACATTGGGTCGTCTATATTTGGCATATCACTTTGTTTGATTACCGAATCGCAGAAGTCGCGACGCTTGTATACGACTGAAGCTCTTCTCTCACGTAGACTCCATGAACCACAAGGAGAGAAACGAGCGTACGAATATCTGTAAGGGAATGAACGGTGCATCTTAGTTTCCTCGACGGTCAGGTTCCTACGCCTGTAAGCTTGATAAACTTCCCCCTATCTTCGCACTGCCTCGCTACCTTTTTGTTACTTATTTTTGTCAAGTTTATCATTTGCTACGCCGCTCTCTAGACTTTCCTACATCGAGACTGAGCGAAGGCTAAAGTAAAGAACAGTCAATTGGATGCAGACGAGTCACTATCCAAACATGAAGAAAACATGATCCACTTGAAGCTGAATATAGCGGAAGTCCGCATGAATAGTGCGGTGAATGTCCGTTTAATGAAAGGCAGTAGATGCAGACCAAGTTGTTCAGTGCTATCGAGTGCCTTAATATGTACTACAATATACAGTAGTGCCGTTCCAGTTAACAGTTTCTCGAAAATGTGCGTCAAAGAGTTCGGGATGATCCCAATTCTGAAACGCTGATGCATGTTTTCGCACATTTTGGGGACGGACGTCTTGAAAGTGGTGCTAGTCTTGTGATTTCTGCTAAGCAGACATAACTTCGCTACTGTTCGGCTTCAATGTCGCAATTTGAACATGTGTCTTTATGTAGACCGATTAGAAGTTAATTAGTGCATCTCTTAATTTAGCGATTTGTCGTGCAAGTGATGTCCACCTCTTCATATAATCCAGGTGAGGAAAATGTTTGTCGAGCTAAAAGAAATCAAAACAAACAAGCAAAAACACACTATATCAGCAAGTGCTACGCGCAGAGACCAAAGCGACAAAAAGAGGGGAAGAAAGACGTAAGATAATTCTGGGGTTTCCCGTGCCAAGATCACAATATATACAAAAAGAAAAGGGTCGGACCGTTTGATCACGGCCGCTTTCAAACGTAAATAAATTATGGGGCTTTACGTGCCAAAACCACTTTCTGATTATGAGGCACGCCGTAGTGGAGGACACCGGAAATTTCGACCTCCTGGGGATCTTTAACGTGCACCTAAATCTAAGTACACGGGTGTTTTCGCATTTCTCCCCCATCGAAATGCGGCCGCCGTGGCCGGGATTCGATCCCGCGACCTCGTGCTCAGATGCCCAACACCATAGCCACTGAGCAACCACGGCGGGTTAGCATAGACTAAGGAGCATGAAGGCGAAAGCCAGCGCGATCACGAGACATTCATTACATTACTTGACATTCTCATTCGAATGCGTTGTTACTTCCTATTACTTGTTTTCTCCCACCAAAGTTCCTGGCTTCGAGTGCCTTAACTCTAGCTTAATCAACTGTGTGTTAATTCATTTCACCTTAATTACCCCCAACGGTCGTTTGTTCGAGTGCCTTAATTCAATTTGCGTTAATTAATACCAAAGGTCGTAGGTTCGACTCCCACCAAAGGTTGTGTGTTCGAATCCCATCAAAGCTCGTGGGTACGATTGCCTTAATTAGCTCTGCCTCAATTACGCTTGTCTTAATTAACTTCGCCTTAATGAACCCCAAAGGTAAGGGGCTCGAGGGCTCGACTCTCGGCCTCTTGATGTCAATTGGAATTCAACTTGGAGAGGCCGGTTCGCCCATATATCCTGTTACGTCACAACACCACCAAGAGTGTTATTTCAGCGTTTGTCACGTGTCAGACCAGCGCACCTCCTAAGCAGACGTCAGCACGGCGTCGACCACGACTAAAAGCACTCACCCCCGCACCCCCCATTACCTGGAAACCGGAGAAAAGGATGAACGAGAGGGAACCCGTCAACGAATGGATAAGCGCAGTTAATTAGATGAGTCAAATCACCTGACAGGTTGAGCGAAGAAGAAAGACAGCGTACAAACAGGCTGTTGCACGATTCCACGAAAGGCCCTAAGCCTGCGCCTCACCTTGCATGCTGAGCGAGGAAGCAAGACAGCGTGCAAACCGGTTGCTGCAGGATTACACGAAAGGCCCTAAGCCCGCGCCTCACCTTGCAGGCTGAGCGAAGAGAGAGAGAGAGAGCGAGCAAATGATAAATGAAAGGTAGGGAGGTTAACCAGGACTGAGCCCGGTATGCTACCCTACACTGGGGAAAAGGAAAAGGGGACGGAAAGATTAAAAGAAGAAGAGAAAGTCCACTGGGGATATCGTTCGTTCACTCAGTCCGGATCACAGACGCTCACTAAATCCGGTAGCTTTCAAATATCACAGCCGCGCTTTTGTGGCCTTCTATAGTTACGATATGCGTGGCCATGGTCCCAAGATCTAGTTCAAGGTGAACGGCCTTCTATCTAACTGATCGAGAGATGTGCAGAGGTCAGGTCTTTCATTTTCAAAAGATGGGCAGTAGCACAGTAGATGTTCTATAGGCTCCTCGACACCGCCAGCATTTCATTTGGCGCTCTCAGCCATTCCAATCAATAACGTACGTGCATTGGTGAATGCGACGCCCAAGCGCAAGCCGCATAGCATTGTTTCCTCATTACGCGGAAGCACTGGTAACAGCCGTAGTTGCATAGATGGATCGAGGGAATGCAATCGATGTTGGATGAATTCAGGTGTGTGCCACTTCTCCAATGTCATATGGTGCGCTAGCTTGCCTAAGTGTTGGGCTGCGTCAGTCCGCGATAAAGGTTAAAGCGAAGAAGAAAGACAGCGTGCAAAGCGGCTGTGGCAGGATTACACGAAAGGCCCTAAGCCCGCGCCTCACCTTCAGGCTGAGCGAAGAAAGACAGCGTCCAAACCGGCTGTGGCAGGATTACACGAAAGGCCCTAAGCCCGCCCCTCACCTTGCAGGCTGAGCGAAGAAAGACAGCGTGCAAACCGGCTGCTGCAAAATTACACGAGAGGCCCTAAGCCCGCCCCTCACCTTGCAGGCTGAGCGAAGAAAGACCGCGTGCAAACCGACTGTTGCAGGATTACACGAAAGGCCCTAAGCCCGCGCCCACCTTGCAGGCTGAGCGAAGAAAGACAGCGTGCAAACCGGCTGCTGCAGGATTACACGAAAGGCCCTAAGCCCCCGCCTCATCTTGCAGGCTGAGCGAAGAAAAACAGCGTGCAAACCGGCTGCTGCAGCATTACTCGAAAGGCCCTCAGCCCGCGCCTCACCTTGCAGGCTGAGCGAAGACGATACATAGACAGCGTGCAAACCGGCTGCGGCAGGATTCCACGAGAGGCCCTCAGCCCGGCCTTCACTCTGCAGACTGCACAAAGAATGGGGTGGGCTACGACGAACCAGCCAGGAGTCGCCGGATGATTTCTTTTTGCCACAAATTCCAAAGCAGTTTCTTCGAGGCGAAGTTACTGCGGGTTATGGATAGCCTGGGCGTGGTATCGCAACGGAGTCGACGATGGTGATTTGCTGCTGGACAGTCTTCAGATTCCCTAGTCGACTCGCCTAGGGAAGCCGACGGGATGAAAAGCAGATACGTTTCGAGAGTGTGGACAGAGGGTCCTGATGTGAACTGACACGTTAACTTGCTCCTGCATGGATTGGGCTTCGGCACTGGAGCCGCGTAACTAAGCTAAATACACCCTTTCCCTTTATTATTTTCTACAACTTGACGTCGTAGTCGATAGGCTTGGTGGATTCCATGCCCTGAACGCCACCCTAGCCGCAACAATCCATGTTGGGTCGTGGGTTCGATTGCTTTAAGTAACTTCGCCTTAATTAACACCAAAGGTCAAGAGTTCGGCTCCCATCATGGATCGGGCATTGGACACTCGACATTCACGATGTCAATTGGAATCTAACTTAGAGATGTGGCCGGTTCACCCATATCTCCTAGTGGATTCGACTCCATCAAAGCTTGAGGGTCGGACCCCACCAAACGTCGTTGGTTCGAGGGCCTTAGTTAACTCTAAATTAACTGTACCTTAATGAGCTTTGCCTTAATTAACATAACCGGTCGTATTGACACTGCTCCGCCTTGTCCTCACGCTTTCTTATGAAAAAGAATTGAAGGCCTAATTTGCCTTAATTAACACCAAAAGTGGTGGTCTCGACCACCACTATCGCGAACCGAGAGGTTGCAGCGGAGCGCCAGGACCAGAGGACCAGGGTAGTAGGCTCTTAGAACGGACTAGCGCGTGCCGAGCTTGCGCCGCGAGCACGCGCCGCCCAACTTTATTTTAATCTTCTGCCATGCCGACCGAAGGCGCCGACCTTTAGCGCCCGCACGTAGCGGCATCGGTGGGCTCTACACCACCACTGATCGTGGTTGCGACTTCCATTAATCTTGGTGCCGTTGAATTGGTGCCGTCAATTTTACTTAACTCTACCTTATTTAACGCTGCCTTAATTAACTTCGTCTTAATTACCACCAAAGGTCGTGGTTTGGACTCCCATGAAAGGTCGTGGGTTCGGGCGCCTTAATGAACTCCATTTTAATTAACTGTACCCTAATTAACATTGCCCTAATTACCACCAGTGGTCGTGGGTTCGACTACCATCAAAGGTGGAGGATAGAACTCCCACCAAAGGTCGTGGGTTGGAGTACCTTAATTAACTATATCCTAATTAACTGTGTCTTAATGGACGTGCCTTAATTAGCACCAAAAGTCGTGGGTTGATCTGCCATCAAAGGTGGAGGGTTCGACGCCCAATTTTGGTGCCACTGAATTTGCTGCCATAACGCCGGATGGTCAAATTTTCGTCCCATGAATCGTTCGCCTTAATAAGGAAAGAGCGAAGGAATGGTAATTACATAAGGAAAAACCAGGGGCACAGAAAATCTGGGAGGTTAACTGACACTAAACACGATTGGCTATCCCCTGCAAGGCGTTAGATCAATTTCGCCCAACCGGGGTGCCACAATGATATCCCCCGAGACTCCTTAAGCCGACAGTGTTCTTTTTCCTTTCTATTCCGTCTGCTTCCAGATGTCGAACTTGGGAAATATTCTGGGCCCGTATACACAAAAAGCTCTTGCTAGAATTGTTCGTAAGAGGAAATTCTAGCCAATCCCGATTCATAACATATCATCAGCGAAGGCGGCCGGTTGATGGCAACGATTCGTGACTTCGGCCCCCTGAACTTGCCACATGCAGCTCAGTAGCCGAGCGCTGAGCCACCACGTTGTGCAGGTTCCTCCAAGAACATGATACTTTATAGGAAGGCCATACTTTTTGCGTACTGCAAGCACCGAAACCCATTGGCAAGCTCCCGAAATATGTCCTGTCCGGACTGCCATGTTTTGGACGCTCCTGACGCTACTGACAACTTCGGAGGTCATAAAAAGAAGATATTTTAACGCTTACTACAATAGCATGCGATGTGATGATTATAGTGATGGTTTTATTCCCCGTCAAGGTGTTATTCAAGAAGCCACGCCTGTTTCCGAAATAAATAATAATAAAAATATTCATTTTCTTTGCAGCTTGAACATGTAGCCAAGACCTGAGTACTCCTGTTGAATAGTGCCGTGCTAATACCGCAGTGCGTCATTTTTAAGTCTTACCTTTGTAAGGTATACAAATAATTTTCGGGAACATATGACCGTGTGCAAGTTAGGCTCACGGGTATGGAAGCCTCGAATGATGCATGTAACAAGTTATTCATTCAACGCCCGTGACCCACCTCTGATCGGCACCAGAAGCCCGGCCGGTCATAAAGAGACATTGCACTTTCCGCGCACTCGCATATTTGTTATCTAGCGTGCGTATCGAACGGCGGAGTTCTCTAACGTTGGGAGCTCCGAGGGAATTAACCGCGAAACAGGACTTCACCGAAAGCGTCACTTTCCCGGAATCTCAGTGGTGTCTGACGTAATGAAATCGTCTTCAGTGGCCGTCCTCAATGACGGACCAGCATAAGCATCGGCGGCCGCCACGTTGCATCTAGGGTCCGTCGACTGTGTCGTTTCGTGCAGCGTCGGCGGCGCCCGAGCCAGCGGGCCGCACTCCATCAAAGCGCTGTAGGCGAGAGGTGGTGGGATGTTGGAATGGGCGGCGTAGGAGGAGGCAATTGACGGCCGTTTCGACCCCTCCGCCTCCCCCTACTGGCAGCCGTCACGCTGGGGGCCCCCCATTGTGGCGTCGCGGCCAGGTGCCACTGACTCTTGTGTGTCGACGCTTGTTGTTTGCGAGGGAGGGGGGACATGCTCCCCCACGGGGCCCGCAGCTCTCGATAAGCGCTGGGAGGAAAGGAACGCCGAGTCAACATGTCGGCTGGGCTTTTGAGCGGGCAGGCCTGCTCTTTTCCGAGGCCGCCGTTGCAATCGGGCGCGCCGCTTCCTTTCAGCAGCTCGGCGACGGCGCGCGCACAGGGCTTCCTGCGAGAGCAGCCGGCGCCGCGCGCGGCCGAGCGCGCCGGCAACGAAGGGGGCGGCCGCCCACGGGCCGAACGGCGCACGCACACACGACGGCCGCCGTGATTGAAAACTGTAATTTTGACGGACAAGCCACGAGAAGAATGAATGGAAATGGGGGTTAGTGAGGAGAGCCGCGATTGAAAACCGCGATGGGAGCATGATCGATGCGTTGTTCGCGGCGACGACGACCTGCCACGTTTAGTGTGGCGGCGGCGGCCGCTTCTCTGACGGCGTTTCGGAGCGGAACGGGGCCTTTTCTTTCCTGCCGACATACAGTCGGATGTAAAGGGGCGCTAGAGAGGATGGGGGGGGGGGGGCTAGTTGCTTTCAGGATTTTCTATCCTGGAGCTGTCTGACGTCCAACCGCCGGCGATTTGGAGGCGCCAGCGGAGCGAGCCGAGATTAAGAAGAATAAACAGTCTCTACTGACGCGACGGCAATCCTCAGGAGCATCACTCGCCGTTGGATTCAGCCTCGCTTGAATGGCCGTAGCTGTTGCAACCACCTATGCAAGCGTGAAAGGGCTCTGCTGCATCGCCCTTCTGGTGCGCTGACCTCACAACAGCGGCAGTGGGCGCGAGGAGTCGGCATCGAGTGCCTTCCCTCTTTTGGTGCAACCTTGACATTCGCGGTCAGAGATTACGTTGCGCCTTTTGACGGTAGATGAAACGCTCGACTTTTCCCTCTCTCTATTTTCACCATAAGAGTCAAATGAAAGTACACATGGACGGTATTGCTAGTGGCAGCCTTACGCAATACGAACAACTCTTGGCAGGCTTGGCTTTCCTTGCTGAGCTCGACAACACGAGAATTACGCATTCTGTAGTTTTGCTCGCAACTTTGAAGGTTTGATACGGTTTTTGACCTTGCAAACCAGGTGCTAGAGAGGACGTCCAAAAGGTTGTCCACGTCCCCAGACTCCCCATGAACAATTTTGACGAAATTAACGTATCTTTCTGATTGCGAACCACAGTTCTGTACATGAACGAGAGAAGAGGGGGTACCCAGGGGCTCTATTTTCTTGGCTTCGCATACGGAAGTGTTGACAGAAGTTATCGTGCAGAAGTAAAAAAGAATAAGTTCGGAACGAGCGCACAAAAAAAAAAAAAAAAGAATAAAGACAAGAGACCAGCGCACGTGGTGCTATACTTGCACAAGTTGTCGCACAACCTAAAGAAAGTTTCGAACAGACATAATGTTAATTTGCTTTTCAGTGCCCCGTGCAAGCTTTCCTCGATAGGCAATCGTATGCAAACGCCCGAAAGGCCCTTGTGCACCACAAATCATAAATCTCGTTTCACTGACTGCAGGCGCAACGTTATCTATCAGATACCGCTGACTTGTGGAAAAACCTATATAGGGCTAACGGCACAGTGTTTCAATGATAGAGCTCGTCAGCACGGCAGTAACCTAAAGAATGGCTATGCATGTCATTTAGCAGGTCATTGTAACAAGTGTCCCTGCACTCGCATATTTAAAGAAACAAAATTCGTGGGGAAAAGGAAGTACTGTAGGCTTATTACATTAGAAAGGAAGGAGATAAATGTGCAAGCGCTCCCTCTCTTGCCTTGTCGGAAAAAGAAATAGCTTTTTTTGCGTGAAAGATTATGATGTAGCTGATTCTGCAGATGTATTTGTGACTCTTGGACGCATGCCTATGCTCGAAAAGGTATAAAACAGCTCGAGAATTTCAAGTAAACTTCCATTTGGCAGTCAGCGCTTGTCTATAATATTTCTTTCCTCGTGTCCTTGTCTTATTCGCGCTGTTCAACCTCAGTTGTAAATATGAACCGACTAACCCTCATCAAGATCTTACTAATGCAAAAGAAGGCCATGTCATCTGCAAAGGCAAGTACGCGGATCTCACAGGATAACAAATTGAATTCGTTAAAAGCATGATCCTTAAGAATTCGTAGAATTCGTAGTAGAATTCGTAGTACAAAGCGAATACTTGAGGGGACAAGGGACAACCTTGCCTTAGCGATGCCCTCGGGTATACATAGACTTGGATAGACTTGGATGATGTGAGACGTGCCTCTATATTCCAATGGAATGCGAGAGGCCTGAGGTCTCGTATTTCGGATTTCCGACAGTTCGTATTTGCAAACCATTTTCCTATACTGGTCATCTGTGAACCGAACTTATCAGCCTGCATAAGACTATCGGGATATGAATCTTTTCTTTCAAACACGTGTGTCCGTGGTAGTAAGGTTCTGGTTTACATTCGCAAGGACCTTACGTATTTTTCCCAACACGTAGCGCCACACGACGGTAACCAATACGTCTGTGTTACTGTGAAAAAGAAGAAGCTGTCTTTTACTCTTATTGGCGTCTACCTTTCCCCAACAAGTCAGTTTGATAGAAAACGACTGGAAGATATTATGGCTGATACTCCCGGTCCTTGGATAATAACAGGGGACTTCAACGCTCACCACCATATATGGGGAAGCTCCAGGATAAATTCGAGGGGCAGGTCACTAGTATCCTTTGCATCAGGCCACAACCTGTGTCTTCTAAATGACGGAAGCCCGACATTTCTGCGAGGAACTACATACAGTAGCTGCCTTGACTTGACTTTGGTGTCACGTTGCCTGACTTTGAGCGTGCAGTGGTTCACTGATGTTGAAACCCATGGCAGTGATCATATACCGACCTATGTGAGAATCGATGGACTAGACGCCGCATTACCGGTTGTCTCTCGCCAAATCGACTGGTCAGTCTTTCAAGATCGCGTAGAAGACACATGCAAGACACATATTGCACGCAGATTAGAAGACATAATTGCTGACGCTATGCAAGATTGCACACGCTGCTTCACACATCCATCAAAGCGTACAGATAATGACATTGAATTGGAAAGGCTTCGTGCACTACGTCGCCGAGCTGAAAGGAGGTACAGGCGCACGAAGTCAATTCTTGACCTCAGAGAAGCTCGGCGCATGCAAAAGAAGATCAAACGCCGAATGGATAAGCTAGCGGATCAAAGATGGAAATCTTTTTGCGACTCACTAGACCCCCGCAAGCCATTGTCCTGTGTGTGGCGTACCCTACGGGGTCTTTGCTCAAGTCCCCAGCAACGACACCCATTCAACGCCCTTGCTCTCTATCAAAACCGCCGCGAGATAGACGTCGCAGAGGAATTTTGTGCGAACGTCGCCGGCGGCACAGTTTTAGTCCCTGACATGGCTCTAGGCAACATCCCCGGCCCACGAGATGCAAGTATGGACGCTCCATTCTCTATGGAAGAGTTAGAAGCTGCTATGGCGCTATGTAGGTGTTCGTCTTCACCAGGACCCGATGGCATAACATATACTGCTTTGCGCCACCTAGGCAGAGAAGCACGAAGAGAACTCCTCAGCCTTTTTAATACTTCATGGCAAGATGGTGTCGTCCCACAGGAATGGAAACGCAGCCGCCTGGTACCGCTTCTAAAAGCAGGAAAGTCACCGCTCGAATTGGCATCCTATCGGCCTATAGCTCTTGCCAGCTGCGTCGGGAAGCTTATGGAACGTATGATCCTCATGCGTCTCGAATGGTACCTTGAACATCATAAAATTTACCCTGACTCTATGGCGGGATTTCGACGCGGTCGTTCATCGATTGACAGTGTCATCGATCTCGTATCATCTGTGGAACAACAAAAATCTCGGAAGCGATTATCAGTAGCGCTTTTTCTTGACGTGAAAGGCGCTTACGACAACGTTTCCCATCAAACCATTCTAGACGCACTTCTGACAATTGAACTAGGAGGGCGAGTATATCGATGGGTCAGTAACTACTTGACACAAAGGTCCTTATTCGTACGAACGGAAGATGGTCCGACTACCGACCACTACACATGCCGAGGCGTTCCCCAGGGCGGTGTTCTAAGCCCTATTCTTTTCAACCTCGCGCTTCTTGGGCTGGCCGAATCCCTACCGGAAACAGTGAGTGTTTCAATCTACGCCGACGACATCTGCATCTGGACATCAGCGGTCACTCGCCTGCAGGTTCGCGCACGGCTACAGAAAGCAGCAACACAGGCATCTGACTACCTTCACACACAAGGCCTTACCATCTCAACAGAAAAATGTGCATTAGTCGCTTTTACGCGAAAAACGATGACTCCTTATCCAGTATGCATCAATGGTCAGCCTATCTCCTACAAGAGAAATCACCGGTTTTTGGGCGTCATTGTAGACCGGGACCTCACTTGGAGCCCTCATGTTGCCCACTTAAAGAAGAAGCTCACATCTATTGTTCACGTCTTCAAGTTCATCGCCGGCAAAACATGGGGATCGTCAGTGGGCTCCATGCTACAGTTATATCGAGCACTGTTCATCGGATTCCTACGCTATAGCTCCCCCGTGCTTGCTAAAACATGCAAGTCAAATCTTCGAGCACTTCAGAGCGTGCAGGCACAGGCACTACGTGTTTGCCTAGGCCTTCCGCGCAGCGCCTCGACAGCTGAAACCATTATAATCGCTCAAGACCATCCGATCACAACTTATATTAGCACCGAAACGCTTAGAACCCATGTTCGTCATGTTTCACGGATGCAGTCAAGCTTTCTTGCGTACCTGCCAGAACGACGACCACAGGCGTCCTTCTCCAACAAGGTCAACATCCATCGTGCCTCCTTACCATCGGGTTTCACACCCTCTGCACGTTCAACCTCAGCTTTGTGGTGTTTAAAACAACCTCAAGTGCGTCTTACGATTCCAGGGATAAGAAAAAAGACCGACCTGCCTACCTTGGCCTTGAAGCAAGCAGCTCTGGATTGTTTGCACACTTTCTACTTTGATCGAGTACATATATATACGGATGGCTCTTCCACTCAGACCAGCTCCACCAGCGCAGTGGTTATACCATCCCGTTCACTAAGCATCCAATACAAGATTTCTCACTTGACAACATCGACTAGTTCGGAGCTTGTTGCCCTCCGAGGTGCCGTTGATTATATTAATAACCAACCGGCTAATCGGTGGGCTATATTCTGCGATTCGAAGGCGGCCTTACAATGTCTTCTGGCATCTCTTCGTCGCGGGTCATGTGAACAACTCGTGTCGGAGATACGAGAAATGCACCATCACATGATCGCGAAAGGACACGACGTCGTGTTTCAGTGGCTGCCTGGTCATTGCGGTATCTCCGGCAACGACCTCGCTGACGAAGCTGCTAGAAAAGCTCACGAGGGAGCAACCCTTGTTTCAATACCTTTATCGCGGACCGACGCAGCCCAACACTTAGGCAAGCTAGCGCACTCTTTGACATTGGAGACGTGGCGCACATCTGAATTCACTCACCATCGCTTGCTTTCCCTCGATCCCTACATGCAACTGCGGCTGTTACCAGGTCTTCCGCGAAATGAGGAAACAGTGCTGTGCCGCTTACGTTTGGGCGTCGCATTCACAAATGCTTATGCATTTCTGATTGGAATGGCTGATAGCGCCGAGTGCAATGCCTGCGGTGTCGAGGAAACCATAGAACACCTACTGTGCTACTGCCCATCTTATCAAAATGAAAGGCAAGACCTCTGCACAGCTCTCAATGAGCTAGATGGAAAGCCGTTCACCTTGAACAAGATCTTGGGATCATGGCCTCGCATATCACAGCTACAAAAGGCCACAAAAGCGCTGCTGCGATATTTGAAAGCGACCGGATTGAGTCAACGTCTGTGATCCGGACTGAGTGACCGACTGATATCTCCAGTGGACTTTCTCTTTTCTTTTAATCTTTCCGTCCCCCTTTCCCTCTCCCCAGTGTAGGGTAGCCAACCGGGCTCAGTCCTGGTTAACCTCCCTACCTTTCATTTATCATTTTCTCTCTCTCTCTCTCTCTCTGGATAGACAACCATTAACTATTAGCCTTGTCGTGCCCAATGTTTATTTGTTTATGTAGACGAAACAAGAAGTAGTGATTAACTTTATCAAACTACTACGCCACACCAACACATGGCATCGAGCGAATAACTTTGCGATATGAAGACTCAGTTGCAGTTTTAGTTTCGCAGACGCGTATCACACAGACATGGTAGATGCGCTATCGCCCCGCAACTAAAACTTAACGCCTGTATCAGAAAGAAAAAGTTGTCCGTATTCACTAGTATGCTTCGAAGTGCCACAACACTGATTTTCTTTTGGGATTGGTATTTTAACTTTGAAAAAAAGTCGTAAATGAACCGCCGACGCGCGACGCTTTACGGGCTGTCACTGACGATTTTGATAGCTGTTTCTAGTTCTTCGCGCAAGGAATATGCAACATTTTCTTAGTTTAACGATCCGTTTCAATCGACATGTCTGTCTAGTCACATATCTTCGTCAGACAAGCGTAGGCTACTACTGGCAGCCTTCGGCGACAGCACATATACGTATGTTTATAACGCGTCACATCGGCGTTCATCGCTTCTTGTGCTGACACTGTAGGCACGAAAAAAAATGGTTTATTTAAAAACATCGATGCGGAAGCAGAAATATAGAGCGTTTTAACCTTGTTAGACTTGTTGATTCCTGAGCCCAGACGAGCCGATAGCGTGTAGACGGACTCGGCGGGTCAAAGCCTCGGGGCTAGGGAACGATCTTGGCGCGGGTACCGGGCGATTGCTAGAATTTGTTTATTTGAGCCTCAAAGCCTTTTATCTATTATTTTTTAGTGCACTAGGGAAATTGGGAGCCGGCGAATCGCCTCAGCTTTGTTATAGGTGCGATAATGTCAATCAGCGGCAGGCTTCCTGGAAGTCTGTTCGAACGCGTCCAAACGACTTCTGGGTTTCGTGTCGACTCCACAACACTGCGACCACAGCGACAACTCGCATTCATCGGGTGCGTACCAACTACTAAAAAAAGATAAAGAAAGGAAGACAAGGCCTCCAACTGCGTTTGCGCGATTTTGTTCAACAATATAGCGATCCACCCAGTCAAAAGGGATATGCAAAAAAACGAAAGTGATCTTGGGGGTCAAATATGCATGCATAAACAGTTCATGAACCGTGAAACTTTATTCCAAGCTGCGACGCGAAATGGACTTTCATGAGCCCAAGATATAGCCTTATTTAGGGCAAGATACTAGTATCTAGCGATGAAAGTGTATAAAGCATTTAATGTTCAACAGTGCCTATACTCCTTGCGTACTGTAACAAGTGCGGCTCAAAGGCAACCAGCGCAGTTTCCCGTGCGAGCCAGCGAACTGCAGCGAGAACGAGCCCGTGTACAGCACAAACCAGTGCGCCCCAGTGTCATATCAGTGGAACCAGCGTCTCGTCCACTATTGCTCTTATCCAGCATTCTCACTGGTGTCTATAGTGTCTCTCAGCGAGCACCAGCCTCCCCAGTGCAATACAGTGTCAAAAATGCGCTGGCTTCACACTGGAAGGCACTGGAAGACGCTAGTTTTCGCAATAGGGAGGTCAGAACGTCCAGCTTTGCCTTTCACGGAGAACATCGCCGCGGGGCGGAAGACGCTCGAGGAAGACAGGCGAGCGACCTATCGCCAAATAGAAAAAAAAATGCTGAATGTTCTCGCACTGGGCAATTAATTGTATTCGCCGTGAACACCTTCAAGTGAAAACAAATGGCGCCCCTTAGGTGCCTCATATCTTCACGAAAGAGCAGATGGCACGATGTGTTTCATGGTGCCGTGAGGTACGCACTCGCGAAGTTCCAAAACATAACATCTCGCCATGTCATAAGCATAATAACAGGTGATAAAATCTGGGCTGTACTATCATGAAGTGCCCACTAAAGGCCAGAACAAAATCTGGATTTTCGAAAACGAAGCCACACCTGTGTCTTTGCGAAAATTAAGATTCGTGAACAAGGAAACGATGACTGGGTTTGTGTTTTCTACTTCATTTTTTTTTGTAATCGTCAAGGATGTCGTGGATAGTGTGGTGCTAGACGCACAGAAGACAGTCTCAGCGAAGGGGTGCACCGAAGAATGCCCGCCCAAATTGCCGATGCACTCAGGAACATTCGTCTATACTCAAGGCTAGGCAAGTGGCTTCTGTACTGCTACAATTCACCTGCATACCGCTCTAAAGCTTGCGTGGATTATTTTGCATGTACTGGTCTGAAGGTGGTGTAACAACCTCCGTACAGCCGGGTGACATCGCATTGTTTCTTCATGCAAAGGACTGGCTGAGAGGAAAAAGGCCTCCCGACTAGGAGGACCTTCTCAGGACTTGGGATGACAAGTGCGCTCAGCTCACTGAGGTAACATTGAAGGGTTGGTTTGACGACTGTTTCCGGAGGATGCAGAAGATACTGCGGTGGAAAGTATTTTGAGCGAATGTAAAAAAAAATAACGTGGTGTTCAAAAACTTTCCTAGTCTCCTTGTGATGGGACCATACCGAATGAAGTGCTTCCAATGGTATGGTTGCGCGGGGTTGGTCATACAGCATACTATATATACTGCTGGTTGGTTTGTGTAGGATCAGTATACCAACTAAACTATTGGCGTTTCGCGCTAACAATTTTTGACAGTATCTAACGCCTACACTTGTTCTGAGGCGACCCACGTGTAATTTGCTGCATAATAACTATGTGGCGGTGACTAAGCTGAATTCTGAACACTTGTCGCTTCATAATTGTCAGAAGCACGAATAATGCAAGATGTAATTCTTAAGCAGAATGAGAGATAAAGTCTTTAAAATTATTAGCGGAAGGTAAGAAAATATATATATATATATATATATATATATATATATATATATATATATATATATATATATATATATATATACATATATGTATAAAGAGAATTGCTCGTTTCTATAAATAAATTTTGAAAATTTTGCATTATCAATAAACCGCTTACGTTTGCGCATATTTTTCAAATAAGATGTTTGCCAGACTCACCAAAATTAGTCTGGAAATAGTAAAGGCGTGTAAATCAATTTCGATGAAGTTTCGTTATTCGCCCTTCGAATCCCTAAGAGAAATTGCTCTTGAAATTAACCTTACTATATGCGGCTGCGTAGTTTATTTGTAATCTATTTTTTTTAAGTTGTGTCCGCACAATGGGGTAGTAAACCTCGCAGCTGATTACACTTTACTTCTTTTTTGAGACAGAAAAAATGCCGTGCTCGCATACCCCTGCGGTTATCATACCAGTCAGTAGACAATGAATCCAAGCAAATCATAAAAGAGATCGACCATACTTTTTTATTGCTGTTGCTTTGTTGTTATTGTTGTCGTTGACCTGTAGATTAATTATGAATGAGGGGAAATTCGCAATAAAATTTATGTTTCTAATAAAGTAAAAGCGAAATTCAAATGGAACACGAGGCAACTTGTTACTGGTATACGAGTGAAACCCACAAGTCCAGGAACTAGCGATATTATGCCAACCAGCGCCCCAGCTTCCTAGCTGGAAACTGGCCCGCTTTCTACTGCAATCAGCGTTTCGAGAATTAATAAACACAGAGGCAATAATTCATAAATGCCCGAAGAGAGAGAGAGAGAGCAAAGGAGAAAGGCAGGGTGGTTAACCAGAGGGGAAAATCCGGTTTGCTACGCTACGCTGAGAAAAGAGGGGTGGGGAGGTAAAGGGATAACAAAGTAGAGATAAAGAAAGAAAGGAGCACAGACATACAATCACAGTCGGTCACTGTCACCGCATACTGTCACCGCACAGCACAGTAGCACTTGCAGCACTATGAACCATCTGTTCATGCTACAGCCGCTTGTCCAATTCTGTTGCCCTTAAAAACTGCAACAGTGCCCTCGTCGCCCTCTGCTGTGATGGCTTGTGATGACTGCATCTTAGAATAAGTTCCTGTGTTAGAGGTCTTCCGTCAAAGCGCGCTATCGCGTTTGCGAGCAATCGTCTCTGTAAATTATAGCGAGGACAGTCACAGAGAAGGTGTTGAAGAGTCTCCTCGTCACCACAGTCATCACACGAGGCGTCGTCGGCCCATCCGATTCGGAAAGCGAAAGACTTGGTGAACGCCACCCCTAGCCATATTCGACAAAGCAGGGTAGCTTCGCGACGACAGAGTCCAGCTGGAATGCAAAGGCGTAGAGAAGAGTCTAGGTTGTACAGCCCGTTGTGTTGAAAACTTCCTGCATTCCACAAGGAGAACGTGATATCACGGCTGAGCGTTCGAAGCTTTCTAGCGGCGTCTGTCCTTGCTAATGGTATCGGCTCCTCTCCGTCGCCTTGAAGAGCCGGCCGAGCAGCGTTATCGGCGTGTTCGTTCCTTATGGCGGTGACGCCGCAGTGACTTGGAAGCCACTGAAATGTCACGTGGTGTCCTTTCTCAGTCAAGGTATGGATTAGTTCTCTAATCTCGAATACCAGTTTTTCGTGTGGCCCACGTCGCAGGGCTGATAGCAAAGACTGCAGTGCTGCCTTCGAGTCACTGAATATTGACCATCTTCGAGGTTGTTCTTGGCTGATGAGACGAAGTGCAGCGCGAAGAGCTGAAAGTTCCACAGCCATCGCTTTCGTTGCGTGACATGTATTGAAACTGATGGTGTTGGCTTTCGCTGGGAAAACCGCGGCTCCAGAGGAACACTGGAGAGTTGCCGATCCATCGATATAAATATATACGTGGTCGGCGTACCTCTCGTGCAAAAGGAGCAGACTTAGTTGTTTAAGAGCAGGTGATGACAGCTCAGATTTTTTCCTGATTCCTGATATGGTGAGGTGCACTGTAGGTCGAGCCAAACACCATGGAGGAATCGATGGCTTAGTTGCGGGGGTGAAGCCTGATGGAAGGCAGGTGTAATAATCCGAAATCGTAGTACAAAATCATGCCTGCGGCATTTCTGACGGTAGTGTTGCCAGATGGTGGGAACGGGCACGGGCAACGTGCCTAATGTGCACTCTCAATACTTCCACAGCAATGTGTGTTTGTATGGGTTGGTCCCGGGCGATCGCAACAGTCGCTACTGTCGATGTGCATTTTGGCAAACCAAGAGAAACCCTGAGAGCCCGAGCTTGAATAGCCTGTAGAGCACGAAGATTTGTCTGGCAAGTGTTGGTCAGTGCGGGCAAACTGTATCTCAAGAAGCCCAGAAAAAGAGCCCTGTACAATTCCAACATTGCATGCACTGACATTCCCCAAGTCTTTCCGCCCAGAAACTTGAAGAGCTGGGAGATTGCTGTCAGACGCCGTTTCAAGTAGGTCACGTGTGGGCTCCATGAGAGATCTCTATCAATGATTATTCCAAGAAATCTGTGAGTCTTCTCGTAAGAAATTATCTGGCCATTTATTGATATGACGTAGGGTGTCATTGGTTTGCGAGTGAACGCCATCAGTGCACATTTGTCTGACGCACAGCTGGCCAGCGCTATTGGGCGGTATGAGGTGAGTTCAAGTGGAGACTTGCCTTGCTTCAGGAGAGGGACCAAGCGGCTTGTCTTCCATTCTTTGGGTACCATGCCATCTTGCCAAGATACGTTGTATAGATGTAACAGTTCTCTCCGTGCGCCATCAATCAGGTTGTTCAAGGCGCGGTAGGATATTCCATCTGGACATGGGGATGAATAACGCCTGCATAGAGCAAGAGCCGCTTCTAGTTCCTCCATTATGAAAGGAAGATCCATGCGGCAGTCACGTGAAACAGGGATGTGACTGGGAGCTGGAAAGCCTGGACCGGTTGCTTGGCCAGCGATCCTTGCACAGAAGTCTTCTGCAACATCAGCATCCAGTCGCCTATGGAAGAGCGCCAGCGCTTTGAATGGGAAGCGTTGTTCAGGGAGGGAACGCAGACCACATATGGTTATCTAGATGTGGGAAAGTGGCTTTCGGGGGTCTAGTGACTGGCAAAAAATTGTTCAACGTCGAGATGCCAATTTATCCATGCGACGTTGAATTTTCTTTTGTAGTCGTCTGGCTATCCTAAAGTCTTCGATGGATTTTGTACGCCCGTAACGTCGCTCCGCACGGTGACGGAGGGCACGAAGTCGCTCCAACTCTATATCCAATTCCGTGTGCTTCGACGAAACCGTGACC
This sequence comes from Dermacentor andersoni, assembly GCF_023375885.2. Taxonomy (NCBI): domain Eukaryota; kingdom Metazoa; phylum Arthropoda; class Arachnida; order Ixodida; family Ixodidae; genus Dermacentor; species Dermacentor andersoni. Next base: position 229,217,815 of record NC_092814.1, read on the forward strand.
GTGCGCGTGGCGTCTCGTATTGCAGACTTGATCTTCCATGGTGGAAGTAAAATTAGTCCATTCTATTAATCGAATGGTGTTCTGTGGGAAGGACCTGGACTTGCCTTTGATGACAAGGTACGTGGGAATGTGATCACTCCACAGTTGAAAAACACAACAGGAAATTTTCAGTCTGTCGTATTTTGGGACGTTTCGGTTGTTCTGTCGTCTGTAGTTCTGTTCTCTCTAGTGTGACGTCCTGTAGACGAAAGTTCTGTAGTTCCTGATCAATATTTAATTAAAAATTGACAGAGACCTCTTTAAGGATATGTAAAATTATTAGTAAAAAAAAGAAAAATATAAACGTAAAAAAAGCCTTCGTACCAGGGATTCGAACTTGAGACCTTGGGATCCGGAGCCCAGCATCTAACCACTGTACCACAGCGCTCATGTTTGTCAGAGTACATTTTGGCTATGTCAACAGGAAATATCGCTGTCTGCGTTGCTGTTTACATTTGTATATTAAAAGCCGAGATGCGCGTTCCCTCCATCGCGTCAGCTGCCGCATCTCTAGAAGAGCAAAAGTGCTGTTACTATCGACAGGTACATCGTGGATTGCGAGAACATCGATTTTGCTGTACGATACCCATATTGCATAAGAAATTCAGAAATAGACAACCGTGACCAGGGACACTGTTACGGTTGTTACTGCTAATTTTCACAGTTGTCTCTCGCTCTTTACACTTTTGAGCACGCATATAATTCGTGTGTTCAATGCAAAATCGCTACATAAACACTCGTGGATGAGTCTTCATTCTGACAGCATACTGGCTTCTCACGGCAGCACTGTACCAGATTAATGAGACCCGAGCGACACAGCTTTTCACGCAACTTTGTCGAACAACCCAAAACTTCTTTTCCGCTTCGCATAAACTTGTGCAATATTTTTGGGAAATTAACTAATGTGTCAGTGTAACCGCACATGTAAGTCCACCGGCCTGTGTACCACATCTTACCAAATAAAACAAAACGGATACGCAGCCATTCCCGCATATGGTATGATATTGATGAGGTCGGTATGGCGTTGCTAGTGCCTCGCCGTAAGGCACAATTATAACAATTGGCCACGTCGACTTTAATACCGGTGTCGGTGCTGTCAGCATTGCCGGCTTCAGAGAAGCGCGATTGAATACCGCGCAAGAGACAAGTACAGTGTACACCACCGATGCGAAACTGACATACAATTTTTTAAAGTACCGCGACAGAAAGCGCTTCTGTTGCGACTTCAGAACTCTTGGCCGTCGCGACCGAATGTTTCTGTTGCGACGCCAGAATTGCTGTCGTAACGTCAGAGTCGCTGTCACGATAGAAAGCTGTTGTTCCGACTTCAGAACTCTTATTGTCGCGACAGAACGTTTCTGTTGAGACTTCAGAACTATTGGTCCTCGCGACAGAAGGCTTCTGTTGCGACATCAGAATTTCTGTCGTAACGTCAGAAATGTCTGTCGATTACAGAAACGTCAGGAACATCTGTCGTACAACAGAAATTTCTGTAGTTGTGACAGCAATTCCTGTTGTCTTTTTCAACTGGGTCCTGTGTGTCTCGATATCCGAAAACCATTTAACACATCTTGTGAAAGAGCTGGAGACGAACGCTAGGTCAAGACAGCTGCCATAATTCACGCCTCGTATAAACGTTGGGCTGCCGTCATTCAAGAGTGAAAGGCCGTGGTTGCAGGCGAAGTTTCGAAGTCTTTGCCCTCTTGCATTTGTCCTTGTACTTCCCCATGCCATATGGTGCGCATTAAAATCTCCGATGATGACATATGGAGCAGGGCACACCGACAAGATGTTCGTTAATCTTTCGGGGTCAAAATTACTTGAAGGCGATATATAAACGCCTACAAGTGTAAACATGAGTTTGCACTTTTTAATTGTTAGGCAGACATATTGATTGTTATCGTGAGGCGGAATTGGCTGGCGAACATAGGTCAGTTCTCGACGAATAAAACGATGACTTTGCTGCATGCATCTGTTGTTGTTGATATAACAGCTTCGTATCCCGATAATCTCACTAGTTCTGAAACGTTAGGCTCACATATGGCACTGATTGGCAACAAATTAGTATATATACTGACAAAAGTCTGAAAGGCGTGACCTTAGTCCTCTTGCATTCCACTGGATGATTTGACGCTGCCTTGACTTCTTCTCGAAAGGATGGGCGATGGTTGGCCATGTCTCTATTCCAGAGACTCAAGCACTGGGCTTAAGGTGTCCAGTATTTTCAGTGCACTTCGAGCAGACGTGGTTCCAAGGTTCGACAGAATCACTCGAATGGCATCTATGAAGGGACGCAGCATTGAAATAACTTGACGATCTGTTTTGGGCGTGGCATCAGCGGCAGGAGTAGGCTCCGGAGCGGGCTTGACAATCTGTGGTTCTTTGGGGAAGTTGCTGGATCGGAAGCGCAGGCCATTCTTCTTCAGAAAGATGCCGTTCAGCTGACTTTCTTGTGCTGTTCAGCCCCTTTGTGGCCTGATTGGAGAATGTCGGTGCTACAATGGAAGGGCCCCTCTCCTTTCGTGTCTCTGCCTTTTTTGAGGAGGTTCCGTGACGCCGACGCCGGATCGTTTCAGCAGCCTCCCTGTGTATCGAATTGTCCCGAACCATTTGCTTGAGAACAGCGACCTCTTTCTTGATGCGAGGGCAGTCCCTAGACTAGGCAGCATGGCAAACATTACAGTTGCCGCACTTTAGGACGGTAGCCCGGCACGTGTCCTCCGCGTGAGGTTCAGCACACCGGGGACACAGTAACGAGTTTGGACAGACCCCATTGACATGTCCAAGCCTAAAGCACTGATGGCATTGAAGAGGCTTTTGTACGAAGGGCCGAACAGGGTGTCGGAAGTGACCGACTTTGACGTGAGATGGTAGGCAATCTCCTTTGAAAATCAGTTTGACGCAGCGCGAAGTTCCAAAGCGGCTCACACGCGTCATGACAACACCCTCACTTGCTGGTTTGACGACGATAGGCAAGTCCGCGTTGGGAATGGCGCCATCAATGTCATAAATTACACCTGCTGTGGATGCGTCATCCATCGGCATATAGGAACGCACTTTGATGCGTCCTAGCTCCGAGATTTGCTTCCGTTTTTCGAGCGCACTCCCGTTGAAAACATCGATTGCGAGGACATTTTTGCGTGTATTTATCCGAATGTCCTTAATTTCCTTCGGGACGACCCCTTCCAAGAAAAAAGATAGTTCTTGCCTGTTCAGCAGTCGGAGGTTGCTTGAGGGTTCCTCGGGTACGAACACGATGGCATGAGGCCAGCGTTCAGGCCTTGACTTCAGAGTCGCCGTGCTCGTTCGCGTTGATGTATTCGCGTTGACAGTCCTCCTTTTTTTCCCTCTTTCTGCGGACAGTGATGAAGCTATCATCCGACGAGTCTTATCCGACACGGAGTACAGCTCAGTGTCCTCGGTGTCACTGAGCACGCGTCCTCTCTTCCTCGTGAAGGACGGCCTTGATGACCTCTAGCCAGGAGGGCCTCTGGAAGGCTCCATGTCCATGGCCACGAGACCGGGAGTCGAGGCACCAGGAAATTCCAAAGATTTCGCCAGAAACCAGAGAACACAGATAGAAGCGTTCTACCAAGAAGGCACTTCGTCGTCGTCCGGAGGAAATACACTAATCCTACAGGGTCAGCCCCGCATGCATGAGCCGCAGTGTTGTTTTTCATAGCTGAGAAGTTGTTGCAAATTGAGTGTGAAGTTTGAAGTAGGATAGTCCATGGAAGCTTGCCAAATTTGTAGGTATACATTTGCGCGAAGAAAAACAATTTGCGGAGAAACTACAGCGTCGATAGCAATGTACCAGCGGTTCCACGAAGTTCAAAGACTCCACTTTCAGCATTTTGCCAGAGAACGTCTCGAAATAGCCAAATAGTTTTTTTTTTTTTTTCAGGAATCGCCGTCTTCTTAACAGCCACAATATAAATCGCAAAATTATGCCTATAAGCCTGCTGGTGGAGCCGACATCGTTGTCCGTGCCGTGGGGCTTTTACGAACGATGATGAAAAGCACTACTAAAATGAGTGGTTCGATTTTGGTGCTCAGTACCTTGTTTTTTTTTCTTTTTTTTTCCAAGTCGTAATTTGACTCAGTCTTGCTATTTCACGCACATGGTGCTCTGCGCTACCGGTTGCGTGAACATTAAAGCTCACGGTGCTCCGCGCAGAGTGGATGTATATAGTGGTTATCTATATACCGTGGGTGTTTTACGTAACTTGAACCAAGCTTTTTAAAGAAGTGGTACGCCTGAGGCGATTGAAGCGAACGACATAATGTTGATAGTCGTCCTGAGTTACTCGTACTATTTTTGAAGTGCAATTAGTTCGATCATTAGCAAAGTTCCATTCCGCAAAAATTTAAATACTTGTCTTAGGGCGCGCGTTTCTTCGGAAAAGTTGTAGAGGGTGCACGGAAACATTGAAGGAAGCTGTTTCCATGATGTTATCCTTTACGTGGTTATAACGTTATCCCGTCGCGACCTCCACCTCCTCTTATTTCTCCCTTATTTCTTTGTAGCGTGGTGAATTTTGTGAGGCGATTTTACGGTACGGAGGCCTATAACGTCGTCGCTGCTGACCAGGAGAGTGGTTCCTCCGGAAAGAAGGGCATGCGAGCTTTTGTTTGAATTTTCAGCTGTTTTCGTGGTGTGCATCAGTGTAACACATCGGAGAAACAATCGTCAGCGTGCGACCTACGCACCGCTTTTGTCTGTTCGCGATGCCCTAACGGTGAGGGCCCTCTGGTCCAACGCGTACACGCTGTTGGAACCTCAGTGCTGACGCCCGTTATTGCAAATGGGTCGCAAGCCCCAAGGGTAGCGTTGGCCTGGCGGCCTGTAGCACTGGAAGCATCCGAAGGTCCCGGCAAAGCATGAGTCAACTGGTAACAGAACAACTTGTTTATTCTAACATCGCAAAAGAGCGCGCGGTCAGGTCGACCGAAGTGGAGAGACGGGAGAGCACGTAACTCAACGGATGAAATCGGAGCCTCTCTCTTGGCGTCCGGGGGCAGCTGCTTTTATAGTCTCGCAGCTGAGGGCAAGGAGGAACGTCTCGTCAGATGCGCACGTGACTGGGCACGGACACGCTGAGAGACACGTTGAGACGAGTGTAGTGACGCATCCGCCGGCCGGGCGCCGGACAGACCTCCTCGCTTCACACTTGGGGAGCTCCTCTCCCCGGCTGCCGCGCTTTGACAAGCGTGGGCACACACACACGCACGCACACAAGAAGACACGTGGCACTGAAACACGCCTGGACGCGCTTGGCGGGGAGGCTTTGCGGCAGCTCCGAACGGGCCAAAATGTCCGCCGCTTTGAACGAAGCCCCGGCGTCCGTTGCATCCGCGCCGGCTATACCGCGCGTCGTAGGCGAAACGTAACAGACCGCCCCGCCGGGGGAAGGAGATCCCGATGGTCAGGGGACTGCATCCGCTGTCCGGAGGGATGTCGCTTGATGATGCTCATAACCGAAGTCGGTCGTCCTTCGGCGTTTCTTGAGCGCAGCGCACAGAGAAGGCCTCGTTCTCTCGTTCAGGTTCACACAGGACACTGCAAAGTGACTTCGGGAGAGTTGACATTTTTGTTCTCGTTCCCAGCAAGCGTTAGAACTACGCCGAAAGTCAACCGCTCAGTCAGCAAGCACGGCACAACCCTCACTAAGCCCTGCCAGGCTCTTTCCCCTTTTATACTACTGCCTGGTTCCTTACAGTAGTTTAGCAGCACTCAGAACGCGTCCACAAATCGGAAAATTGCACTAGGAAGCACATCATCACTTTGAAACACTACACAAAAGCAATATGTTAAAAATCCTGCCTCAGGAAGAAAAACATCAGTAACAAACAATTTTGAGGCTGATTCCCACGTTAGGGGCTTCGACTTAAGCCATCGGCGTTACCGTTGAGACTCCCCTTTTTGTAACGCACCTCAAAGGAATATTGTTGCAAAGCGAGGCTCCAGCGCAGGAGGCGGCCATTTTTGGGAGAGATGGTCTGCAGCCATTGGAGAGGGCAGTGATCCGTCTCAATGATAAACCTCGAGCCGGCTAGGTAGCATGACAATTTCTGAACGGCCCACACGATACACGCACACTCTTTCTCGGTGGCGCTGTACGCCTGCTCACGACTCGTCAGCTTACGACTAGCATACAGGACGGGGTGTTCTACTTCTCCATTTTCCCGTTGGCACAGTACAACGCCCATGCCTCGCTCACTAGCATCGCACTGAACAACGAACCCTTTTGTGTAGTCGGGCGATCGTAGCACAGGCTGGCTTGTTAGGGCGCTCTTTAGGGCGCTAAAAGCTCTTTCCTTTGTCTCGTCCCAGACGACTGTTTGCGGCTCTGTCTTTCTTAGAGCATCCGTCAGGGGAGCCGCGATATCAGACTACCTGGGGATGTACCTCTGATAGTAGCCGGCGACACCTACCTTGACAATGCAGCGTATGTTTTCTAGGCTGCCATCCTTCTTTTGCTCGGCTATCAAAGCCGACCGGCTGACTTTTAGCAACCTATTAAGTCCATCTGACGTAGGCGCGATGAGCAAATCTGCAGATAGCTCTTCTAACTTTCCCGCATCGGGAATTTCCTCTCCAGTATCTGGTGCCTTTAACGCTACAGGCTCCATTTTATTCAGTTCGGTCGTGCTCTGAATATCAGCTTGCTGCGCCTCTGACCCTTTCTCATCGTTCGACAACGTCGGCCCCGCAACTACCGCCTTTGCAGCGAGCTCCCGAACCTTCGATCTGGTTAAGGCCTGAACGCTAGCCTCACCAAACAAAAGCCCCTTCTCGCGCAGGAGGTGATCGGACCTGTTCGAAAATAGGTACGGGTACTGGGGGGGCAGCATAGATGACACTGCGGCCTCCGTCTCAAGTGCTCCGAAAGGTCCTTCAATAAGCACTTTTGCTACGGGCAGACACACGCTATGAGCTTCCACTGCTTGCTTGATCCATGCGCACTCGCCCGTGAACATATCGGGTTCTACGTAAGAGGGGTGAACTACATCCATTGTAGCTGCGGAATCGCGAAGCACTCGGCACTCTTTCCCGTTTACGAGGAGGTCTCGCATGTAAGGCTCGAGAAGCTTCATGTTCTCGTCAGTGCTGCACAATGACAAAAACACGACTTTTGTTTTTGTTTCTGGACACTGCGCCGAAAAGTGACCCGGCTTCTGGCACGTATAACAAACGCGCGCTTGCCTCGTCTCGAACCGCTTTCTGCGTTCGGCTTCGGCTGCCGCCGTCTCCTTACGTTCGGTCGGACTGCTTTCACTCGCATCCGCACTACGTGTGTCCCCCTTTGCTCTCATGGGCGTGAACTTCGGCCTCTCAAACTTGTAGCCAAATTCACTCTTTTGACCGTCCTTAGCTCCACGAGCCCGACGCGTCACAAACTCTTCGGCTAGCTCAGCGGCTCTAGCCACCGTACTAACGTCTGGCCTATCCAAGACCCAGTACCGCACGCACTCAGGTAACCGACTATAAAACTGTTCTAGCCCGAAACACTGCAGAACTTTCTCGTGGTCACCAAACGCTTTCTCTTCTTTGAGCCACTCCTGCATGTTTGACATAAGCCTGTAGGCAAACTCTGTATATGACTCACTTTTGCCTTTCTCATTTTCCCGAAACTTCCGACGGAACGCCTCCGCTGACAGCCTGTACTTTTTTAGCAGACTCGATTTCACTTGGTCGAAATCCTCTGCCTCCTCTCTCTTCAAGCGAGCGACTACGTTGGCCGCCTCGCCGGGTAACAAAGTGAGCAAGCGCTGTGGCCACGTTTCCCGAGAGAACCCCTGCTTCTCGCACGTTCGCTCAAAGTTAACCAGGAACAAACCAATGTCCTCTCCAAGCTTAAACGGCCGCATCAGGTCAGTCATTTTGAACAATACTCGTTCTCCTGCACCGTGTGCCTGACTTCCATTACGAGCGCGTTCCATCTCTACCTCGAGACGCTTCATTTCCAAAGCGTGTTCGCGCTCTTCTTTTTCTTTCTGCTCTTTTCGTTCGCGCTCCTGTTTCTGTTCTTTAAGTTCGCGCTCCTGTTTCTCTTTTTGCTCTTGAAGTTCGCGCTCCTGTCTTTTTGCCGTCTCCCTCTCCTCAATGGTCTCAAGGCATTCCAACAGCTCGTCATCCTCAGCTTCTAACTCAAGAATAGCCCTCAGCAGTTCTGGTTTTCTGAGTTTGTCTGAGACATCCAGACCCAACTCTCTTGCAAGCTCCAGCAATTTCGGTTTGCGCAACGACTTCAAATCCATGGCTGCTCTGAATGCTGCTTTCTCTACTGCCTACTATTGTCTTGCCGCAAACTAACCCGGCAGCAACGACAACCACAGTTACCAGCTCTGTTTCTGACACTAACAAAAGCCTGGCAAAACTCAGAAGAAGAAAGTCCCGCACTCACCAAACCTCGCAGCCAAGAATTCAGCGCAGTCGTTCCGCTGCAGGCAACCAGTCATCACACAGGGCTCGTTGCACTGCTCCCGGATGGTCGTTGTGCTGCTCAGCATACAGTCAACCGCATCTCTTCGCTGCTGGCCTCCGTTGTCGCGATCTCACCGCTGGCAACCAGCTGTTGGGTATCCCACCGCTGCCACCAGCTGTTGGAACCTCAGTGCTGACGCCCGTTATTGCAAATGGGTCGCAAGCCCCAAGGGTAGTGTTGGCCTGGCGGCCTGTAGCACTGGAAGCATCCGAAGGTCCCGGCAAAGCATGAGTCAACTGGTAACAGAACAACTTGTTTATTCTAACATCGCAAAAGAGCGCGCGGTCAGGTCGACCGAAGTGGAGAGACGGGAGAGCACGTAACTCAACGGATGAAATCGGAGCCTCTCTCTTGGCGTCCGGGGGCAGCTGCTTTTATAGTCTCGCAGCTGAGGGCAAGGAGGAACGTCTCGTCAGATGCGCACGTGACTGGGCACGGACACGCTGAGAGACACGTTGAGACGAGTGTAGTGACGCATCCGCCGGCCGGGCGCCGGACAGACCTCCTCGCTCACACTTGGGGAGCTCCTCTCCCCGGCTGCCGCGCTTTGACAAGCGTGGGCACACACACACGCACGCACACAAGAAGACACGTGGCACTGAAACACGCCTGGACGCGCTTGGCGGGGAGGCTTTGCGGCAGCTCCGAACGGGCCAAAATGTCCGCCGCTTTGAACGAAGCCCCGGCGTCCGTTGCATCCGCGCCGGCTATACCGCGCGTCGTAGGCGAAACGTAACAACGCATGGACACAATAACGCTTATAGGCTGGTCGCACACATGCGCATTGAAGCAGTCTAGCAAGCACCAGAGGCGCACCACGTATATTTGCCTCAGTCACGGCGTAAGGGCGGTCCAGAAAAGGTGTCATTGGTGTAAATGCACACCGGGCGAACTCCACGTCAGTGCTTTCAGTGAGGCTGTTGTCAATATTTCAACAGGCCGGCTATAGCGGTCGGCAAAAACTGCTTTCCATCTGGTCCACTTTCTTAGCGACGCAGCAATTAATTAGTTCCGATGAGTACAGCGATCCCGGCGTCAAATTCCCAGAGCTTTCCGTTCGTAAGTATTATTTGCCATTGCCCGGCATGCCCTCGCTAGTAATATATCCTGCAATCACCATTGGATGAAATCTGCTCTTACGAACAGTTTTAGCGTAAGAACGCGTTATGGATACGGGCCTTGACCCCGCATTCGCAGATCCCAAAAACAGCGCACACGTTCTTATCTCCCTGATGTCGGGCCTGGACGAATGGGCACTGGTTCTTCACTTTCTTGGTTGAGCGTAAAACTTTTCAGGGGAATACAATGGTATACAGTAACCAAGACTGTTGCCATATTAAAAGCGAGAAGGAATATGGTCTGACTGTGTCTTTATAGCTAACGCATGGCTGCTGGGTTTTACATTTGCCCCTCGCTCTGCGATATTACTCCATTTAGTCGCACCGTTTCATTCCGCAGAATGTGATCGTTTTACATCTCGTCAGATTTCCCGCACTCAAGCGATTTACCAGACTACCAGATGTCATTTGTCCCGATGTCATATTACAAAAGATGACAAACCGCCCGCACACGTTTAAAACTATGCGTCCCCCTTCATGCACTATCTAGTTGGTTTACGTGTTCGTATCGCGTGCTCTGGCAACATATTGCGATGATCGGCCATGAAGCGTGTCCGTATAAGTCTGTCGGTCCGGTGTTATTTTTCCTTTTTCTTCTTATATGGGAGAAAGATTTCTATTTCTCGCTTCGCGGTTGTCACGTGCGCACGATGGGAAGCGTGTTTGCAAGGCCGCCGCCATGTCCACGCAGCTTGCCACAGTTCTCGGTGCCACAAAACTCGGCACGCAAGCATGCAGCTGAAGAAACCGCGATGCGGGCCCTGCATGCATGCACGCAATAGGCACAGCGGGCAGCGAGAGCGCGCTGCCAAGTTTCGCCGGGTGCCCCGATCTCTCTGTGGCCGTACGTGTGGGAGCGGGCTGGCGTATATAGTGCGCAAAGAGGTGGCCGACCCACATGCCCGCTTTGGCCGCAGGAATTCATTAGCGCTACGCGTACGCTCGCATGGCGGGCCTCGATTAATCATCAACCAGAACACCAGGCGTGATCCGGAAAAGCAGCGCGTGGGTCTCACATTGGGGAAAAAAATCTTCCTAGATCCTGCCACAGCCCCAACCGTCGAGTCACGCCAAGTGTCCTTTGCGGATGCGCGCCCCGCAGGACCCCTTCCAATCTCTGCAACTGTGCGCACGCCGCCTATGCGCTCTGCGCCAAAAGTTCCGTGCATCGTGGAAGACCTGGTCTGGGTTAAGATAGCGCTAAAATAGTGAGGCGTTGTTTCGCTTAAGCGCGCTTGTATTGGGTAACGTTCCTTCCTATGTTGTTTCTGCAACGTTCTACTTTCTGTAAAGTTTATATGAAAACTTTGCCTTCGGACGTTGCGCTGCAGGTCTGCATCAGAGAAGGCTGAAGTGCCGTTGTATTGCATGCTGCAAATGTGTCTGAAACTGAGTTAACATTTTTACTTCTTTTATTTTCTCATGTAACAGCAGCATTGTCGGCCAGCATGAACAAGTTGGTGGTGCTGGAATAACACATTGCTCAGTTTCGTATATTTCACAGTAAACATTTAGATGCCTTACTTAGTGTCTTTGATTTTTACTGTCTATTAAACAAACACTCGCACAGTCGAACGTTGCGTGTAGCGTTCGCACGAAGCTCGAGTCACACTGCTGTGGTGCGCATGAAGCATGAAGTCTGAACCCATCTCAAGGTGTCCACTTTACACTCTATTGAAGTGGTCCAAATTGCTCCAACATAGCCTCCTTTCATGAAAAACAGTTGCGCATAATATACTAGATCAGCGTCCCTCTTATAGTCGAAAAAACAAAAAACGAAACCACTCGTTAAATAGTGCAACTGCGCTAATAGAACCGCAGCAGTGAAGTAAACGTGTCGCCACTTCGTCTACCGCGGGTACATGTAGCTGTGTAAAGGAGGTCTGTTCACATAAAAGCTGCATGGAACAAGCCGTGCCACGAAGTCGGCAACCGTGGTTACAGCCACAGCTGCTCTGCACTGAAACAAAAGGAAGTGTGCTCCGGAAAGAGGCACCCGTGGCCAGTCGCGCGCCTCCGTGGAGCAGTCCGTGTCACGCAAGGTATGCGTCCGTCAGCCCCGCTTGGCAACAGTCGGATGTTGAGGGTCACGCAACAGAGCCGTCATAAGCCCGCATGACGGGACAGGCTGAAAGTCAGTGGAATGGAGACTGCACGATCGTGGAGGCATTCTTTTCTGTTGAGCAGTTTAGCGTGAGCGAATGCGCACGCGCGCGCGCGTGTAGTTGCCGGAAGTGAATTTCTCGCACTCAATCAATCATTCAAAATAGTCACAGAGGGATACTTTCTTCTGCAGAAGAAAAGGTGAATGAAATCGAAGCCCTGACGCGGCCCTAGCCACATTATATATACATATATATATATATATATATATATATATATATATATATATATATATAGAACTTGAGTGGTGCTACAAGGTAAACAGAACAAGTATTTAATCTCGACAGTTTCCATCGGTGGACCGATCTTCATCAGGGTTTACAAAAAAATGGCAGTTCGGCCCTGGTAGTGAAGACACCAGACCGGGTGCCCGGTCGTTCTTACATACATCAAACCGAGAGGAACAGTTGTGACAGTGATTGATTTTCGGCGCCTTAGCAGATTTACAGCGGCCTTTGGCAGCTATGCAGGGCAAGAAGAAGGCGGAGTCACATGTATGTAGAGCTCTACGTTTGAAAGGTAGCCTGAAGAATCCCTCTTTGCCTACATATATATATATATATATATATATATATATATATATGTGTGTGTGTGTGTGTGTGTGTGTGTGTGTGTGTGTGTGTACAAACAAGCTGTTGTTGACAGAGCGTTCTGTCTAGGCGAAACGAAAGTTTAACACGACAGTTTTCAGTTGCTGGCGCAGCCGCTGCTGGGTGGCGTAAGCACAATATCGCCTCGAGGGGCGCGGCTTTGCGCTCGCTCCAACGTCCCAGTTTCGGTTGCGCACGCTCTAATAGCCGAAATTCGTTGTGCCACAGTGCCCCGGGTAATCACATTTTTCCAGATCCAAAAGTTTATCGGGCTTGTACGGAGAGCTAGCTTAAGTTTCCCAGTTACGATGAGCCCACTGAATCTAAGCGTTCAAAAGTTAATGAATGTATTTTTGTTAATTAGTGATAAATTACCACCTATCACCCGTCACCCCGTGGTGGGCACCGCTGACGCTGTGTCTCCGAAGGAACCGCCTGTTTATTTTAGAACGGCTATTTTTTTTTTTTAAATATCACTGAATGTCTTCGTAGAAACACCAGGTACAGTTCCCGTTTGCACGGCCGTGCTTCGCACGCGATTCCAGGCAGCCGGTGTGACCGGAACATGGCTCCTGTTTGTAATGATACGCTTGACACTGGCTTCAGAGGAAACTGCTATACCGCGTAATGTCGTCGCACAATGTTGTTGACTTCGAGAGTCGGAGAACTTTTTTGCAGCATATATGCACGGTTCCTTAATTCCCCGCCGGACGCAAGGCTACCTTTCTTTATCTTTTGCGCTTAACAGAACGAATGTTCCCCAATTGCTTAGAAAATAAAAAGAAACTTCATCCTTGTGGAACAAGTATGACTATATGGAATGGAAATGTATTCATAAAGATGGGCGTGCCGATTTTTTTTTATTAATCTGATTTGGCATGGTACCAGCAGACAGATGTCACCCCAGGATACGCGAGGAAACTACAGCTGTATGCGCAGCAGGGCCGACGTAGCAACCTCCCTTGTGGGATACCGTTCGAATGAGGATGCCCTGCGGAGAGGGCATGGCGGGGTTGAATGCACTCCGCAGGCGTTGCGCACACCGCACACAGTACCGAGCGCCTGGTCGGGTTACGCCTTATACCCGTGTCACGCGGGTACCCACGAACTCCTTTAAGATAAGGGAGCGCCTGACTTCCCGAGGGAGTTCGACCTCAAGGAACTTGTGGTTGTGTCACGTATCCAATAAGAAATAAGCGGTGCTTGGCTTTTGTACAAGAATGTAACTTCTAATTAGGCTCGTAGCTATTATAATTAACGCTCCTTCTACAAAAAATATTATTCAATGTACTTGACGCTAAAAACATACACCTCGTTAAAAATAAAAGTGTGCTAGCTAAACATAGCAGTGCTGACAGCGACACTATCCACCCTGTGCTTGTCTTTGTTTTCCTTTGCGGCATGGTCAGTTGCCTCCGCGTTCTGCTGCCCGAACTGCTGCAAGCTGTAATAAAACGCAACATTTCGTGTGCAGTGATCTCCTGAGCTTTCTATTTATTTTGTCTGCTGTGCCGGTGTCAGTCGTGGGAGACTACACCGACCGCTGCACGACTATGGTACGACGGAGGGCACGTTTAAATGAAACCGGCTTGAGCGGGTCGAGTCAGAAATCGGGCCGACCCACCCCGACGTGAGCGCGTTCACATTAACTCGCTTTGGCGAGTCTGGACAACGACGGCACACAGCGTCGAGCCGAGACATCAACGTACGGGTTCGAACTGTGCTTCCAGTTCCCGCTGCCGTCTGCAACAGCTCTGTTTAGTGGGTCTAATTGCTACGGTTGCACTGCACAATGCCGTGTCTTGGTCTTGCCTTGATACTATTCACGTTGCCGGCGCATAAATCGTGAGGTCCCAGGGTTCCCGCGCAAGCCTCGGCGCTGGCGGGCCGGACCCGTCCACGTTTACATGCACGCTGCAAGCGGGTCGGGATAAGTCAGTTCGACTCGGCGCTTGCTCAGTCCGACCGGCTAGCGACTCGACAGGCATATTCCATCCCGACAAGCCGACTCGACCCAATTCTATCGGGTTCGTGTAAACGCCCTGAAAGGCGAGAAAGACATGGCGCCAAGCGGCATAGGTCGAGAGTATTGTGCAGCAGTAAGCATAACTGTTGCCAAATCGTGCTCGAACTTTTAATTCAATAGAAACGTTCTAAATGAACGCAATATTAATTTTAACGCGAATAATCAAAAAATCTCAGTTTTAAACAACCAGTATGGACACGAGAGTACTCCCTGGAGCCGCCCACGACGATCGACGATCTCTCTTGACCAAAAGCTCCACTTAACCCCCTTAGCGGAAGGGCGATCTTGCAACACCGAGTGCATCTCCCTTGAGATAAAGACGAAGAAGTTAAAAGGAGTTTCTGGGTGCCCGTGTGACAGGGTTATTGCTCATCTTATCACAACCGGAGGTTGTCCGGCGGCCGGATTCGAACAACCGACCTCCCGTAGCCGTGGCAGACGCCCATACCCGTGTGCAGCGACTGCGGTAACGCGAGGAAACTGTACGCATGGAGGACACAAACATCCCAGGAGAAAACAAGAAAATTCAACGCGGGCTTAATTTGCGTCGTCAGAGCCCCATTGGCGTAAACAACGCTCTCGCCTTTGTAAAACAAGCTAGACTTGCCTTTTTTCCCCCACTATGTTATACTCATTTGTAATGGATGCTCCCGCACTCATTTTCTTGTAGTTCTTTTTGTTTCTATTTTTTAGCTGTCACGTGAATTTTAGCCTATCACAACACTTGCTTTTAAGTAGTGCTAGCACTCTACAAATTAAGTTAAATTTATGCAATCATTTTGCCTTAGCTACCTGATCCTTGGCCAATCCCCTGTATAGTGCGTAGGATTTACAGTACAATACAGTACAATACAATACTGGTTTATTTCCAGAACTACAAGAGTTCTGGTGGATACCATAGGCTAAAGCGGTTGGAATAAGAGCTTGACTGAGCCGATGGTCCGTTGCAAGGAATACATGGTAGTTGCATCAAAAGTTTTAACATTCTTAGAATAAATTAAGTACTTATATAAATGCGCAATAACAAGACTGAAAATATTATAGGCATTAAGAGAAAACATATTTATACATCAGAAGAAAGAAATATATGTGCGGAAGGGTTACAAAAAGCTAACACAATTCGCTCTGATATAAAGACTAGATTATAGAGACCAAGAGAAATTTTCGATACACCAGAATATATAAATGTCTGCGTGTAAGGGTTACAAAAACGGTAACACAATTCGCTTTGAAAAACAATAAGCAATCAGTGATCACATATAAAATGCATTCGAAGTTCCTTGATATTTATTTAAAGTGTCTGGTAGATTATGTTGTAATGACTGTATACTATATTTATTGCGAAACCGCGGAACATACCACGTATCACTATTTCTTGTATTGGCAGAAATGAATTTTGGTGTCAAGGATGCAGTAGACACTAGGAAGTTTTTGAAGGCAGTATTTGAGAAGTAAATTAAAAGAATTTAGAATGCGAAAAGTGTCGAACTATGCTATTTTTATAATTTCAGGCTTTAAGAAAGCTGGCCGCGTTGTCTCCAGAAAACCCATGTTGTCAACGTGCCGAATCATCATCTTTTGCAAAGAAAGTATTTTCATAATATTCGTTTTTCCTGTAGTCGCCTACGCTAAGCTACCGAAATTTAAGTGAGTAGAAAATAAGGCATGATAAATGTTATGTTTTGCTTTGGGTGGAAGAAAACACCGACATCAAGACAATACCCCTGTGATAGCAAACAGTTTTTTGCATATATTTTCAATATGTTTATCCCAAGTAAAGTTCGAAGAAAAAGTTACGCCTAATATTTTGTGTTCATCAACAATTTGCAGTTCTTTACCAGCACACACTAAAGTTTGATTACTAATAAGAGCTTTATATTTTGCGCGTAATAACATTAGTTTTCGTAGGGTTTATTTTTAGGCAATTAGCGATTGACCATTTAGATAGCTTAATGAGTAGATGATTAAATTTTCCATTAATTCTTCTGAATTCGCACCAAAAATAAGAGTAGTTTGCTTTTGTTTCTCTTGCTTACTGAAAGAAACAAAAGCAAAATTCACGATGTTGTTCGAGAACATAAAGGATTATTAGCAAGATTTGAATTGTGCAAAGTGGATGTTAGTTACCCTCCCTGGATGTTAACATGTCCTAAAATAGAATTATCGGTTGACGGGATTATATCTAAGAGAGACATGTTCATAGTAGCCGTACAACAACTGGCACTCTTCCAAATTTACTCATTATATCCCCAGTAAATCCACGTGCATACAGATGGTTCGTGTCATAAAAATTTCTCGACTTCAGCATTCATCATTCCACATTTAGCACTAGAGCAAAGATTTAAATTATCCTGAGAGACATCTTCCACCGTGGCAGAACTGTTTGCAATTCTGTGTGCTTTGCGTTTCATAACATCAGAAAAGCATTCTCAAAAATGGGTTGTCTTTAGCGATTCGCAAGCCTCTCTCACATTACTACAGAGCAATAAAATAATTTTTTTGAACACTTTGCTATTGTATTAGACGCTCAAAGAACTTAGAAACGCAAGCGCAATGAACCACGTTATTGCATTTCAGTGGATATCTGGGCACTGCAATATTACTGGTAATGCTGCAGCGGACGCAGCTGCGAATTGGGCGCACAATAACACAGCGACAACCAATCTTCCCCTATTGCATAGTGAAGTCTGTCTGATCCTGAGACAGATTTCCTGTCGCCTCAGCAAAACTACCCGCTTTGATCAGGAATCTAAGAACTCGCAATCATACTTTATAGACCCATGTATAAGCTTATCAATGCCAGAAAATCTAAGAGAGAACAAAAAATTTGAAACATTGGTACACCACCTGCGTCTTTGTACTGCATTTACGAGACACTTCTTGTACAGGATAAAACGTGTCTAGTCTGCAGTGTTCTTGTGGCTATCCAGACGAAGATGTGCATCATCTTCTCGAGTGCACGAAATACGATACACAAAGAACGGCACTGCAAGCAAATTTGTTGATATTAGACAGAAGATCATTTGTCCTAAAAAAGATACTCGGCCCATGGCCAACTGCGGGCCTTCAAAAAAGAGCATTTCTTGCTCTGAAAAGTTTTTAGAGGGCACCAACATTTTGGGAACATATTATGTTTCAGATGATCCTAATGCGCTAAATGATTAACACAAATGTTGTTCTGGTTTCAAAATTGATTTATGTGGTGATCGCAACTTTTACGCAATATGTATAATTCCCCAATTGAAAAACACAACAGGAAATTTCAGTCTGTCATATTTTGGGACGTTGTTTCTATAGTTCTATTGTCTGTAGTGTGACGTCCTGTAGTAGAAAGTTCTGTAGTTCTTGACCAATATTTAATTAAAGATTGACAGAGACCTCCTTAAGGCTATGTAAATTTGTTAGTACAAACAAGAAAAATATAAAAGTGAAAATAAAAAAAAAACGTCTCCGTTGAGGGTCTGAACTTGCGACCTCACGATTCCGAGCCCGTCATCTTACCTCTGCACCACTTCTTACTTTTTTTTTTATTATTACATGGAAAAGAAAACTGAAGGTGTATTACAAAGTGGACACAACTACACACTTAAAGCTCAGGCAAACACACACAAGCATCCAACAAGTGCATCCAGTCTGGCGGAGGTGCCTGCGTAGCGTAGACACTTCTTACATAAGCAGCACTTTCGCGAAAGTAGGACTTTGTAGATCGCGGGCTTTCGGCATGGCGGTCACACAGTCTACTTCTCCATAGGCTATGTAAACCAAGTACTATGAACATGTCATAGGGAGGACCACCCGTAACCTTAAACGGTAGAAACCTAATTGTATATGGAGTCATGTCGATGTCCTTTTTAAGCGTCCGTTGGAGAATGTCCCAAAAGAATACAGCGTCCCTACAGTCTATGAAGCAGTGATCTATGGTTTCGGCACGTGGACAGAGCCGACAGTTTGTTGACCACGGCAAAAAGCAACCTCTCGAATTCAACCAAGTTTTAACAGGGAGTGTTTCCGAATGTAATTTAAAGAAAAATGTTTTTACTCCAGGAGGTACACACATTATTCGGACGCGCTTAAGTACATCCTGATAAGGTCGGCTTAAATAAGGTGCACGATACAAAGGATCTGGGAAAATAGAGTCCACCAGTGCCGCAGAAATTGCTTTTCGACTCGCAGTGAACACGTACTCCAGGCTGAATCTAACTTTCAAGAAAAGAAATGTGTCAACAACCTCCTTAAGAAAGCCCCAAGGAGCCTGTGGGACATCTTTGGCATTTGATGACACTACTATATTAGGAATATAATGAACTAAACGGAGTTGCAACATTTCACGCAAAAATGGATGGTCATTGTCTCGAAAGAAAAGCAGGCGTGAAACAATTTGCCTGATGAAGAGGTGGACTAATCCTAGACCACCACGTTCAAGAGGGAGGAACAGATTGTCGCGCCGCATCGATTCACAACTGGAACTCCAAATAAATGTTGCAAATGCGCGATGCAGTGCCTGAAGGCGAAGTCGTGAGCAGTGCAGTACTTGCAGCACATACATAAGACGGGAAGCTAAGAAAACGTTACACACTTCAGCACGAAAGAACATTGACAAATTCCGCCTTCTCCATGAATTCACTTTACGTTGAATTTTGCCAACTTCTCCCGACCAATGAGCGTTGCTATTTCTATACTGTGAGAGAGGCACACCTAAATAACGCAGATCTTCTTTCCATTGAATGCCTGCGTAATGTGATGGCACTGTGGCCCATAATCCAAACCAAAAACCTGAATTTTTTTCAAAGTTAACGCTTGCACCAGAAGCCGCACAAAATTCTTCTGTAATTGCAAGAGCAGTCTTCACACTCTCTTTATCTGTACAAAAAAAGGCCACGTCGTCTGCATACGCAAGAACCCGAACCTCATTAGTCAGTAATTTAAACCCTTGAAAATTTTGTTCTTTAACAATGCTCATCGAGTGTACATTTTGGCCTTGTCAATTTTCTTTAAATTTATTACCGGCTTGGCAAAAGAAAGTACAATGTGAATATTACATGGCAATAAAAAACAACTAGTCAATGCCGGACCAGTGCGGTGTGATAAGAACGATGTAGGCTAGTCACTTTGTCCAAAACACTTAGCCAATCAGGAGGATCACTCTGTGCACAGAAAAATTCGCGTATATATAACACACTCTCAATGAAGTATTCATTTGCTGCGGCCTGAACAATGCGCTCATGTCTAATATCCATAAGCGATCGCCACACGCTGTGCATGCACAGAAGCATTAACAGATCGACAGGCACTCCCTCTGGTTCCGCGCATGACAGGAAGCGTATCCCGAAAGCACTTAACCGCAATTCCTTTTTAAAGCTACGTTTTAGAATATCCCACAAAAACACTGCGTCATGGCAGTCCAAAAAGATATGCTCAATCGTCTCCGGTTTCTTGCATATAAAGCAATTCACAGACCAAGGTACAAAAACGCCTTTGCTTTGCAGCCACGGTTTCACTGGGAGAGTGCCTGTATGCAGTTGAAAAAAGAAAGATTTAACAAAAGCTCTTACCGGCATTCGTTTCACTCTCTTAAGCACATCTCGTTCTGAACCTAAAACAAAAACTGTACGATCCAACGGTACAGGCATGGATACATGTCAATAGTACGATGCGCTGATGTTTACATTTGCACTTTAAGAGCCGAGATCCGCTATCACTCCACCGCGTCAACTGCCGCATCTCTAGAAGAGCAAAAGTGTTGTTACCATCGACAGGTACATCGTGGAGTGCTAGAACATCGATTTTGATGTACGATATTCATATTAAATAAGAAATTCAGAAATAGACTACGGTGACTGTTAGGGCTGTTACTGCTAATTTCGACAGTTGTCTCTCGTTCTTTACACTTTTGAGCGTGCATATAATTCGTGTGTTCAATGCAAAATAGCTATATAAGCATTCGTGGATGATTGTTGTTTCTGACAGCATACTGGCTTCTCACGGCAGCGCTGTACCAGAATAACGAGACCAGAGCGAGACAGCTTTTCACGCAACTTTGAGGAACAACCCAAGACTTCCTTTTCGCTTCGCAAAAGCTTATGCAATATTTCTGGGAAATTAACTAATGTGTCAGTGTAACGGCACATGTAAGTCCACAGGCCTGTGTGCCACATCTTACCAAATAAAGTAAAACGGATACGCAGCCATTCCCGCAGATGGTATGATTTTGATGAGGCCGGTATGGCGTTGCTAGTGCCTCGTCGTGAGGCACAATTATAACAATTGGCCACGTCGACTTTAATACCGGTGTCGGTGCTATCAGCATTGCCGGCTTCAGAGAAGCACGATTGAATACCGTGCAAGGGAAAATTACAGTGTACACGACCAATGCGAAACTGACATACAATTTTAAAGCATCGCGACGGAAAGCGCTTCTGTCGAGGCGTCAGAACTTATATCGCTGCGACAGAAAGTAGCACATTTCTGTGTAGTCCTGACAGAGAGTTCCTGTTGCGACGTCAGAATCACTGTTGCGATAAAAAGTTGTTGTTGCGACTTCATACACACTTGTGGTCGCGACACAACGTTTCTGTTGCGACTACAGAACTCTTGGCCGTCACGACCGAGTGTTTCTGTTGCGACGTCAGAATTGCTGTCGTAACGTCAAAGTCGCTGTCACGATAGAAAGCTGTTGTTGTGACTATAGAATTCTTGTCACGACAGAACGTTTCTGTTGCGACTTCAGAACTCTTCGACGTCGCGACAGAATCTTTCTGTCGCAACATCCGAATTTCTGTCGTAACGTCAGAAAGGTCTGTCGTAACTACAGAAACATCAGGAACTTCTGTCGTACAACAGAAATTTCTCTAGTCCCGACAGAAATTTCTGTAGTTGCGACACGAATTCCTGTTGTCTTTTTCAACTGGGTCTGTTCTGTACTTGCAGTTTGTTGCAATGTCACATGTGTTGTATGTTTTGGCTGTTCAAAATATATGACTTTGTATATGCGTACGCGTCTGAACTCATGCACAAAGCTTTGCGATTCATGTACTGTTGGACTGTGTATTTTTTTTATTCATCCATTGTTCTACTGAGTGTCATATTTTGTGTCGCTATTCTCCCTTTTTACGCAAATTTGTTTCCTTTGCCAAGTGATAAGGAGTAGCCGGTGCCACCATAAAGGCGCCAACCTCTCCTAATATTCATTTCAATAAAAAAAAGAAGACTAGTGTCATCGGCATACACGATAAATTTTACCGTTGTATCACTATTAGTAATGTCGTTAATGCAGAGATTAAAAAGTTTAGGACCTAATACGCTCCCTTGTAGCACGCCATATTTAGTAAAACGAAAACATGACTTCTCATGCTTTATGCTTGCTGATTGTTTCCGACAAGTAAGGTAAGACTCAATTAATGTAAATGGAGTACCTCTAACGCCATTCTGTTACAATTCCCACAGCAAAATTTTATGATTTATGCAATCGAACGCCTTGCTGAAATCAATAAGTAGTGCCAATGGGAAGATATTTTTTCGTAATGTTCCTTGAGTGTGAGCAAAGCAGTCTCCGTTGACCTGCCTTTACGAAAGCCGAACTGAGCACTAGATAGAATGTTTTGTCTTTAAAAAATTGACACACGAGAGAAAATAATATTTTCTAATCCTCTGGAAAATACTGGAATGATTGAGATTTGTCTGTAATTTGACACATCATTTCTGTTGCCTCCTCACAGTTACAGCTCAGTTCCTTGCAGTACAGTCACCCTACTCATTTTCATTTTTTCTGGGAACACCTCAGACTGTAAAGCTACGCTAAATATATGCGTTAAAGCTGGAGTGATGTATTCTGAAACATACTTTATAGGTTTTTTTTTTGTATATCATCAATGTCAAGAGCTTTACGATGTTTAAGGCTCGTAAATATTCTAAATACCTAAGATTCACTTCTGGGATTTAAAAATGAACTGTTCGAAAGGGAAAGAAACGACGACGTATCAGGAGGCGTTTGCTGTGGCGCGGTTATACTTGTGAAGTACTTATTGAAATGGTTTGCTAGTGGTAAACCTCAGATTTCATTTTAGTGTAGATTATCTTACCTGGTGAGGTAGAATGCTTTTAGCGGCCAATAACCTTATTGATAATGCTCCACAAGGTATGAGGATGTTTAATGTGCCGTCTGCAAACAGACGCTCATGATAAGCATTTTTAGCGCGTCTAAGTTGCGTGTTTAGTTTGTTTCGGTACTTTTTAAACATTGTCAGCGCCCCAGGCGAGCGTTTAGAAATAAATCTATGGCATAGTTTATCTGTGTGTTTTATCATCTTAAAAAGTTCTTGTGTAATCCAGGGATTTCATATCTTTTTGCTTTGCTTAATCTTTCTGAAAGGGAAATGTGTGCCGTAAATTTGTAGAAAAGCAGAAATAAACTTGGAATACGCGACATTTGCATCACTTATTTCGTATAGAAAAGACCAGTCATAATTGCAAACGCTACGTTTAAAAATATCGATGTTGCTATCAGTTATATCTTGTACAGCAAGCGCATTTGATTCAAAAACTACTTTTTCTCACATCGATGGGATGTGTCATAAACACAGGACAACGATCACTGACGTCCAACGTCACTGTTCCAGTATGCTCTACGACAGTGTCAATATTCGTGCTAATAATGTCAATACATGTAGACGAGGACGACGTAACAGGAGTTGGTGTACTAATTAGGTTGACAAATACCGCACAGATAAAATCCAGTGTGGCAGCAGTATCGTCAAGAAAATTTATATTAGTGTCTCCCCCACAGACAAGCCGAAATTCGTTAGCAGCAACATATTCCAGCAAATTACCATAGAAATGCAATAACCCAAGAATATTTCCATTTGGCAGGCGATATACGACTAAAATTATATCGGTGCAATGTTTAAGCATTAAAATTTCATAGTCGTATGTTGTTTTACAAAATTCTGCTACTTCTTCACATTTCCATCCCGACGTAGATTGCTGCACCCCCTCCTCGCCTATCAGTTCGATTTAGAACGCAATCAGCATAGCCATCAAGGTACAGCCGAGCACTGCTCTCATGATACCATGTTTCGGTTAGCATAATTATATCGAACTTGAAAGAGAAGAAATTGTAAAAATTAATAATGATTTCTCGTATATTTTCTGCAGATCGAGCATTCAAGTGCAGAACGGAAATGCTGGAGTTAGGTTGTAACTGTAAACTATGCACGAAGATGAACTCGTGATATTCCATGGCAATCTTTAGCGAGTGTTCCCAGTAGCGTCAGAAACAGCAGACGTAATCCTAGCAAGATCAAGATCGCGTTCTTTCGATATTTGCACAGCATCAGAGCTATCATTTTCCCTTGGATAGATTTTCCCGTTGCTGGTCCACACAGATTTCCATTTATGTTCATGTTTCTTTTTCACTGCCATGCCAAGCAGCCTCTTTAGCGCTGGGCGCAAATGTTCCTTTACGTAAATGGGGCACGTATAGGGTCTAATCCTAGGTCTGTTCGTGATTCTTGTTTTCTTTGCTTTCTTCAAGGCGGCCTCGCGTTTAGCTCTACATTTAAATTGAACGACAATGTCTGTTTTATCCGGGTTGCAAGTTGTAAGACGGTAACAACACTCAACGTGACAACACCCAAGAAAGGATGACGACGACGACGACAACAACGACAACAAACAAGCAAGCAAACAAACAAACAAGCAAACAAACAAACAAACAAACAAACAAACAAACAAACAAAGCAGTGTGAAAGGATCAGCGGTTCTACATTTCCCGTTCACCTTTGGCAGAGCTTAAGGGGCCCCCGACACGGTTAGGACAAATTTTGTAGACGCGTAGGGTACAGCTAGAGTTAATCATTCGCACCAAAATTTATGTGACGCGTCTTATATTAAGATAACTACGGACGATTACAAGTTACCCTCTTCCATAACCGTGCATTTTCCCCTGAACTCTTTCGCCGAGAGATCAGTGCTAAGCTCCGCCTTCATTGGCTCTGCGTCATGATGGCACGTCGTGTCGTCTACTTCCGGTTGTCCAGGAGCAAGCGCGCGAAGACTCTCCGACCTCTCCGGCAGCTGCTTGGCAGTCGACCCCAAGCGAGAGCTATCGAAGCAGCGTGTGTTGCGAGCATTCTGTCGCAGCGCCGAACGTGTCTGGTATTCCGGTAACCACAGGCGAGCCGGGCGTTTCGACGGATGGGTGGAGGCATAAACTCAAGCTGATGAATGAACTTTAGCGTAGACGTACGTGAGCGGCCTGATCGGTCTGCACGGTCCAGTTACCTGGTGGCACAGAGCTTAACTGGTTTCCTCAGGCAAATAAATAGCTAACATTATAGTAACCAAGTGTAAAACATTTTAAACATTTACAAAAACAATGTATTAATGATTAAGCTCCTGCGAAAAATTTACACCAGCAGCAAAGAAGAATACACTTCGTTACGGCTACTGTGTTTTCTGAGCCCCGTGCCACCAGGCGGCTGCACCGTGCAGACCATTCACGTTTGCGATTCTACTCATTCCGTGAAACGGCACGGTCAAACGGCCAGGCCTATTCCCCTTGAGCTTGCGTTTACCCTAATACCGGACTCGCGAAGCGCTATTGTGGTAGTAATCCTGTGGCGTAAAGTGACGGCCGCAAACGCGCAAGTCATGTCGCCGATCGGATAGCGACAGTCCGATGTGCTGCAGCCACTCCGCTCGTCTACTGCCCTGCAGAGGGACGCGATGTTGCAGCTTGACATATTTATTGCCAGTCGCTACGTTTGCGGCCCAGAACGCATGAAAGGCGAATCATGTTGTTCGCTGAAAGACTGAGACTGACACTGACCGCGGAGCTCTCGTCAAGACGGAGCCCGTGGTAACACAAGCAGACGACACTTGCTGTGTACCGGAAGTGCTCAGTTGTAGTAAGAAAGTGTTCTTGTGCATTCCCTTTCTGTTACGTTCTTTTTATTAAAACAAATTAACTAACATTCCAACTACGACGAAACAACATTTGTTCACGATAAAGTTGGAAAAATTATCGATGACGCGCCCTGGGCACCCAATCGTATAGCTCACCCTACTAACGTCATTAGGGCAATTTACGTCAAACGGTTACAGGTGGCTGAAAATTCAGCCGAGCGATGTGCTGCGATCGACAGCAATGTACATTTTTAAAACCTTATAATAAATTACACGCTTTACGCAGAGCACTTAGATGCGTCAATTAATGATCAGAAGGACCTACTCTAACGACTCATTACGTTTTTACAAAGTCGTCAAAATCTTTTCAGGGTCCCTTTAACGCTTGACGCTACGCTGTCAACGCACTTGGCTCGACTTAGCACTCTCATGCCGCAGTCTCGGTTACAGTCGGGGGAGAACGTAAGCCGCGCTTAAATGGTCGGAGCCAGGTTAAGGACGAGCAAGTACGGTCGCAGTGCTAGCTTCCGCGAGACCTGCTCGACGTCGAGCAGCCATGTCGTCGACTTTGCGAGACAGTGAAGTTCATTGAAGCATGCAGGGCTGGTACTGCTTGTCAGATTTACAGGGTGTTTCAGCGAACACTTAAAAAAAAAATTGCCTGTGGCAAATAGCACAATTCTTGTCCATGAGCTGGTCTACTCGAAGAGGCGGACATCACTTGCACAAAAAATTCAAATGCATAGTCGACTAATTCACAAAAATTAACCAAACAAGATTTTAAGTAATTATCTTATCTGCAATTACTATCTTAAGTAACCTTAAGTGATTGCTAATCTTCGAATAGAGCAGCTCGAGGACTAGAATTGTGCCATCTGCCATAGAGAACCTTTAAAAACTTTTTAAAAGTGTTTGCTGAAACACCCGGTCCTAGTCTTATGCCATAACGTTGTGTTTTTGCTTTTCATTGCGCGATAGAAATTATGTGGACACCTGAGGCGCATTTGCACTGATCTCCCGTCGTCGCCACCGTGATATACAAGGTGCAACGGCGCGTGCGAGGCCCACGAAACATGCGTTTGTGGTCACGTGACGCCAGGGCGAATCGCGGACGTGCTAGACATGGAGTTCATGCGCGTTGTATTTGCATGCGCCCTGTGTTGGCGATCACGTGATCTGCTGCTGAATTTTTGGAGGTGCAGCAAAGTTGAAATGGTGAAATGGCGCAGATCGATCGCTTTGAAACAAGCACGCGTGTTCCCGCTGCCGGCGCTCCTTATAGCGTCAACGCTGTGACCACGAGTGCTCGCGGTCGTAGAGTGAACTCCGCATGTGTGCCCTTGGGTGCGTGACATTACGCGTTTAAAGCGAAGCTTTCTTTGCCTCTTCCTTCGACTTCCCCACGGCTGCTGCTGCTGTGGCTGCTGCTGTCTGGTACACAGCGTCGGGGGGTGGTTCAGAGCGTGTGTATACATGACAGGATCGAGTCAGAGAGGAAAGGTGACGCGAGAAACTTGTTAGAACCCAACTGCCTCGTCAAATGTGCACCATGCCCTCTGGAGATCCCTGGGCGTCACAGCATTAGCCTCTTCACAGCTGTAATTATCCGTGACCACCATCAAAAGCACTGTGGAAACTGCAACGCTTCCCTTTCTACTAACGTGCGAGTCCAGAGCGGACATAGCTAGAACTGTAGGGAGGAGGGAGGAGAAGAGGCGGTTCTCATATAAGGGGTGGGGGGAGGCTACGTGAGAAGGCAAGGAAACCCTACTGCTATACGACAGTCGTTGCGGGGAAACTAGATACGCTGAAGTTCAAGGTTCGGTACAGTACGTTCCTGCTATTTCTCAAAAATAAACACAATGCAGATATGTCACGCGGACAAACTACGCAGGGCGTGCAGAAGCAGAGCCGCATTAATTAAAGCGCACTGCAGGGCCCAGGCGAAGCTACGTAAGCGGTCAACAGTAACATAAACACCTCTGTGCCCGCTGTGGTAGCTCTGCGGCTATGGCATTGCTAGAGGTCGCCAATTTAAGCCCGACCGTGGCAGCCGCATTTCGACGAGGCGAAATAGAAAATGCGCGCGCACTTAGATTTTGGGACACGTTAAAGAACATCACGGTGTCAAAATCCAGGAGTCCGCCACTACGGCGTGCCTCATAATCCGATTGTGGTTCAGGCACGTACAGCCCCATAAGCCAATGCAACTTTGATACTTCTGCCACGATGCGATGTGCCATGTGAGGCAATGACAATGCTCAACTCCCTCAGAGGTTATGAAATATGGCGCACAACAACGCCTCAAGCAAACAACTCTCCCTGTGTTCTGTGCACTACGCATACAAACAGCAGTGGTGCACACAAGGTAACGTTTAACATCAACTCACACCTCTCGTGTTAGGCTAAACGTTGAAGAAATTAAGCTTTCGCCGTCAGCATCACCACTGCTTATCATCAATCAACGCAACCAGCACAGAAAAATTCACTTACATCGATTCCCACAGTGCATGGGATCTGCATAATTTTTTTAGTTAGTGAGTGTTTACTGCAATTTGTACTCAATGCTAGCATCTGTAGTAGAAGTATAAAATGAAGTCCATAGTTCACAACAATACGCTTACACAATTGACTTTATATCCTGGCTCCTTACATTTGCAAAATTCCATGTTCTCAACTACGATTACTGATTGGCACATTACGCCGCGCTCTTGGATGCACATTACAGATGCACTCGAAATCATTTGAGTCATCCTCACATACCCGACGTGGTTGCTTAGTGGCTTTGGTGTTGCGCTGCTAAATACAAGGTCGCGGGATCAAATTCCGACGGCCGCCGCATTCTGATGGGGGGGGGGGGGGGGAATGCAAAAACACACACTTACTCAGATTTAGGTGCACGTTAAAGAACCCCAGGTGGTCAAAATTAATCAGCGTCACCCCCTAAGGTGTTCCTCATAATCAGATTGTGGTTTTGGCACGTAAAGCCCCATAATTGTTTTTCATCCTCACATATTTTGTGAACTAAAGAACACATCACACCAAATGTGATTCAGGCGTACGAGAACTCCAACCAGACTCATACAGCCTCCGATAAAATAAAACTGACTAATTCTCTGACTCATGGATATAGATCCTTTTTACTACGCTTCCTTGGGTGCTATCATGTTTGATCACGTGGAGCCGCATCCATTGCTTGTCTCACCCGACCACCTCTGCAGCTGCGTCGACAATGGCAACGCACGACGCCAGCCTGGCGCAGCAAGCCCTGGTTCGGCGTTTGTGACCGACAATGACTGCGTAAACGGCACTAAACTTTTGGGAAAGATTCAGAAGACATGGAACTGTCACATATCGAGCTCATTACTCGTTGTCCAAATGCTGCGATCACTGCCATATGGTGCAGTACTAGAAAATGCAGGGATGAAATTGTTTCACAAGACACAGTGTTACACACTTTCAGCCGCTGTATTAAACCAGGGTCATTGTCATTTGCTCATCGTT
The DNA here is from genome assembly GCF_023375885.2 of Dermacentor andersoni. Classification (NCBI taxonomy): domain Eukaryota; kingdom Metazoa; phylum Arthropoda; class Arachnida; order Ixodida; family Ixodidae; genus Dermacentor; species Dermacentor andersoni. Next base: position 229,246,646 of record NC_092814.1, read on the forward strand.
TTAAATGCGTACGCATTCCTGTGCCTACCCAACAAGAAAACCCGCCTGTCCATCACGTAAGGCAATCGCTTTCAAGATAGGGCCCGCAGCAGGGAGCGAATTGATCTTCGTGCTGCCTCTAGCTTCAATGCCAACTAAGCGGCGAGAACCCTGCGCACACGAAGCTATCGGCACTCGGCGCACTGTGTCTCTATCACACACAACTTTCAAGCCAGGGCCCGCGCGGCCGCGACATACGCAGCCGCCGCCGCAGTACTGTTGATCAGGTTGATAATGGTTGGCATCGAGAGGAGGCAGCGAAGTCGACCACGTCTACGTACTACGTCTACCAAACGTGACAGTATTCAAATACGTCGCCTACTACAGCATGCATCGGCCAGTGCTGATCTTCCATGGTGCAGCATGTGATGGAATAAGAGAGGTTTTGGCCCAGGACCACTCACCAAGGAACGCAATCGACTTCTGAGTGCATGCACAACACAAAATATATACTAACAGGACAAAATCGAAATATGACGTGATACATCATATTCTTGACGGTATTATAACACATGCAGTCCTACAGCTGCTAACTACAATGCCTGTCTTAAAATACAAATAGTCTCTCGCCATGCACTTCTTGGCGTGGGGCCCGTTGACGCGTCAATGCTGATGTCGGTCTTGAAGGGAATTATCCCCCCCTCTAGTGCACGCTCACAGAAAACTAAACGGTGGATACAGAAAGATTAGCTACTATTGGATCACAGCTTTGATTGTCGGATGTGGAATCACATACGTGGATTGAGAACGAATGGGCAAAAGAAAGAGCGGAACGCTGAGAGAAAGGGAAATAAGGAAGCAGGCAAAATAACTCGATAAATTCTTTAATTGAAATTGAAGCTCCAAGAAGGAACTCAGGGTGAATCCGCAAGAAACAGTGATTCGATGCCTCTTCCGAGTGGCGCCTCTTCAGTTTTCAACCCACAAAAATTTCATCAATTGTTTGATGAGCGACGCGATGGCTTGCATGCATACTTGCAAAAGTTCGAGATGGCGACAAGACGACAATGGCCACAAGAGAAGTGGGCATTAGCTGTGAGCATGTGTTTGAGTGGTGAAGCGTTAACAGTAATTGGCTGAACGACTGCTGCCGATTCCTTTGACTATGAGAAAGTAAAGAAAGCTTTGCGGCAAAGATTTTGATTCACTGCGCAAGGTTATCAGGAGAAATTTCGCAAGGCGAGAGCGGAAGATAAGAAACCGGGAGACACTTAGCTGCTGGGCTTTCAGGTTACTTCGACCACTGGATTTACAAGTCTAACGTGTCCAGAACGTTGGACAGCCTCCGAGACCACGTAGTCGCCGAATAGTTTATCCAGTGCTCCCATCCAAACCTTGCAATATTTCTGAAAGAACGAGAATGCAAGTCACTCCAAGAGCTGGCTGGCGCTACTGACTGGTTTGTTGAAGCTCGGAATTTCGTGAACCTCGAAAAGCTACCGGAGCACGCAAAATACTTCACTAGGAATCCCGTGGACGCTTCAAGGAAATCACCACGAAGGTGTATGCTATGCGAGCGTCTGAGGCATCAAGCTCATGAATGTCGCAACCCAGCCAAAGAAGTGAGGAAGCGCAAGGTCCGTGGGAAGATCGGTCTCAAGAGTGACGACTGCTGGAGTACGAAGGCGCAGAAACATAAAAGTTCAGCCTGCGTGGTCGACGAGTACCGTTATGATTTTCCTTTGACAAAGTTGCAAAACACAGAAAACAGAAACGTCATGACATTTCTAATAAAAAGCCTGATGAAAAAAATTTGTTTTTCTGGTGCAAGGAATGCCAGTAGTTGAAGGGCAAGTGTTAGATCGAAGCATTAGAGCTCTTCTGGATACGGGCAGCAATACCGCAATTATTCGAACAGGCTTAGTTCCGGATGAGCGTTTGACCGGAAAGAGTAGCAGAGTCCTGCTTATTGATGCCTCTAGTGTTGAAGCGCCAGAGGCCAAACTTCAAGTAAATATACCATACTTTACCGGAGAAATAACAGCCTTATGTATAGAAAAGCCACTTTATGATCTTGTGCTTGGAACCCTACCGGGTGTCAGAGGATTTCATGAGCCAGATATTAACTGGAAGCGCGCTGCATTCGACCAAAAAGACAGTGCGTCGCTAAACTGCAGTGTGCAAGTAATACCTGTGGAACACCTTCACTATGTTTCTGCCATGGTCAACTAAAACGAGGATAGCTCCATTGTGTGTACTAAAGATAAAGGGATGCGATGTAACCAAAGACCAATTTGCAGAGGAACAACAGAACGACAAAACGTTGAAACCTCTATTTGCTAATGTTGGCAGAAGCTTCAAGAAACCAAAAGGCAACTGGTACTCGCTCCTTGAAAAGGGTGGACTTTTCTACCGGCAGTACTGTCTTGCTACATGCAGGACATTTAACCAGCTTGTCGTGCCGAAGGTGTTCAGAAGAACTATCCTTGAAGTCGCACACGAAAGTCTTATGGCAGGACATCAAGGCATTCGGTGTACGACAGATAGAGTCTTGGCCCATTTTCACTGGCCGGATATGCATGGCGACGCGAAACGTTTCGTAAGGTCCTGCGATAGGGCCAGCGAACAACACCAAAAGGAAAAAATTATGCAGATCCCACGCACTGTGGGAATCGATGTAAGCGGAGCTTTTTGTGCTGTTTCCTTTGAGTGACGATAATTAGTGGTGATGTTGACGGCGAATGTTTAATTTCAACGTTTTGTCCAACACGAGAGTGGTGAGTTGATGTTAAGCGTCACCTTGCGTGCACCACTGCTGTTTGTCTGCGTAGTACACAAGACACAAAGGGAGAGGTGTTTGCTTGAGGCGTTGTTGTGGGCCATATTTCATAACCTCTCAGAGGGTTCAGCATTGTCATTGTCTCACATGGCACATAGCATCGTGGCAGAAGAATTAAACTTGAATTGGATTATGGGGCTGTACGTGCCAAAACCACAATCGGATTTAGAGCCAGGCCGCAGTGGCGCATTCCCCATTAATTTTGGCACCGTGGTGTTCTTTAACGTGTCCCTAAATCAATGTGCGCGAGCGTTTTTTATTTCGCCCCCGTCGAAATGCGGCTGTCGCGGTCAAATTCGTCACATCGAGCAATGCTATGGCCGCCAAGCTATGGGGCGGGCACAGTTGATTTGACATGTGACCGCTTCAGTTTTGTCGCCTAGACTCTGCGGTGCGCTTTAGTTAAAGCGGCTCGGCTTCTGCACGCCCTGCGTAAGTTGTCCGCTAGACATATTTGCGTGGTTTTATTTCTCAAAAATAATAGGAACGCACGTACCGTACCTTGAACTTAAGGTAAGCGCTTTGGGGGCGGGGGGCGGTCACGGATACTTACAGCTGTCAAGAGTCTAATGAAGCGACTACTCGAGAGCTCCAGTGGCATTGTACACATTCGATGCGGTGCGATCCAAACGAGTTGCTCGTGTCTCTTTTCTTTTCTTCCGCGCACCTTCCATGTGTGCAGTGTGCGTGACAGCAGCAGCCGCAGAAGCAGCAAGCAGAGCAAAGCAAAGCAGAGCAAAGCAGAGCAGAGCAAAATAAAGCAAAACAAAGCAAGCAAGCAGCAGTAGCAGTGGGAAATTCCAAGGAAAAGGCAAAGAAAGCTTCGCTTTAAAATTGGTGTTGTCCCTCGGGGCAGCATGCCTCTTGTACGTACGCCTTTTGAGTGCGTTGTGGTCAATTTAATAGTTTCTTTGTCACCGAAATCGAACCGAGACAACCGTTACATTCTCACTCTCATAGACTTTCTTGCTCTCCGTGCAATTCAAGCTGTGCACATTGCAGAAGGAATGATTGAGAAATTTTTCTCGCATTGGTCTACCAAAAGAGATCGTAAGTGACCAAGGAACAAGTTTCATAGCGGAACACATGGAACAGGCGGGATGTATACTTGCTATCCGGTTTCTTCGAACGACCCCATATCATTCCATGGTGAATGGGCTCGTTGAGAAGTTTAACGGGACCCTGAAGACCATGCTGAAGAGGATGTACCAGGAAAAGCCTCGATCCTGGCACAGTTAGATACCTCGCTGCACTGCTCTTCGCCCACAGATAGGTCCCGCCTGGGCTTTTCGCTTTTTCAGTTGAGTTATGGTCGTCACGTGCGAGGACCACTGATGGTGCTCAAGGAGCTGTGGACCAATGAAGATATCGACAGCGAAACTAGCACAGCCTATACCGACCTTGTCGATCTTCCAACCCGCCTTGAGAGACATGCAAACTCGCCCATGATTAGTTGGAGAGAGCACGCGCAAAACAGAAAAAAAAAACATACTTTGACCGGAAGAGCCGTCCTCGCCAATGTCGACGGCAAAGTACTTCTTCTACTGCCGACTGACTCCAACAAATTGCTAATGCAATGGAAAGGTCCACTTGAAGTCATCGAACGAAAGAATGAGGTCGACTATGTTTTGAACATAAGCGGAAAAATAAAACTATTCCACATGAATATGCTAAAGAAGTATGGGGTACGCGAACCTTTACCAGTGCAGCAGATCTGTGTCATAACCCATATCGACCAAGGCCCTTCAAAAGCAAATGAGGAGCCATCTAGCAAAGGTGGCTGACACGAGATTCCCTCCCTTAATCTCCTCCGTACACAGACGGCGGCTGATGTCAAGTTATCTACGAAACCAATTGTCGAACAGCGTTCAGAGGTGCTCGACTTTTTTACAGAATTTGAGATTATCTTTTCTGACCTACCAGGAAAGACATCTCGTTGAATGCGCACTATGGTTGACCTCTGATAAGCCAATTCATGTTCCACAGTATCCTATCCCACTTGCTTTACGAGAAAACGTCGCGAAGGAAATGCAAGAAATACTGAAGTTGGGCATCATTGAAAAGTCACAGTCACGCTCCCATCATAGTTGTAAAAAAATCCGACAACACGATCCGTTTATGTATTGACTTCAGGGAGCTTAATATGATCTTGACTGCTGACAGTGAGCCTATACCGCGCATTGACGTGGTTCTTGCCCTTGCTGGCCAGTGAGAGTTTTTTTTTCAAAATTAGATTTTGCCAAATGCTATTATTGGAAGGTGCCCATGTCATTGGACAGCCGAGAAAAAACAGCATTTTCCAGTATATCCGGCCTGTATCTGTACACATGCCGTTTGGGAACAACATAGCGCCGGCTATTTTCGCACGCCTCGAGCATGCGAGCCGTTCTTAGTGACTGTTACGTTTCGCCTACAACGCGCGGTAATGCCGGCGCGGATGCAACGGACGCCGGGGCTTCGTTCAAAGCGGCGGACATTTTGGCCCGTTCGAAGCCGCCGCAACGCCTCCCCGCCAAGCGTGTCCAGGCGTGTTTCAGTGCCACGTGTCTTCGTGTGTGCGTGTGTGTGTGTGTGCCCTCGCTTGTCAAAGCGCGGCAGCCGGGGAGCGGAGTTCCCCAAATGAGGAGCCAGGAGGTCTCTCGGCTCAACCGTGCGCGCCGTCGTGTGGGCGGGTTGGCGATGCGTCACTGCACTCGGTTCGCCATGTCTCTCGGCTCGACCGTGCGCGCCGTCGTGGGCTCATGCTCCGCCGTCCCGTGACCTTCATCCCGTGACCTTCCCTTTTGGACCGCGACGCCGAGAGTATAAGAGCAGCTGCCCCCGGACGCCAGGAGAGAGGCTCCGATTTGTACTGCTGAGTTAAGTGCTCTCCCGTCTCTCCACTTCGGTCGAACTGACCGGCCGCTCTTTTGCTATGTTAGAATAAACAAGTTGTTCTGTTACCAGTCTTCTCTTGCTTTGCCGGGACCTTCGGATGCTTCCAGTGCCCCAGGCCGCCAGGCCAACGCTACCCTTGGGGCTTGCGACCCATTGGCAATAACGGGCGTCAGCACGGAGACCCCAACAACTCGTGCCAGCGGTGCGATTCCAACATCTGGTTGCCAGCGGTGAGATCGCGACAACGGAGGCCAGCAGCAAAGAGATGCGCTTGACTGTATGCTGAGCAGCTCAACGACCATCCGGGAGCAGTGCAACGAGCCCTGTGTGATGACTGGTTGCCTGCAGCGGAACGACTGCGCTGAATTCTTGGCTGCGAGGTTTGGTGAGTGCGGGACTTTCTTCTTCTGAGTTTTGCCAGGCTTTTGTTAGTGTTAGAAACAGAGCTGGTAATTGTGGTTGTCGTTGCTGCCGGGTTAGTTTGCGGCAAGACAATAGTAGGCAGTAGAGAAAGCAGCATTCAGAGCAGCCATGGATTTGAAGTCGTTGCGCAAACCGAAATTGCTGGAGCTTGCAAGAGAGTTGGGTCTGGATGTCTCAGACAAACTCAGAAAACCAGAACTGCTAAGGGCTATTCTTGAGTTAGAAGCTGAGGATGACGAGCTGTCGGAATGCCTTGAGACCATTGAGGAGAGGGAGCGTGAACTTAAAGAACAGAAAGAGAAAGATGAGCGTGAACTTAAAGAACAAAAAGAGAAAGAAAAAGAAGAGCGCGACCGTCAACACGCTTTGGAAATGAAGCGTCTCGAGTTAGAGATGGAACGCGCTCGTAATGGAAGTCAGGCACACGGTGCAGGAGAACGAGTATTGTTCAAAATGACTGACCTGATGCGGCCGTTTAAGCTTGGAGAGGACATTGGTTTGTTCCTGGTTAACTTTGAGCGAACGTGCGAGAAGCAGGGGTTCTCTCGGGAAACGTGGCCACAGCGCTTGCTCACTTTGCTACCCGGCGAGGCGGCCGACGTAGTCGCTCGCTTGGAGAGAGAGGAGGCAGAGGATTTCGACAAAGTGAAATCGAGTCTGCTAAAAAAGTACCGGCTGTCAGCGGAGGCGTTCCGTCGGAAGTTTCGGGAAAATGAGAAAGGCAAAAGTGAGTCATATACAGAGTTTGCCTACAGGCTTATGTCAAACATGCAGGAGTGGCTCAAAGAAGAGAAAGCGTTTGGTGACCACGAGAAAGTTCTGCAGTGTTTCGGGCTAGAACAGTTTTATAGTCGGTTACCTGAGAACGTGCGGTACTGGGTCTTGGATAGGCCAGACGTTAGTACGGTGGCTAGAGCCGCTGAGTTAGCCGAGGAGTTTGTGACGCGTCGGGCTCGTGGAGCTAAGGACGGTCAAAAGGGTGAATTTGGCTCCAAGTTTGAGAGGCCAAAGTTCACGCCCATGAGAGCAAAGGGGGATACACGTAGTGCGGATGCGAGTGAAAGCAGTCCGACCGAACGTAAGGAGACGGCGGCAACCGAAGCCGAACGCAGAAAGCGGTTCGAGACGAGGCAAGCGCGCGTTTGTTATACGTGCCAGAAGCCGGGTCACTTTTCGGCGCAGTGTCCAGAAACAAAAACACAAGTCGTGTTTTTGTCTTTATGCAGCACTGACGAGAACATGAAGCTTCTCGAGCCTTACATGCGAGACCTCCTCGTGAACGGGAAAGAGTGCCGAGTGCTTCGCGATTCCGCAGCTACAATGGATGTAGTTCACCCCTCTTACGTAGAACCCGATATGTTCACGGGCGAGTGCGCATGGATCAAGCAAGCAGTGGAAGCTCATAGCGTGTGTCTGCCGGTAGCAAAAGTGCTTATTGAAGGACCTTTCGGAGCACTTGAGACGGAGGCCGCAGTGTCATCTATGCTGCCCCCCCAGTACCCGTACCTATTTTCGAACAGGTCCGATCACCTCCTGCGCGAGAAGGGGCTTTTGTTTGGTGAGGCTAGCGTTCAGGCCTTAACCAGATCGAAGGTTCGGGAGCTCGCTGCAAAGGCGGTAGTTGCGGGACCGACGTTGTCGAACGATGACAAAGGGTCAGAGGCGCAGCAAGCTGGTAGTCAGAGCACGCCCGAACGGGATAAAATTGAGCCTGTAGCGTTAAAGGCACCAGATACTGGAGAGGAAATTCCCGATGCGGGAAAGTTAGAAGAGCTTCCGGTCGAGCTTCCGGGACTAGGCTCAGTGACGAACAGGAAAGACACCGATCAAGTCATTAGTGACTTAATAAGTAAAGCATCGCTGTCGCCTGAGCAGAAAACCGAACTACACCAGCTCTTACAAGAGTTTAAAGGTCTGTTCTCTGAGAGGCCTGGTAGGACTTCTGTCCTTACTCATGACATAGAACTTACCTCCCCAGAGCCAGTACGATCCAAGGCGTACCGGGTGTCACCCCACCAGAGCGATATTATGGAGGCTGAGGTAAAGAAAATGCTACAGCTCGGTGTTATTGAAGCGGGTGAGAGTGATTATACCTCGCCTTTGATTTTAGTTGAGGTACCGGGCAAGGAACCTCGTCCTTGCGTCGACTACCGCAGGCTTAATTCCATCACTAAGGATCAAATTTATCCGATCCCTAACATCGAGGAGCGCCTTGAGAGAGTGAGTAGCGCTCAGTTTATTTCCACCCTAGATCTTGTCAGGGGTTATTGGCAGGTTCCACTTACAGAAGAGGCTAGTAGGTATGCGGCGTTCATTTCACCAATGGGGACATTCCGTCCTAAAGTTTTGAGTTTTGGTTTGAAGAACGCGCCATACTGCTTTTCAAGCCTCATGGATAAAGTGTTGCGGGGACAGCAAGAATTCGCTTTACCGTATCTAGACGACGTAGCGATATTCTCCGCATCCTGGCCTGAGCATATGGCGCACTTGCGGGCAGTGCTAACCCGCCTGCGCGATGCGGGCTTGACAGTCAAAGCTCCCAAGTGCCAGTTAGCACAGGCCGAGGTTGTCTACCTCGGACACGTGATTGGTCGGGGTCGTCGCCGCCCCTCTGAAATAAAGGTGGCCGCTGTGCGAGACTTCCCGCGACCGCGCACGAAGACCGATATTCGGTCGTTCTTAGGTGTCGCCGGCTACTATCAGAGGTACATCCCCAGGTACTCTGATATCGCGGCTCCCTTGACGGATGCTCTAAGAAAGACAGAGCCGCAAACAGTCGTCTGGGATGAGACAAAGGAAAGAGCTTTTAGCGCCCTAAAGAGCGCCCTAACAAGCCAGCCTGTGCTACGATCGCCCGACTACACAAAAGGGTTCGTTGTTCAGTGTGATGCTAGTGAGCGAGGCATGGGCGTTGTACTGTGCCAACGGGAAAATGGAGAAGTAGAACACCCCGTCCTGTATGCTAGTCGTAAGCTGACCAGTCGTGAGCAGGCGTATAGCGCCACCGAGAAAGAGTGTGCGTGTATCGTGTGGGCCGTTCAGAAATTGTCATGTTACCTAGCCGGCTCGAGGTTTATCATTGAGACGGATCACTGCCCTCTCCAATGGCTGCAGACCATCTCTCCCAAAAATGGCCGCCTCCTGCGCTGGAGCCTCGCTTTGCAACAATATTCCTTTGAGGTGCGTTACAAAAAGGGGAGTCTCAACGGTAACGCCGATGGCTTAAGTCGAAGCCCCTAACGTGGGAATCAGCCTCAAAATTGCTTGTTACTGATGTTTTTCTTCCTGAGGCAGGATTTTTTTTAACTTATTGCTTTTGTGTAGTGTTTCAAAGTGATGATGTGCTTTCTAGTGCAATTTTCCGATTTGTGGACGCGTTCTGAGTGCTGCTAAACTACTGTAAGGAACTAGGCAGCAGTATAAAAGGGGAAAGAGCCTGGCAGGGCTTAGTGAGGGTTGTGCCGTGCTTGCTGACTGAGCGGTTGACTTTCGGCGTAGTTCTAACGCTTGCCGGAAACGAGAACAAAAATGTCAACTCTCCCGAAGTCACTTTGCAGTGTCCTGTGTGCACCTGAACGTGAGAACGAGGCCTTCTCTGTGCGCTGCGCTCAAGAAACGCCAAAGGACGCCCGACTTCGGTTATGAGCATCATCGAGCGACATCCCTCCGGACAGCGGATGCAGTCCCCTGACCATCGGGATCTCCTTCCCCCGGCGGGGCGGTCTGTTACGTTTCGCCTACAACGCGCGGTAATGCCGGCGCGGATGCAACGGACGCCGGGGCTTCGTTCAAAGCGGCGGACATTTTGGCCCGTTCGAAGCCGCCGCAACGCCTCCCCGCCAAGCGTGTCCAGGCGTGTTTCAGTGCCACGTGTCTTCGTGTGTGCGTGTGTGTGTGTGTGCCCTCGCTTGTCAAAGCGCGGCAGCCGGGGAGCGGAGTTCCCCAAATGAGGAGCCAGGAGGTCTCTCGGCTCAACCGTGCGCGCCGTCGTGTGGGCGGGTTGGCGATGCGTCACTGCACTCGGTTCGCCATGTCTCTCGGCTCGACCGTGCGCGCCGTCGTGGGCTCATGCTCCGCCGTCCCGTGACCTTCATCCCGTGACCTTCATCCCGTGACCTTCCCTTTTGGACCGCGACGCCGAGAGTATAAGAGCAGCTGCCCCCGGACGCCAGGAGAGAGGCTCCGATTTGTACTGCTGAGTTACGTGCTCTCCCGTCTCTCCACTTCGGTCGAACTGACCGGCCGCTCTTTTGCTATGTTAGAATAAACAAGTTGTTCTGTTACCAGTCTTCTCTTGCTTTGCCGGGACCTTCGGATGCTTCCAGTGCCCCAGGCCGCCAGGCCAACGCTACCCTTGGGGCTTGCGACCCATTGGCAATAACGGGCGTCAGCACGGAGACCCCAACAACTCGTGCCAGCGGTGCGATTCTATCATGACCTAGCAAATGTTTACCACTGTTTTGACGATGTTGTGATTCCTACAAATACATGGCAGGAGCATTTGGTCACTATGTGGCGTCTGTTTGGCCTAATCTGCGATCTCCAATTACCCTGTCCAGCGCCAACTGATACCAACTAACGCCAACCGATTTTGTAACTTCATCACCCCGCCTAGTCTTCTGCCGTCCTCGATTGCGCTTCTCTTCTCTTAGCACCCATTCTGTAACCCTAATGGTCCCCCGGTTATCTAACCTACGCATTACATGGCCTACCCAGCTCCATTTCCTTCTCTTAATGTCAATTAGACTATCGGCTATTCCTGTTTGCTCTCTGATCCGCACGGATTTCTTCAGAAACGTTACGCCTAAAATTCTTCGTTCCATCGCTCTTTGCGCTTTCCTTAACTTGTTTTCGGGCTTCTTTGTCGGTCTCCAAGTTTCTGCCCCATATGTCAGCACCGGTAGAATGCATTGATTGTACACCTTTCTTTTTAAACATAATGGTAACCTTCCAGTCAGTATCTGAGAATGTCTGCCGAATGCGCTCCAACCCATTTTTATTCTTCTGTAAATTTCCTTCTCATGATAAGGGTCCTCTGTTAGTAACTGACTTAGGTAAACGTACTCCTTCACAAACTCTAGAGGCTGACTGGTGATCCTGAACTCTTGTTGCCTTGCCTGGCTATTGATCATTATCTTTGTCTTCTGAATATTAATAATCAACCTCACTCTTATACTCTCTCTGTTAAGGTCCTCAATCATTTGTTGTAACTCGTCCCCAGTGTTGCTGAACAGGACGATGTCATCTGCAAATTGAAGGTTGCTGACATATTCGCCGTTTGTCCTTACTCCTAAGCCTTCCCAGTTCAATAGCTTGAATACTTCTTCCAAGAACGCAGTGAATAACATTGAAGAGATTGTGTCTTCTTGTCTGACCCCTTTCTTTATAGGTATGTTCCTACTTTTTTTGTGGAGAATTAAGGTAGCTGTGGAATTTCTGTAGATATTTTTCAAGATATTTACGTAATCGTCCTGTACTCCTCGATTACGTAATGCCTCTATGACTGCTGATATCCCGACCGAATCAAATGCCTTTTCGTAATCTATGAAAGCCTTATAGAGAGGCTGATTGCACTCTGCGTATTTCTCGGTTACCTTACTGATGACATGGATGCAATCCATTGTAGAGTATTCCTTCCTGAAACCTGCCTCTTCCCTTGCTTGGCTAAAGTCCAGTGTTGCCCTTATTCTATTGGAGATTATCTTGGTGAATATTTTATATAATACTGGAAGCAAGCTAATGGGCCTATGATTTCTCAATTCTTTAACGTCCCCCTTCTTGTGGATTAGTATAATGTTGCCATTCTTCCAATTCTCTGGTACGCTTAAAGTAGATAGACAGTTCGTATAAAGGGCCGCTAGTTTTTCAAGCATTATGTCTCCGCCATCTCTGATTAAATGAACTGGTCGTCCATCTTCTCCGGCCACTTTTCTCCGTTTCATGTCTTGCAAGGCCCTTCTAACTTTATCGCTAATTATAGAAGGAGCCTCTGAAACCTGTTCATTACTACTTCGAATGGAGGTATAGTGGCTGCTTTGGGTACTGTGCAGGTCAGTACAGAATTATTCCGCTGCTTTTACTATATCTTCGAGATTGCTGATCATATTACCATGCTTATCTTTGAGTGCATACATATTGGTTTGTCCGGTGCCAAGTTTCCTTCTCACTGATTTCAGGCTGCGTTCATTTTTTACTGCTTCCTCAGCCTTTCTCACGTTATGATTTTGAATATCCTTTATTTTCTCCTTGTTGATTAGTTTTGACAGTTCCGCGAATTCTATCCGATCTCTTGAGTTGGAGACATTTATTCTTTGTCGTTTCTTTCCTAGGTCCTTTGTTACTTGGAAGAGCTTACCTACTGATTCCCTTGGTGCCTTACCTCCGACTTCAATTGCTGCTTCAGAAGCTAGAGTAGTTACGGTTTCATTCATTGCCTCTATGGCATCTTCATTTCTCTTATAAGGCTGCGTGTTTGTTTGCAAGTGCCAACCTGAATTGCGTCTCCTTTTACCCTTACTGCGTCTAAGTTGTCCTGTTTCTTCTTGACCAATTTTATACTTTCTCTCTTCAAATTGAGGTAAATCCTAGCCCTCACTAACCTATGATCACTGCACTTTACCCTACCTAACACTTCTACGTCCTGCAGTATGCTGGGAACAGCAGAAAGTATGAAATCAATTTCATTTCTTGTTACACCATTAGAGCTTTTACAGGTCCACTTTTTGTTCCACCGCTTCCTGAAGGTGTTCATTATTCACAGCCTATTCCTTTCCACGAATTCTACGAACATCTCTCCTCAGGTGTTCCTAGAATGCACACCGTAATTGCCAATTGCTTGTTCACCAGCCTACTTTTCCTCCACCTTTGCATTGAAGTCGCCCATGACTACAGTATGCTGAGTTTGCACTTTTCGCATCGCTGATTGAACATCCTCATAAAACTGTTCTATTTCTTCATCATCTTGACTGCAGGTTGGAGCGTAGGTTTACACTACCTTTGTTCTATACCTCCTATTCAGCTTTATTACGACTACTGCTACCCTCATTAATGCTTTAGAATTCGTCAGTGTTGCCTGCTATGTCCTCATGGATTTGGAATCCTACTTCGAACTGCTTCTTATCTGGTAGTCCTCTATAACAGAAGACGTGGCCATATTTCAGCACTGTATAAGCCTCACCAGTTCTTCAAACCTTACTAAGGCCAATGATATCCCAAATAATGCCTGATTATGGGTCCTGCTAGGTTAGCTTCACTCGAGAGGGTTGAAGGGCCCCTCACCAGGCCCAATAGTAAATTTTGGTTATACGTTGGAAGTTGTTACCTGTCCTCCAGGGAGCGTTCTGCCGCAAAAAACTTTCAAGTCGGCTCATTAATAGCCGAGATATAAATATTTCTCTGCCGCGAACCCATGATTTCAGGAGGCGAGCTTCACCGCAAACATAGACGCTCCCTCCACTTGCCCAGTCTAGATTCCGCAAGCAAACTCCTTCCCTGCGTTCCGCAAGCGAATTCCGTCCCTCGTGGATCGCGTGACGCATACGTCACGGGCCCTGCCTTTTTTTTTTTTCTCGCCTTTTTGCGGCGCGGCGCACTTCTGTTGACGGCGTCGCGTGCGAGCTGTTGCGGTTGTCTCGTTTCGCGCAGCACACGATTTTGCGCACTGTGCACGAGGACACCTGACTAGCGGTATAAGTCTGTGCTACACGAATGCTGAGGCAGACACAAGCGGATCACAGAGCATGGTCCCGCACTGAAACACGGTAGAAAATGACATAGTTTCGGTGTCTGCGCGAGCGACTGCACGATGTGGGAACAAGCAGACGAAACGGCCGGAAGTATATCTCTCTTGCTGTGGTGCGCAGTAAAACAAAAACATGTAGACATTCGGCTTGGGTGTTTTATTATTTATCTAAGCTTTCACTCGTCTATTCTAGCAATATATTACACAAATAACAGATGTTGGTTTAAATATTTCTCCTAGTCACGTGTTTCCAGGAGCGACGTCACAGCGCGAACACGTCTTCGTAGACGCACTAGCACGTGTACGCCATCCTCCGGCTTGGAGCAAGGCCGCCCCCGAGGAGAAGGGAAACGGCGTTCGGTTTGAAATTAGCGTAGCGATGTAATACTTTGCAGGCACGATCGTTATCGCGCATTGTATACTCTGCGCTTGTCAGCTCAAAATGGCCAGACCTGGTGAGGGGCCCTTTAAGCGTTGCAAGAGTCAGTTTTCGAATACAACAGGTCAAATTAGCTATCAAACCCAGCAAGTATGAGATAGGAAAGCAGATCATCTTTTTCGTGGGCCACCGAATTGGAGACGGTAAAGTTGAACCTCTTCTAAAGGCTCTAGACAAGATGCTCGCAGTCAGAAGACCAAAGACGAAAAAAGCCCTCCAGTTTTTCCTATGTCTGACCGGCTACTACAGAAAGTACATTCACAACTATGCTGAGATCACCAAGCCGTTGACAGACCTCACACGCAGAGGACAGAACAATATTCTCGCATGGGGACCGAATCAAGAGCAAGCTTTCACCATTGTGAAGAATAGGCTTGGCGCTGCTTCCAATGTACAAGCACCAAACATAGGAATTTGCTCTCCGCCCCGATGCCTCAAACACTAGCCTTGGTGCCGTATTGCTTCAGCTGGGAAAGGATCATGTCTTACATCCTGTTGTCTACGCTAGCCGCAACCTGGTGGCTTGAGAAACATGATATTCTACCATTGAACGGGAATGTATGGGTGGTACAAGAATTCTATTTGTACTTGTACGGCAAGCAATTCCTCAAACAATCTGATCATCAACCTTTGCAGTACTTGCAGTCCGCCAAACAACAGAGTTTTTTTTTTTTACTTTATTTATTTCAATACCCTAAAGGCCCAGTGCGGGCATTACGTAGGGGAGGATTCATCAAAGAAAACTTAACAATATACAACACAGAATATAAACGGCTGAAGACAGAAATAAACTAGTTCAGAAGCCAGGTACAAGTTAATAGGGTAAAAATGGCTAGGTACAGGTACTGAAAAAATGCACATGTAGCAAAGCCCACAAAACAAAACAAAAATCGCACCTTCAGAAGTTACAAAATGTGGCATCTAACATTTCATGGAACGTTACGACCGACACGGCGATGGAGCTTACTCTTGCAAAAATAATCTTTTGCCGTTGATTACATCAAAGGTTCGAATAACGTTGGACCAGATTACCTGAGCCGTGCTTAAATCACTGAACTGCCAAATGTATATTACCTTAATTGTTAATACAACCTTCGGAGTACTGAAGGACAAGTTGACATTTAGCGACCTTGCTTTAAAATACTAGTTGCATATGTGCATCTGGACCTTTACCAGTATGGCATGGCATGGCATGGCAAGAACTTTATTTTAGTCCAGAGAAACTAGGGTCCGAGGGCACAAGCCCCCAGGCTAAGTCGGTGGCTCCGCCCACGTAGGCACCGGTAGGCCAAAGGCTTTCCCGATGTCGTGAGCGTTCCGGACGGCCAGGAGTTGATCTTGGAGGACTTCGCTGGATATGCGCCGACTCCAGTCCGCCTCACTGTTGAGATCCGAAGCCCTTTGGTTGGGGCACAGCCAGAAAATATGATCAAATAGACACGGAGTGTGTCCACAACTTTTACATTCCGCGGGAAAATCCTGGTCAATTTTGTTAAGCACAAAAGGTGTGGGATAAGATTTAGTTTGAATCATTCTTAATGTGACTGCCTGAGCTCGGTTGAGCTTCTGATGGGGGGGAGGAAAAAACCTCCTGCCGTCCTTATAGTGTGAGGTGATCTCGTGAAAAGTAGTAAGTGGGTCTTTGTAGGAGCCGCAGTCATCCTGGAGTAGTTCCTGATCTGATGCGCGGCATGTGAGATCTCGCACAGCAGAGTGAGCTTGCTCGTTAGGATTGCAGCCATTGGGGCTGACCGAGTGGAACTGATGAGCCGGAAACCAGACTAGGTGTGAGTTATCCAGTTGGTCGTAATTATGAGTATTAATACTGTGTATAAGTAACTTGTGTGCTTCCACTGAGACGAAGCCGGCTGAGTAATTCCTAATAGCTGTACGGGAATCGGAGAAAATCGTGGAGCCTCTCCTCATTGTAATTGCAAGTGCTATGCTTGCTTCTTCGGCTGCATGAATGGAGCTCGTTCTTAGTGACGCCGCGCTTATTAATTTACCGCTCTCATCGACCACGGCAATAGCGTAGCGGTTGCCTGATCCATAACTAGTTGCATCGACAAAAGAGCTGAGCTGTGTTGTTGGTGCAGTTTACCCAGAATGCATTTGGCCCTGGCGTCCCTTCTGCCCTTGTTGTGGACCGGATGAATATTTCTAGGTATGGGGTCTACAACTAATTGTGTCTCCACCTCCTTGGGTATTTTGAACTTAGAGACGTCTCCTCCTCGAGGCAGTATTCCGACTTCATCTAGAATTTTACGCCCTGGCTTAGTGTTGGAGAGTCTTGCAATTTGTGACATCGAATGTGCCTCAATGAGCTCATATATAGTGTTATGAAGTCCTAACTTGTTGAGGAGTTCGGTGCTCGTTCCGTGCGGGAGTCCCAGAGCCCTTTTGAGTCCGGAGCGTATAAGTGCGTTTAGCTTAGCCTTCTCTCCTTTCCCCCAATTCAGGTATGATGCAATGTACGTCACATGACTGATGAAAAATGCATGATATGCTCTGATGAGATTGTCCTCCTTGAGGCCTGCATTTCGATTTGACCTTTACCAGTAGTGAACTCTTTTTTAAAATGAACCGTCGAGCAACACTTTGACGTTTGTTTTCCGCTTTTCTTAACCATTAGAAAAGTTGTGAACAACTTTCTTAAAACCGCGGGTTGTCATGATATGTACAGAAGTGCGCGGAAAACAATTCTGTTTTCGCTGGTCGGGTGTGACGCCAAAGTGTTGAGCTCGCGTGGTGCGTGCCGGGGTTCCATGCTGCTCGGTGTTCTAAGCCAGCCGGTTGTCGCCGGACGCCCGGTCCAGAGAACCCCGGATCCTCCAGTACGCCGTTCTCGGACGTCAAGGGCCTGTGTTCCTGCTCGTACACCTTTTAAAGCGAAGCTTTCTTTGTCTCCCTGATTTGTCCGTGAGCGCCGAAAACGCACTGCAGGGAAGCCCACTTACACCCCCCCCCCCCATCTGCGTAGAACATTATATACAGTTTACATTCGCAGTACCACGCCAGCGTCGACTGGCCGGCCGGCCAGTGCCTGATAACGGCGCTGTTGGAATCGCACCGCTGGCCCGAGTTGTTGGGGTCTCGGTGCTGACGCCCGTTATTGCCAATGGGTCGCAAGCCCCAAGGGTAGCGTTGGCCTGGCGGCCTGGGGCACTGGAAGCATCCGAAGGTCCCGGCAAAGCATGAGAAGACTGGTAACAGAACAACTGGTTTATTCTAACATAGCAAAAGAGCGGCCGGTCAGGTCGACCGAAGTGGAGAGACGGGAGAGCACGCAACTCAACAGTACAAAACGGAGTCTCTCCCCTGGCGTCCGGGGGCAGCTGCTCTTATACTCTCGGCGTCGCGGTCCAAAAGGGAAGGAGGGAAGGTCACGGGATGAAGGTCACGGGACGGCGCAGCAGGGGCCCACGACGGCGCGAGCGGTTGAGCCGAGAGACCTCCAGGCCCCTCATTCGGGGAACTCCGCTCCCCGGCTGCCGCGCTTTGACAAGCGAGGGCACACACACACACACGCACACACGAAGACACGTGGCACTGAAACACGCCTGGACACGCTTGGCGGGTAGGCGTTGCGGCGTCGTTGAACAGGCCAAAATGTCCGCCGCTTTGAACAAAGCCCCGGCGTCCGTTGCATCCGCGCCGGCATTACCGCGCGTTGTAGGCGAAACGTAACAGACCGCCCCGCCGGGGGAAGGAGATCCCGATGGTCAGGGGACTGCATCCGCTGTCCGGAGGGATGTCGCTCGATGATGCCCATAACCGAAGTCGGGCGTCCTTTGGCGTTTCTTGAGCGCAGTGCACAGAGAAGGCCTCGTTCTCACGTTCAGGTGCACACAGGACACTGCAAAGTGACTTCGGGAGAGTTGACATTTTTGTTCTCGTTTCCGGCAAGCGTTAGAACCACGCCAAAAGTCAACCGCTCAGTCAGCAAGCACGGCACAACCCTCACTAAGCCCTGCCAGGCTCTTTCCCCTTTTTTTTTTACTGCTGCCTAGTTCCTTACAGTAGTTTAGCAGCACTCAGAACGCGTCCACAAATCGAAAAATTGCACTAGAAAGCACATCATCACTTTGAAACACTACACAAAAGCAATAGGTTAAAAATCCTGCCTCAGGAAGAAAAACATCAGTAACAAGCAATTTTGAGGCTGATTCCCACGTTAGGGGCTTCGACTTAAGCCATCGGCGTTACCGTTGAGACTCCCCTTTTTGTAACGCACCTCAAAGGAATATTGTTGCAAAGCGAGGCTCCAGCGCAGGAGGCGGCCATTTTTGGGAGAGATGGTCTGCAGCCATTGGAGAGGGCAGTGATCCGTTTCAATGATAAACCTCGAGCCAGCTAGGTAACATGACAATTTCTGAACGGCCCACACGATACACGCACACTCTTTCTCGGTGGCGCTATACGCCTGCTCACGACTCGTCAGCTTACGACTAGCATACAGGACGGGGTGTTCTACTTCTCCATTTTCCCGTTGGCACAGTACAACGCCCATGCCTCGCTCACTAGCATCACACTGAACAACGAACCCTTTTGTGTAGTCGGGCGATCGTAGCACAGGCTGGCTTGTTAGGGCGCTCTTTAGGGCGCTAAAAGCTCTTTCTTTCGTCTCATCCCAGACGACTGTTTGCGGCTCTGTCTTTCTTAGAGCATCCGTCAAGGGAGCCGCGATATCAGAGTACCTGGGGATGTACCTCTGATAGTAGCCGGCGACACCTAAGAACGACCGAATATCGGTCTTCGTGCGCGGTTGCGGGAAGTCTCGCACAGCGGCCACCTTTATTTCAGAGGGGCGGCGTCGACCCCGACCAATCACGTGTCCGAGGTAGACAACCTCGGCCTGTGCTAACTGGCACTTGGGAGCCTTGACTGTCAAGCCCGCATCGCGCAGGCGGGTTAGCACTGCCCGCAAGTGCGCCATATGTTCCGGCCAGGAGGCGGAGAATATCGCTACGTCGTCTAGATACGGTAAAGCGAATTCTTGCTGTCCCCGCAACACTTTATCCATGAGGCTTGAAAAGCAGTATGGCGCGTTCTTCAAACCAAAACTCAAAACTTTAGGACGGAATGTCCCCATTGGTGAAATGAACGCCGCATACCTACTAGCCTCTTCTGTAAGTGGAACCTGCCAATAACCCCTGACAAGATCTAGGGTGGAAATAAACTGAGCGCTACTCACTCTCTCAAGGCGCTCCTCGATGTTAGGGATCGGATAAATTTGATCCTTAGTGATGGAATTAAGCCTGCGGTAGTCGACGCAAGGACGAGGTTCCTTGCCCGGTACCTCAACTAAAATCAAAGGGGAGGTATAATCACTCTCACCCGCTTCAATAACACCGAGCTGTAGCATTTTCTTTACCTCAGCCTCCATAATATCGCTCTGGCGGGGTGACACCCGGTACGCCTTGGATCGTACTGGCTCTGGGGAGGTAAGTTCTATGTCATGAGTAAGGACAGAAGTCCTACCAGGCCTCTCAGAGAACAGACCTTGAAACTCTTGTAAGAGCTGGTGTAGTTCTGTTTTCTGCTCAGGCGACAGCGATGCTTTACTTATTAAGTCACTAATGACTTGATCGGCGTCTTTCCTGTTTGTCACTGAGCCTAGTCCCGGAAGCTCGACCGGAAGCTCTTCGGGCACGTTTACCATCATGCACACCACTGCTTCCCGTTGCTTATAGGGTTTGAGCAGATTACAGTGGTAAACTTGCTGTGCTTTCCGCTTTCCTGGCAGACTCACCACGTAGTTAACGTCCGACAGTTTTTGAACAATCCGTGCTGGGCCCTCCCACTGCACGTCGAGTTTGTTCTTTAGCGATGTGCGCAATATCATGACCTCATCGCCCACCTCAAAACGACGGGCCCTGGCTGTCCGATCATAATAAACCTTGGCCCTCTGCTGGGCCTCTGCCATTGCTTCACCTGACAACTCCTGTGCCCTTCTTAAGCGTTCGAGGAGCTTAAGCACGTACTCTACCACGACTGGGTCGTCGCCCCTGCCTTCCCATGATTCTCGAAGCATGCGAAGCGGAGATCGCAGCGAGCGACCGTACACCAGCTCAGCTGGCGAGAACCCCGTAGCCGCATGCGGCGCGGTTCTTAAAGCAAACATCACTCCAGGCAGACACAGCTCCCAGTCAGTTTGATGTTCAAAACACAATGCTCTCAACACGCGCTTCATGACGGAGTGGAGCTTCTCAACGGAATTCGACTGGGGGTGGTGCACTGAGCTGTGTAACAGCCTTACCCCGCACCTTTCGAGAAAGGCTGTCGTCAAAGCGCTAGTAAACACTGTACCCTGATCTGACTGGATTTCTGCAGGAAAACCAACTCGCGCAAATATGGACAGTAGTGCATTGACTATCTCAACTGAGCTGAGTTCTTTAAGCGGCACTGCTTCAGGGAACTTTGTCGCTGGGCAGATCACAGTCAAAATGTGTCGGTACCCCGTGGCTGTTACCGGCAGAGGTCCCACTGTATCAATAACGAGCCGTCTAAAAGGCTCCGTAATGATAGGTACCAACTTCAACGGCGCCCTCGATTTGTCCCCTGGCTTGCCCACCCGCTGACAGGTGTCGCATGTCTTCACAAAGTGGTCTGCGTCCCGAAAACACCCTGGCCAATAGTACTCCTGCAAGAGACGGTCCTTAGTTTTCTTAACTCCTAGGTGTCCGGACCACGAACCCCCATGCGACAAGCGCAACAGATCCTGACGATAGCATTGAGGCACGATCAGCTGATCGAACTCCACTCCCCTGCGGTCTAGATACTTCCGGTACAGGACCCCACCTCTTTCCACAAAGCGAGCATTTTTCTTGGCGATACCTTCCTTGATAATGCAGCGTATGTTTTCTAGGCTGCCATCCTTCTTTTGCTCGGCTATCAAAGCCGACCGGCTGACTTTTAGCAACCTGTTAAGTCCGTCTGACGTAGGCGCGATGAGCAAATCTGGAGACAGCTCTTCTAACTTTCCCGTGTCGGGAATTTCCTCTCCAGTATCTGCTGCCTTTAACGCTACAGGCTCAATTTTATTCTGTTCGGGCGTGCTCTGAATACCAGCTTGCTGCGCCTCTGACCCTTTTTCATCGTTCAACAACGTCGGCCCCGCAACTACCGCCTTTGCAGCGAGCTCCCGAACCTTCGATCTGGTTAAGGCCTGAACGCTAGCCTCACCAAACAAAAGCCCCTTCTCGCGCAGGAGGTGATCGGACCTGTTCGAAAATAGGTACGGGTACTGGGGGGGCAGCATAGATGACACTGCGGCCTCCGTCTCAAGTGCTCCGAAAGGTCCTTCAATAAGCACTTTTGCTACCGGCAGACACACGCTATGAGCTTCCACTGCTTGCTTGATCCATGCGCACTCGCCCGTGAACATATCGGGTTCTACGTAAGAGGGGTGAACTACATCCATTGTAGCTGCGGAATCGCGAAGCACTCGGCACTCTTTCCCGTTCACGAGGAGGTCTCGCATGTAAGGCTCGAGAAGCTTCATGTTCTCGTCAGTGCTGCATATAGACAAAAACACAACTTGTGTTTTTGTTTCTGGACACTGCGCCGAAAAGTGACCCGGCTTCTGGCACGTATAACAAACGCGCGCTTGCCTCATCTCGAACCGCTTTCTGCGTTCGGCTTCGGTTGCCGCCGTCTCCTTACGTTCGGTCGGACTGCTTTCACTCGCATCCGAACTACGTGTGTCCCCCTTTGCTCTCATGGGTGTGAACTTCGGCCTCTCAAACTTGGAGCCAAATTCACCCTTTTGACCGTCCTTAGCTCCACGAGCCCGACGCGTCACAAACTCCTCGGCTAACTCAGCGGCTCTAGCCACCGTACTAACGTCTGGCCTATCCAAGACCCAGTACCGCACGTTCTCAGGTAACCGACTATAAAACTGTTCTAGCCCGAAACACTGCAGAACTTTCTCGTGGTCACCAAACGCTTTCTCTTCTTTGAGCCACTCCTGCATGTTTGACATAAGCCTGTACGCAAACTCTGTATATGACTCACTTCTGCCTTTCTCATTTTCCCGGAACTTCCGACGGAACGCCTCCGCTGACAGCCGGTACTTTTTTAGCAGACTTGATTTCACTTTGTCGAAATCCTCTGCCTCCTCTCTCTCCAAGCGAGCGACTACGTCGGCCGCCTCGCCGGGTAACAAAGTGAGCAAGCGCTGTGGCCACGTTTCCCGAGAGAACCCCTGCTTCTCGCACGTTCGCTCAAAGTTAACCAGGAACAAACCAATGTCCTCTCCAAGCTTAAACGGCCGCATCAGGTCAGTCATTTTGAACAATACTCGTTCTTCTGCACCGTGTGCCTGACTTCCATTACGAGCGCGTTCCATCTCTACCTCGAGACGCTTCATTTCCAAAGCGTGTTCGCGCTCTTCTTTTTCTTTCTGTTCTTTTCGTTCACGCTCATCTTTCTCTTTCTGTTCTTTAAGTTCACGCTCCTGTCTTTTTGCCGTCTCCCTCTCCTCAATGGTCTCAAGGCATTCCGACAGCTCGTCATCCTCAGCTTCTAACTCAAGAATAGCCCTTAGCAGTTCTGGTTTTCTGAGTTTGTCTGAGACATCCAGACCCAACTCTCTCGCAAGCTCCAGCAATTTCGGTTTGCGCAACGACTTCAAATCCATGGCTGCTCTGAATGCTGCTTTCTCTACTGCCTACTATTGTCTTGCCGCAAACTAACCCGGCAGCAACGACAACCACAATTACCAGCTCTGTTTCTAACACTAACAAAAGCCTGGCAAAACTCAGAAGAAGAAAGTCCCGCACTCACCAAACCTCGCAGTCAAGAATTCAGCGCAGTCGTTCCGCTGCAGGCAACCAGTCATCACACAGGGCTCGTTGCGCTGCTCCCGGATGGTCGTTGTGCTGCTCAGCATACAGTCAACCGCATCTCTTCGCTGCTGGCCTCCGTTGTCGCGATCTCACCGCTGGCAACCAGATGTTGGAATCGCACCGCTGGCCCGAGTTGTTGGGGTCTCGGTGCTGACGCCCGTTATTGCCAATGGGTCGCAAGCCCCAAGGGTAGCGTTGGCCTGGCGGCCTGGGGCACTGGAAGCATCCGAAGGTCCCGGCAAAGCATGAGAAGACTGGTAACAGAACAACTGGTTTATTCTAACATAGCAAAAGAGCGGCCGGTCAGGTCGACCGAAGTGGAGAGACGGGAGAGCACGCAACTCAACAGTACAAAACGGAGTCTCTCCCCTGGCGTCCGGGGGCAGCTGCTCTTATACTCTCGGCGTCGCGGTCCAAAAGGGAAGGAGGGAAGGTCACGGGATGAAGGTCACGGGACGGCGCAGCAGGGGCCCACGACGGCGCGAGCGGTTGAGCCGAGAGACCTCCAGGCCCCTCATTCGGGGAACTCCGCTCCCCGGCTGCCGCGCTTTGACAAGCGAGGGCACACACACACACACGCACACACGAAGACACGTGGCACTGAAACACGCCTGGACACGCTTGGCGGGTAGGCGTTGCGGCGTCGTTGAACGGGCCAAAATGTCCGCCGCTTTGAACAAAGCCCCGGCGTCCGTTGCATCCGCGCCGGCATTACCGCGCGTTGTAGGCGAAACGTAACAGCGCGAAGCGATGAACTCACTACGAGCAGTGTATGCGCACAAAGTTCACTGGAAGTGCAAGTTACGTCTGCTAGACTTGACACCCCCCCTGTCGTGATCAACTGAGCTGCTTATCGGAGACTGTAAGTGCGCCTGACCGCGGGATCGTCTTAGGATCTGGAAAAAAAGCAAAGCCCCTTTCTTGAACAAAGATGGTTGAACCCAGACGAACTACCCAGATTAACTGTATATATATATATATATATATATATATATATATATATATATATATATATATATATATATATATATATATATATATATATATATATATATATATATACAATCTTCTTTGCATTACGCGCGTTACGTAGTGGATTCCCGGCCGTCACTATGGGTAGACCATGGGTGCAACGCACGGCAGAAGAAGAGGCTGCCGTACGCGAACGTAAGTGCGATCGTGTCGGTAAAGCCGGTCCTCGTGTGCGGTGACTTTAACATCGAGGTGGCGAAAGAGCACGGTAAAGGGATCGAGAGTTTCATGGTAGATCCCTACAGACTCGTTGAAACGGAAGACGCTACAGAGACCCACGACGCAACACCATTCCTGCTTTGATCTCACGTTTGCAAGCGGGCTGCGTCACGTTACGATGGCAGAGCCTCTGACTGTCTACCACAGCGATCACAAGGCAATACTGTGCAAGTGTAGAGTCGTCCGTGAAAGTGTGAGTAAGTGCGTGTAATCAACGGCTGCATTATCTAAAGTAAAGGCTATGCAACTTAACGAAACGTGTCTTCATCAACTCCAACGTTCAAAAAATGCAATCCTAAACAAGCAATCACATCACATATGCATAGCATCGAGTCGCTCAGCATTTCTTGGTTACGTTGCGTGGTCGTTGGCTTTGGACTTTGATTCAATTTGCATTGACGGAAAGCTTCGCATTCAACTGTGATTTCTTTTTTTTTTTTATGATTCTTGATTGTGAACACAAAACACTGCTACCTGGCCAACCTTTAGTACAGAGATTCATGTGAGAATGCCGCAGGTTTCAATACACTAAATAGGAAAAAGCCTTACTGAAGTGTCTACGCGTAAAGCATATTTAACAGATTTCTAAAAAGAAACAATGTGAGATTTAGCGTCCTCAAACTGCACAGTGGATTATGAGGGACACGTTAGGTACCTGGGGCTCCGAATAATTTACACTTTAAGGCGCTTCTAAATGTAAGTAAAGCAACGTTTTTGCATTCCGCCCCTGCCGTAACGTGCCCGTCGCGACTGGGAATCGAACCGGCGCGGAGGCGACGCAAAGGGCTTTGAGGCAACGAGTGGCTAGGCGCGGACCAAGCGCCATCTGTCTATACTGAGCCAACTAGCCGGTTAAAAGGTTATATGCTCGGACTCATTTTGACTTCACACTCACGTGCTGTGAGATTCACTCGGGCACATTCAGATTCACACGGGCCGGTCCGAGTCTGAGTTAGTCGACTCAGGAGTAGAGAGTTGGCTCAGATGTCGGCTTTGCTGCTGTTGCGCCTGCGACGTTTTCTCTCGCGAGCACACGGCGGCGCGCACATGTACGCCGCCGCCGATTTTCTCGCAGGCCGCGTGACAACACTGACAGGCCTCCCCCTGTGTCTGCGGCGATGCCGTCCACAGAGCCAGGGCCGACGATTTCGCGTTTCCCGCCGCCGCTGGGCTGAGGGCGTCGAACGCTTGTCAGGAACGACTGGCATTGAAACGCGCACAAAAGGTTCAATTTCACAGAAACCTGTAATCTGGCCGGTGCTTGGTCGGTCCGTCGCGAGGGCGTACGTAATTTCGGGTCCTGTCTTTAGAAAAGGGCCCCTCGATTGTCTGGGCATGAGCGCCGCCTCCATGGGAGGCAGGAACGCCTTCGGCCCTACCCGACTATTCCGGGACAGCTGATGATGCCTGTTCTCGGGGCCACCGCATGCTCATTTTTTTCGTAAGTCTACCTGAGATCTGCTGCCCGCCGCACGTAGAAACCATGTAGAAGCCGGTCCGCAGCACGCACCTTTCGTGTCGCGCGTACGAACTCTGCACGCACACACGTCCATCTGACGTACGAGTCGCTCGTCACTTTCTTCCGTGGTTTGCGCGCCAGCAACGTGGTCGCGTCGGTGATATGAAGTGTATTACAGCCTGACGCCCGCCTCGACTTCCCTCTCCTCTTTACATCACTCACTCACTCACTCACTCACTCACTCACTCACTCACTCACTCACTCACTCACTCACTCACTCACTCACTCACTCACTCACTCACTCACTCACTCAAACAAACACACACACACGAACGCGTGCGCGACACGTGTGAAGAAGCCGTTATTAGTCATTTGTGTACGATTTCTTTGTGGAAAGTTAGAATGAGTGTTTTCAGAATACCAGATTGAGACCGAACATAGCCGTGTTCAGCGCTTCTCACGGGGTTTAACACGTTGCGAAATTACAGCTGTCTTGCAGAAAGCGGCACAGTAAGCGTAGATAAGGGCATGTTCCGGTGATGCGAGGTAATCAGAGGAGACGATTGTGTCTCTGGCACAAGGGAGGAGGAATTCAGCTAGTTGTCACTATTACGTGCTTCATTCTCTCTCACGCGACACTCCTGATGTCGTGTCAAACTTCACGGAAACAGGGTGTCTAGTTTCTGGATACGTATTGAAGAAAACGTGCAAGCATGTTTTAAATTGAATTGAAAGGTCTTTTATATATAGAATACATTTTACTTCGGTCGACGGTGGGTACTTAACAGAGCAACGAGTTGTACCTAGTTGGTTTACGTTCATTATTCTAGCACTAAGTATAGCACACACTAATGGGGACACGAGAAACAGGAATTGGAACAAAACACAAGCTGACACGAAAAATAGCAATTCGCTCAGCCTTTGTGCAAGTTTCTGTTTTTCCTTCCTATAGAGTGTTGCTCACATCCCCGTTAGGGTGCGTAAGAACAATGAATGACCTGTGTGCGTTTTATTTACGAAAGACATGTTTACTTATACAGCGAAAGCTGTATATGACTAACCTTCCGTAGTCTTTTGGACGTCCGGCAACAAAAACGGGCTTAGCGATTTCTAGCAAACCCATACGGGTGCAGTGCGGCGGCGCAGATGTCAAAATGCGGAACAGATTAGAACGCCCGCCGTGAACAATACCGTGACGTCAAGGTTATCGCAATATATAAGCAGGAAAGGCATCGGCGCTATAAAGAGCTGCGTTATTGATGGGGCGGACACGTATAGTTCGTACACCCGAAGAACAACATGCGCACGAGGAGCGCCGGAGGGAGCCGCAACGAGAATGTAAACGACGCCGGCGCGGAACGACTGCTGACGAAGAACGTTCCCGCAATGCTGAACGAAAACGACAATCGCGAGCCCGGGCACCTCCGAACGAGCAACGACGCCAGACTCGCAACGCAAAAAATGACAACCATTCCACCCTGTGAAGATGGAATGGCAGCGAAAGCCCTTTGCTTTTCGTTTGAGAGCTTTCACTGTCGTCACCTTTCGCTGCCATTCGATCTTCACATAGTGGAATGGTTGTCTTCTTTTTTTTTTCAGTGATTTCGCACGTAGCTCTTTTCGTTCTTCGAAGGCTAGAAATTTCGTTTATGGTCCAAAGTGCTGCCCTCCTGCGTATGACAGAGGATGCCAGTCATCTACTTTAGACGACGAAGTGTTTCCCCTGTGGAGCACTCCTCTTTCTGTCAACTCAGTTTTTGTGATTTTGGTGTATTCCAGAGATCACCGCTCTCCTGCAGGTGGCGATGGATCTTGACCTCGTTGTACGTAGTCCTGACATGGCATTGCCTTCAACGTCAAGTTATGCCGCATGGCAACCCAAGCGTAAGAATAAATAAATAAATAAATAAATAAATAAATAAATAAATAAATAAATAAATAAATAAATAAATAAACTTCGTTTGCAGAGAGCCACGCGATGTCGAGCAAACTTTCGGTGCTGCTTATCAAATGCGTGGTGTATTTCTCCGAGGCACCAGATGGGGCTGTTTTGTCCAAACGGACTTTCCGCAAGACATTGACTTATTCTGCAGAACCACTCCGAGTCATTTATGAGAGGCAGATGAGAACAAATTTGACTGCCCGAATTATGCACACCAGCGAACATGGTACGTGTGTAGCCCTTCATACGTATGTGCATGTGGGAACATGCAGAAATACTCCACCTCGCAAAGCAATAAACGGATCTACTTGGTTCACGTTATTTTTGTGTTCTGCTCTACGATTAAGCGCGCTTGAGGACATAAAAGGATTCAAGTTCATTTCCGTGAATTTGAGTGGTCGAATAGACAGCCCAGCAGAAAGGATTTTCAGGTTCGGTAAGGCGCGTGGCACAACGAAATGGGTAGAAATGAACGAAGAAAAAAAGTGCTCTGCGCTTGTCGTGGAGGTGGTGTTGCTACAGACAATCAGTACGAACGGGACATATTGGCCGGTTATTACGATATCTATTGACAAATAAAAAGCAAATACTCGTGCCTGAACAGTGGCTCTGGTCGTTCCTTGTCGCATGAAATAACCGAAGCAGAAGTAAACGACGGCACAGGCAACATATCCGCTGTTTGTGGAGAATTTCATTGATTTAATGATGAGGTTTAACTTCTGAATTTAAAAGAGCAAAAAGTACCACTTATAGATCAGTGAACCATCGGTCACTAGTTCTTGTGCCCATCAAGAATCGACAAAGTGATGCGTTTCACAGAAAAAGAAATTCTGTCAAACTGATGCTCTTTGCGAAGTGGTTATAATTTACGTGCTACAGTTGCCACATTTATTGAAACAAACCTGGAAGAAAAGCAAACACTGCCAGAGAGAGAGAGAGAGAGCAAATAATAAATGATAGGCAGGGAGGTTAACCAGGACTGAGCCCGATTGGCTATCCTACACTGGGGAAAGGCAAAAAGGGGAGGAAAAAATTAAAAGAACAATAAAAATCCCACTGGGGATATCGATCGGTCACTCAGTCCGGATCACGGACGGTGACTCAATCCGGTAGCTTTCAAATACCGCAGCAGCGCTTTTGTGGCTCTCTGTAGCTGCGATATGCGAGGCCTTGGTCCCAAGATCATGTTCAAGGTGAACTGTTTTCTATCCAACTTATTTAGAGCTGCGCAGAGGTCATGTCTTTCATTTTCAAAAGATGAACAGTATAGCACAGTAGGTGCTCTATAGTCTCCTCGACACCGCAGGCATTGCACTCGGCGCTATCAGCCATTCCAATCAAACACGTATATGCATTGGTGAATGCGACGTCCACGTGTAAGCAGCATATCATTGTTTCCTCATTTCGCAGAAGCCCAGGTAACAGCCGCAGTTACATAGATGGGTCGAGGGAATGCAATCGATGTCGGGTGAATTCAGGTGAGCAGTGCCAAAGTTTCTTGATAAAGCCAGGACACCAGGAGCCCTTTAATATATTAAATGAATGCATTATTTATTATATTCTTTTAGACGTATATAGTGAAATGCTTAATGTTTAGAAGTATCAGTTCATTGCTGATACCTGCAAATGGATTACGCTTTAGGTGTTAGCCTGTGCCTTCTTTCACCACTGCCTTTGTAAACCATTGCTTCCGTGACTACCTCCTACTGAAACCTGCGAACATGAGCATTCATCATGCAGTAAGCGGTCAGGAAGCTGTGTCGAAAGGTACCTTTTAGCGCAACCAGATGTCCCATGTCCTGAACGTGCGATCGGTGACTGCCGCTCTCAAAACTCAAGACAGGTTAAGTCCGTCGTGCGGGCCTAGTTTGTTTATTATTTACGTATGGGTGACGATGCTTTGGCATGGTAACTTTAGCTGTTGCCCCCCACACGTACATATAAATACTTCCAACATAGAGGCCTTCCAATATAGAGGCAATGATGGAGGGTTGCGTCTCTCCACTGCGGCTGTCAGCGAGGGGAAGCCAGCCTTGACCAACGATCTTTAACAACCTGTAAAGATACGCACGGGCGGAGGGACAGCATTTTATGTATGTGGCAAATACACTGTACATACAGGCTGTCACCTGTAAAGAGACTTGAACGTCCACAACAAGCGCTGCGATCATCGCCAGTTTCACTGAGGTTGCAGTGACACAAGCGCTCGAGCGTGTATCCACAGAGGGATATATATATATGTGTGTGTGTGTGTGTGTGCGTGCGTGCGTGCGTGCGTGCGTGCGTGCGTGCGTGTGTGTGTGTGTGTGTGTGTGTGTGTGTGTGTGTGTGTGTGTGTGTGTGTGTGTGTGTGTGTGTGTGTGTGTGTGCGTGTGTGCGTGCGTGCGTGCGTGCGTGTGTGTGTGTGTGTACACGCACTGAGCTTAAGCGGCCGCAACTATTGCCAGCATATGTCGACGTTCGCCCTTGAGTCTAACGTCTAAAGCTACAACCTGGGTATACGACCAGCGTGCAACGAAAAGCCTGTTTTTGACATTGTGTAAGGGAAGTTGGCTAGGATTAATGGTTGACTTATTTAAGCCTTAATATTCAGGTTAACTGATTTAGGTTCTTTGGCGCATAACGGAGTATACCGGTGTGCTGTATATATGATTTTAATCATCCTTGTAACCATACCTTACAGGCTGACGTATACGCTGACTGCTGCACAAGCAACGCGTTCTGTGCGCTATAACGTAAAGCTATTCCAAACTGTTCCTATTCCATTTCTGCAATCAACCTACCACGATTGGTCAAGCCCTTTGCGGGTTACACCCCCTGCGCCTGGATGCGCGCGACGCCACGGAAAGCGCAACACTCCCTGTCTGCTCTGACGTGTGCGCACTGCTTATGCATGATTAGACCGAAAAAAAAGAATTGTTTCTGATTCACACCTTTTTCGCCCTCTGCTATCCGTCAGAAGACTGCGGGCTGCGCCAACTTCGCCTTTCTGTAACGCGACGTCACAAAACCGCGAACACTTACTACGTGAAAGTGATGTGTATGCGTTAAAATTATGGGGTTTCACGTGCCAAAACCACTTTCTGATTATGAGGCACGCCGTAGTGGAGGACTCCGGAAATTTCGACCACCTGGGGTTCTTTAACGTGCACCTAAATCTAAGTACACGGGTGTTTTCGCATTTCGCCCCCATCGAAATGCGGCCGCCGTGGCCGGGATTCGATCCCGCGACCTTGTGCTCAGCAGCCTAACACCATAGCCACTGAGCAACCACGGCGGGTTGTGTATGCGTTAAAGATGTAATGGTATGCCGAACAAAAGTGAACTTTTTTTCGGAATACCCGGAGATTGCCCCGTTTCCGAAGGAATAGAAGACGTCTGCCTGCCAATCGTTCTGGCACTGGCTGTTCGGAGCTGCCAGGGAGAGTGGATTTATTTGCCTATAATAAAGGCTTTTACGTGGCACTGTAACGCTGTCAAACCCTTTCAGCGTGTATACAACATCTCTCTGCTAACTAGATTTTTCTGGGGATCCGCTTTAACGGCATTTTTAACATTCCGCTGCACGCCGCCGCGATTTTCGATCAGCCACCGCAAGCTAAGCAAGGGGAAGCGGGCGATTACCAGACGCCGGCATCGCCCTCCTCATCCGGTTATCAACTTTCACCGCGTTAACTCAGCCCCACCGACACCCCCTCTCTCCCTCTGCGCACTCTTAGCCTCTTGTCAGCCAATTATCCAAGAAAAGCCTGTCAAAGTAGGCAATGACATTCGCTTTGAAATCAAACAAATGTGATCTCCTATAAACAAGGATAACGTTTGATTGGGTGACTCAAACAACGCTGAGGGTCACCGCCCGATGCTTACGTCGGCGGTTACGTAAATTTGACATCAGGAGATTAGAATGAAAACAGATTGGAATAGCTTTACGTTATAAGGCCCCTGGAGCAGTATGTTTTGTACGTGAAAAGCCAGCTGAATACAATGCAAATGCTGCAAGGGCATTTGCATTACTCTTGCAAGCTACTTAATTAAGCAAGATACCATCTGGAACGAGTCCTGAAATTGGGATGACGGCTGAAAGACCATGTCTCGAAATGAGAGAAAGAAGTACGGTTTAATCACTTAATTAGAGATTATCGCTTCAATTTGACTAATAATTCCGCGTAACAATTACATAAGTGGACACAGGCAACGCAGGCCGTTATTTAGTTCCAGTGATATTTGCTTAACCGACAATACCGAATAACAAGCAGCACCAAGGGAGTAGCTAGTTCATTCTTCATGGAGTATAGGAATGAAACGGGAAGCCATCCTTGCGTTTCTCATATAGTTCCTTTTTATCGCGAGTTTATATACATCACAACGCTCGGAGAACCGCAATTTATCAACACGGGAGCTTTATAAGAAATGAAGTTCGATTAAGCTTCTGCCCCCGCCGTTCCTTATTACAACCAATATAAATTACGCCGCAAGAGGGCAAGTAAGGTTAGGTCTAGTATAGTTATTGTGCTTCACGACTCATACACAAGGCACGTAGGCGCACCTCGAGGGACTCTGATTTTAGCGATAACACCGACAACGGTGTAACAAATGTCAGCTTGCTGTACGGAAGCGATGCCACACGAATTATAGTTCAAGCGGAGCGTGCTGGCTGGGAGATGTCCGATAGGGCGAGGGAGTGAGCGACGTCCTCCGGAGCGCGGATAAGCTTCCCAGAAAGCCGCCCTTGCTAACGGGCGACAACGACGACGTCGGAAGTCGCGATGCGGCAACGCGCTGCTGCGGAGCCGGAAAACGCGTCGTAAGTTGGCCCCAAAGTGCGCAGACGGGGTGACCACATTTTACGGGTGCCCGGTTCCCGGAGCGCGACAGGAGCGGGCTCATTTGTAACTCAAAACGCACTCGGACCCCTCAGAAAGAAAAGCATCGGTGGCCCTGCGGGCCCCCGCGTATCGTCCCACCAAATTTACAGGCCTCCATGAACGAGGAGGAGGGCGCTCAAGCTCGTGCGTGCTCCCAACGAGGAGGCACTGGCCGCAGCCTGGAGGGAACCAGCCTAGCGGAAAAGAGAAGAGACACAAGGCACGAAACGGCAGTGCGAGAAACACACGTCCGCCTTAAGCTGCTCGTATATATTCATTCCTCATACAAAAGTGAGGAGGACCGTCTACCCCTCCCCCCCTCCCTCCTAGCCCAGTGAAGCGAAGGAAGCGAGGGCCGGGCCTTATAAATAAGCCAGCCTGCTGGATTTTCTTGACCGTTCCGCCATTCTGTACGGTCGTTTCACAGTGGCTTGCCTAGTTTACGCGCGCGCGCGCCATGCTTCTCACCCCGCCGCCGGTCGGTTTATCGGCTGTAAACATAAAATGTGGGGTGCATTTATATACAAGGCTGGGCGGCGACGCTGCATAACGCCGAGAAAGAGCGGCGAGACGGGGGCTCGCGCGGGCGACGGTAAATTGCGTACAAAAGGCGACAACTCGCACCGTTCCTCGTACGGCTCCATCTGCGGCAGCGCCGCGCGCGCATCGCGCGCGAGCAAGGCCACAGCAGTGGACCCGTCGTTGCTGCCTTTATGCCGCCTCCGCGCCCTTCTTCGGCCGCTTATGTGTCCCGTCCTCGGCGCTTTGTTCCACGGCCGCTGGCGCACGGCTCGAGAGAGACGCTTGTTTCATGAGGCATGCGCGTATTTATCTACGCGGGAGCGGGAGGGCGGCCTCGTAGCACTTTCTTTGAAGCCACCCGGCTTCAGTGTGCCACCAACCGCGCGCCTTGCCCGAAGACGGCCGTAAAGTTTCTCTGCATCAGTGGCCTGTCGAGCGTTTACTATTTCCCCGAAATATGGGGCGTTCAAATGCACACACCCTCAGCGCTGCCCGCGCCCAGACACGGTTCGTACGTGCAGACAGATAACATAACATTGTCTCTTAGAAGAGTTTCAAAGGCAGTTTGAACGGTGCCAGCGGCATCAATGGCGTATATCCTCAACCGACGGAAAAAGCTCGTGCTTTCCATTTCTCCGCTACAATTTCTCCGGTTCCTCCATCTCACTCCTAATCAAATTCTGGCTGGCCCGACGCAGGAGGTTGTGGAGGGCTCTGCTGATTGGGCTAATTGTTTAATGAAGGCCTACGCACCCGACTGCAACGAGATGTCAGTTGATCACATGTTCGGTTGACTTTGCCGTTACGCACGGTATGACTTGCTATTAGTCAAACATGATGGCGAAAAACGAAAATGAAAAAGCCGTGTTTTGTTATTAAAAGTTGCACCTGGTTTTCACTCCATCGAAGGTTACATTCACCTCCGTGTCTCTACCCTTGTTTAGAAATCGAGCATAACTTCTTGCTGGGCGAGTTGGTACATCTTATAATGACAGCCTGAAGGGCGCAAACACGTACGTGCAATATACAGCAAAGAAAAAATAGGAGAGAGACAAACTGTCTCCCCATTTTTTCGTCGCAGTACACTGCATGCATGTGCATGTGTTTGCGTCCTTCAGGCTGTCATTGTTTAGAAAAATCCTCGAAATCATGACCATGCAACTTCATGCCCGAAATTTTTTACCGGATACAGCTTAAGAGAGGCACCAGCAGCAAGGTGGAATGCTGGGCTAGTTGGTACTGTTCCATTGGTGTATGACAGAGTGACAGACGAAACACGAAGAAAAGAAAACCACAGAGCTCGTCCTGTGGCGTTCTTTTCTCCGTGTTTCGTCTGTTACGCTGTCATATACCCATGGAACTCACCAGCACTTACACATGCTCTGCTCATCATTTGCAAACCTTCAATTCACTAAATCAAGTTGGCTGCCTGCGCGCGTTCACTGAAAGTCGCCCCTGAACACATCAGAGTACACGAGAGGGACAGAGGAGGGTCGGGGCAAAACTTTATTTTCTTAGCATCAGAATCCGTGAAATCATTCTTCATTGCGTAATTTACCTTTTCACTGGCAACTTCGGTTGCATAGCTTATCACTTTCCGAACTAACTGTCCGCGAAGGACAGCACTATCTGCCATCGCAGTTGCGCATTGCCCTGTCAGCTTGCATTTCCTTCCGTAAATGATAACAGGCGGATCCTGCGCGCTATGTATAGTGATCACACACACATAATAAAACTTTTTTATATATAATTGGACTACTTGTTTCTTATTACTTTTCCTTTTTTGACACATGAGCGCTTCGAAGCATTGCTACAAATCCCAACGACTTCATCCATATGTATAGCGTTACATGAACGCTTCCACGCATATGACCCTGTGAAGCAAGTACAAAACAAGAAAGGCTAGAGCTCGGTGGGCTTGAGCAGGCTGCCGGTTGTTCTGCTGTCACTGTTACATCTAACAGAATTTTGTTACATGTTCTCCGCTTATTTCTCACGCTTTTCTATTCTTGTACCTCACACTTAATTGATCCACCGGCTGACCTTTTTGTTTTTGTCTTCATTACCGTTATGCGCACTTTCAAAATGGATCTCCTTTTTCACAAATAAGTGTTTCACGGTTATGTCTCCCAGAGACCTGCCCGTCAAGCGACTGAAATAGAGCTGACGTCATCGCTAATTACGCACATCTGAATCACCGTGCCAAGAGCACGAGCATTCGTACTTTTCATTTTTTTGTACATAAATGAGGTTGATAGCTGGGCGAGTTGGTGAGAATGCCCTGGTACAAACTCCACCACAAGGCGGGACACAACGTAATGTTACGATCGGCCTGCAGGGGCTGGCGATCTTCGGAGAAGCGACCTCCGAACCCTTCCCAGCCCGCTGCGACGACTCGCTTTGTAAAGACAACAATGCACCTCGTCAGCAGCCCCACGGCGCCGGCATGTCTAGTCACGTTCGGCGGGCCAAGTATTGTTAGTTGATTCGCTGCCACCTTCACGGTTTGCTTGGAGCAAGAGAACTCCTGGAAGGGGATTTTTTGCGGTGCTTTTCCATGGGCCCCAGTGGTCGTCACAGACAATGGACAAACGCGGCGGCCACTGAATGCGGAGTCAGCTCTGGGATCAAGAGGCTCCTGCTCGGGTCAAGACCTCTGCCTGCGAGAACCCTCTCACTTCGGTGTGTTCAGTGAAACCCAAAGTGCGGAAGTGAGTGTGTGAACCCTCCCCCTCAAAGGCGGGTCGGCTACGATGACTTTGGACGCTCCCATTGGTCGAAGGTTGAACGGCAGTTTTCCCTCACCTAGGGATCTAGGGAGGACAGAGTGTTTTTAAGCAGCCGTTTCCGGCTCTTCGGTGTGCATTCTCTTTCAGTCATGTTAGACTGATGAACTGTAAGGTTCTCCACCCTTCATGCAGATATTGTAAATAAATCCCATATTCCTCGTTCTCGATGAAAACAAGTCCCTCCCTTCAACAACGTCCTCAGCGGGAATGAGTTGGACGATGGAATGGGCCAGCTACCATTTATTTCATGCCCGACACCCCCACTCTTACAGTACGAGCGAGAAAATGAACAGATGAGCGCAGTCTGCGCTCGTTTGATCCCCGTCTGGTCGCACAGTCTGTATACTTGATTTATGTCGAGGAGCCCTAAAAACGCTAACCACATTGAGTTGACCTACTTCCATGCGGATACCAGGTGGGCTTTTTTTAACGGACTCGTGTGTATGACGCCATATGACGACAGTGTCACCAGACGCGACAACGCTGGGCGAAACTGTCAGAACTGCTTTTGTTCTGTAACTGGTCACGCCTATACCGGTGGCGCAAATATCCGCAGGACGTCATCGCACAGTGAAAATCAGGCTAGCTAGATAGAGAGATATATATAAAAAGGGGGAAGCAAATGTAGGGATGCCAACCAGACGCCCGTCTGGTTCATTACGCTATGCACGGGGAAGGGGGTTAAGGGACGAAAACAAACAACGAAAACACTGAACACGTCGCTTCCTCCGCAGCTGCACATCCAAACTCGGTTTCTCTCTCTCTCTCTCTCTCTCTCTCTACTTTCTTCTTATCTTTCAGCTCCGTCTCCCCCGCTTTCCAGCGTAGGGTAGTACACCGGATTTTCCGTTCTGATTAGCCTCCCTGCCTTCTCCTTTCTTTTCTCTCTCTATCTCTCTCTCTATAGCAGTTAATAGAGCTTTGACGACTTCAGGAACTGCAGTAATGCACATACTGCTTTTGGGCTATAGCAGCAAACTAGTTAGCAGCAAATAAATCTTGGAGGCAAGATAGCCACACAATGGCAGACCTTTCTTACTGCCATGGTTCCTTCCTTGATATTTCTTTCCAGTACCGCCCTCTCTCCAAACATTCCTAAGTGCTGCAGCTAGGCAAGGTATCGAAAGCCTCTGAGGGTGGCAGTCCAAGGGAGCGCAGAGTCCACTCTGTTCGGCTAGCAGCTTGCAAAGCTCATAGGCTGCAGGATCAGTGCTCTCTGCTTTGACGGCGCCACCTTAAACTAGCAATGTCTCCACTGACGCAAAAAACTGTTCTCAAAAGTGCCTCTACGTCCATGTGTGTGTACTACGCGCGCTGGACGGTCTATGCAGTGCCCGCGCCCCGTTCGCGGAGCGCCGACCGCGCTCTCCGGACACCGAAGCCTTGTTGCACGACGGCGCGATTTCGGTGGCCGTGTGCGCTCCATTGTCGCACCTTGTTAGCAGTTTTGTCGACTCGCGCGCACGGTCCCGTGCGTTAGTGCGTGCGCGCGCGAGGCTCCGGCGGCATCCATAACCTCCGCGCGGCGCGCGGTCATCTATAAAGATGCTGCCTCGCCGAGGTTCAAAAGAGGAGAACTCGTTTTTCAAACTGGCGCTCCTGCCGCGCCGCTGTTTGTTGCTTTCTATCGCAGCCGATGAAAAATGATATTCCTACCGTCGAGCCGGGAGATAAATGCGGGTTCGTATAATGCAGCCCCGCAGAACGAGGCTGCCGCGCGCGATTCTTTTCGCCGTCGAGTTTGTTGGCGCGTTTTCCTTCTTTCCTTCTCATTGCTCCGCCGCCGCGTTTATAGCGTTAAGCCAGCCGAGTCATGATCGATGGCGGCGCCGTAAAGGACTCTTCTCGGCGACGCCGCCACCGTCTAGTGTACGCCGGATGCAATATGATTTTTCAAAAAAGTGCCGTTTCTTCTTCCGCCGTTCCGGAGTCTCGACGGGAGCGCTCGCACGCGGGCTTCTCCCGCTGCCTGCCGGGCGGCGTCGACTAATGCTCGACGTCACTCAAAACACAGGGTCCGAATATCTCTCTGACATCTCGGCGGTGCCCTGTCACAAAAAGTTGCCGCCGATGTCGGCGTATATATCCTGTCATCCATAACGCGGCTCGCCTGCTGCCCCTCTTGCCGCTCTTCGTCTCGGGCGTCTTTGTTCTCTGGTTGCGCACCGGGTACGCCGAGGGGGGTCGGCCGCATTGTTCCGCGCGCGTCCGGCCGCTCCCGTGTAGCGCGGCCGATGGGCCGCCGCTGGGCCCACTGCGCGCTACACGCTTCGCGCCACCCTACGCTCCGCACACGGCGCCGACCGCTACGGAAATCAGCCATTTAGAGCAAGCTTGCTTAGATATGCTCCGTACATTATTAGGACGCTCTTACAATGCAACAAAGGCAGCCGGTGGTGAGCGGTATTCTGAGCCAATCATTACATTAACATTCTCAAATATCATTTACGTCGCCTTTACATTGGTGCAGGGCTCCGGAATATAATGCCGAAGCGAAAAACGTGTGGTTGTGTCACGGGGTCCCGCAGAGAGACTTGCATGTACACGCGATGCAGCGCACCACGACCCTTATAGCATCTGTCACACAGTCCGAATCTCTGCAAGTAGCTGAGCTACGATCTAAGTGTTCTGTGTCGAACGCGGTCTGGACCAGTGTCCGATGATTCCCTCTTCCGACAAGAGCTGATCGTCCAGTTTGTCGAGCGTAGTCTAGATAGTTTTTCTGGCCACACTGTAGCAACGACAGTCACATGCAGAGAATATATCCTCTGCGTGTGAAAGATCAGGCCTATAGGGCGGATCTTTCTCTCACATCCGTAGTTGTCGCAAGCGGGGAAGTCAGTCCTTCCAATGTGGAGGGAATATGTATTCGTCAATGGCAGGCCGAGCCACAGGCGGCATAGAAGTGTTTCTTCAGTACGTAGTATCCCCTGTGGAAGATGGAGTTGCAGTCGTGGACCCACGCTGTGGAGACAGGTGTTAGTAAGTTCGTTGCAGCTCCCGTCGGCGAAAGGTGTTGCAGAGCTCCTTCGATGCAAACTGCTATATTGCGCATATCTATAGACCTGCCCCAGTAACGTAGCGACTAGTTTCTATAACCGGCTGTGACCATGGTAGTCGTATTTCTATATTGTGGCGGAATGCATTTGCTTTGGTGAAGTTCTATTTAAATGCACGTTAAGGATACTTATAAGTTGGATATTGATCCGGAAACTTTCACAACGCTTTTCATAGGCCATGCACTTTGCAGCTTTGGGAAGCAAAATGTCGTACATAGATCGCGCATGGAAACCATTACGGAGGATAATCCACGCGGTAGGCACACACCGTTCTTCTGCTGCTCGTGTTCGTGCACTTTTCGATGTCGTTACCTTTCTCTACTGACACCGTCGTCCCTGTCACCTACACATCCTCAATAAATGGCACGAAATGCTCGTCGAGTTGTCATAACAAAGTATGACAGACGCGCGCGTCTTCATTCTCCGTTGGCCTTCACAGGGGCACGGCGACGTTAACGACGCGCCTTCGCTTCTTGCCAGCTAGGACGACAGTCTTCCCAGCTGCGTTCCCTAATTGCCTCCGACGTCAGAATGGAAACGGGCGCTTCCGGGAACCGGCTGTGCAGCTGCGCTTTATGGCCGCACTCGTCGCTCTCCCCACGGCACCGTCCACGCATTTTGCTCGCGCTTCTTCCGCAATAAACTAACACTGCTAGTGCCGTTCATTCGAACAGTAACATTGCTTGCGGCGTCGCTGCCCTGCGCACGAGCACAATGCACTACGGGTCAGAAGCGTTTAACACTAACAGAATGGCTCGGTGCTCACAAAGTATTTATTGCGATTTAATTATATTTTCTCACTCTCCCACCAGCAGCAGTGCGCGGTATTCTTTGGGAGCAGAAATCACAGCTCTCACCTTTTGGCAGTGACAAGGAAAAAGAAGAAAAAAAGATAAAAATAAAGTAATAATAATAATAATAATAATAATAATAAACTTTTTTATTATTTCTATAAAACCTCATACATTCATCAGGCCTGCCAAAGCCACATTGGGCTTGACTGACAGCGTGACAGGCAGCATAAAAACTGTTACAATATCAAGGGGAAAAAAGAGACAGAAAAAAGGAAATAAAGAAATACAGGGAAGCGATAAATGTTTACACATACATTGATGCACATATTAGGATAGGATAGGAATAACTTTAATAAAGTGCCGGCAAACGACGATTTAACGAGTCGTGACGCTGGCCAAGCGTCGACCCGGGGTTATACCCTACTCTGCACTAGCCCAGTTGGGCCCGTTTGTAGTGGGTCATGAGGCTTGTGCTTTTCGAGCGCACCCCGAGCCTGCTGGACGGCCCATAGTTGTGAGTCCTTTTCTGCAGACTGCAGTGCACATTTAAGTTCTGGCGGGTAGTCCTGGAGGTAGCTGCCGTCGGGAACCTGGCACAGTCCCACATGATGTGCCATTGGTGCGCCGGAACCGCGGCACAAACACCGCACAGCCCACTCGGATAGAGCTCTGGGTGAAGCACGTGCAGCATTGCGGGGGCGAGGAGTGACGCGGTCTGTATTTGTCTTAGGATTACGCCCTCCTCCCGAGTGAGTGCCGGGTGGGGAGGCGGCATTGTCCGTCGAGCTAAGCGGTAACACTTGGTTACTTCGGCATAACTAGTCAATCTGTCCTTGGTTTCGTACGTATATGCACACATACAGGTTTGAGAAGCCCATCTGGCGCGTACAGTTATCACAATGGCACACGATTAGTTTGCATGGCACAGTAAAAGAGAGTACATGATTATAAACAGAATGAGTTAAAAAAAACGGAAATGCTCCATGAAACCTTTGCGGAAACAAACTGTCTCGTCACATTTTTGACCAAAGCCACTTTTTAAGCATAACACAGGAGGCGGTAAGTGAGGTCTATTTCTTTATATATTATAACCGCTCAAATCCGCACGTTTTAGTGCTTTCTTGAGCTTGTATTCTGATGTGGACTGCAACATGTTACAAGGTAAGTAATTAAACAACGCAGGAACATAGTATTCGCGCATTCTTTTGTGGTATTTTGTTGCACAACGATGTATTTGATAACGCCATTTTGGTCTAAGGCTACGGGGAGTCACATAAGGTACTTTAAAACGGCGGTCCCAGAAATGTCTCGGGGCTATTGTGTGCAGTAATATCGAAGAAAAATCTGGCATTGATAATACCTTAAAAATGTCGGTGTTGCCCTCGAGACACAAGTCATAACCAATAACTTTTAAAAGAGAGCACATTGGTGAGTTATTAGAGAGTTTTAGCAGAGCGTTTACGGTCCGCTCCGCTCAGACCGGAATATCACAACAATTGGGACGCAGCCGCTCAGCAAAACGCTACTGGGAACACTGACGCGCGTGCGCACAGCACACATAGCGGCAGCGGAACGTCGGACGCTGGCCACATTCCGCTAGGAAACTGATTTAGCGGTGCGTCAGGGAGCGTGTAGTTGCTTTCGTAATCGTTTTACCGCCAAGCTGAGAGCACGTCAGTGGCATCTCTGGAAGACGCTCTTGTTAGATAAGCGAAATCAATGCATTCTGTGCAGCCACCGGTGCGCGTGAAACGTGTGCGGAGCGGAGCGCAAGCAAACGCTCTGCTAAAACTGTCTAATTCTTTTTTGCCGACGAAGAGCGCAATGTTCGTAGGCAATAATTCCGTATCGGACAACACTGTAGCACAACGCATGCGCGATGGTTTTCCTGACTGATATCGGCATGAGGTGACGGATTTTATAGAGTAAGCAAAGCACTGAGCGAATCGTCTGACAGACATAAGAAACATGCGAATTCCATGATAGACCGCTGTCAAAGCGCAAACCGACATATTTTACGGATGATGTGTAGTCGATAGGATCGCAAGAACATGGACTGCAATGTGAATTATGTAATATTAGTTCCCTAGTCAAGTGTACTCTCTGAAGAAATGAAGAAATATTCTGGCGAATAGCGAAGAACGTGCCTGATTTGCGGTGCTATTTTTTTTTTTCACTCTGCCACTTAACGTACGCCTGAACACATTCTGCAAGGGTGTTCAAGATCCAGAGCGCACAAACTGCGGCATTGCAAAACATGTCACCAGCAGAAATGTGAACTAGACACAAGGATCCGATAGATACAGACACCACAATTGCTGTCACCAGTGTTTGAAGTGTGCGTGTCACTCTTGTGCGTAGTTCCGATTCGCACTGGGGACATGTCTTGCAGTACAAGCAACAAATTAGTCTGGCTAACATAAACAGTGATAATAACGGCGAGTAGCCATTTCGTGACGTACGAATGGGTGGAGCGGGTTTTGTAATAGTTTCCTGCGGAGAACTTGGCGCACGCGGTGATTAGTTTGCTCGGCGGTATGAGCAAATAGTTTATACAAAGACAGCTTACTTAACAAAGAGAGCAAATGAACGAACTCCGAAATGCTTTAGAAAGTGGTCTATAAAAATTTTGACGGGACTATGTCAACTATCTAGAAGAGTGTCAAATAAAGGTTTATTCATACTGTGGCAGGTCAGTAATATCCAGACGTTTAAGTTTGAAAATGTATGAAGCGTATACATGTATAAAGGGAGCACAAGATTACTCAGCACCGTTCGCGCATATAGTTACGATACGGGAGATTCGGAAAACATGTCGCAGTGTTATAACAGAATAATATCTATTACGAGGTGTAACCGGTAGGAACCGTGCATTAGCCGGAGGGTGGATGCCGGCGTCATTGTAATATTAATTAGAACAGCATTACACTAAAGCTCCTAGCCAGCGTGAGCATTGAAATGCGGAGAAGTATGGCATTCCAGCAGCTGATTGACGACTTAGGCGACATATAGTGTAAGAGTAGGATTGAACATTACTATGCAGGCGACGAATGTAGTCTTGAATAGTTTGGCAAGATAAATATAATTAATAATTGGCAGTCAGCCTTCATAATCTGCTAAAGAGTGCTTTTATCTAGGGCAATTACTCACAGCTAGGGAACCTGATCATCAGAAGGAAATTTACATGAATAAAGGCAGAGTGGAGCGCATACGGCTGGGCATTACCGAACCATGACCAGAAGTTTACCGCTATTATTGAAGAGAAAAGTGTACAGTCATTGCATTCTACCAGTACTAACATATGGAGCAGAAACTTGAATTCTGGGTTTTCCGTACCAAAACCATGATCCAATTATGAGGTGCGTCGTAGTGGGGGGACTCCGAATTAATTTTAACCACTTGGTGTACTTTGCCACAGTACACAAGCATTCTTGCATTTGGCCCACACCGAAACCCGGCCGCCGTGGCCGGGATTAGATACCGCGTTATCGTGCTTAGCAGCGCAACGCCATAGCCGCTGAGCCACCACGGCGGGAAAGCAGAAACTTGGAGATTAACTAAGAAGCTCCAGAAGAAGTTAAGGTTCACGCAACGAGCAATGGAACACAAGATGTTAATGTAACGCTAAGAGACAGGATTACAGAGGTATGGAGTGAGAGCAAACGAGTTAACCGATACTCTATATAGTTGACATTTAAAGGGGAAAATGGAGCTGCGCAGGCTATGTAAGGCGTATGGCGGATAACTGGTGGTTTAGTAGAGTTACATCATGGGCACCAAGAGAAGGGAAGCGCAGCCCAGGACTGCAGAGAATTGGACGGTGTGATCAAATGGGGAAATTGGCAGGCAAGATGGGGTCAACGAGTGCAAGACAGAGGTACGTAACTGGAGATAGCTGGAACAGGCCTTCGTCCTGCAGCGAACATAAAGATGGTGATTATAGTTATGATGATGATGATGATGATGGTTACAACAACATTCTGCAGGTCCATGGCCGCGTCCTCACTGCTATAGGTCAATATCTACAATCTTTACCGATTCGCGATGTAACTTACTTTATGAGGTAATTAGGAAATTGTAACTTAATTTAAGCGATCCCATTACAATGTTTTATTCATGGACTCATTTCTGCACGTTCTGCACACTCGTGTATGTGTACTAAAGGTGGATAAGTATTCAAGTTCAATTTCAACTTCTCAAACTAGCCAGCGCCAACACTGTAGTATTCCTCTTCGGAGACATGCTGCAGAAAGACAGCGTTTATCAGGCGCGTGGTAATTGGAGGGGTTCGCCCTGAGATCGTGCCGATGCGGTTCTCAGGGCTCTTACAAGAATTTCCTCAAAACGGCGTGTTAAAGTTGAATCATTCAAGATCTGCAGCTCTCGTCATGGAGATGCGGACGACGGCATGGGCCCGCTTAATCCTCGTGTGACGCCCCAGTCATAGAGTAACATAATAAACGACAAGAGTGGACACTCGAGCCGTTTCGCGGCCGAGCTATGGAGCTTCGCCGATTCCGCTAGGTGGCAGAGCACATCATGAAAAATTAGGCGACGCGCTACATAGAAGTACCCTAAGAAAAATGTGGCTGCGGCTGCGGCTAGCAGCTTGACACGCGGCACGACCCAACACGTGCGAAGCCTAGTCGGGCCCCGTTTCCGAGCTCGCGGTTCTGTAAAGTGCGCCCGAGGGTCGTTGTTAGGTTCTTCTGCCAGCGTCTGGCACTACTGCTTCGTCGTCGTTTCATGGTAAGGCCACAGGAAGTTCTTTTGCACGTTGTTAAAGACTTATTCTCTTCGTATTTCGTTATGTCCCTGTTAGCCGCATGAACGATTGATGGCGGCCTTGAAGCCATAAACAGCAGCTGCCCATTTGCAG
Source organism: Dermacentor andersoni (assembly GCF_023375885.2). Lineage (NCBI taxonomy): Eukaryota > Metazoa > Arthropoda > Arachnida > Ixodida > Ixodidae > Dermacentor > Dermacentor andersoni. Next base: position 229,291,353 of record NC_092814.1, read on the forward strand.
CACTGAATTTTATTTTGAATTCTTTTATCATGCGCAGCAATGAGTGGTGATGCCAGCCATAACAGCGACGCGGCAGCGTCCGAGCTGAAGCAATGACGAAGGCTGAAAATAAAATAAAATGATTCGTTAAGAAATGTGGCCTATGAACACATGCCGTTCGGTGCAGAGAGCTTTATGTTACGCGCAGGGGATTCTGAAAAAGTATGGCGCTCCACTTTTGCAAAAGAAATGTAGCTATTTCTAAAGTGGTACGCGTGCAATATTTGCTTTATGGCAATAATGCGTGCTCTCTCAGCCTCTGTAGCAGGCTATGTGCGCTAGAGTGTAGTTAGCTGTTTTGCATTGAGCTGAAGATACGTGTTCTCATTTTTAAATTGTATATGGAGTCCCTACCGTAGAAAGCTTCTTGTTTTTTATTAGCATTTATAACAGCGCTTCCTTGACTTTTGATCAGAAAAATATGCATTACACGAAGGAACTCAGTATCTCCATTGTAAAGCGTTGAAGGCTCCAGTATTGCTTACACGAAGGAACGTAGCGTCTGCATTCAATAGCTTTGAAGTTTCCAGTATTGCTTACCTTCTGGCTGTCATGCTACGTATTGCAGGAATCTCCACTGTTTCCTCAAAATATACTTTACAGCCAAACGATCATGCGTATTCAAGGGCAAATTTCCAAGTATCAGAAGACGTTTTCAAGGCCTCGAAGACAGCAGGTGAAGACCGCCAACACAGTCAAAGTGCTTAATTGAGTGAGATGTCAATATCTTAGAACTGTTTAATGATGGACGCACGAGCTTACACATTCGAGAAGAGGTGGTTGGTGCGTGCCCAATTATTTTTGTTGCCATTTTATTTTGGCACGCAACCATTCACATAATTTTGCTGCCTTATTTCACCCTCCTTCGCAGAAGTACAAGAAAAAGCGTCATATTATTGTCTTCTAAAACAATGCAATCTTGAGAAAATTAATTGCTGGCTTGTCTGTCTAGTTGTTTTTTTTTTCATTCTCTGGACAGTTGCAACCCGTCTTGAATGTGTTTTGCTTGTGTGAAGTTATTTCCATCACGCCATTACTTTCCGGCTATTCTCCATTACTTGCATTTCGCAGTTTCATCATGTTTTCATGTCTGCCACTTTTCTCACAGTCTTGCTGCAATAAATTGTCTGCTATTTTCGTCTTCTTGGTTGTGCAGCAAGTTGATTTATATTGAAGGAACATGGCATACTTATTTACGATACTCCTTTTGGTGTGAGTTACTAGAAGTACAATATCACAAACGATAAAGTTCTACTTCCTCAACAGTAGGCATGATTGTGGTGCTAAGTTACTGCTTCAAACAGCAAATATAAATTTAAATAAACTAACATAAAGTGAAACACCTTTGCGTGCTAGTCGTTGCAACATTAAACAGCGGCAGAAGCGCCTGCATGAAATCACTCGATTTATGCAACGTTATAAGTCACACACACACAAAAAAAGAAGGGATATTGAAAACATATCCTCCGAGATTCGGCGGCGTGCGGCTACCATCTTGGAGGCTGGTGCGTTTTGCCGATTCCGCTAGGTGCGCTGAGAGCCAAAGTCAATCGCAGGCATCTACACGAGTGTCCACTGTTTACGGTTACTGTATTACTTGATGAAAAGAGCGCTACGAAGGCGCGGACTAAAAGAACAACATGTACGACGGACAAGGCGCTACATCCAACTAAATGTTTTTTTGAAGAAACAGGACTTTAAATAGATTCAACCAAGAATGGTTCATCGTGACATCACGACCTCCCTATCTCATTATCTCTTTTTCGGTAAGCGTCACTGAAGGGCAACTAATGCACTTGCCCTCGGCCTTCGCAATGTAGAAAGCTTCTAATATCTCCCGTTCTAGTCTATCTCTAGACCGTGCCAGAAACCTGGTGTCGCGAAGATACGGACGGCAATTGTGACGTTTACAGTGTTCTGCCAGATGGCCCCCCGCATTGTTATTTACGGCCCAATTGTGCTCACGCGCCCTTCCATTAAAACACCGTTCGGTTTGACCGATATAAACCTGTTGGCAACTTAGGGGTATTTCATATACGACATTACTTTTGCAAGCAGTGTACTGCGCTGCATGTTTCTTAGAGCATGGTTCGGATTTTGCTTTTGTCATCATAGGGCATATCTTGGCCAGCTTACATGGTGCACTGAAAAGAAGATTGATACTGTGCCTTTGTGCCACCTTCTTGAGGTTGTGGGACACCCTGTGCCAATAAGGAATCACATGTAATCTCTTCCTATCAAATGGCTTTTTTGTGTTAGTGCCCTCTCTTGCCTGTTTGATCTTTTGAAGAAGCTTATCGCAAACGCTAGAGATCAAGAGTGAAGGGAAACCGGCTAGGCGTAGCCTTGAAACTTGGTTATTTAAACTGATTTCTATTTTGTGGCTGCAAGATTTGTTTATCGCTTCTTTTAGACAAGTCATTGCAATTCCTCGTTTTACTAGCTTGGAGTGCGCAGTGTCGTATGAAATTAGCTGCTTGTTCAACCTCGGCTGGTATTCGAAACAGACATGCGTGTTCATCAGAGTGAGATTAAGGTCCAGAAAGCGAATGCTGTTATCACAAGGCCTTTCGCACGTGAAGTTTAGAGCCTCCGATGCATTTCTAAATGTGTTAATTATCGATTCTACAGTGTCATCTAGCCTAGATCTCACATGACTGATTCAGAATGCTGTTTACACACTTGTCAAAGGCGCTGAGAAAGATGTCTGAAAGAATGGGAGCGAGCGACGATCCAATGCAAATGCCCTTGCGTTGTACATAGTGTTGGTTTTTGAAACTAACGACAGTGGAATGAAGATAAAAGCTTAACAGTTCTAAAGACTGGCCACTATTCACTCCGGTTGCACAACTGAACCTAACTTCACCAAAGTCTTCGATTTTGTTCCTAATGGCACTGAGCACTCCGTCATGAGGAATCGCATAATACAGGTCTTCAACGTCCAGTGAAAACGCGTACACATTGCTCCAAGTTCCTTGTTCTAAGGTCAGCACGACTTCTCTAGAGCTCCGCACAAGGAAAGGGTCATCTAGGGGTAACTGGCATAAGTGGCGCTTCAGGTAGTGCCCTACTTGCATCTGCCATGTCTTCTTCTCAGAAACAATAGCCCTAAAGGGGCAGTCAGGTTTGTGGGTCTTGCCGGAGAAAAATACTTCCAAGACGCCTACCTCAGCCCGGTTCGTCGCCTTCCGAAGAGCTTCCAGGTTGAAGTTATCAAGCAGCTTGACCGCTTTGGCTTTTTGCTTTTTGTGGTTGAAATCCACGGCCTTGAAATTCTTTTCAATCGCGCTGATGGCCCTCTCTCCATAGGCGCCCTTGGAAAGGATGACGAAGCCATCCTCCTTGTCCGCCTGTACCGCGACGAGGTCATTTTGCCGTAGGAAGCCCGTTAACTTCTTGAAGGGTGCGTTAGGGGTGGATTTCGAACGCACGGTCTGAAGAAGGGTATCCACCGCGTCACTGGTAGCTCGATCCCGCTCTGCCTCGCCAGCGCAGTTTCCTATTCGCCGGGCCGTAGCGAGCAGCTGGTGCTTCTTGGACGGCGGCTCAAAGCTGTATTTCGTTCCTTTTTGAAGTAGACTCCTAACGTCGTGTGGGAGCACAACATCACCGAGTAGTGTCACTTTAGTTGACTGAATGCTTCGCCGACTTCGCTTTGTAAGGCCTATTCTTGACCTTTGCCAAAGGAATTCAGTCACTTGTTTGGCAATCCTTTTGGACTGGGCGAATTCTCGGCCGCCTACCCTTGCTTTCGTTGCACAGGACCCAAAGCCAGTCGTTGTAACTACGTGCCTGCCGCCCTTTCTCAGACTTCATTTTCCTGTACATCCTTTTGACGTGTCCCCATGAAGGTTCCAGGCCCGTTGTCCGTCGTACATGTTGTTCTTTTAGTCCCCGTCTTCGTAGCGCTCTTTTCATCAAGTATGCAAAACCAACTCGCCCATGCACATCAAGCTTGTACTGTATTACTCTATACCCCAGCTCCCAGCCGGATACGCTTTTTGGCCGGATACGCTTTTTGAGACGCACCGACGGAGTTTGATGGCGACCATTAAGGTGACGACCGATTCTGAGCTGCGGTCTCCGAATCCTACGCCGGAGAGTAGGTCCCGTGTGCAAATATCACCGCAGTGGTGTTGCGTATAGAATCGAAAGCATTCTTTAAAGCTGGTCGCACTGGTGGTGCACAAACATTTGAAGACAGTCCACTTCTGCAGTCGTTAAGCTCATTGCATTCCATGTTGAGGTAACAGCGCTGCAAAATTTTCTCTGATCCCTTCCTTCAGGGCAATCTACATGGATACACCTGAACTTCTTCATGTAATCCGTGCACTACATAGTCTGAGTGATGCAACGGCATGCGTATGGGTCGAGGGACATGAGAAATGGCGTTAAAACATTTTTTTGACTGGGAGGGAGCCTACAAAAGGAGATGTAAGTCTATTTGAAGCTCTCCTCTTTTAACGACGAAGCGCGCAGTGTGAAGGTGCGTTGAAGCCTAGGAGCGGCAAACAAAACCGCCAGCTCGACAGGTTCGCTATTACAGAGTCACTGCTTCCTGGCAAAGCGAGCGCGATACCCAGTGCGCGTGACCGGTGGCTTGCAAAGCACGTAACCCATAGGCGGCGCGGGAGGAAGCCGCCCAATGCGAGCGTGTTCTTCCGGCGTGGCGTCAGCGCGCTGTCGGCGCCGTAGGTCGGAGGCCAGCCAGCGCAGCCTCCTGGCGTCCATCAGAAGGAGCTGTCGCTGCCACTCGTTCCGCGCTCGCCTGCCCGCTTCCGCCACCGGCGGGCCGCCAGGAGCACCTGACGGCGCCGAGGCACAGCCTGCGAGAGGCAGACTGCACACAACTTAGTCGCGCCGGGCTTTGCAACTCAGTGTTTGATCAGCGCCTAGCTGCTCGGCATCGCTGCGCTCAGTTCCACGCACGGCAACTCTGGAGTAACTTTTCTTAACGAAGATGAAGCCTTCACAAAATGAAGAATGCAAATCATTACCAGAGAGGCAGGCATTAAACTCTGACAAACCCACGTGAAGTGCTGTTTTACAACTGCAGCAAAGAAACGGGATAGCGGGCCACGTCGTGGCGTGCTGGGCACTTTCCTCTAAATTACGGCTTAAGACGAAAGGTGTGAGGATGCATGGGCTACACGCATATTTTGCAGGCCACAGGCGTGCACGATGCAATCTAATGTAGATTGTATGAAGGTTGGCGCTCACACATTCTCGAAAATGTTTAATCGACTCACGTAGTGCATACGTACGCGGAGTCTTCGTGAAAAGTTTCGCAGCCGCGTCATTAGAGCTTAAGTCTGCCACTGGCCTCTGTTGCAAGGCTTTTGTAGGCTTCCTGTCGCTCCGAAATTAGTACAGCTACGCGTATACTTTTTTTCAGATTCTCAATCTGTGGAGCTTCGCAGCAACAACAGTTTTTTAAAATGTCCCAGTACGCGGCCCAAAGACAGCACCGGGCGCGCAGCACAACGTCCATTAAACGGGCTTGCGGAGAATTATGTGAGCTGCTTTTCTCCTTACGCCACCCCTTTATTTCACAGTGGATACGAAAACTTTGGCGGCAGACGCCTCGGTTCCTTCATGTGCCCTGTCTAGATGGCGCGCGACGTCGCCCTCTGCCATCAAGGTAGGCGCCCATTTTCCATAACTGGACAATATGCAGTTGCATAATTTAAAGACTGGAACTGCGCAACCACCCGTAGGTTTCACTCGCCGGCAAGTGCGCTCTGCGACGAGTCTCCATCCGGAGACGCCCACCGGCGCGGGTGGCCGGCGGAGTGCAGGCCGCAGCGTCTACTCCTGGATGATGATGGTCGACGACGACCTCTTGGGTGCCTCGATGACCTCCACCCGTGTCGGGGACGGCGACCTGCGCGTCTCGGTGACGACGCACACGCTGGGCGAGGGCGGCCTCTCCTCCGTCACGATGCACACGTCGGGCGTCCGCGGCCGTCGTGGCGTGGACCTCGTGTCGATGCACACATTCGGCGACCGGGCGGGCCTCCGCGGCTGCTCGCCCTCACTCACCACATGGACGGTGGTGGGAGACGACGAGCGCTTGCCGCTTGCGACACAGAAGCCGGACGCCCGAGGCTCATCGTTCACGATACAGACGCTGGCTGAAGGCGCCCTCCGCGTCTCGTTCACGATGTACGCGGTCGGCGAGTGAGGCCGCGGCTCGGTACCGCTCACGATGCACACGCTCGGCGACGGGGAACGCGCCGGGCACGAGCCGCCCTCCGTTATCACTACCGTGGTAGACGAGCTGCAGCGAGACATCCTGCCTTGGACAGTGGCCAGGAGAGGCGCAGCGTCTATGCCCTCTGGCTACGTCGGTGGTGGCGGCAGCTGACCGTTGGTACTCGGGCGCATTGAGGACAGGCGCCGAGCAGCGACGCCGAACATCCAGCCGCCTTCTGAGAGGGTGCCTGGCGCCGGTGGAATGCGCAAGCTGCGCGTGAGCCCGCAGGTGCGAGCCCGACTACTCAGCTGCTTCCTCTTCGGCCACCCGTGGCATGCACACGCGGTGCCCGACGCGCGCAGATTTTTGGCATGTGCTCGCATGCTTATATATACAGGTTGTCCTACATAACGCGAGTTGAACCGAATACATAATGCTAGCACTGGCCTAGAGTTACTCAGGCTGTGTTTATTTTCCCCTTAACTAACGGATTAGTTTTGTTTAATTACCCACTTTTTAAGTATTGGCTGCAGACCCCAAGTGTGATACGCAAAGTTGTAGAGAACCTTGAGAAACCTCTCAATAAATCGTTTCCAACACGATATATCACACGTGGTCCTTTTCTCCGCGTTCCAAAGAAAGCCCGCGAAATATGAAAAAAAATAAAAATACCACGTGACGGGGCGCTTGCGCACTGTTATTGTGCTGCTCTCAAGCGTGTGATGGAAGGACAAGGGCGGCTGCAGCGAGACTTGCCCGCGACAGGGCGTTATGCCTGGTGTAGGTATCTGGACATGCGGCTCTTATCGCACGACGATGCAAATGCCCTGTCGCGGGCCAGTCTCGCTGCAGCAGACCTTGTTCATCCATGCACGCTTGACAGCAGCACAATAACAGTGCGCAAGCACCCCGTCACGTGGTATTTTTTCATATTTCGCGGGCTTTCTTTGGAACGCGTAAAAAAGGACCACGTGAGATATATCGTGTTGGAAATAATTTATTAAGAGGTTTCTCAAGGTGCTCTACAACTTTGCGATCACACTTGAGGTCTGCAGCCAATACTTAAAAAGTGGGTAATTAGATCTAAATAATCCGTTAGTTAAGGGGAAAATAAAAAATAGCTTGATTAACTCTAGGCCAGTGCCAACATTATTCATTCGGTTCAACTCGCGTCCGGAGTGCCTTTCATTTTTAAAACTTTGGCTCAAATTATGTGGGACAACCTGTATATAACATTACTCTTTGCTGGGCCAGTTTGATTATATTTTGCTGAAAATATTTATCAGCGCGAAATTATGAGGAGCTGTCTACTTGTTTGTTTGCCATCTCGATCACCTGCGGTTCTCATTTTACGCTGCAGCTTGTAACCCTTAAAAGAACGCATAGATTTGCGCAAAACGGCATTCGCGCGATTGCCGACGCAGATCTGTCGACACTTGCTGTTTCCTAGTGGCCAAGCCTAGCATAAGTAAACTTTAATGTGAATCGTCGAAAGCGAATTGAGTTTCAATAGTTTATATTCAGTGGCACTTGTGCCAGCATGCGGGGCGGGGTTTCTATACGGTGCGTTTGATGCAGGGCGTATAACCATCTTCGGTCTCACAGAGGAAGCCCTTGAGCTGCTTCCTGATCCACAAGTGAATGAGTCGAAGCTCTCTATGACGGTATTACGTTATAGAAAAGTTGCTCACGAAGGAGGTTGGCCGGAGTATGGGGGCGAGGGTGTATATGGCTCCATCGATAAACGCTTTCAGACGCTGCGCTCATGCTGCGTGTTGAAACGTAATGAGAACAGCACGCGTGTGTGGCCAGCTGACGACTGTCTGCACAAGATAACGCGGCATATCAATTCGTTTTCGGTCTTTGGGCGTTTCGACCGTCTGTAGCACGCGCAAAGGCGTTAGTTAAATGCGGAAATACAAGGCGTCTCATTCAAAGCCGTTTGTATGCGCGTTTCGTCGGGTACACGGGAGCCTCAAGTTGAGTGATGCAACGTCTGCGTACTGAAATGATAATCGGGGATTAAGCGCAACGTGCCGTCACGCTGGCCGTCTAAGCACCTTGACGCTGGAAACTTATACAAATCGCGGAATAGTCAGTCCTATCTACGTTCCGTCTGGTTTATTCCATTGGTCTCGCGTGCACGCACCCAACCGGCTTTATAGGGAAGTGAACGATGTGGAACTGATAGCGAATATACGGTGGTGGATACCTTTCTATACTATATTGTCTCCCAGCAGGCTAACCTCGATAACGTATTCCTCTCGCGTACGTACTCCACTTATAGCCTATACGTGTGCAGGCCACTGCGCACGCGATTGACTTCTTTTTTCTTTTTCTTTTTTTTTACCCTGGCTTGGCTACCGTGGGTTGCGTCCAAACAGGTACCGCTTTGTACAGCTGCACCTGCAGTGGCACCATATAGAAGGAATCGACGAGCCAGAGCGCTCGCATATCTGAATAGCTCGGTAAATAATGGTTCACAATGCTCGCTTCTTGAATACGTGCTCCATGAAGGCCGCTATACGTGCAGAACACACAGGCAAGGATATGCTCATATTGCAAAACCTCAGATTTCGAAGAATAAGACCCGTTTGCTAAATGAAATACGCTTCAGACATGCCCGAAAACCATTGCTTGCCTGCCAGAAAAGCACTGCTGATTCCGGAAAATTACAGAATTTACTGATTTACTGGGCAAACCATTATATATATAATTGCAAACAGAATGTTCGGTAGATCCGGTATACACTACAGCTTAGAAAGGAGCCCAATTACGAAAAACGCATGTTCACATGTTTACTTGCTTGCGTTTAGGCCGGGACACGGGCTTCGTCAGAGTGAAAAAAAAAGTACTTACCTAAATAAAAGCTTTTACTCTGTCGAAGGCCCAGCCATGGCCGAAACGTAAGCAAATAAACATCTCTTTTTCGCAAGTGTGCTCCTTCAATATAGAGAGACATACACAGGGTGCAGCAAATGTCTTCGCAGTATTCAAAAATCAATTGTAAAGAAAAGCCTGCCTCGATTATTTCGTATTGTTCTTAAATTGCTGTTTTTATACGTGTTTTCTTTTTTCCACTCGTGTTATGCGAATGCACATTTTTGCTCTTAGATGGCTTAGAAGATGCAAGGATCTGCTCAAACACTTCGGCAACGCGGTACGCCATCGCCGCATTTTCTTCACAGACGAGATAGGGTTCAATATCGAGCGGTTTGTAAACCACCAAAATGATAGGGTATCGATAGGAAGCCTAAAGAAAAAAAAAACTAACGTCAGTGGAAGCGTTGCCTCGAGAGTTGCTCACCCTCAATCAGTTATAGTTTTCGGGGCCATCACTTCTGATGGGAAAGTGTCACTGGTTTTCTTGGAGCAGAGAGCGAAAGTGAACACTGCGAACTATCTGGAAAATGTCCTGAAGAAGGAGGTGCTGCCTTGGGGCGAATCACACTGCGGAAACTGTCAGTGGACGTATCAGCAGGATTGCGCCCTGGTCACAAGGCGATGGCGACGCAATAATAGCGCACCGAAACCTTCATGTGCGAAGGAAGGCCCCTAAACTACCCGGATCTAAACCCTCCTGGCTATTCAGTCTGATGTATGTTTAAAAGCACAGGCTGTTCTACTTACCTCCACTTGGCTTTTCGTCATGCATTGGAGAAAGCACCGAGTCAATTATACGAAGACTACATCCGTACCGCCATCGATGCATATCCGAAGCGGCACAAAGCTTGCATTCGCGCAACAGGTGGCGTTTTCAAAAAGTAGATTTGGATTTATATACGTAAATTACATGACACATTAAGTTAATATTAAAGAATAATTTGATCACAGTGCATCATAACCACATTTATGGCTTTTTATGTTTTAGTGCGAAAGCTTTTGCAGCACCCTGTGTATACAAGGTGTCCCAGTTATCATGCATCGCGTCTTTTTAAAAAGAGGGGCAATTCTACGCGAAGATAACCAAGCGCATATTGTTCACAGTCAAGTAGAGTAGCCGCCAGTAATTTTGTTGTTGATGCCATTCAATTAGTTAATTAATTGCAAATAGATAATCTTTTAATTGCTGCTCCGAATGGTGTGCTGTCAATGAATTTGTAGAAAAATTAAAGAAACTCCCAGCTTGCAGGTTTTCAGCCAAGTACCTTTTGCCCGTTTAGTCTTTTCTGTTGGCAAATAAAGCCCGTCAAAATTTAAAAATATAGCGTGACTGACCGTCCACCCGCATCAAAAAGCCGCGCCGTCGAACACGCCCCACGGGAGTTAGCGCGCTCTTTCCACGACGCGTCAACCACTAGTTATCGGCGCTCTTTCCTGGGGCTTCCTTTTTGAGCTGGAAAAATTAACCGCGCTTAGTCGTACCTTGCTAAATACATCCCAGCTCGATGTTTCTTTATAATTATTTACATCCTATTAATTAGTGTGGTGTCAATGAGGACAGTAATTCACAAGCTAGATAACTGTAACTGCCTAATTGAGTGTCATCAACAAAAGGTTACTGGCGGCTTTTCAATGCGACCATGAAGAATATATGCTTAGTATCGTTCAGGTAAAACGATAAATCATTTTTTGAAAATACTCTGTCTATGTTAGCTGGGACACCCTGCATGACTGACTCTACGGCGATAGTTTTATCGGAAGCCCATTTGGGCACCACAGAAGTAACATATCTCACTTTTGAAATATTTACTGGCCTGTTGCTGCGCTTGAGAAAGGAGAAGCAGTTGCGGCTCCTGAAAGCAGAAAATATCGCTCTACAACACGAGCATCTCAAGCACAGCGTGCGCCACGACCGCTGCACTGGGACAGGCGACGTGTTTTATTTCTTTCTTTCTTTTTTGGACTTCACATACCAGGACACAAAGCAGCTTTTTTCGTGTTTCACGAAGTTGTAATACGATAAATGTAAGTGCACCTTTTTGATGTCTCTTCCCTGCTACAAATAGGAGGGGAGCTTCCTTGTATTCAGAGAAATGAACCATTCTGTTTCTCGGCGGTCTTGTAAGAGAAAATTTGGTTTTGTGGTTTATTTCCAGTTTAAGCATACGACAGTCATGCCTCAACAGAGGAATCTCCGTCTTCAGGGCGAGAAGCGCCATTGTTCGGGACACCGCGGGGAAAGGGTAGCAGATATTCGTATAGTTGGCGGTCTGGTTATCTCTCCAAGTGCGCGCTGTTAAAAACCCAACTGTCTTCGTCACCTCTTAATTAGAGTACGAGAATAAAATGGCTGCCTTCCAATACGCGAAAGCTTTTTACCTTCCACAGTAGCACCAGCGCAGAGGTCCCTTCCGCGTATCCGCTTATCGTTTTACTTTGGTGCTATAGCTGGCCAGTTCGCTGTCACAGCTGCACACGGCGAAGGAACGCGGACGCTATTTGTCTTTCAGTGTGCGTGTGACTACTTGCTCTACAGTCGGCACCAAGTGGAACGATAAAAAGAAGAGAAAGCACATTTTGGTGACGTCCACCTTGCGTGACGGCAAATTCTTATCGTAAGCCGAATTTCAAGAAAAGTAACCGCGGAAGCGCAACTAGAGTGTCAGCTGCGTCAGGAACTGCTTGAGAAGTTCAGATAATGACTTAGTATACCGTGGGCTGTCGAAGTGTGGTAATTTTAAAAGTCGCATTCGCATTGACGGAGCTGAAGTGCTATGTTAGCCGGGCTTTCATGATATCGGTATGTCCTACAAGCTGAAAGTTCGCGAGTAATTATAGAGAAGCGCAATGAATTCAGCAAACCAGGCGTCTGCGCGCGTCGGAAAGTCTGGAACTAGCTGGCGCATAATTGAGAGGAGTGAGAGCGGAGCTGACCAGCGCCGGCCACCGGAGCTCCAGTCCTCATAGTTGCACTTCGGCAGCCCTGATTTTGTGTCGCCTAGTATTCACTCCATCTTGGTTCATGAGGTCATCTATTGAAAGCGTAATGTCTTCCCATATAAGCACGGAATAATCGTTCTCAGTGGTCTTAGTAAATGTGGCATCGATTGAAACTTGCTCAGAGCTTCTCATTACAATCATTACATAAAGAACAAGTGCTGCCTGTTTTACATTGAGGCCTTGAATTCCATTAAGTAGCATAACTTGATCACCAATTGCTGTGGTAACGCCTTAGACATTTGCCTGTCAAATGCTCATGTTGTAGATGTCTCACGTTCTTGTATCCCGACAAGTTTCATCCGTCACTAAAGATGACTGCCTCTATGTTGTCCCAGGAGCAGAGCTCCTCCAGGGGCATCAACGAATCGCCTCGCTTTGCTTTCAAGCGTGGTGACTATACATTGGTTTATACGGTGTCTCGTCCACCATCGAGTGGTGTCTGGTTACCAATAAAGCCGATGTTGATGACCGATTTCACGGAACTTCCTTTGAGCAGTATGCGCAAATGCATTCCTTAATACAGGCCTAAACAACCTGAATATCTTAATTGCTTCTCATCTGAACTTACGTATAGCTGCCTTGAGGCATAAATGTAGTGCGCAGCGAAAAGCTAGGCCGGCGCTTGTGTGTCCAACGGGCCTTCTTTCGTCCTCGTGTTTCTCTGCGCTGAATTCCCTTTAGTTCACAACGGGCTTATGCTTCACAACACGGTGGTCCTAGAAAACGTCACATTGCGCTCACGAAAAGCGTGCTGTCTAGTTTGTTTATTTTTCTTGTTTTTCCAAAACCGATTTGAATGTGTTTTAGCGCTTCAAGTTCTGCACCTTCACTAAGTACGTTCGCAACCGTAGTAGCAAATTAATTTATCAAAACTAATTTTAATAAATTTTATGGTGAGATTTATAACGCAGCACGTGCACACTCAGACAGATCGACTGTGGAAATGCTTATATATCGGAGCGGCTGCTCGGGTTCACGCTCATCTAAACGCACCGCTTCCGTTTCTCGGACAAATCAATACACCACGAAGCTTTCAGAAAGGACAGGAGCGCATGCAGTATGTCATCTTCATAAAGATCATGCAATTGTTCTCACCCAGTTAACATACTACGAGGCGCATGCCAAAGAATTTCGTTCTCCTTTCACGAGCGCCGACAACTACAAAATTTGCGGGAATAATGTAGTCAAATGTCTTAATATTAAAGATCCCCTGGTGGTCAAAATTAATGAGGAATCCCCACTACGGCGTGCCTCATAATCAAGTCGTGGTTTTGGCGCGTAAAACCCGAGAATTCAATTCAATTCAATTTAGGTCAAAACTTGGATGTCATGCAACGCTTAGGCTTATGCTCTACACAGTTCGCAATCATGCCGAGATGCAAACCCAAATACAAACGGCTGAGCACTGTGGGATGTCGATGCAGCGATGTCACGAAGACCAAAGTGACGTTTCATACTTGTCACTGCAAGAATGGTGAAGGGAGAGGGGGTGTATGTAGAGAGAACGACACATAATGCCGGTGTCACACGTACACTTCTAATTCATGGGGGCCGCCGATCCCGATTATGCGCGATTCGAATCCGTGTGCTGCTACAGGGTCCCTCATGGTCACTGTCGGATCGTGATCGCGATCATGTTTCTTGATTGCTTGAACTGTCCACTTGTCCTTCGAGACCTCGGTAACCTTTCCGAACGGCACAAGTGCTACACGCACATCTTTGTCGGCCACATTGAAAAGAAGCCAGTGAAGCTTCAGCCGCGCGTCCTGGTTTGTCGGATTGGTAACCAAACAATGTTGGCCCTTCACATTCATTTCACCAAAAGCCAAATTTTCTTCTTCCCTTCCGTGCTCTTGAAGGTCACAGCCCATATGTGGCTCATCTGATATGCCCCCAACGCTATCACTTCAGGGAGTAATGGCAGACGCGCCAACGTGTCCCGGAAATGTTCGACTCGGTGAGGCCTCGACCAGACATCCGCGTGCAAGAATAAAGTATTCAAAGCACTACGACCTGTTGGCAGCGTAGGCAAAAAAACTGCGTATCCCTCGGCATCCATTCCGTCGATCCTGTCCCCGCGGCTGCTGTTAGCCGCAACCACCGCTCCTTGGGAGCACAGGAAACGCACGTCCGTCCACTTCGGTAGCCAAGACGCGTGTGAAGCGGAAGTAGAAATAAACGCCCGGCCTGTTAGCGAATACTTCATCGAAAGCATGTGTTATTTTAAGGAAATGTCTAATTTGCAAAAAGAAAAACCAACATGGCTCAGTGTGTTGACTAAGCTTGCGGACTTCAAGCGTTTTTAGCCCCCGTGTAAGCCAACCAATGGCAGAGCCTTTTGTCGTGACTGTCATGTATTGTAAGTATGTCTTGTTTTGTATTGTTGGGGTCTCGGTGCTGACGCCCGTTATTGCCAATGGGTCGCAAGCCCCAAGGGTAGCGTTGGCCTGGCGGCCTGGGGCACTGGAAGCATCCGAAGGTCCCGGCAAAGCAAGAGTAGACTGGTAACAGAACAACTTGTTTATTCTAACATAGCAAAAGAGCGGCCGGTCAGGTCGACCGAAGTGGAGAGACGGGAGAGCACGTAACTCAACAGTACAAATCGGAGCCTCTCTCCTGGCGTCCGGGGGCAGCTGCTCTTATACTCTCGGCGTCGCGGGCCAGAAGGAAGGTCACGGGATGAGCCCACGCGACGGCGGAGCATGAGCCCACGCGACGGCGTGCACGGTCGAGCCGAGAGACAGGTTGAGCCGAGTGTAGTGACGCATCGCCAACCCGCCGACGGACAGACCTCCTGGCACCTCACTTGGGGAGCTCCGCTCCCCGGCTGCCGCGCTTTGACAAGCGTGGGCACACACACACACACGCACACACGAAGACACGTGGCACTGAAACACGCCTGGACACGCTTGGCGGGGAGGCGTTGCGGCGGCGTCGAACGGGCCAAAATGTCCGCCGCTTTGAACGAAGCCCCGGCGTCCGCTGCATCCGCGCCGGCATTACCGCGCGTTGTAGGCGAAACGTAACAGTATGTTGCCATGTCGGTAATAAAAAAAGAAGCTATGTGCCATTTGTACATCATCATCATCATCGTGCAATTGCAACACGCCATGTTCGCCGGCCTCCTCGAGCGAAAAATAAGACCGCGCTATTGATGACGTGGCCAATCGCAACACGCCATGTTCGCTGGCCTCAAAAGCAGCAAAGGACAAGCATGCTGTAGCCGATAGCACCCCCACTTCGGCTGCCACCATCAATATTCCTGTTCGCACCGAGGTTTTAAACATCGCTAAGGCACCTGACCCTATGATTTCTAGGCTCGATACAACCCCGAAATCTTCTGTGGCTTCACCCGCCTAAATTGAGTCACTTAGAAAACAACGCCGCATCCGATTTGTGGCTCTTCTACAAAAGCCATTGCGCCGTTGCGTCTGAATGAGCCCTCCCCTGCCGTATATATATAGTTGTTTGTGGCGATGACATCGATCACGCAGCCCAACCGCTATCGACATCATCATTATCATCATCATCAGCAGCAGCAGCAGCACAACAGGAAGTGTTCTTTGGGCTGCAAAACCGAATGGATTTGCCTGTCTAAAATGCGAATTTCCTGCAAAGCGCAGAACTTCAGGGTGTGCACACGTATTACATCTGCATCTCCAAGCAGGAGCTGACAAAGACGACGCTACTATGAGACGTTGGAAATGTCTCCGTAGCTCACGCTGCCATGACTGCATCAGCGGAGTCAATCGATTGACCCGAAGGCAGTGCCCGAAGGGCAACATGGAGCTTCGTGACAGTTGTGGGTCTACGGTCTCGCAGGAGTACCGACCACCACGGGTTTGAGCTTAGCGAGCCACAGGGCCGCGTCAGCCATCAGCCTCTAGCGCCGCTGCTCGCGAGCTCAGGCCACAAGGGGCTACCGAGCGACGCACGCAAGAACACAGTATTGCCCTGAGTTAGCGGAAACCGTTTATTGTATCCGACGGCACCCTACACTGCACAAACGTCCGGTCCCGGGGCTGCGGTGAACCAAAGGGGTCCCGCACCAAGGGCGGAAAATAAAGTCAGGGGCGCCTGCAGCACGTCGCTGCGAGAGCACAGGCTCAAGCTGGGACACGCCGCTAGGAAAAGTCCCGGCGGCTATGCTACTTGCTCTCGCGATAACCAATGGGCCAACTCGCGAGAGCTCGGGCAACCTCTTTCGGTTTGGGCCTCCGATGAGTGCGGCTGGGCGTGGTACGACCTCGCGCGAACATAGGCACCCGCTCTTCTGCTTAGCGTCCGGGCAGGATCGAGGTACGCGCTCCCCGCACGGGCAAAGGCACGGTGCGTGAGCTCAGTCCTAGTCACAAAGATGTCGGCGGATGAGAGGAAGCATGTACGTACCCGGCGCAGTCCCAAGGAGAAAGATACACGCGACCATCACGACTGTAGCCACCAGGGTCCGCTTGGTGACGTCGTAGCTCCGCCCTCACCGCGAACCATCGCGAGTGGAGCGCCACTGCTGACAACTGGCTCGGTGCGAGGAGGCAGCGAATCATATACTATAGGGATTGCAGACACGGGTGAAATGCTCCCGCGCAATGGCGCGCCGAATTCCCCAAATCCCCACGCAGTATCCGCCACTTCTTCTGACATATATACGTCGTCTGAGTGCACGTCCTTCCACTTAAAGGGAAGCTGAAGAGTCTGTCGAATTCAATAAGACGCTCATATACGGATGCGGGAACCTTATAAACCATGAAGGTAAAATTTTCGGGGAGATTTTTCACTTAGGAGCGACGCAATCGTCGGTTAAAATTGCGCTGTAGCTCCGCCCCCGTCGAGCGCCGCGCGCTGCTGCTGACGCTGACGATGCGAGCGGAGACCGGAAACCGCGGCGTAGTGACGTCAACACTGGTGTTCCGCTCCCATGCAGTCTCCGCGACCGTGCCTGACCGGGCTTATTTCTGCGTGCGTGCCGTCCTAATCTGCTTCGCTCGACCCTACATTCTTTTGTTTGTGTGTATATAGGAGTGGTAGTTGACGTGCGCAGCATCAATTGAACTTGTAGGCCGATCATGCCGGCGTTCTGTGCAGCCTACGCTTGCACGAACACCAGCGGCCGCGACGATGTTCCGATGTTCCATTAGTTCCTGCAAGACAAGAAGCTTTCAGCTAAGTGGGAGGCTGCTGTGAAGCGAAACAACTTCAAGCGCTCAAGAACAACTGTGTTGTGCTCTAACCACTTCCGTGACGATTACTACCGGAATTTATCAATAATGCGTGCTTTGGGTTCTCCTAAAAAAATAATTAGCATGCTGAACGGGAGGTGCATGTTTATCTCCCGCCCTTGACGCAGGTTTCATCGCCAAGCGCCGCGAATTTTCGATTCGCACGTGTGTTGTGAAATAGCCTGCATGCAGTTACCATAACGCAGTGCAAGCGTAAAGTTTGCATGTGTTGGAAAGCCTGCTCACGCCAGGACGCTGCGCTCCCCCTTCTCTCGCACACATAGAGAAACCGACCATCACACGTAGCCGACGGAATTCGCTGGTTACGAGTAGCGTGCGGATGGCGCGCTGATGAAGGTTCTATATACTACACGTGCTACAACAGCTGGTAAACTTTTCCCGCGTTTAAACCGTCTGTGTAGACTGCCGACAGCTTTGGGGCAGCGCAAAAATGCCGAAGATCGCATCACCGCTTACGTTCTACGAGGAGGCATGCAGGAACATAACACTACAGTTGTTTGCCCGGAAACGTACTCACTGGAACGCTGAATGCAGCTTAGCAAAAAACATACTCGCCAAAGAACATTTCCAACACAAGGAGATGCTAACACTTCGCCTTCGTTCGCGTGGAAAGCAGTGCTTGCACCAGCATTTTTTGCTTCTTGGAGATGCCGGCTCTTCGCAATCGGCTCGTACATGTAGGGAGTAAAGTATAAACCCCTTACAAGTGATCTTGCACGCGACAGCGTGACAAGCGAGGCGATGGCTGTCGCGTTCACACATCGCCTGCAAGCCGAACTCCACGCGAGCGACGGCATTGAGCGACGACTTCCCGGTATGAGGGCAGCAATATACGCGCCGAAACTAGCGTGACGCATGCTTTATCAATTTAAGTTAATGTATTTTACTGAAAAAGGAGCGTAAATTATTTCTGAAGGTCTTACACTATGTTCTTAGTCTTGCACGTGTAAAATTCAGTAGTTTGCTCATTCCGTGCGACAAACAGTAGTATTTGAGTTACGTACATCCAGTTTCGGCTTCGCACTATTGGCTAGTCGCTCATAGCATTTCGGGGCTACGAGCGACGAGTTCTAGATTTCTAGAAATGAGCGATCGAGCGACAACACCGAACGATCTGTTCAAGCGACGGCCCGTTTTTTCGCTCGAAGCCGTCGGCCGTCACCGTCGCGCGCAAATCGCCCTCGTGGAGTTTGGACTTAACGCCGAACTCCTCAGAGAGACGCAAGCTCTCGAAATTTTCCATGACCGTCTCAGCAAAACACCACCAAACTACCTTGCACCGTGCTTCGTGTGTAGCGGCAGCAGTCGGTCCTGACGAACACCATTGTTGACGTCATGAGGCGCCCGACCAATCACAGGCGGAAACGAGGCGCGCGAGCTGGGCGTGTCTGCTACTGCACTTTTCGTCGAAATAAAATATGTTTGCGCTTTCTTCCGCTCAATTTCGATGCGATATTCGAATTCAGAGGGTTGAAAACCACGACGTACTGCTCTTCACTCATTTTTTTCTGCAAAGGCTTTCAGCTTCCCTTTAACAATGCAGACGCCACTACACCTTGAGGGCCTCCCATGACTCTGGGTCAGATCCACAAACACAGGCGCGCAAGACTCCTGACAAACAAGAGCGCGTCATATAGAACGTGGATGTCGAGGAGCCAAGGTTTTACTGGTGAGGAAGGAGGGAAGCAAACTTCAAGGATAATTGGTCTATGATAGGCAATAAAAACAGAAGATGAAGGTAAAGTCATCACATCAAATTGTGAGACACATCGAGCTAAACTGCCTGGCACATGGGCATGGTCTAACTTGCTTGACGACGCGTCGCGTCGCCACGTCCAGTCAAACGAAGAATGCTCGACTAGACGTCGCAATTGCCGTGAGTTCCAATCAGGTCAACAACAGCCCGGGCCTTGCACATCTGCTCGCGTGACTAAAACACAATTAAAATCCCCAACAAGCACCACGTGACGACCGTCTAGAATATACACGTCCAGGCCACACAAAAAGTATTTAGACATAGCGGCCTGCGCTGATCTGTAGATGCACAGAATACATAACCTAGATGAAGATAGTACAGAGTCAAATGCCAATATCTGCCCTGCCCCATCATGAAAAAAAAAAAACATGATCGCTCAAGCAGGGACGTAGCCAGAGGGAGGGGGGGCTTAGAGGCTGCAGCCCCCCCCCCCCCTCCGAAGTTTTTTCGTGCTTGCATGCCCCGCCGACCAAGACAACCCATGGGCACGCCGCCGGAAATCATTCTGGATTTTGTCTAGAATGTCTTTTTCCAGCTCCAAACGACATTTTGGCGCGAACATTGAGAACTCGGGCTGGATTTCGGGGCAACGACCATGCACCTGGAGTCACATAACGCAGGAGCCCCATTCGAGCACAAAGTTTCAAGGGCGTTTTCATGGCGAGCGGGCTCGTCGCGGCACCTCGTGGAGGCCAGGGAATCTACGGAGCGCATGGATTTCAATCCTGAAACTTTATAGGTATAAAATTCTCATAAACTTTTACGTGAAAGGTGCATTGACATTACCGTGAGTCGTGCTTTAGATTTTCAATTCCGTAACTTTGTGCGTTTGATGTTGTTATAAGCACTTGACGCCAAAGGTGCATTAACTCTTATAAAGTCGTACATTGGACCATACAACGAGACAAGCCAAATCAACACACTATCAGACATGTTGACAAAGCACGCAGGGAGGTCCAATCAGACGAAGCGTTGTGGTGGTTCATTTGTGCCGTCATGTCGCAGAAAAGAATATCAATATTTTTTTTTCACCTGCGCCAAAGCATCCATGTCAAGACACTAAAGCCAGCAAAGGTAGCTGCTTTCTTATTTATTTTTTTCTGCTTTGACTTTTATTCGCGAGGACACATTAATATCCTTCAATTTTCTTGTTCTCGCTACCAGCCGGTTGCCAGAGCCAGCCAGAGCGCATGCGTTTTTCCCGTGTTGCCCCGACCACCACGCGGCGCACTTCTGTGCGCTTTCGTTTTTCTCTGACCCAGTGGATTTTGGCCTGGCAGAGTTTCTGACACTTTCTGGCTAGAAGACGAGAAAAAGAAACAATGATCGCTCGCCGCCATCACTGTGGGGACTCGACGGATTGCAATGCGTTCGCTTGAGCGCCACCTCTCCGGAATGGCTTGTCTTGCCGGTGTAGGATACCTGGCAGTATGCTGTTAGAATCGCACCGCTGGCACGAGTTGTTGGGGTCTCGGTGCTGACGCCCGTTATTGCCAATGGGTCGCAAGCCCCAAGGGTAGCGTTGGCCTGGCGGCCTGGGGCACTGGAAGCATCCGAAGGTCCCGGCAAAGCAAGAGAAGACTGGTAACAGAACAACTTGTTTATTCTAACATAGCAAAAGAGCGGCCGGTCAGTTCGACCGAAGTGGAGAGACGGGAGAGCACGTAACTCAACAGTACAAATCGGAGCCTCTCCCCTGGCGTCCGGGGGCAGCTGCTCTTATACTCTCGGCGTCGCGGTCCAAAAGGGAAGGTCACGGGATGAAGGTCACGGGACGGCGGAGCATGAGCCCACGACGGCGCGCACGGTCGAGCCGAGAGACCTGCTGAACCGAGTGTAGTGACGCATCGCCAACCCTCACACACGACGGCGCGAACGGTTGAGCCGAGAGACCTCCAGGCTCCTCATTCGGGGAACTCCGCTCCCCGGCTGCCGCGCTTTGACAAGCGAGGGCACACACACACACACGCACACACGAAGACACGTGGCACTGAAACACGCCTGGACACGCATGGCGGTTAGGCGTTGCGGCGGCGTCGAACGGGCCAAAATGTCCGCCGTTTTGAACAAAGCCCCGGCGTCCGTTGCATCCGCGCCGGCATTACCGCGCGTTGTAGGCGAAACGTAACAGACCGCCCCGCCGGGGGAAGGAGATCCCGATGGTCAGGGGACTGCATCCGCTGTCCGGAGGGATGTCGCTCGATGATGCTCATAACCGAAGTCGGGCGTCCTTTGGCGTTTCTTGAGCGCAGCGCACAGAGAAGCCCTCGTTCTCACGTTCAGGTGCACACAGGACACTGCAAAGTGACTTCGGGAGAGTTGACATTTTTGTTCTCGTTTCCGGCAAGCGTTAGAGCCACGCCTGAAAGTCAACCGCTCAGTCAGCAAGCACGGCACAACCCTCACTAAGCCCTGCCAGGCTCTTTCCCCTTTTATACTGCTGCCTAGTTCCTTACAGTAGTTTAGCAGCACTCAGAACGCGTCCACAAATCGGAAAAATTGCACTAAAAAGCACATTATCACTTTGAAACACTACACAAAAGCAATAAGTTAAAAAAAATCCTGCCTCAGGAAGAAAAACATCAGTAACAAGCAATTTTGAGGCTGATTCCCACGTTAGGGGCTTCGACTTAAGCCATCGGCGTTACCGTTGAGACTCCCCTTTTTGTAACGCACCTCAAAGGAATATTGTTGCAAAGCGAGGCTCCAGCGCAGGAGGCGGCCATTTTTGGGAGAGATGGTCTGCAGCCATTGGAGAGGGCAGTGATCCGTTTCAATGATAAACCTCGAGCCAGCTAGGTAACATGACAATTTCTGAACGGCCCACACGATACACGCACACTCTTTCTCGGTGGCGCTATACGCCTGCTCACGACTGGTCAGCTTACGACTAGCATACAGGACGGGGTGTTCTACTTCTCCATTTTCCCGTTGGCACAGTACAACGCCCATGCCTCGCTCACTAGCATCACACTGAACAACGAACCCTTTTGTGTAGTCGGGCGATCGTAGCACAGGCTGGCTTGTTAGGGCGCTCTTTAGGGCGCTAAAAGCTCTTTCCTTCGTCTCATCCCAGACGACTGTTTGCGGCTCTGTCTTTCTTAGAGCATCCGTCAAGGGAGCCGCGATATCAGAGTACCTGGGGATGTACCTCTGATAGTAGCCGGCGACACCTAAGAACGACCGAATATCGGTCTTCGTACGCGGTTGCGGGAAGTCTCGCACAGCGGCTACCTTTATTTCAGAGGGGCGGCGACGACCCCGACCAATCACGTGTCCGAGGTAGACAAGCTCGGCCTGTGCTAACTGGCACTTGGGAGCCTTGACTGTCAAGCCCGCATCGCGCAGGCGGGTTAGCACTGCCCGCAAGTGCGCCATATGCTCAGGCCAGGATGCGGAGAATATCGCTACGTCGTCTAGATACGGTAAAGCGAATTCTTGCTGTCCCCGCAACACTTTATCCATGAGGCTTGAAAAGCAGTATGGCGCGTTCTTCAAACCAAAACTCAAAACTTTAGGACGGAATGTCCCCATTGGTGAAATGAACGCCGCATACCTACTAGCCTCTTCTGTAAGTGGAACCTGCCAATAACCCCTGACAAGATCTAGGGTGGAAATAAACTGAGCGCTACTCACTCTCTCAAGGCGCTCCTCGATGTTAGGGATCGGATAAATTTGATCCTTAGTGATGGAATTAAGCCTGCGGTAGTCGACGCAAGGACGAGGTTCCTTGCCCGGTACCTCAACTAAAATCAAAGGGGAGGTATAATCACTCTCACCCGCTTCAATAACACCGAGCTGTAGCATTTTCTTTACCTCAGCCTCCATAATATCGCTCTGGCGGGGTGACACCCGGTACGCCTTGGATCGTACTGGCTCTGGGGAGGTAAGTTCTATGTCATGAGTAAGGACAGAAGTCCTACCAGGCCTCTCAGAGAACAGACCTTGAAACTCTTGTAAGAGCTGGTGTAGTTCTGTTTTCTGCTCAGGCGACAGCGATGCTTTACTTATTAAGTCACTAATGACTTGATCGGTGTCTTTCCTGTTCGTCACTGAGCCTAGTCCCGGAAGCTCGACCGGAAGCTCTTCTAACTTTCCCGCATCGGGAATTTCCTCTCCAGTATCTGGTGCCTTTAACGCTACAGGCTCAATTTTATCCCGTTCGGGCGTGCCCTGAATACTAGCTTGCTGCGCCTCTGACCCTTTCCTATCTTTCAACAACGTCGGCCCCGCAACTACCGCCTTTGCAGCGAGCTCCCGAACCTTCGATCTGGTTAAGGCCTGAACGCTAGCCTCACCAAACAAAAGCCCCTTCTCGCGCAGGAGGTGATCGGACCTGTTTGAAAATAGGTACGGGTACTGGGGGGGCAGCATAGATGACACTGCGGCCTCCGTCTCAAGTGCTCCGAAAGGTCCTTCAATAAGCACTTTTGCTACCGGCAGACACACGCTATGAGCTTCCACTGCTTGCTTGATCCATGCGCACTCGCCCGTGAACATATCGGGTTCTACGTAAGAGGGGTGAACGACATCCATCGTAGCTGCGGTATCGCGAAGCACTCGGCACTCTTTCCCGTTCACGAGGAGGTCTCGCATGTAAGGCTCGAGAAGCTTCATGTTCTCGTCAGTGCTGCCTAATGAAAAAAACACGACTTTTGGTTTTGTTTCTGGGCACTGCGCCGAAAAGTGTCCCGGCTTCTGGCACGTATAACACAGGCGCGCTTGCCTCGCCTCGAACCGCTTTCTGCGTTCGGCTTCGGCTGCCGCCGTCTCCTTACGTTCGGTCGGACACTGCGCCGAAAAGTGACCCGGCTTCTGGCACGTATAACAAACGCGCGCTTGCCTCATCTCGAACCGCTTTCTCATAGGCGTGAACTTCGGCCTCTCAAACTTGGAGCCAAATTCACCCTTTTGACCGTCCTTAGCTCCACGAGCCCGACGCGTCACAAACTCCTCGGCTAACTCAGCGGCTCTAGCCACCGTACTAACGTCTGGCCTATCCAAGACCCAGTACCGCACGTTCTCAGGTAACCGACTATAAAACTGTTCTAGCCCGAAACACTGCAGAACTTTCTCGTGGTCACCAAACGCTTTCTCTTCTTTGAGCCACTCCTGCATGTTTGACATAAGCCTGTACGCAAACTCTGTATATGACTCACTTTTGCCTTTCTCATTTTCCCGAAACTTCCGACGGAACGCCTCCGCTGACAGCCGGTACTTTTTTAGCAGACTCGATTTCACTTTGTCGAAATCCTCTGCCTCCTCTCTCTCCAAGCGAGCGACTACGTCGGCCGCCTCGCCGGGTAGCAAAGTGAGCAAGCGCTGTGGCCACGTTTCCCGAGAGAACCCCTGCTTCTCGCACGTTCGCTCAAAGTTAACCAGGAACAAACCAATGTCCTCTCCAAGCTTAAACGGCCGCATCAGGTCAGTCATTTTGAACAATACTCGTTCTCCTGCACCGTGTGCCTGACTTCCATTACGAGCGCGTTCCATCTCTAACTCGAGACGCTTCATTTCCAAAGCGTGTTGACGGTCGCGCTCTCTTTCTTTCTCTTGTTGCTCTCGTTCTATCTGTTCTTTACGTTCGCGCTCATCTTTCTCTTTCTGTTCTTTAAGTTCGCGCTCCTGTTTCTCTTTTTGCTCTTTAAGTTCGCGCTCCTGTCTTTTTGCCGTCTCCCTCTCCTCAATGGTCTCAAGGCATTCCGACAGCTCGTCATCCTCAGCTTCTAACTCAAGAATAGCCCTTAGCAGTTCTGGTTTTCTGAGTTTGTCTGAGACATCCAGACCCAACTCTCTTGCAAGCTCCAGCAATTTCGGTTTGCGCAACGACTTCAAATCCATGGCTGCTCTGAATGCTGCTTTCTCTACTGCCTACTATTGTCTTGCCGCAAACTAACCCGGTAGCAACGACAACCACAATTACCAGCTCTGTTTCTAACACTAACAAAAGCCTGGCAAAACTCAGAAGAAGAAAGTCCCGCACTCACCAAACCTCGCAGCCAAGACTTCAGCGCAGTCGTTCCGCTGCAGGCAACCAGTCATCACACAGGGCTCGTTGCACTGCTCCCGGATGGTCGTTGTGCTGCTCAGCATACAGTCAACCGCATCTCTTCGCTGCTGGCCTCCGTTGTCGCGATCTCACCGCTGGCAACCAGATGTTAGAATCGCACCGCTGGCACGAGTTGTTGGGGTCTCGGTGCTGACGCCCGTTATTGCCAATGGGTCGCAAGCCCCAAGGGTAGCGTTGGCCTGGCGGCCTGGGGCACTGGAAGCATCCGAAGGTCCCGGCAAAGCAAGAGAAGACTGGTAACAGAACAACTTGTTTATTCTAACATAGCAAAAGAGCGGCCGGTCAGTTCGACCGAAGTGGAGAGACGGGAGAGCACGTAACTCAACAGTACAAATCGGAGCCTCTCCCCTGGCGTCCGGGGGCAGCTGCTCTTATACTCTCGGCGTCGCGGTCCAAAAGGGAAGGTCACGGGATGAAGGTCACGGGACGGCGGAGCATGAGCCCACGACGGCGCGCACGGTCGAGCCGAGAGACCTGCTGAACCGAGTGTAGTGACGCATCGCCAACCCTCACACACGACGGCGCGAACGGTTGAGCCGAGAGACCTCCAGGCTCCTCATTCGGGGAACTCCGCTCCCCGGCTGCCGCGCTTTGACAAGCGAGGGCACACACACACACACGCACACACGAAGACACGTGGCACTGAAACACGCCTGGACACGCATGGCGGGTAGGCGTTGCGGCGGCGTCGAACGGGCCAAAATGTCCGCCGTTTTGAACAAAGCCCCGGCGTCCGTTGCATCCGCGCCGGCATTACCGCGCGTTGTAGGCGAAACGTAACAATGCGTATGGTTCTCTGTGGACCAAGCGTCTCACGTTTTCTTCAATATTCCTTCGATAGCCACATTAGGCCCCCAAAGTAGGCATTCGATTGTGTCCAACATGTTTTCCTTTGCATTTTTTTTTTCATTTCGGTGCCCCCGCCCCACAAAAGACAAAAAGACATTGTTGCGGCGCAGCGAATTGTCACATGGTGAAAGTTCGACTTTCCGACATCTTTTGCGCAAAGGAATGGGCCACGGGACTCCTCAGTTGCCAGATACCTTTATTATACTATTGCGATAGCAATTATATGGACCCTCCAGGCACATTCCTGCAGTCGCCGTCGTGTTCCGTATAAAGTCCAACGGCGATAACATCGTCACCGCGCGCCGCATGCTGTATGTGCGAGTGAAAGCGTAAGGGGGGAGGAGCCGACGATGGTGGCTCATTCTTGTGTGCACAAGGGAGAAAAGCGGGGAAGAAGCGCGTCGCCTTCCGTCGCACGCGATACATCGCGGGGAGTGGAGGGTGGGGGGCGGACCTTCGGATTCTGTGATCTGTGATTGCGCAACGTATTTATTTGCCTTGTTTGATCTCGTTGCGAGAATTTGTGTATACGTGCAGTGAACACTGTTTCCGGTGACACTTTATTGCCCTTTATCAAGCTGTATCTTCGCATTTCTAATCTACGAGGACGAGTCAAATGAAAGGGAGCCAACCCAACCCGCGCAGTATAATGGTTCGGCTCATTATCTGCGAGGCATGCGTGTAGCACACAGGCATCTCTCATTTACAAAAGGAACACGCAGGTGAGAGGATAAGTGTTCTTTAATGCTTCCATACACAGGGTTCAACATGGTTACGTGACATGATGAACGCTCCAAAAGTTTAGCAGCGTGGTGTCGTGAGGTTTTTGACAGCTGAAGGTGGTTTCCTAAAAAGAAATTAGTCGCCGTATGGCTGCCGTGCACGTCGAACATTGCATTTCATTGGCCACTGTGAAGCGTTGGAGTAAACGGTTGAAAGAAGTACGCGAAAGTTGCAAAGACGATCCAAGAACGGGCCAAACCCGCCGTGTAAACCCCCCAAAACAAGTGCGAAGGTTGATGAGCTGATTAGACAAGAACGGAGGATAAGCATCGATGAACTGGCAGAGGGTGTGAACATTAATAACGGTTCGGTTCACACCATGATTCATGAACATCTCGGTTATCGGCTATTGTCTGTGCAATGCATGCCCAAGATTCCGAACCACCGCCAGAAGATGGAGAGGTTCGGCACTGCCTTGACTCATCTGATCTATTATCGGAATGAGGGTGACGACCTCTTGTCTGCAATTTTGACCCTCGACGAATCATGGTGCCACTACTACGAACCTGGAACACAACGGCAAAGCTTAGAGTGGAAATATTCGAATTCGATCAGTACCCCCAAAGAAAGCAAAGGCTTTCATTTCCGCCGGAAAGTTTTTGTTGACTTCTTTTCGATCGTCAGGGGCCATTACTGATCGAATTGGCTAAACCTGGAGAAACTATCAACCGTTTCCGATATTGCGAAACGCCGGATCGGCTGCGTGTCGCATTCAAGAACAAACAACGTGGAAAATTGACGAATGGGGTCATCTTGCTCCACGAGAATGCCTGTTCCCACGTCGTTGATGTGGTTAACACAAAACTGGAAAAGTTGAAGTGGGAAACGCTGCAACATCCGCCATACAGCAAAGACCTATCACCTTGCGACTTCCACATTTTGGGGCAATAGAATAAACAGCTCAAGGGAACCAGATTCATGACGGACGATGACGTGAAAGAGTGAGCTACAGGCTTTTTGAAGCAGCAAACCAAGAACATTTATGAGACAGGAATCGCGCGAATCCTTAGTCAGTGGGACTAATGTCTAAATGCTCATGGAGACTTCTTTTAAATAAGGTACCCCGTTTGTCATGTATTCACATTGGCTCACTTTCATTTGGCTCGACCTCGTATATTTTGCAGAACTCCTGCTTTTTATATGTGCTCTCCATTGCGACTATAATTTCGGTGCAATTACTCACAATACACGACAGGAGACAGCTGCCCCAGCGCCGCAATATATTGGAACAAAGGACAGCGTCATTTAGATTTTTCCGTGGCCATTTCATGTGTACAAAATGTAAAGAAGGTTCTTGAATGACAAAGTTTCATTAAAATATTTGTGCTCAACTTGTTCACGTTATGGCCTTTACATTTTTCATATATGCGGCATGCACTGCTTTGCTGGGTTCGAATTGATAAAGTTCCATAGTTCGTGTGATATTTTCTTTATTTCTTAAGTAGACAGAAAACTTAGAAGCAGTGATATCAGGTACTCCGGCCATAACTTTTGGGACTTACGAGTATATTCTTTTATGAAACACTACCTATTCTACTTGTCTTGACAGTGCGCAGCGTTCAAAAATTCGTTTATAGCACCTTTAGCAATGACAATGCAGTTAATATTCATGTAATTGATCCCTCGACAAATTCTATGAGGAGGCCGAGCTGAACGTGAGCTCCCCCCCCCCCCCCCCCCCTGAAAGAAATTTCTGGCCACGCCACTGCTCTAAAGAGAGCTCTATTGAAGATAGTGATACCGACCCCTCTAGAGAGTGATGTCGCAAGTAAGAAAAGGCAATATAGGTTTAACGTGCGTTTGAATGCAAGAACATGTGCAATGGAGAAAAGGAATGTTTCTTGCAAACACAGAATGTCGCAATTTTTAGTGAGGGCCACACTAATAATTTCGGCTTGTTTTATAAGATCTCTGAACCCCAGTGCGTTTAATGAAATAATATTCAAGGTGTCAGCCATATTTGGTTATAAAAATGCCACCAAACTGTCCTGGTCGTGTTGTTCAAGTAGGCGTGGCCCGGGAACAAGTCCAGGGGATATGTACTACACACGTCACAAAGCACACTTCGACCTTCCTAAAGAAGGTCGAGGTTTCTTCGGTCGCTGTAACTCGGCGTGGCGATCCGGAGTGCCGTCCGAGCCAGAGGCTTACGTGTGGGAACGCTTTACTTCTCGTGGGACCGCCATTTCTACGTCGAATTCATCCAGGCTCAGCAAGATTCTAACGCTATATACTGTCAACACCGACCCTGAAGCTGTTTCTTTTTATGATGATGATGATGATGATGGTGGTGGTGGTGGTGGTGGTGGTGGTGGTGGTGGTGGTGGTGGTGATGGTGGTGGTGGTGGTGGTGGTGGTGGTGGTGGTGGTGGACTCGTTATGCTTGAAGTTTCCTTCGCTCCTTCATATCATCAGTAAAACATTGGCGCCTCAACATCCGCGTTCTACATGACACGTTCTTGTTTGTCAGGAGTCTTGCGCACCTGTGGTTGTGGCTCTGACCCAGAGCCATGGGACGCGCTCAAGGTGCAGCGGCGTCTGCATTGTTCAGTTGAAGGACGTGCACTCAGACGACGTATAATGTCAGAAGAACTGGCGGATACTTTCACGAAGCTCCGTATTGCACTTCGGGTCAATGGATTGACTCCGCTCATGCAATCATGGCAGCGTCAGCTACGAAGACATTTCCAACGTCCCATAGCAGCGTCGTCTTTGTCAGCTGCTGCTCGGAGATGCAGTCGTAATCCGTGTGCGCACCGTGAAATTCTGCGCTTTGCAGGAAACTCGCTTTTTAGATAGCCGAATCCATTCGGTTCTGTGGCCTGTTATGTCGTCTCCCGCGCGTGGTTATTCATTCTTTGTAACGCATTTTAAAAACATGGCGTGTAAGACTATACAAATAGATCATGGTACTCAAAGAATGCTTAGTGGACTGCCTCAGGTTTCACCTGAGGTCGCTAATCGTCTTTGTGCACGACCAATACCTGATGAGGTGAAGCCAGCATTATCTTCCTCGGCCGCACTTCATGGAAGCGCGTGGGCGTGCGTGCGTGTGTGTGCACGTGTATGTGTATGTACGTGTGTGTATGCGTGTGTGTGCGTGTGCGTGGTTGTGTTTGTGGGGAACACGTAGAATCCCAGAATTTTTTTGAGGTTGTGGGTTCGACTCCCACCAATTGTCGTGCGTTCGAGTGCCGTAATGAACTCTATCTTAACTAAACATGTGCCTTCGTGAACTGGGACCTAATTATTCACCTTAATTAACAACAAAGGCCGTGGTTTCGACTCACACGAATGGTTGTGAGTTGAACTCCCGCCAAAGATCGTAGGCTCGAGTGCCTTAATTAAATATATCTTAATTAACTGTGCTTTAACTGACTTCGTCTTAATTAACACCAATGTCGTGAGTTCGACTCCCACCAAAACCACGATCTGAAAAGAATCGTTACAAAGTACCACGCTGCGCCGTGTTGTGCAACGATTATATTCATTTCTATCTTCCTTTTTTTTACCCTGCATAATTGGCTTGCGCGACACCGCACCGATGTTATCGTTGGAATCGGCTCTTTGGAAAGATGTATGGTATTACATAAATATAGAATCATAGGAAAAGAATGCTTACAAAATACGGCCCGGGTTCTTAATTTCGATTCAGCTGGCTCTCACTCTCCCCATGTGCCAAACTCGGCCGCGAAACAGTCTAGGAAGAGCCTCATAAAAGGTTCCACTTTAATAAAGGGCAAAAAAAAACGAAATTGACTTGGGCAGAAGTTATCGTACTCTTTTCAAAAGAACCTACCATGTTCCGGCTTTTCCCGCAAATGCTTATCGCTTACCAGCACCGGATATTGGTTGAGCACGCTTGCAACCTCCGTTTCCACTTTCACTGAAGAATAATTGGCGAGCCAACTTGCATTACGTCGCCGACGTCGTGCACTTTCCAAGTTTGCGCGTAGAAAATGAGATAGAAGAAAAAAAATTGTTTCCGGCTTTCGGGTGTGGTAACACCATGGGACGCCCGGTATAGAGTCTTCAGTCAGCCTTGAAGCGTTCTCCAGTTATGTCAGACAGCCGAAAGGAAAATGGCTTGATTCATTTCCCCGTACCGCGAACTTCCTATCGTGAGGGGCTCGAACTCGAATGCGGTCTATCGAGGCACCGTTGTTCGCCTCGCTTGTGGTAGAGAGAGAGATAGAGACAGAGAGAAAAATATGCAAAGTAATCGGAGAGTGAGGGGTTGCTGTCATTTGCAGCCTCCCGTGGACAGCACTCGCCACCGCGCAGCTGGCGTATCTCTGCCACCGCCGCGTGGGAGATAATTACGGCGACTCGCGCTTGTCGCGACACGACTTCCTGACGGTTGGTACGCGCTCGTAGCGAGAACGAATTGAAAAGTTCGCGACGGGGCGGCAACTGCGGTTCGATTGTTTTGTCGCGTCCCGATCGACGTTTTCGAAAAAGCAATCAAGCGGTCATTACGCCTTTTCGGCTAATCACCGCGGGAAACGCGGGCGCACAGGAGGGAACAAAAAACGGAGGGAGCGTGTAGCGAGAAGAAATATCGCCGTTTCCGTCGGCGCGCTCGCGCGACTCGTCAAAGCCTCTTTCCCGGTTCCGTATCTTAATTCATCCGCGACGGTCTTTCCTTCGCCCCTGAGCGGCGGCTTCCTTTGAAAATTGGCCGCTTTGTCCTCTCGTGCCGCGGCGGGCGCGACGGCGCGGAGAAAGAGCAGCTGCGCGCAATAATCGTTACCGTATACGCGCCATGATAACTGAGCCGGACAGTTCAGACGGCATCACTACGTTTTGAGGGGAAGGGAACGCGTAGAGCATGTATAGTTTCTCATGCATATTCCATGAAGATTCAGGGTTTGACACAGAAGTGCGAGGCTAGGAAAAGCACGCAGTGTTTGCAGTTAAACGCTGTACCATGGGTACAAGCCAATCGCATTTGTACACGAGAAGGAAGAAAAAAAAGAAAAAAAACACCCGAGAAACGGTGCATCAGCTCTGTTCGTTCGTTGGTTCGCTTTTACCCTTTTCTCTAAGCTATTTGTCCATTGCGTTTCAACTTCAACCACAAAAAGACGCCTCTTTCCAGTGGCTAACGATAATTCACAGCGTCAGCGGAAAATCGGGAAGGTGAATATATCTGCGTTAGTTGTGCACTTCCCGGTGTGCAAATCTTGGGAGTACACTAGAGGAGAACACGTGCGCAAGTAACGCGTGCACACACGCTATAGCACACACGCGCGTATACGCGCAAACACATGTACACACGCACGTGAGTAATGTACCAACGGCTTAATGGTCTTGTGGACAAAGCGAGAGAGCTTTCTTCCTTTTTATTTAGCACAATATACTATAAACTGCAGGACATGATAGTCCTCCATCGTATACCTACCAAGTACCCGCAAGGGTACTACACCACCGTACTTAATGCTGCTATACTCGTGGACAACTTCCTGTGGCGATGAAGGGAAAGCTACCGAGGCAAAGCGCGCACAAGTGAGAGCGCTTGTGAAAAGGGTCCCGCATTTTCATGAACACTAAGAAATTTTCTTGCGTAGATCGAAAACTACGGAACATTAATCAACATAAACTCGACAATTTTTGAGATTAGTTGATGAATATTGCCTGGGAAGTCGTCTATGACTCGAAAACATGCGATGAAGTCTACGATAATTTTCTCTGCCTGTTTAGGAAGCGTACATCGAATAATTTCAGCTTATTGTTATTAGGAAGTCAGCATGATCACGTAAACCTTGGATAACTAATTACTGCCTCAAACTAATCAAGAAGAAGAACAAGCTGTTCGAAAAATGTTTAACCGCGCGTAGGTAGCCCTGAGGATTGGGAACTATTTTGAAAACAAATAAATACAATTAATATGTTCTTGCGTAATGCGAAACGCGAATACCTACACAAGATTTTTTCTTTAGAAAACAGTTATAAGCCTGAAGTCGTGTGCAAAAAAAATTAATGACCTTTTGAATCGTTCCAATGTAAATCAATATATCACCGAACTAAAATTAAATGATCAATCAGTGCAGGGTACTAAACTGGTGCAAGCTTTGAATGACTTTTTCCTGGATCTAACAAAAATCTCCCATAATTTTGATGCAGCCAATATGGTTGAAAAAAATTCTAATAGCCTTTCTATAAACCCGGCGAGCGAATCTGAAGCTTTCGCAACACCTTGCTCACTTAGAAACAGCGTAGCTCTGGACATAAATAATTTACAAATAAAACCTGTAAAATACGTAGCCGATTTAGTTGCACCAGTACTCGCTCATACCTACAATCTAGCCCTCTCAACCGGAACTTTTCCACAAAACATTCAAATTTCAAAAGTTATTGCAATTATTAAAAGCGGGGATAAAGATAACCTGGCCAATTACCGACCAATTTTTCTTCTACCGCTGTTCTCTAACGGTCTGGAGAAACTGTTACATTCTAGGATTTCTTCTTTCGTAGATAAATTAAATTTGATGAGGGAATGTCAGTTTGGTTTTCGCAAAGGTCGATCGACGGAGCATGCTCTGGTACCCCAAAAAAGTTGTTCTAAAAGCATTTGAGGAAAACCAGTTTTTTATTAGAATTTGTGTAGATCTTTCGAAAGCATTCGACAGTTTGAACCATGACACATTATCAGCAAAACTTGAACTTTGCGGGATAAGAGGAGTACCTTTAAAACTTTTGACACCATATTTTAAATAGCGGAAATAGTGCGTTTCTATCAACGACAACCTATCCCCTCTGAAATCGATAAATGCTGATGTTCCACAAGGAAGCATCCTTGGACCGCTCTTGTTTAATTTATATGTTAATGATGTCACTAAGATTAGCGAAACACCAACTTATATGATCTACGCGGATGACATGACCCTTCTATTTTGCGGGTCCCCCAAGATTAAAACACTTCAGTTAAACATCAATGATTTCCTCCAAGGCCTGCTGACATAGAGTAGTATAAATTCCTTAAAAATCAATGCAAGCAAAACTAAAGCAATCCTTTTTACTCCTAAACAGTCGCCGGTAGTTCTCACAGAAGATCTTATGCTTTACCAAATGCCTTTAGAGGTTGTTGACTCCTTCAAGACACTCGGTGTTTACTTCCACAAGCATATGTCCTGGGACACACATATTAAACACATTATTACCAAACTTTCGAGGACTGTCGGCATTTTGGCTAGATTACGTTATTTTCCTACCACCCAATATTAAATTACTCATTCACAACGCGTTATTTTTGCCCAACCTAAACTACTGCTTTCTTGTATGGGGCAAAACTACGTCATCCAATTTACAACAATTGTGTGTACTTCAGAAAAAAGCCCTTAGACACATAGCTCGCGTGCCCTTCAATGCACATACAGACCAACTTTTCAGGCGATTTAATGTACCTGTTCGTAATCTTTATTCATATAATATGGCCATACGATGTAAACATAGCATGAATACTAGGGAAGACATCATAACGTCGTAATCGCACTTGAAGATTAGGACACATATATACAACACACGTATCAAAGAGTATTGGAAAGTCCCGTTTTGGGGGGTCGAACGAAATATGGAGAACAAATGCTTCAACACAGCATAACTTTACTTCTAAATTTTTTCATGAACGAGAGATCGATATCACAACTGTCAGTAAAAACACACTGCGCTCGATCTTTGTGACGCATTCATGATACCATCTGTTATACGTGGATGTGCTTGTCTGAGAACTAATATGTATTTCATTATGGGCATTTGATGTATATAACCCTCCAATTATCTGTATTTTCTGTATTTTTTTCCCCACAGAGAATGTGGGAAACAGTAGTTCGTGCCTGAAATTTTTATACTGGAATGTACGCTGTTTTTGTTTTTAACGCTTCTTGTTCATATTATGTTTGAAATGTTAGAAGGAGTACCACTGGTTTATCCTACTGTATGCCTTGTAAAGGGGGTCCGAACCTCTGTCAAGTGAATTAACTTTAACTTTTAGTACGGACTTTCCCCCATTGAATATGGAAATAAGCTCAATTCAATTCAACTTTTGAGCTGTTCGAGCCACGGGCGTTGTCAGGATTTTATTTCTGGGGAGAAAGGTCCTACCCCCCTATATGTAGTTCATGCGTGTGTTTGTATGTGTGCGTGTATATATTTACATCGAAACTAAACATTTCGGAGTGTTGGAATCCTACCCCCTCCGGCTGCGCCAATTGTTAGAGCGTAGCCTGCATTACAATGTTCCATCTTGCTCAGCACTTGCGAGCAATTGCCGCATTTAGCTCGCGAACAGCAGACAAAAAAAGCTAATAGAACACCGCGTAGCATTTACCTCCTGCGCGCGAGAGGAGTGGCTTAACTGCGTAGCTAGAATATAATGGCGGATTTATGCGCAACTCTGCTCCGTGCGGGAGCATATACAGGTACATTAAGGGACGGGACCCCGCCGGGATGGGAGCGGACCAATCAGAGGGCACGCCGGGGGTCGGGGGGGAGGAGGAGCGGACCAATCAGAGCGCGCGCGCTCGGGGAGTGGTAAGAGAGGGCTATAGGAGCAGGTGTTCCGCCGGCGCGCCCCCTTTCGCCCCATGGATTCCGCTCGGCGGCAGCGGGAGCTCGTACGAGAGCAGCAGCGCCGACTTCGCAAAAATCCTGAGCTTCGAGAGCGAGAAGCGCAAGCAGAGCGCCAGCGGAGGGAAGCCAACCCCCCCTTTCAAAAGAAGGCAACCCAAGTCAAACGCCAGCCGAGGCAAGCTAACTCCAACTTCGAGAGTAGGAGGCCGAGCAGAGACGTCGATGTAGAGAGATTCCTCCCACGGAAGGTGCCGATGGACGGTTCAAGAGATAATTCCTCGACCACGAGTGCCGCCACAGCCGCAAGGTGTGTGATAGACTGTGGTTTGATCAGAACCTCACGCAACTCAAGAGGGTGCACAATCCCGAACCGAGAGAGAGAGAGAATCAACCTTAATACTGAGCCCTTAACAAAGGTTGGTGCGCGCTGGCACCAGATGGGGTGCAACCTTCTTCTCAGGTCCCATATGCGTCCAGCAGTTCCTGGCCCCTAGCCGCCAGCGCGAGCTGGGTCTTAAGGTCGGGGCTGGACAACAAGGTCTCCCATCGCTCGGAGGGGTTGGGGCTGGGGAGGGTGGGGGGTAGGGATGGTGGGGGGTTCTTGAGCTTAGTTCATTCTGCAAGGTTGTGTGCTAGAGTGTCTTTTGATCGTCTGCAAAACGGGCAGGAAGTGTCATTCTCTGTTGGGAACATTTTGTGCAAGAGCACGGGATGCGCTAGCGACCCCGCTTGCGTGCTTCGCACAATCGCCCTAAACACGAGTTCCAACTTGACAAAACAACCTGCCTGTACTGCGGCCTGCACTCTATCACCCAAGTCTTCTATAGTCCATTTCCGCCACTGGGAATACACATTTTATCTGTATCAAACTGACATGAGTATGCCTTCAAAATAATTTTGAATGCATACTCATGTCGGTTTGGTGCTTTGTGGGGGGCGCTTTTGTCTTGATGTCTTAGTATATATGCGTGTTAATGAAAATAAAAATCAGTTGGAAGTCAGCGCTTGTCTTCGTCGTTCTTTTGGTCCCTTGTCTATGTATGCGCTGTATAGTGATCGTTGAAACAATGGAATACCAACTAGCCTGTACGCAAACCTTGCTTCAGTGAATCCTAGCTTTTCACTGTTCTGTCCACAGATATTAGCAAGCTCGTGAGCATCGCTCGGCCCTGACCAAAACACTGCCATAAAGCAAAAGGGAGGTAAGGCTAATCGCCGTAAATATGTACGTTATTAGAAGGTCGTACCCTATTGATATTGCTAAGTGAAAGATGTTGAAAACTAGCTGATGTTTGATATACAATTATTGAAAATGCTGCGTATATGCTTACGCTGATACACTGCGGTGAAGTACGAAAGAAGGCCGAAGGGGATGTCCAGAATTCCTGGACATGGGCCCAGGATTTATCTTCTTTGTGCTTTTGAATATATTGCTGCGAAAAGTAAGTCCGATGCACAAGTGTATTTACAACTGTTTGCACGGGGAAAAGTTAGGGGTAAGCACGCAGGCTGGTACAAAGGCCACAGCTCCAGGAGGCAGTCTATCACTACCTCTTCGTCTCCCTCTTGCGCGCACGATCCTGTCCAAAACCACCGTAATATAAACCCCGGAGGCTGGTGTGCCGTCCCGGCGCTTCTTAGTATGATAGCGAACTAGACGAACAGTACGGTTTTAAACGGGACAGTAGGACGGCGTCAGTTCGTAGCTGGGACGAGGACGGCGTGTCTTCAACGCGGGTGATTTTGTAATTTAATAGACCTAATCGTCGCAATACCCGGTAGGGTCCAGTATAGCCTGACAACAGTTTTTCGGACAGTCCGACATGGTGACATTGGAGCCCACAGCAGAACGAGATTTCCGAGAGAGAACTGGAGGTTCCGCTGGCGACTGTCGTAGCGAGTCTTTTGTGACGCCTGAGCCACTGTAAGTCGATCACAGGCAATCTGGCGAGCCATACGAACCCGACCAACGGCGTCATGGGCGTATTCCGTGCTATGTCGCGACACCGAATGTAGCAAGGTGTCAAAAGGCAGAGTGGGATGGCGACCAAACAAGAGGTAGAAAGGTGAGAAGCCCGTGGTATCATGACGTGACCAATTGTACGCAGATGTCACGTAGGGCAAAGAGCTGTCCCAATCGCGCTGGTCTGCTTAGTACATAGACAACATCTCGGTAAGGGTGCGATTCAGTCGTTCCGTCAGTCCGTTCGCTTGTGGGTGACATGCAGTTGGGAGCTTGTATTCTGTGGAGCAAGAACGAAATATGTCTTCGACAACTTGATACGGCAAGTAGTGGAAACTATCTCTCAGCAGCTGCCTTGGCACGCCATGGTGAAGAATCACGTCTTGAAGTAAAACGTCTGCTACACCTAAAGCACAGCTGATGGGCAGGGCACGTGTAATGGTATATCGCGTCGCATAGTCTCTGGCAACGGCTATCCATTTGTTTCCTTTTATAGACGTGGGGAAGGGACCAAGAAGCTCCATGCATACACGGAAGAAAGGCTCCGTGGGTACATCGATTAGATGAAGGTGGCCTGTAGGTTCCGCACATGGCCTCTTTCGACGCTGGCAGTGGTCGCAGCCGCAATGTAACGTCGCACAGAGCGGTAATGACTTGGCCAGAAGAAGCGACGTCGAACTATGTCGTAAGTGCAGGAGGTGCCAAGGTGTCCGGCAGTGGGTACGTCGTGGAGCTCAGCAAGAACAGTAGAACGGAGATGATGAGGAACAACGAAGCAGCACACCTCGTCCATTGGAGCTGACGTGGCGTTAACAAAATCATGGAGCACAAGAATATTCTAGTTGAGCGATCTGATTATCCTGAAGTCAAGTAAAACTTGGTGCTGGGCTAGTTGGTGATGCATTCTTTAAAACTGATGGTAGCGCTGATGGTAGCACACCTGACACCTTCGTCAGGTGTGCCCTAGGAGTGGTATACTTTATTCCCCTGTCCTGCGGCAAGTGCTATATCGGGCAGACAGGGCGTTGCCTCAATGACCGCTTAAGGGAACACTCTCAAAACTTAACAAAACAAGACAAACTTGCGAATTTAGTTTCGCATGTGATGGTTTGCGAGTGCGTGCCACGGTTTAAAGAAGCAAAGGTTCTGGGTAGAAGTGCAAGCTCTAAAGCTAGAGTGGTGCTGGAAGCTTTCCACATACAAAAGAAGGAGGGTCTGTGCATCAGCGATGCTTCAATAAATTTGTACTCGGCTGAGCGCACACTTCTGGGGAGATTTGAAAAACCGTAACGTATGGCTGTCTTCAATTGGTCATGTGTTCACCTCTTGGTGCTCGAATGTTTTATCATTTCACTTCGCGTGCATGTTTTCGATATTGCGATAAAGAAGGCTGGTGCAGTTCGGTTGTGCGCATGTGTTGTGATTCTTTTAAATATAGAACTTTTTCGAAAAATAAACCAGTTGTCAGTAGCGTTTCCTCGTCGTCGTGTCGTCTTTTCATCTTGTGTCCGTCCTTTTAGCGCTACCATCAGTTTTAAAGAATGAAGTCAAGTGCTCAATGATCGACCAGAGAGAGTCGCCATTTCGCTGCTCAGTAGCGATGTCGCGAAAGGCACAAATGACCAGAATGGAAGTGTCCGCATCATGTTCGTCGTTATCAGGATGATCCACGGGATGACGAGACAAGTCGAGTATTTCAGTGACGATATCTAGCACAGGGCATGGTGTTCCGTGATGACAGGAAATGGGCGGCCAAACAAGCTAAGACGAAATTTAGCCACTGCCGACACCAGAGGGAGGCACTAGCGCTCGGTGATCAAATTGCGCTCTGAAGGGGACAAGAGTCGACTGGCGTATAGGCAGTGAGGCTCTCTAATCCATATTACTGTTACCTATGCCATGGCCACTGGCGTCTGTGCGAACTTCAGTTGGTGCAGATGGATCAAAGTGGCCTAATATTGGAGGCGTTGTTATCAAGCGCATGAGGGTGTCGAAGGCGTCGGCTTGTTCGCGGCCTCAAAAGAACGCCGAGTTCTCCGTGAATAGGTCAGTCAGTGGCCGGGCAATATCCGCAAAATTTTTAACAAACCGACGAAGATAGGAGCATAAGCCCAAGAAGCTGCGCACATCTTTTGCTGAGCAGGGTATAGGAAAGATCTTGACTGCGTGAATCTTATCACTATCAGTATGTATACCGGCAGGGCTGACAAGGTGGCCAAGAACTTTAACTCCGCAGTGTCCAAAATGGCACTTAGAAGAGTTAATTTGAAGTTCAGCCTCCCTGAAGACTTGAAGAATAGCGGCCAAGTGACTGAGGCAATTGTCAAACGCAGGGGAAAATACGATGACATCGCCCAGACAACATAAGCGGGTGGACCACTTATAGGCACGAAGGAGAGAGTCCATGATTCCTTGGAAAGTTGCTGGGGCATTACAGAGTCCGAAAGGCATAACCGTAAAATGATAAAGGCCGTCCGGTCGAGTTCATCAACCGAAATCTGTCAATAACCGGGTCTGACGTCGATTGAAGAGAAATACTTCGATCCGTGAAGCCAGTCGAGAGCGTCATCAATCCGCGGGAGAGGGTACACAACATTTTCGTGACGTGATTCAGTTCACGGTAGTCGACACGAAATCGCAGCTGCCATCCTTTTTGATCAAGACAACCGGCGATGCCCAAGGACTTGAAGAGTGCTCATTCACACTTTTAGTTAGCATCTTGTCTACTTCAGCTTGGATAACGTGGCGTTCTGCGTGAGACATGTGATAAGGTCATCGGCGGATAGGACTAGCATCACCGCTGTCAACTTTACGGGTCACAACGGAAGTGTGTCCCAGCGGGTGAGCCTCAAATTCAAAGATGTCGCGATAAGACACGAGGACGCGACAAAGATCCGCAGCCTGTTCGAGAAGCAGCTAGGTCTTGAGCGATCATCTTCGAAAATATGTCGGGATCAGACGTTGCGGAACCGACCGGACAGCAGGTGGCCGCAGACGAGTACTGTTGGAATCGCACCGCTGGCACGAGTTGTTGGGGTCTCGGTGCTGACGCCCGTTATTGCCAATGGGTCGCAAGCCCCAAGGGTAGCGTTGGCCTGGCGGCCTGGGGCACTGGAAGCATCCGAAGGTCCCGGCAAAGCATGAGAAGACTGGTAACAGAACAACTTGTTTATTCTAACATAGCAAAAGAGCGGCCGGTCAGGTCGACCGAAGTGGAGAGACGGGAGAGCACGTAACTCAACAGTACAAATCGGAGCCTCTCTCCTGACGTCCGGGGGCAGCTGCTCTTATACTCTCGGCGTCGCGGTCCAAAAAGGGAAGGTCACGGGATTAAAGTCACGGGACGGCGGAGCATGAGCCCACGACGGCGCGCACGGTCGAGCCGAGAGACCTGCTGAACCGAGTGTAGTGACGCATCGCCAACCCTCACCCACACGACGGCGCGAACAGTTGAGCCGAGAGACGTCCAGGCTCCTCATTCGGGGAACTCCGCTCCCCGGCTGCCGCGCTTTGACAAGCGAGGGCACACACACACACACGCACACACGAAGACACGTGGCACTGAAACACGCCTGGACACGCGTGGCGGGTAGGCGTTGCGGCGGCGTCGGACGGGCCAAAATGTCCGCCGCTTTGAACAAAGCCCCGGCGTCCGTTGCATCCGCGCCGGCATTACCGCGCGTTGTAGGCGAAACGTAACAGACCGCCCCGCCGGGGGAAGGAGATCCCGATGGTCAGGGGACTGCATCCGCTGTCCGGAGGGATGTCGCTCGATGATGCTCATAACCGAAGTCGGGCGTCCTTTGGCGTTTCTTGAGCGCAGCGCACAGAGAAGCCCTCGTTCTCACGTTCAGGTGCACACAGGACACTGCAAAGTGACTTCGGGAGAGTTGACATTTTTGTTCTCGTTTCCGGCAAGCGTTAGAACCACGCCTGAAAGTCAACCGCTCAGTCAGCAAGCACGGCACAACCCTCACTAAGCCCTGCCAGGCTCTTTCCCCTTTTATACTGCTGCCTAGTTCCTTACAGTAGTTTAGCAGCACTCAGAACGCGTCCACAAATCGGAAAAATTGCACTAAAAAGCACATCATCACTTTGAAACACTACACAAAAGCAATAGGTTAAAAAAAATCCTGCCTCAGGAAGAAAAACATCAGTAACAAGCAATTTTGAGGCTGATTCCCACGTTAGGGGCTTCGACTTAAGCCATCGGCGTTACCGTTGAGACTCCCCTTTTTGTAACGCAC
Source organism: Dermacentor andersoni (assembly GCF_023375885.2). Lineage (NCBI taxonomy): Eukaryota > Metazoa > Arthropoda > Arachnida > Ixodida > Ixodidae > Dermacentor > Dermacentor andersoni. The sequence continues at coordinate 229,332,947 of NC_092814.1, forward strand.
CTCAAAGGAATATTGTTGCAAAGCGAGGCTCCAGCGCAGGAGGCGGCCATTTTTGGGAGAGATGGTCTGCAGCCATTGGAGAGGGCAGTGATCCGTTTCAATGATAAACCTCGAGCCAGCTAGGTAACATGACAATTTCTGAACGGCCCACACGATACACGCACACTCTTTCTCGGTGGCGCTATACGCCTGCTCACGACTGGTCAGCTTACGACTAGCATACAGGACGGGGTGTTCTACTTCTCCATTTTCCCGTTGGCACAGTACAACGCCCATGCCTCGCTCACTAGCATCACACTGAACAACGAACCCTTTTGTGTAGTCGGGCGATCGTAGCACAGGCTGGCTTGTTAGGGCGCTCTTTAGGGCGCTAAAAGCTCTTTCCTTCGTCTCATCCCAGACGACTGTTTGCGGCTCTGTCTTTCTTAGAGCATCCGTCAAGGGAGCCGCGATATCAGAGTACCTGGGGATGTACCTCTGATAGTAGCCGGCGACACCTAAGAACGACCGAATATCGGTCTTCGTGCGCGGTTGCGGGAAGTCTCGCACAGCGGCCACCTTTATTTCAGAGGGGCGGCGACGACCCCGACCAATCACGTGTCCGAGGTAGACAACCTCGGCCTGTGCTAACTGGCACTTGGGAGCCTTGACTGTCAAGCCCGCATCGCGCAGGCGGGTTAGCACTGCCCGCAAGTGCGCCATATGCTCAGGCCAGGATGCGGAGAATATCGCTACGTCGTCTAGATACGGTAAAGCGAATTCTTGCTGTCCCCGCAACACTTTATCCATGAGGCTTGAAAAGCAGTATGGCGCGTTCTTCAAACCAAAACTCAAAACTTTAGGACGGAATGTCCCCATTGGTGAAATGAACGCCGCATACCTACTAGCCTCTTCTGTAAGTGGAACCTGCCAATAACCCCTGACAAGATCTAGGGCGGAAATAAACTGAGCGCTACTCACTCTCTCAAGGCGCTCCTCGATGTTAGGGATCGGATAAATTTGATCCTTAGTGATGGAATTAAGCCTGCGGTAGTCGACGCAAGGACGAGGTTCCTTGCCCGGTACCTCAACTAAAATCAAAGGGGAGGTATAATCACTCTCACCCGCTTCAATAACACCGAGCTGTAGCATTTTCTTTACCTCAGCCTCCATAATATCGCTCTGGCGGGGTGACACCCGGTACGCCTTGGATCGTACTGGCTCTGGGGAGGTAAGTTCTATGTCATGAGTAAGGACAGAAGTCCTACCAGGCCTCTCAGAGAACAGACCTTGAAACTCTTGTAAGAGCTGGTGTAGTTCTGTTTTCTGCTCAGGCGACAGCGATGCTTTACTTATTAAGTCACTACTGACTTGATCGGTGTCTTTCCTGTTCGTCACTGAGCCTAGTCCCGGAAGCTCGACCGGAAGCTCTTCTAACTTTCCCGCATCGGGAATTTCCTCTCCAGTATCTGGTGCCTTTAACGCTACAGGCTCAATTTTATCCCGTTCGGGCGTGCTCTGAATACTAGCTTGCTGCGCCTCTGACCCTTTCTCATCGTTCAACAACGTCGGCCCCGCAACTACCGCCTTTGCAGCGAGCTCCCGAACCTTCGATCTGGTTAAGGCCTGAACGCTAGCCTCACCAAACAAAAGCCCCTTCTCGCGCAGGAGGTGATCGGACCTGTTCGAAAATAGGTACGGGTACTGGGGGGGCAGCATAGATGACACTGCGGCCTCCGTCTCAAGTGCTCCGAAAGGTCCTTCAATAAGCACTTTTGCTACCGGCAGACACACGCTATGAGCTTCCACTGCTTGCTTGATCCATGCGCACTCGCCTGTGAACATATCGGGTTCTACGTAAGAGGGGTGAACTACATCCATTGTAGCTGCGGTATCGCGAAGCACTCGGCACTCTTTCCCGTTCACGAGGAGGTCTCGCATGTAAGGCTCGAGAAGCTTCATGTTCTCGTCAGTGCTGCCTAATGAAAAAAACACGACTTTTGGTTTTGTTTCTGGGCACTGCGCCGAAAAGTGACCCGGCTTCTGGCACGTATAACAAACGCGCGCTTGCCTCATCTCGAACCGCTTTCTGCGTTCGGCTTCCGCCGTCTCCTTACGTTCGGTCGGACTGCTTTCACTCAAATCCGCACTACGTGTGTCCCCCTTTGCTCTCATGGGCGTGAACTTCGGCCTCTCAAACTTGGAGCCAAATTCACCCTTTTGACCGTCCTTAGCTCCGCGAGCCCGACGCGTCACAAACTCCTCGGCTAACTCAGCGGCTCTAGCCACCGTACTAACGTCTGGCCTATCCAAGACCCAGTACCGCACGTTCTCAGGTAACCGACTATAAAACTGTTCTAGCCCGAAACACTGCAGAACTTTCTCGTGGTCACCAAACGCTTTCTCTTCTTTGAGCCACTCCTGCATGTTTGACATAAGCCTGTACGCAAACTCTGTATATGACTCACTTCTGCCTTTCTCATTTTCCCGAAACTTCCGACGGATCGCCTCCGCTGACAGCCGGTACTTTTTTAGCAGACTCGATTTCACTTTGTCGAAATCCTCTGCCTCCTCTCTCTCCAAGCGAGCGACTACGTCGGCCGCCTCGCCGGGTAACAAAGTGAGCAAGCGCTGTGGCCACGTTTCCCGAGAGAACCCCTGCTTCTCGCACGTTCGCTCAAAGTTAACCAGGAACAAACCAATGTCCTCTCCAAGCTTAAACGGCCGCATCAGGTCAGTCATTTTGAACAATACTCGTTCTCCTGCACCGTGTGCCTGACTTCCATTACGAGCGCGTTCCATCTCTAACTCGAGACGCTTCATTTCCAAAGCGTGTTGACGGTCGCGCTCTCTTTCTTTCTCTTGTTGCTCTCGTTCTATCTGTTCTTTACGTTCGCGCTCATCTTTCTCTTTCTGTTCTTTAAGTTCGCGCTCCTGTTTCTCTTTTTGCTCTTTAAGTTCGCGCTCCTGTCTTTTTGCCGTCTCCCTCTCCTCAATGGTCTCAAGGCATTCCGACAGCTCGTCATCCTCAGCTTCTAACTCAAGAATAGCCCTTAGCAGTTCTGGTTTTCTGAGTTTGTCTGAGACATCCAGACCCAACTCTCTCGCAAGCTCCAGCAATTTCGGTTTGCGCAACGACTTCAAATCCATGGCTGCTCTGAATGCTGCTTTCTCTACTGCCTACTATTGTCTTGCCGCAAACTAACCCGGTAGCAACGACAACCACAATTACCAGCTCTGTTTCTAACACTAACAAAAGCCTGGCAAAACTCAGAAGAAGAAAGTCCCGCACTCACCAAACCTCGCAGCCAAGACTTCAGCGCAGTCGTTCCGCTGCAGGCAACCAGTCATCACACAGGGCTCGTTGCACTGCTCCCGGATGGTCGTTGAGCTGCTCAGCATACAGTCAACCGCATCTCTTCGCTGCTGGCCTCCGTTGTCGCGATCTCACCGCTGGCAACCAGATGTTGTAATCGCACCGCTGGCACGAGTTGTTGGGGTCTCGGTGCTGACGCCCGTTATTGCCAATGGGTCGCAAGCCCCAAGGGTAGCGTTGGCCTGGCGGCCTGGGGCACTGGAAGCATCCGAAGGTCCCGGAAAAGCATGAGAAGACTGGTAACAGAACAACTTGTTTATTCTAACATAGCAAAAGAGCGGCCGGTCAGGTCGACCGAAGTGGAGAGACGGGAGAGCACGTAACTCAACAGTACAAATCGGAGCCTCTCTCCTGACGTCCGGGGGCAGCTGCTCTTATACTCTCGGCGTCGCGGTCCAAAAAGGGAAGGTCACGGGATGAAGGTCACGGGACGGCGGAGCATGAGCCCACGACGGCGCGCACGGTCGAGCCGAGAGACCTGCTGAACCGAGTGTAGTGACGCATCGCCAACCCTCACCCACACGACGGCGCGAACAGTTGAGCCGAGAGACGTCCAGGCTCCTCATTCGGGGAACTCCGCTCCCCGGCTGCCGCGCTTTGACAAGCGAGGGCACACACACACACACGCACACACGAAGACACGTGGCACTGAAACACGCCTGGACACGCGTGGCGGGTAGGCGTTGCGGCGGCGTCGGACGGGCCAAAATGTCCGCCGCTTTGAACAAAGCCCCGGCGTCCGTTGCATCCGCGCCGGCATTACCGCGCGTTGTAGGCGAAACGTAACAGTACGGAACATCTAATGGAGAGATGGCGAAATCGTCGATGGGAGAAGCGTAGTCGGGCGACATGTATTTCAGAGTAACTTGCGTACTTAAGCCACCATTTAAAACAGGAACAAATACACGGTTATCGGCGATATTCACAATTGTATGATGAACGACAACTGTGCGTAGCAGGAGAACATTTACATTAGGAGTCAGAACATAGGCACCGCGTCAAGAACAGATGGGAAGCACGTCAAAGGCATATACATGGAGGCTTGGTGCGGCAACCGTACGAAGTCCACGGAACATAAAGAGGCTTAGCTGATTTTGGAGCACAGCAGTGAATAGGCAGCTCGAGTTGGAGGAGGCCAGCAGCGCAGTCAGTCTGTGCTGAATGGTCCGATAAAAAGTTGAGGCCGTAGATCAAGTCTTGGGAACACCGTTCAGGAACATCGAATGAAAAAGTGTTCAAACGAGCAATAGTTATTCGCGCACGGCACATGCCAAGGATAATGGGCGTTACTCCATCAGCTACCCGGATAGTACGAGATGCGGCAGCTATAAGGACTTTCTTTAAGCGTCAGCGAAGACGGTTATATTATCACTCAGATATGGGCTACAGTATCAACAAGCACTGGAACAAATACACCGTCAACTTCTACATCGACTATACTGTGTCTGGACGGCTGGGTGAGAGGCCTTGGCGGAGACGTCGACAATGCAGTGTACCTCCGGGAGTTGCAACTTCTAGTTTTCTGAAGGTATGTACCCAGGTTGCAATGACGGCGACGGGCGACGGGAGTGGGTTGACCTGGACCACGGGCGACGACTTTGCGGCGAACGGGACTGTGACTGCTCGGCGACGTTGATCCACGGCACCATGCGGTCGTACCGTCAGTGGCGTGCAAGTTCGGCTTGGGGCTGGGTATGGCGAAAACCGTCGTCTGGACGAGGGCTGTTCGAGAATGCCATCGAGGACCAGCGTTTACGACAGTATCGGGCCACATGACCAACGCGGCGACAACTGAACCAAATAGGTCGGTTATCCGGTACTCGCCACTCCGCCATGTTTGCGACAACCTTGAGGGATCCGTTGATTTTGAGTATGCACGAACGAAAGGCGTTCGGTTGGCCGGGTACCGGCCATGGTGCAAACTGACTGCAAGCGGACATTGGCGAGTTTTTGGCTCACAATAGTCTGAACAAAGGGAACCATAGTAGCGCATGTATCGTTGACAGGTGAGCACAGAGCCGCGGGATACATTGCTTCCAGTTCACGGCTCACGATCTTCGGCAGCCGCTCTGAAGGCTGTTGCTGCGCGAAAAAGATTCCTGTCGGTGTTCACAAGACGATATTGCAGCCGTATTGGGAAGTCGTGCAAATGACTGATACATACGATGGCTTTTCACCTGCTGGAAACGCTTGCACTCCGTGATAATGTCATCAACCGAAGTACTCTTCTTACAGATGAGTAAATTGAAGGTATCATTGGCAATACCTTTTAAGACGTGCCCGACTTTTTCAGACTTCGGCATTACAGCGTCGGCTTTGCGGCAGAGTGCCAGCATGCATTGTATATAGGCGACGTAGCCTACAGTGGAAGTCTGAACTCGGGATGCTAACTTTTTCTTGGCGACGACCTTCCGACACAGTGGCTCTCCAAAGAGATCTCGCAACTTCTGCTTGCAGATATCCCAGTCACGGAGTTCTTCTTCGTGGTATTGAAGCCTAACTCGCGCAGTTCCGGCCAAGTAAAAAATTATGTTCCTCAACATCGCTGTGGGATCCCATTTGTTGTAGCTGCTCACCTGCTCATACATCTCCAGCCAGTCGTCGACGTTGGCGCAATCGGTGCCGCAAAAGGTTCCTGAATCACGCAGATACGTGAGCACGACAGTCTAGCAGTCGACGCAGGCGTTGCCGAAATATATATAGGCACCGTCTCCTGCGACATCGGTGAAAAACAGAAGCGGCGGCCACTGCGAAGCTCCGTTCTGAGTCCTTACCCCGAACTTCCACCAAATGTTTCGAAGAGAAATTCGGATGCACAAATGTATTTACAACGATTTACATGGGGAAAAGTTAGTAGTAATCGCGCAGGCTGGTACAAAAGTCACAGCTCCAGGAGACAGTCTACCACTTGTTGTTGTTGTTGTCCTGAGTGGCTGTGGCACATACCCACAATGGTATGCGCCATGAATAGAGTGGTTAAATTAGGTGCATAAAAACAAGGGAGTTAACAATTTGAACGTTGGAACTTAAAAATTTAACTTTTTGTTTGCGGGAAAGAAAAAAAGAGCAATCAGAAGAAAAGCGTGCATAAAAAATAATCTAATAATAGATAATAAGTAAACGAAAGCTATGGTGCGGAGGGAGGACGATCAGTCTAACATGCTAATCGATTGGTTTCAATTAGGTAATTTTGGATTTCCAAGCAAACATTTCTGTGACTGAACCCAATAATGGAGGCTCCAACATTTAGGATCACAGGCACTGATAAATTTAGGCCAATATTGGGAAGCGGGATTTCGAGTAATCGTTTTCTTATAGCAGAAAAACCCCTCCAAGACAACAATAAATGGTCTATTATCTCCGCTTCGCCACAGAATGAGCATAATGCTGAGGGGACCAGACCAGACCTGTGTAGACAGAAGTTCAACGTAGGTATACAGCAGCGCAGCCTCGGGATGGACACTTCAATTTTCCTGTTTGGCAAAAATCGCTGTGCCAAGGTTATAGAAGATGTCGGTAATCCACAGAGTTGGTAATTGCGGGGAAGAAGAAGAAGAAGCATCGAAGAACATGGAAAAAGATCGACTCCCGCTTTCAACATCGATTTTGACCCGTTAATCAGAGTGTATCCTTGGTTCGGTTACATCAATCGACGCTTAGCATCGAGAGGATCACGGCGACACCAGGATTTCTACGGTGGGTCAACTATTCGCATCTTAAGAGACTTTTTGAGCCGGCACCATCGCCGCCGCGCTAGGCCAGGTGCTGCCTGAGTGTGGCAATTGGAGGCGAGTCAGACATGCTAGTCATGATGGAAGGGGAGGAACTACCTCCCGACGAGTGCACCGAAGAGTACGGATGGCAGGCAGCAGTTTCTAGGCGAATTTCGACCAGATCCGCTGTTAGCGGCAATTCAACTGGAGCTAGGCCTCATATGGCTACGTCGCCTAGAACATACGAGAACGGCAGTCGAGTCAAGAACAGGGTCGCCAGGGCGTCCCGAATGCCATACTTGCCGAAAGATCACTTTAAAATCATACTCCGACCACGCGGCGGCCTCAATATAAGCAAGATTGGCTCCACCAAGATAGGTAAAACCATCGTTGAAGCAGCTGGTCTAAGCTCGGACCACATTGCATCAGACATCATATGCCCGAACGTCAACCAAAACATAATTGTGGCCAGTACGCCTCAACGAGAGAATGCTGAGAAATATGTGAGAATAAGGTCAATTAACCTGGATGGATGCAGCTTCGAGATCAATGCATATGAGGCTGCACCTCACAACACGTGCAAGGGAGTGATAAGGAACGTTGACTTAGCAGATGGCCCGACGGAGCTGGAGAAGAACATAGTAAACTCAAGAAACCCTTTGGCTCTCGCCGTTAAAAGAATCAAGAATACCGGTACGGTGATCATCGCCTTTGATGGACACAAGGTTCCGAATTTGGTCAGATACGGCCCGGTCCTTGTAAGGTGCTCACTATACAGGAAACAAGTCGACGTATGCTACGCTTGCGGTCGGCTCGGTCACAGAGCTGACGTGTGCCCGTCTCCGCAAGAGAGAATATGCCGGGGCTGTGGTGCAGTGAATCCGTCTGACAAACATCAGTGCCAACCCAGGTGTGAACTGTGCGGTGGCCCACACCCCACGGCGGACAAAATGTGTGAGCAGCGCTATACAACTCCATACGTGGTCAGAAAACGGAGAAATGAAAGAGCACTAGCAACCAACATCAACAAGGACAATAACGACCCGAAGCCAAGATCAAGGTCCCGTGGCAGGTCCAGGTCCCGCAGTCGCTCGCGCTCCAGGGGAAGAAGCGTGTCCAGATCCCGACCCAGATCCAGATCCCATTCCAGGGCGCCATCCGGATCAAGAGATCGGAGTCAACAGGCTGCATCAAAACCCGGGGAAGGAAGCAACGGATCCACGTGGGCCGACAAAGTCAAGGGAACAGCCATAGCGGACAAGACGCCTCTTCACCGGGACACCAATAAGACAAGACTTATCTGGGCCGACGACGCGCGTACCTATCCGGTAAGTGCCATGCTTTGTGACCGACCCCCAGAGCAAAGTAAGGATCGTGAAATAGAAAGACTCAAGAAAGAGAACGCAGAACTAAAGGAAATGAATCAGAACATGATTAGAGAGATGACGGCAATAAGGAAACTCTTAAGCGAGGCTAAACAAGCAGAAAACAAAGATAGCACTAATACACGCAAGGAAGCCCCAGTCCCCGCGCCTGCTGGTGAGGGACCCATGTCAGCCAAGCGTAGGGCTGTTGAAAGTAAGCTCAAGAACACTGAAACACAGATGGAGGAAGTCAAACAAGCGCTGGCGTCTTTCAAAGACAACCTGCAGATGCTTATGGACAGTGTCTCACAGTTAACAATGAATGTAGGCCAAATACAGACGGCACTGAATGACCCTAAGGAGGGACTGAAAACTTTTGGCGAAATAATCAAAACCCTGGAAATGATGACTATGTCAATGGACGTAAGGGAACAATGCGGGTCGTCATTCCTCAGAGCTACACTAACTCCCCAGGTGAGGGAGATGAATATACAATATGGCTCATAATAAGAAGGAATTTCGAATATGGCAGTGGAATTGCGGGGGGTACAATAACAAACGTAACATCATCCAGCAATACCTTAGGTCACTTCAGTCTAAACCGGATATTATCGCACTTCAAGAGACAGGATATGGATATGTCACACTCACTGGATACAGAGCCATAGAGTGTCAAACCTTCGGTAGGGGCCTGTACGTGCTTGTAAATAAGCAGCTTACACACATCCCACATGAATTAGGCATCGTAGACAAAAACCTAGAGTACCTCATGGTTGAGGTTGTAGTACCAACTTCACACAAAAATCAAAGGAACAATAGCTTATTCGTACTCAACATCTACAGCAATCCGAAACACCAGAAACAACACTTCAAGAGATTATTCGAAAAGGCTACTAATCTAGCTGGAAGTAGACCTCTGATTATATTAGGAGACTTCAATGCAGCCCACGAGCTATGGGGCTACGTTACGACGAATGCCAAGGGCAGGAATCTGTGGAACCACGCGGATGAGCTAGACCTGGTCTTAATCACGGATAAGGCACATCCTACAAGGGTTGGCAATTCTGCCTGCAGAGACACCACACCTGACCTTACGTTCCTTAAGAACACAGAGCATGTTTCATGGACTAACACAAACATGAATTTTGGCAGCGATCATTACGTAATAGAAGTCAAACTGGAAGTAGAGAAAGGCCGAACTCGAGAATTCGAGGTCGTAGATTGGGACCTTTTTCGTAAGTTAAGAGCCCAAAGCGGAAAAGAAACCACCAAACTCAATCTCAGAGACTGGTGTGAGGGCATCAGAAGGGACATTAAAACAGCGTCCAAAAGAATTGTTACAGACACTAACGTAGAGGCAATGGACTCGAAACTTGCCCACTTAATAGAAGCCAAGGAAGCCATAACCCGAAGGTGGCGGGCCCAAAGACTAAATCGTAGACTGAGAAAAAGAATAGCAGAACTTAATAAACAAATCGAACAATACTGTAACACCCTCTGCCAGCAACAGTGGGACGAGCTTTGTGAGTCAATCGATGGGCAAATAAGGAACGGCAAGGCGTGGAACTTGATCAAGCATCTGCTGGATGAAAAAGGCACTAAATCCAACCAGAGACACAGCCTTGCCCGAGCTATACACATAGCCCTTAAGGATCAGCCCATCGAAACAGTAACCAAACAACTAATTGACAAATACCTACCAGTTAGAAATGAGCAGGACCAGCCACTTCAATCAGAATACAGGGGAGCCGCTCAACCTGAACTCGACCAACCCTTCAGCACATCCGAAATCCGGAGGGTGTTAAGTGAACTAAATCGAAAGTCAGCCCCCGGTCCTGATGGAGTAACAAACAGATCACTTAGCAATCTCGATGAGCCGTCAATTGAATCGCTGACAGACTTCATCAATGAAGCATGGATCTCAGGCGAAGTGCCAGAAGAATGGAAAACTTCACAAGTTATACTAATACCGAAACCGGGTAAACCTCCAAGCTTGGACAACTTAAGGCCAATATCACTTACATCATGCGTGGGGAAGGTCGCTGAACACGCAATCCTTAACAGGCTAAAGGACCACTTAGAGGATAATAATATATACACCCACAACATGCTGGGTTTTAGGTCCGCACTTTCCCCGCAGGATGCCATGAAGCAAATTAAACACCACATACTCGACGGATATTCTAGAAATACTAAGGCCATACTGGGATTAGACTTGGAAAAAGCGTTCGACAGCATCAAGCATGAGTACATCCTCAAAACAATAGAAGACATTGGACTCGGGTTGAGGATGTTTAAATACATCAAATCCTTTCTTGAAGCACGCACGGCGATGATAAAGGTCGGAGACACAAACTCGGAAGTGGTTCAGCTCGGAGATCGAGGAACCCCTCAAGGATCGGTGATCTCTCCCGTCCTTTTCAACCTGTGCATGATTGGTCTGTCCAGAAAGCTGGGCAACATTAAGGGCATTGACAATACCATTTATGCTGATGATCTCACTGTATGGTGTGCTGGTGGCAGTGAAGGGCAGATACAGGACGCACTGACTGAAGCGATCAAGACGGTGGAAGAATACCTGAGACCCACTGGACTCAGGTGCTCCCCACATAAATCGGAGTTGCTACTTTATAGACGTGAAAAAGGGGGCAGGCCTAAGGGCTGGAAACCTCTATCGGAAAGCAATATACACCTACATACAGAAAATGGTGCCAATATACCCACAGTCAACGTGATCAGCGTACTAGGCTTTTTCATTGACGCAAACGGTGGAAACCATACGGAGGTCAAGAAAATCACCCTTAAAACGGATAACGCGTGCAGGATGATCAGACGCCTGGCAGGAAGACACAAGGGCCTGAAAGAAGATAACCTCATCAGGTTAATCAACTCTTTCGTGCTCTGTCATATTTCATACGCCGCTGCCATGTACAACTGGACGCAGGTTCAACTCAAGAAGCTTGACTCAGCGATCAAGAAAGTTGTTAAGAGCGCATTGGGGCTCCCAATTCGAACCAGCACTGCAAAATTGCTCAAGTTAGGAATACACAACACGACCATGGAGATCGCGGAGGCTCAAGAAACATCACAAATAGCGAGACTATCTACAACCAGCACGGGAAGATCAATCCTGGACAAGGTTATGATCAACCCGATTAGGGATCCAGCACAGTACACTAAAGTTAATCAAGAATTCGCAGACAACATAATTGTCGCACCGCTACCCAGGAATATGCACCCAAAACATAACATCAACAGGAGAGTTGCGCGAGCCAGGGCGTTAATCAAGAAAATGGATAAAGGGGGCAGAGGAGCCTGCTTTGTTGATTCGGCTGCTTACAACGATCGAACTAAGTTCGCGGCGGCAGTAGTGGATCATCAGGGCAATTGCACCAACTGCGCCACGGTCTACACTAGCAAACCTGAAGTCGCTGAACAAGTTGCCATGGCATTGGCACTAACAGACGATAGATTTACAGAAATTTATAGCGACTCGAAAACAGCTATTAGAGCTTTCAATAGGGGAAAAATTGCCCCACAGGCTGCGAAAATAATTAACAAAAGGCAAACAAATGTTACGCGTTTCATTTATTGGTTCCCGGCGCACCTTGGTTCACTTGATGGTATTCCTGTCAATCCAAATGAATCGGCCAACAGCGTCGCCCGCGACCTTACAGACCGGGCCGCTTCTACATATGGTTTTGATTCTGCTGGATTGGAGAACTTACAGAGAGATACCCTCATTACATACAATGAAATTACAAAACAGTACTACATGGGAAGGAGGGAGTTTCCACCCCCTCACTATAGACTAAACAGAGCACAAGCAGTTACACTTAGGCAATTACAAACAGAGTCTTATTATTCACCTGCACAAATAAAGGAATTGTATGACATTGCAGACATGAATATTATATGCAAAGCATGCAAAAAGGAGATATGCACGCTTGAACATAAGCTCTGGGAGTGTGGGTCGCTCGGCCCTGGCATTTCCCGGAATCGGTTTTTAGGAATGATAAGATCTCCAGATCATATCCCTCAAGTCCTGGCTGTCCAGTACGCCCGTGATAGGGCTAGGAGGCTTGACCTCCCGGTACCAACATGGGACTAGCCAGGCGGGTGGCAACACCTTGTACAGGACAAGAATAAAGTTTTTTCCTCCTCCTCCTCCTCCTCCTGGTAATTGCGGAGCCTGGTACTGCCTGCATAATGACACTCCTGCGAAATCTAGCAGCAGTAACATGAGCAGTCAAAGGGCAATAAGGGAGGATCGGGCCACTTACCGATGCCTTGGCTACAGAACCAGCAATTTCATTTAAAATTAGCCCCTTATGGCCAGGCACCCAAATCAAACGCACGCTTCTCGAGTACCCCCGTACCAATTAATGAAACCTGTTCATTACGCGAGCATCACGAGAAGCAGTAAGGGATGAGCACAATGATAACGAATCAGTGATTATCACGGCTGACCGAATTGATGGTCCTAGTTTGCGTAATGCCAGCACCACTGACGTGAATTCGGCTAAAAAGTTCGGTATGAACTCGGCAGCCGAAGAGAAATTGTCCAATCAAGAATTGGAGAAAATATTCCTACACCTGACGTTTCTTCACTTTGTGAAGCATCTGTCGCGATTACAATGTTTGTTTGAAGGTTCTTCAGATGATCTTGTAATATACCGTCTAGAATACGATGTGTAAGTAATTTTGCATTATTAGGAAAAAAAGGCATCGAATTGGCTATCTGTGATAACAGCTCTGTCGGGAATAGGAAGTACATCGCATATGCGCACGTCCAAAGAATCAAGTAATTTTGCACGAATGTAATTTGCGGAGTATGTAATCGCGGCCAGTTGACACCGAAAACAACGCAGGCTGTGAAATAAATATTGTTTGGGGATGTCGCAGCGGTGATTCATAAGTTGTCAAGAACGTCTGCTGTTAAGAACGGCCCGATGACGCGCAAGTTTTGCCTGCTATTTGCGACAGCAGCGGCAACCTTATCTCAGAACGCCACCGTTACGCTCTAGCCTCGTCGCCATTGTAACTAAACGGGCTCGGCGGACCAACTATTGTTACTGAGCCCGCGGGAACGTCGACAGAGATCCCTTCCCTCGCGTCGACCAAGATGCAAGACAATGGGCAGCCGGCGCGCGCGCTGCGGGGGTGAGCTCTGGGAATAAAATGCCCCTACGGTGCCTGGTCGTCTCCCCTACGGTGCCGGGTAGTCTCACCTACGGTGCCAGGTCGTCTCCCCTACGGTGTCTCGTCAACTCGCCTACGGTGACTCGTCTCCCCTACGGTGCCTCGTCAACTCGCCTACGGTGCCTCGTCAACTCGCCTACGGTGCCTCGTCAACTCGCCTACGGTGCCTCGTCAACTCGCCTACGGTGCCTGGACGGCCGTTTCCGTCACCTGGGTATCGGGGGAGGACCGAGTGTTTATAAACCGCTGTTATGCGGCTGCTCAGAACACTCTCTCAATCAGTCATGTTAGACTGACGTACTTTCTCTCGCAGTCATGCTAGACTGATAAACTGCATGTAAATACTGTAAATAAACCCATATTCCTCGTTCTCTATGAGAAGTAGTCCTTCCCTTCATCAACGTCCTCAGCGTGGATAAGTTGGACGACGGCATAGGCCAGCTACCTTCTAATTCATGCCGGACTCCAATCTTGACAACGGGATACGAGCGATGGGATTGAGCCCCCAATCGTAACACTGCACTGTCAAAAGCCGGAACCTTCACGAAAGAGGAGGAACACGGGATTCTAGATAAAGAACAGAATTAGCAACAAATTCAGGAAGACCTGAACACAAACGTAATGCTTCTCTTTCTAAGAGGATTAGAGGACGGGAATTGTAGGCTGGAGCTCCAGAGAAGAGCAAGCAACCAAATTCTAATACAGGGCGAACGTACATACGCTATATCATTAGGAGTGTATCTCTTCTCAATCCTATTCGACGATTGCTCAGCCTACGCAATATGCCAATTGCATGGGTACCTTTTCCAGTCACATGATCTATGTGTGGGCACCAGTTGAGAGAGCCGTTATAAATCATTCCAAGGTATTTAACAGACTCAACCTGTGGTATGTCTTGAAGGTGGTAAGACGATGAGATGCGCACTATGTCATGTGTCGGAAAAACGAGAATAGCACGTTTGCGGGCGTTGAGTATAAAGCGATTAACATCTAACCACCTGTCCAGAGCACCAAAGTAAGTTTGCAGTCGTTGGTATAGTTGCGTGGATGTCGTTTGCAGATGCGAAAAACGCAATATCGTCTGCATAAACATAGGTAGTTACTTCTTGATGACAGGGTAGTGTGCTCATGAGAATATTAAAAAGCACCGGGGAAAGGACTGAGCCTTGCGGTACGCCTCTCGTTTTTCTGCACCTAGAAGAAGAAAAGACGCTTTTGTAGCAATAAAATTCTCTTTCGCCTATAAAAATGACTGAATCCACGCTACTATATACTCTGGAACAGCACAGGATGTTAACTGATTTATCAATACAGTGTGCTCCACGGTATCGTATGCTTTAGCGATAGCGAGAGTCACTAAGGCAGCGTATTGCTAATGACGTCGAGCGAGTTGTATTCGGCTTTCTAAGTCGACGTGGGCATGCCAGATGGTGCAGCCGGCCTTCAAACCAATCTGACCGAGACTAAGAATGAAATTATCATTAATAAATTTCGTGATACAAAGGTGAAAAAGCCTCTCAAATAATTTTACGTTCCCATTGTTTCTTAAGCATCATTATTACTTTGGCAAGCTTCCATTGCAACGGAATCCAAGCATATTTATTTAAATAATTTACCAGGTCTAAAAGAACATTATATAGGCGATTCCTGTAAAAACATTTTTAACATTGCATTTGTGACACCGTCAGGGCGAGGGGCTGTACTCGGCAAGCATAGTGCAATCTCATTTAGCTCAGATAGGGAAATTGGAGTGAAGCCATCCGAAGGATCCATTGCAGAGTGAATAGCCGGAAGGCCGGGTCGTAAACCGATTTTCTAAGCCTTTGGCAATTTCTTCTAGGGAGGCGCTCAATTTTTGCGCGGTCAAAACGATCGAGTCTAATGCTAAGGGCATTGGTAGCACCTTCCTAGCACGAAGAAATGCGAATAAAGCACGCTTATTTTTTTAATTTGATAGGTAATCGTAATGTCTAATATCATATTCATATTTGGCTCGATTAACAGTTCGCTTAAATACACCAGCGTGAAACTGATAATTTTTCCAATTTGTCGGGCACTATTATGCAGAAGCATTTTCCAAACGGCTTTTCTTTTTCCATAGTCCCGCGTACACTCATCATTCCACCAACGAGAAGCGGTGCCTTTAGCCGAAGGGATGACAAATTCAGCTTGCTTCCGGGAACCCTCTGGAATTGAGCAAATGGTTGAAGCGATTTCCTTATCATTGGCATTGGCGAGTTTCGAAACGGCTGAACGCAAGGAAGCCTTAAATTTATTGTGGTTCACAAACGTACATGCCTGGTATTCTAAAGACGCTATTGGACTGATTCGAATGATTTAAATTATTTCGAATGACATAGGAAGATGATCACTGCTGGTTGCTGAGTCAACCGCTACCTACGACGAAACCTTGATGCCAGCGCTGCAAAATGTTAAATCTAACAGGAACGAAAGTGACCTCTAGCAAACGTTACCTTTTTCTGTGTTCTGACATGAAAGGTGACTATCAATAGTCCACTCCCATAGTCGTTTACCACACAAATCTGTTTTTAGTCCCCACTGCACGTGATCGGAATTAAAATCCACTGCAAATAAAATTTCTTTTCTACAAGTAGCCATAGCCCTATCAAGTTGACGCATACTTTGCACACCGGTGGGGAAATAATCATTTATAATTGAAAATGGATGATGCCCTGGGAGGCATAGGTCTATTACTATAATTTCGCAGTCGTAATCCTTGATTTGAAAATAAATTTTTGAGTTGTGACAAATTTTACTGGGAACAAGTATCAGTAATCCTCCACCTCGCCAGTGTCGATCCAATCGCACAGACCGAAAACCTTTTAAAGGGAAATTTTTCTTTAGTGAAAGCCAAGTTTATTGAAGGAGTATGGCATCTGGAATAAGTTGAATAGATAGGCAAGATAAATCTGTTAAAGCTGAGAATATAGAGGGAAAGTTCCACTGCAGTACTTTCAGCTGTCCATTGGTGTTGATCGCACAGCAGCGGCAACTGCCACCTGTAGAATACTTTCTTTAATTATAGGAGATGGTTGGCTCTTTTTGATATTGGCTTCATAATTGTGGAAATTGGGGATCCCATGTGTTTGGGAGCTCGAGTGTCAAGTTCCATATCTGTGACACTAACGGTGTCTGAATCTCGCCTGGTTGGACTAGCGGAGTAGAGTCTGTCGACTGACCTACATATGTGGAAGGCGTCTCTACCTCGTTGCTAGGCATTCGAGGTGTGGTGTTAGATACTGAGCAATACAACGGTATCTTAGTGGTCTGCATTATTTGCATCATATGACTGGAAATTATTTGCGCTAAACAATTAGATAGGTTCGATATCAATATATCCATAGCTTTAGCCATTGCTTTTTCCATAGCAGAGTCAATTGCTTCCGAGAGATTAAGATCCATGCTTGGAGTGTTTGTTGCGCGCTGTAACACCAGAGTATCCGAAGGCCCTGTCTTTAATAACTGCAATTGCATCTCTTCGGGAGCACCGACGGCGGTCTATTATTTCAAGAAGTTGTATTTCATGAGCGCGAGCTGAGCAGTTCGAATAGTCTGCTGGGTGTGTTCCCCCGCAGAGGCAGCACTTTTGAGATTGTGCAGAGCATTCACTTGAAGGATGACCATATCCACAGGTGCGGCAACGCAAACTGGACTTACTAAATCCTCCTGCGCTGTGCCCGAATCTCCAACCATTCTGACATTGGATTGGACTTGACGCGAGTGGTTCTATACGGAACAAAACAGGCAATATCTTTATTTCTGATGGATATGGTGTGCCCACAAACGTTGCAATTACTGATTCCGTCGGAATCCTCTCGTTATTTACCAGTCGATCGGAACGGTAAATAGCAATGACGCCTGCTGCGGAGAGCTTGTCCAGGGTTTCAGTTGGACTTTATTATTCATTAGGTGGCAGGGATGCTGACTAGGCGGATCGCGCCTGACCAGGAGAATTGGTCGACATCAGCCAAGATGGCTGACGCAAGGAATGCCAATAAATCCGGGACTAAAATAAGGGCCACTATAACGTACAACTATTCCAAACTTTTCTATTCCAATTCTGCAATCAGCCCTCCGCGATAGGTCAAAAACTTTTTAGACCACCCCCATTTCACCTATCTGTCACGAGACGTCACAAAAACCGCTATATCTCCCCATCTGATATAACGTGTACACAAGGATTATGCATGATTTGACCGAACAAAAGCAAAGCAGTTATTTCAGATTCGACGCCTCTTGGCTATTAGCCCTCGGCTATTGGTCAAAAGTTTTCGGGCTGCGCCCACATCACCTGCCTCTCACGCGACGTCACAGAACCGCAAAAAGTCACCGTGTCAAAGTGACGTGTACACGATAAAGATGTATTAATATGCCGAACAAAACTGATTTTTCTTCTGAATAGCCGCAGGCTGCCCCATTCCGAATGGAATAAAAGATGGCTGCCACCGATCGCTCAGGCACTGACTACTCGCACCTGTCGGAGAGCATGGGTTTATTTGCGCGTAATAAAACTTTTTGCGTAGCCGTGTAACGTTTTCAAGCACATTCGGCACGTTTACGACCTCGTTCTGCCAACTCTTATTTGCTGAGGATCCGTTTGAGCGTCATTTTTTAACTTCCGTTGCATGCCGCCGCGATTGTCGACGAGCCGCCGCAAGCTAAGTAAGGAAAAGCGGACAAATTGCAGACGCCGGCACCACCCGCTTCATCCGGTTATCGAGTTTCAGTGCAGTGGCTCGGTCCCATCGAATCCCTCTCCACTTGAGCGTACTCCTCGCCTCTTGTCAGCCAATTAGATAAGACAAGCCGCTCAGTGTAGGCAATGTTATTCGTTTTTCAAGCACACAAAAGTGACCTCCTATGAACGAGGAGAGCGTTTGATTGGTCTGTTCAGACAACCCTGCGGGTTACCGCCCGATGCTTGCGTCGGCGGTTACGCAAATTTGACGTCAGGAGATTGGAATAAAAACATATTGGAATAGTTTTACGTTATAGGGCCCAAGGTTAGCGAGACACCTGAAACCACCCCATACTCAGCCAAAACACCACTCCAGGTCAACGAAGCTACCGAGAGCGTCCTGTTGCTACCGTGACGCCCCAAACGAAGGATCAAATTCCTCCTCTTCGTCTCCATTTTGCGCGCATGGTCCTGTCCAAATGCACCGTGACAATATTATGACAATTCCATTCCTGCTAGGTGCTTCCCTCGTAATATTTCCTTCTATCTAGGCATTGCAGGTGTACCCTGGCATTTCTAAATGTAATTGTCAGGATAGGTCTATCATATCATGATCTGTGCTATGTGAACACTTTATGGAAGTTCATGGTCCCCTGGGATGCTTGATGTGGACATTGTTATATTTTATCAGGTCCTGTTCCATCTTTGATAAGTCTTGGCAAATTAGAGCAATTGAAGGAAGCCGTCATCAAGAAAACCGACCGACAAACCATATCGAGGAGGCCATAGCTGTCTCTAGCAATTGTAATGCAGGGTGGCTGCGTCATGCAGTCACGTTCCAGCAGTCTAAAAATCACGTGACCAAGGCAACCTGTAGTCAGTTGTTTTTATCGCTTTTTTGCTGTGTTTTTGTGGCTTCGTGTTATACATCAACACGTTCTCGAAGTTGTGGTCAACACTGTTGTCAAAAAATATTACAGTTTTGTCATAAGGACAAGGCACTGACTGCCATAGCAACATGTTAGAATATTACATGAAGTGTAAGACTTGTAGCTGTAGTGGCAGTATCAATTGAAATAAACGTAAGTTCACTAAGTAAAAACGAGCTGTTGCGCTAGGGGTCCTCTGTTTGAATTCTGCCAAGGTACAATTTCATTTACAAGTATTAATTAAAGTTAACGTCTTTCTGGGCGACTTCACCACCACTTTTCCGTATCGGATATGTTTCATGCAAACCTCTTTACTGGGCCGATCCCAAAGGTAGGCACAGCCACGCCAACAAAATTACATAATTTTCAAGTTTTAACTCCGCTATTGTTTCGCACTTTTAATATTAACGTCTGAGAACATTTAAGATAAAAGACATGCGCTGTCGGTGTTTTGTTTCATGAGATTTGTTTGTGGGCTGGCCTCCTCAAAACTGTGAGGAATAATTTTGTCAAGAATTTGAGACCTGGTATGAGCAACTTTCGTGATGGAATGATATGGCATTACAACCCGCATATACCGCATGTCGTATAGCATGGCATGACGTATAGCATACATATACTTAAATGTCTACAGAACCTCACGGTGACGCGGACAGCGACGGTGACGGCAAAAGTTCGCTTAGTGTCCATATAATTGATATCGCAATAATATGAGTGGAAATAAGTCACTAGTGGGCGGTATAAACTCGCCGCGTTGGCTCAGTAGATAAGGCGTTCTCTCCGAGGTTGCAGGCTCAACGTGGGCGCATTTTAATATAGGCGGAAAGCAAGCATGCCGGTATGTCATGGTTTCGAATGGCCTTAAAGGGCTCCTTACCAGGCTCCTTCAGAAATTTCGCTTATTCCAGCTAAACATTGGCGATATATTGGCGTTATCAGGTCTGCGAGAAACAACATCTCAGGAGCTCGGCTATTTACAAAGGTGCCAGCAAGTTCCACGAGTTAGGTTGTACATCGGTATCCGTTCCCTGTCTTTGCTACGATGTGGTATAATGTTCTTTAAAAATCGTGAAAGTGCTTTAACGAGCGTTCCGCTTGTTAAATTCGACCTCAACGTTTATTGGCCATCTCGCTCAAGGACCTTAGAGGGTTTGTTGACAGTTGTAGAGAGTGCGGCAGCAATTTTACAGCCGCTGCCACCTCCACTTCCTCACACACATACAAAAAAGTAAACGGTGGAAAGGTGCGCCGTAAACGAACGTCGTCGGCGCTCGTTCGTACACCGGAAAGGCACGAGAGAACATCCGAGAGCATGGGGGAAGTAAAAAGGCGTAAGCACGGGAAATAAACCCATCCGATTTGCGAGAGCTCCTTTCGCATTTCGAAGTCTGCTCATATCCGAGAGCCGGAGAAGACGAAAAAACAAGAGAACGGAGATAAAGCAGGGGAAAAGAGCGCGGCCCTGGGCCCCGCTCGAGCACCAAGACCTTTACGGCGCCATTATTTTGGACGCCATAATTCCTTATCCGACAAATGTTTAAAACAGGGCGTTCGCCGCGGCCGGCTCGGCGCCCGCTAAAAAAACGCGCGCCGAGTGGGACGACGAGCCTATATATGCGGCGAACGCGCGCGCTCGCTCGCAAGGGCCTGAATCGCGTAGCAGACAGTTCGCTCGCCGGCCGAGAGCAGACGACAACACGTCCCGGTGGAGCGCCATAACGACGGCACTTTTACGACCCGGGGTTATAAAATGTCCCTCCCGCCTCGGCGTATATATCCGTACGCACATATATATTTCATCCTCCGGTATCTATCGGCCGCAGCAGCATACGGTGCATATGTTTCGAAGTTATAAACAGGGCCGTTTGCCAAAACTCACGCTACAACCTCGGGCGAACCAGTAGGCAGCAGCCCTCGCTTTTGCTGCCGCCGCACCTGGAATCGAGGAGGAGAAAGAACGCGCGCGGAACCGTTTCTGGCAGGGGCCCCTAGATGGCGCGACGCGTCCTAGCCCGCGAGCAAAACGACACTCGGCGGCGCCATTACGGGCGCTCGCGGCGGCGCAACGGCGACACTACAACTATACGTACTCTCCGGAGCGGCGGCGTGCGGACTCTTAATTCGAGATTTATAACCGTGTTCTCACCAATCGCGGCGGCTTTGATGCCCGCGCGGCAGCGCGCCCTCTCCCTCTCCTCGCTCTTCATGGCGCCATAAATTACGGCATTCCCGGGCTGCAGATATGACTTACATCGAAACCCCTAAGTTGTATATATCGCTGATAATAATCCCTGCCTCGGTGCGGCAATAAAGCGCCAGATTTATGTCTCCATTATATTTCACTCTCGTTTCCTTTTCTCGCGCGCCCGTATGTGTTCCATAAAAGGGAGGAGGGCTGGCCGTGTCTGGCTTGTTTTTGAGCATCGCTGCCTTTGTGGACTTCTCTCGGGGCGACGGACGCCGTGGTGCGAGCAGCCCAAGACGTTATGTGGACGTGCCCTCTGGGTCCCCGCGGACATACGCCGTTTTCGCGCGCTCTCCCCTTTACGGCCGGCATAAACTGCGCCGGCGACGGGCAAGCACGCATTTACATAACAGTCGGCGGGCAGGCCGGCAAGGTATACTGGACGAGTTTATGTTACGGCGTCGCCTTTCCGGTTAGAAAAACAGGCGCGCTCCCTGTCAGTGCTGGGCGGCCGTTAAAGTCTGCGCCACTGCTGCTGCAATCTATCGTCGCGTTGCTGTACCCCTATCCTCGCCCTTCAAATCCTACCCCGGAGCAATGTCAATAGTGTCTTGTTTCGCCAGACCTCCTCTCGTGATTACGCCATTGGTGCCTCGTACATTGAGAAGGACTTACACGCCAGCGCAAGCGGTCCAGCAGAGTGGGCAGCACGAAAAACAGAACTTAGTAACTCAGTCTTTGCAAAGATGAATGTGGGACACGCTTTTGAAGCGTGCAATGAGTGAGACATGTATTGTCATAAAAAAAAAAAAAGTAAATGCACGAATTAGGCCTACTGGTGCTGTGCTCTCCGTAGTACAAGACGATTAAACGAACGAAAAGGTTCTCATAGCTGAAAGCCATATTTCGGCATACCGCGCTTAGTCCTTAGTCCGCTTACATAACAGTTGGAAAACAATTGCGTTAATGCATTCGGGCATCTATGCATTTACCAACCCCTAGGTCTTGATTACGTTCCTTGGTGTTAGTAGTTTACGTTCGAATAATAATAAAGCGAGGCGGTGGCATTTATTATAACGAAACGGTTTTCACGCGCAGTGGTCGTAACAATATAATTATTATTATTATTATTATTACCACTGTGTGCGAAATCCGTTTCATTATAATACCACCGCCTCGCTTGTACGTGCCAATAAATGCGCATTGCATTAATGGCGAGCGTGATAAGAAGATGCACGTCAGCAATGCACGCTGAAAGGACTGGGCTGATCTCAGTTTGCTTGTATTTCTCATGCATACAAAGCCTACACGCTTGTCAATGCGGTTGATACACTCTTCCATATGCCAGCGCAGCCGATCTGTTAATGCCGTTGGTTTCAACCGTACAGGGCAAGGTCGGTTCTACCCTATACGACATAGCTGCACGTTCAACAACCTTAAACACTTTTGGCGTGTGCGTCAGGAAAATGGGAGCGCGCGGTCTTCAGCTTTTGAAGAAACAATGAGTCAGCAGAGAAGGTTTTAGCGAGCTATGCGCTTTAGCCTTTGACGTATGTCGGACGACGTATGCGCGTGCGCGCTCAGCTCGCATAGCGTTCCCGTGTCGGGGTCGGAAGTATAGCAGTCTGCGAAAGAAAACAATACGGGCTTTCGCGTTATTTCTGACAAACGAGGACGTGTCAACGCATCTCATAATGCCGTAGCCAAAATGGCGCTTCAATATCTGAGAAAACTGGCCACACGCCATCTCCACAGCACTATATCATTTCAGTAACATTTGCCTTGCTAGTTATCGAAAATTCCTTCCTTGATTTTCGAAGGACTTCGCACGTCTTACGGTTATACACTTTGGTGTTCCAACCATTGTCACTAGAATGTAGCCCCACTGTTCGGGAAGGCGCTAAATAGCGAAATAACGAAATACGTAAAACCGCACTTGCGTATTTATTTCGCTGTTATTATTATTATTATTATTATTATTATTATTATTATTATTATTATTATTATTATTCGGCAATTGGACTCAACGGAGCTCCACAAGATTCAATCTCGCAGTGGCACCACAACATATTTTTGAGGTTCAGATAGTTGTATAGGGTTGAGGACGAAAAGTTCTAAACGAAATCTGAGAACTAAAAGAAAGAGCCCAGTTTCGCCCGAAAGGCGAAGCATCGATTGCGATAGCAAATTAGTGGACAGCTATACGAAGAGAGGATAGCAGTTTTATCGGCATATAACCTTGTAAACACACACACACACATATGTGTGTGTGTGTGTGTGGATATATATATATATATATATATATATATATATATATATATATATATATATATATATATATATATATATATATATATATATATATATATATATATATATATATATATATATTTGGGCATACTAACTAAGTGAACAAGCGTGGTGTCACGCGCGCACAACCACACATGTACACATCTCACTCGATGACCGCGGAAACTGTGTCAAAACACTGGAGTGAAGAAGCGCGGCAGCAGCAGCGAGCGCACTGAACTTCGTGCCGCGTCTCGCATCAGCGCAAACTAAGCCAAGAAAACACAGTGCGCGGCGGACTTTGTCCCCCTCACAAATGGCTTTGCGATGGAAGACGGCGCGCTTCCTCCCCGTTTTCCTGCCTTTCGTGCACGAGATCGAGCCGCGATCGCCCGGGCACCCTCGCACGCTTTCACTCACACATACGGCGCGCGGCGATGATTTTATCGCTCTTGGACTTTATACGCAACCTCACGGCGACACCGACGGCAGAAATGCGCTTGAAGTGTCCCATCTATCGCAATAAAATGAAGTTTCCGATCTCAGGTTAAATAATATTGGTAAAGGTAGACTTTGCAATACGCATAGAAATGCTCTTTTATCTTGATCTCGGGCCTGAAAGTATCTCTCAAATTGTGGAGAATAATCTGTTTTCCTTATCATAGTTTAGAGCCGAGGCTAATTTGTTGCGGAACAAAAGGCTCCCATGACAGGTGGGCGCGGTCTACGGACAAGGGGGAATAGCGGGCGGCCGCCGGCCCACTGTCACAAGCACAACGATCACACGCGCCGCGGGTGATCCCCCGGATCACGGGACCGACATAGGAAGATCTGCTTATCCCGCTAATCCGCGACTAACCACCGCGTCCGGCGGGGCCAGAAAAGCGCGCGCGCGGTCATTAGGCGCGCGCACAAAGGACACCTTGCCGGCGCGCGCGAGACAGCTCCGCGTGCTCAAAGGAGACGGGTGGATCGTCTCCGGTGGTCCGGCGCGTCGCGCCCATCCAGCGAGGGTCACCCTTCGCCTCGGAGCAGCGGTGCGCCTTCTTTTTCTACGGCCACTCGATCGTCGCCATGACAGTCGCGTCTGGTTCTTTCTTCTCCGGCGCGAATGATGGGATTCTGAAAGATTAGCGTGACCGAAGAGGAATACCCGGAGAGCGGACAACTCTCTTTCTCAATTCGACGCATTCATCCGCGAAAGAGAGGAGCCGCCGCGGCGGCTGTGGGCACTCTCTGCCTCGCCGCTGAGAAGAGGGAGAAAGAAAAGCTCTCCCCTCCTCTGCCGCAACTCGCCAAAGAAAGACCGCCCCGGCTCTGACAACAAAAGCTGACATAAATCATGCCTGATTGGCAGCTCTGACAACGGGCTGATGGATAGCGTTGTAAAAGTTGACAGCTGGCCCGACGCCAGATCATTAGCTCGACCGGGCTTCCATTGGCCGCGCCGACCGCGGGGAACCGCGAGGGGAAAGGAGAAACCGGAAATTGATGGGCGTGACGTCACGCGTTGGCTCCTCCTTCGGCACGCCGGATGTTGGGGCTCCGCGCGCACGTGACGTCCCCGCCCGGAGAGGCGCGATCCGGCGAACGCGTCGCACGCGCAGAACTCGCCGCGACTCGCTGGGGTGCGGACTGTACTCGACTTCGCTGTTCGACTGCGCGACTCCGCGATCTCGCAGCGCTCGCGCCGGTTTTTGCTCAGCTGAGGCGGAACGTATCGGGCTTCTCTTCTGACTGAGGCACCGCTCGCCAGGACACTCGCCTCCGCGGAGGCTGGATTATTTGACCCGCGGATTACTCAACGCCGTCAGCAACCGCTCCGGTCATCGCGTGCGACCCAAGTTGCTCATCGCCTTCGTCTGGGTTCCATGACCCATCACCATGCTGACCTCAAGTAATCAGTACCTGAGGCCAGAGTTCCTGTCTCCGCTTCCGACTACGGTGAGTGGCATTCCTAAATTATGAAACGTATTTCGTTGGTAGCCGGTCTTTTGTGGGCCATTCTCTGTGTGGCAACATCATCAGGTATGCCGACCCGATGACGTTGACACCATCCGTGTTGCTTGCATCGTCAGTGACAGTCAGATAATATAAAACTACGAACACAGTCGCGCTTTTTTGCTGTATCATTACGTTGCTTGTTATGTGTCTTAACTCGAGTTTTCCAAAGGATTACTCGAATTATGACCGTACGAAACACGTACCCAGCTGCATTCTTTGATAGCCCTGTCTTCGCGATGCTCTCTGTGAAAGGCGTATGTTGGTTGCGGTGCTCCTGTTGTGACTGGAGCTGGTGTCAGGTACATACTTAACTATCATCGCGTACACATTGTCTCTAAAATGAACCAACGAGGCCACGGCACGCCGGCGTTTGCGAAGACCGCGCCGTGCCCGTCCGGTGGCGCCGTCGTGCGGTGGCAAATCGTACTATCCGACGTTCTTTCGCTGCGTGTACGTGTCATCCGTATTTGGCTTATTGTCGTGCTATATCATGATTCACCAAGGTTATATAGAGGCGGCATCGCCACCTTCGCTGAACTGCATACTAATTTGTTCAGAACTATTTGTAGTGAATAAAAAGAATGTTCAATTGGCAAAGAGCTAACGGTGCTGTCCGGCTAAACCGACGACATTTACACGTTTAGTGATGATACAGATAATAATCAAGCATAATAATAACATTTACCTCTTGCTGGCACGCGGTTACAGCCATGATACTAATAATAGCAGCTGTCCAGAATTGGCGCGATCGTTTTGAGGTCGTGCAGAATGCGAACTTCTTGCAGCGTTGGTGTAATTTACTGGTCGTAAGTGAATGGAGATAATTTGACGTGCTTTGGTTATCGCTGAGGGTTGACACAACAGTTATGTGGTTAAAAGTGGAAGAAGGAAGATATAAATAAATGATCGAAATACGTCCGCGTGAGCAGTGCGCTTGCCACCTTGTCAAAGTCCGAATCCGGCCTAGAGAAGTGAGGCTTCACCAAAAGATTTTTACTACCTCGGCTTCACATGCAGCACGGTTGTTATCAGGCATGCTCGTTTGTTTAATGCCTGCAAACTGGTATAAACTTTAACGGCCGCAACTTCGAAATACGCGTGACCCTTTTGTGAGGCGCGCACTGTGCAAGTACCCTGTATCTGCTGATAGGATCATCACAGTTAAGACGAGTTGTTAACTATCATTTAACAATGTTGTGCAAAACAAGTTGGCACTAGTGACATCATATTTTGCACCCCGTTCCTAATGGCGACGTCATAATGTTACACTTTTACGCACCGAAAAGTTTGTGCGTGGTCCTGTTGCAGTCGTAGCTTAGCACTGTTTTTAACCGTGTGGTCATCGCGGTTCCCTGCGGTCTTCGCGAAACTGAGCATTATACGGGAGCGTTTGCACTTGCGCAAAATTCCTTGGCCACTGCGCTTGAATCAAGCGGTTGCGTGTGTTTTCGTGCCACGTACCCAGGCGTGCCGCGTCCTGTCGTCTTTCTTGTCCGTCTGAATCCAGCGCTATGACCTCAATTATTGCAACTAACCAACTAGCCCAAAAATCTGCACTCCTGTGGTGTGTCTGCCGCAGTTATTACTTCCCATATATTCCCTTATGTTTGCGTACACAGTCATAACCAAGACTATGTACGTACTCACGAGGCTCTGCGCGACGAGTCTTTCATTGGTTATTTGCGAGGATCCCTCATTTACGGTTTTTCTACCTGTCATTGTCGTTACGCAAGCCATGTCATGACTGCCAAGTTAAGCAGGGAATGTTTGTTATGTTTAACGAACATTGCCCGACGAGTACGGGTATCTGTAATAGCCACAGGAAATACAAGTCAGCTGTCGCGTTCGCAATCGGCGCTACGTGTCACAACTGAGACACCGGCGGTTGCTTTGTTCCCCTGGTGCGCAAGTACTAGAGTCGTTCGAATGGCATCTCGAACAAGCTCGGCAGTTTGTCGTTCACGACGACCTCGAGCCCGTTGACGTCACGCGCGTTGACGAGGTTGCGCATTTTTCGCCGGTCGACGTCCGATTATGCTGCGCTCAGTCGGCGCGCACGAACCTGTCGCGGGTGAATTACTGCCGCCCGCGAAGCAGCGGGCGCGAAAAGTGAGCAGCGCCTTTTCGCGAGCCGTCTGTAACGACGCCTTTTGATGGCGCCTGTTATTTATGTCCTCCTCCGTCTCTGCGTGTGGGACCAAATAGGCGAAGTTCTATGGAAGATCGCGCGCGCCCGTGCTCGTCCACTGAATGACACGCTTATACAGGTGTGAGAAGGAAGGGGAAAAAAAATTGAATGCCTCAATGCCGTCAACCACACTTGGCATTGACTCGCCAAACGTGCTGTTCGCCGAGCGCACGCAGTATCGTAGGTGAGCGCATATGTCGGCGAACAGGCGCATGCATTCATTTTACGGCTTTGCCTCATACCTGGTTAGTACATGATTGAGAATATCATGGCGCACGCTTGGAATTTTAGAACAGCCAGTAATGCGTGCCGCCGCCATTGCTCTGTAGCGCCTGCTACTCGATTTCCCTAGCTTTCCTTTGTATTTTTGGGAGGGAAGAGCGCTGTTTGTAGAGGAAGGAAACGGGGGGCAGTAAGCTGGACTAGAGAGACTATCTCGTTTTGCGTACGAATATTGAGACGTTATCGAAAATATAATGTCTGCGTTGTATAATGCATGTAATGGCACACTTTCCGCAAGTTAACTGATGCCGCAGCGATCGGCCTTCGTTATTGGCCGTCTGTGCGCGGTGTTTGCATATTCCTACACGACGTCTCAACTTAATCGCGTCTGTAATAACGCTTTGGTATATATACCATGGTTAGGAAATTGTCTTACTTCGTGACGTTCACAGTGTAACGATTACAGTTGCTTCTTAGTGCCTATCGCCGTTGGAAAAATAAAGACGGTTATCGTTCCTTTTCTACCGACGAGGCGAGTCATGCCTTTCATAGGGCCATATTGAAACGACCACAGTACGGGACACACACCGTTTGCGTTCGAGGTTTGAGCACAAATGATCTGTGAGGGCATGCAGGTCAATTCTTGAAAACTTCTCAAATAACATGAAAGCGGCAGTCGCTACTGCCTTGTACGTCCGTGTCACACTTGGATTTAACTGTTATTTCGTGTCTAAAACAGTGCTTTTGTATCTGTACAATTCATAGAGCGGCATGCATGTGCTTTCCTATGTGCTTCTGACTCAAAACAGCTTAGCCATTGAGACACACGCGGTCACCCTATACGTCAGCACCTGGGCGCGCGGCACTCAAGTGCTTGTCTTTTACGAACGCAATTTCGTCGATCGCAAAGCGGAGGTTTGTCACCTCGTAAACGGATTGTCCCATGTCTAAATTAAAAGCCTAGATGTTGCATGAGAATGACACGTAGCTTTGTGACCGCGCGGAAACAAATGAGACATTCAAAGTTAATAATAATAATAACGCGTTCAGAAAGTAAGTGTAGCGTTTTCTCTCCGTTTCCGAGAGAGACGGCGCATCACATTATACTCAAAAGAATGAACAACGGAACTATGGGCGTCTCAACCACACTCCTTGTCTTGTTCAGTTAATGCAATGCTCGCGAATACTAACCGTTTACGCGAATTACCATCTCTCTTATACCGGAAGATATTGGGACACTCGTTACCTTTATGTGTCGCGCAGCCTTTCCGCGCTTTATGAAGCCGCCAGGCACGAAGCCATTGCGCCAACTGTCGCGTGAAATTCGACCTGTTTTAGCGAAGGGCAGGAAGTTTTATTAGGATATCTAACGCATGCCCGTAGCGCATGACACAAAATGTGAGTAGCGCGCGCCACCGTTTTCCGGTCTCCGTGAGGAGCACATTTCACCACGCACGGAAGACGCGGGTGTTCTGTGCATGCTGCTAGTGGCGCACCTGTGCGTCCCTTGTAGGCATCATGTACCGTTTGCAGGAACACTGGTTGTGCGAGTATATGACGAAATCCAGGAGCGCCAAGCGGTGCATCCATATTTCGGACCGGCGAAAGCCCTTGCCTGTGATCGGTGCAACATGCACGGCTGCGGCATTATGGGCCGTTGTGAGCTTCTATCGTAGCCCAGTAGTAGTTTCCGGAATGGACTCTTACCTGTATATGTTAAGAAGGTATGAATTCTACGAGGCCTATCTTCTGTTCCGGATAGCCACTTGTGTGACAAATAACTCCCATGTTGAACAAGAAAAGAAACGTGTCGCTGTTCAGTTTCTTTCGCCGTACACTATGTGCCGCCTTCACCCGTATTTTCTTTTTGTTTGTTCATCACACGAAACGCCCCGGCCGTTTGGCACCGCCGTAGGAACTTCGCACATATGACAAGTTGACCAGGCAGCCATCGCGTCGAACGCAAATAGCCAAGGCTTTTAACGTCGTGGCTGAGGTCGCCGACGGGAAGAGAGAAGTGTTGTGGGGACAAGGGAAGGAAGGAAAGGCGACTGTAGTATAAAAAGCGAACGCATCGTCGAGCCCAGGACGATTAAGCCGCGCGCTCGAGGGCGTCGTGCAAATTAATCGGGAGCCCCCGCTGTCCTCTTGTGCCTGTTCTTCCCGCAGCCGGGGTCCGCGCTTTGAATAAATTGCCGCTGCTTGGCGCCACTCTATTTTTCTTGTCGGCGCGCTTGCGTTGTCGACACGCGGTCCGAGGAAGCCCGCGCTCGGAGCGCCTCAGGCCGCCGGGCTGTGGGTGAAAAAAAGAGCGTGAAGGCATACCGCGTGTTGCCACGTCACCCAAAGGGGTCATCCGCCCGTGGTAATTCCTTGAACGTTGAAACTCCCCTCTCCACATTCTGACGCCCAAATACTCCGGGACTACCTCATTCCTTATGGAGTAGCTGTGCGTCGGATCTCTGAGAATTCAAAGTATCGAGTCGAGCCGTGTCTTATTTATTCATTCATTATGTCGTTTGTTCAATTTCTTGCTTAATTTATTCGCTTCTTGGTGCGTTATAAACTGCGACCCTTTTTTTTTTTATGATGGAACACTGTAAAGACTTGTTTCGCGTTTCTGCGGTACAGAACTGTGTAGAAGCTCGACAAGGACAATAGTGGCGCATTCGGTACCGCTTGCAAAGACATCTAGTAATGCGGATTGAGTCTGTTTGCCGAGCAACTCTCGTTCGCAGGCAAGTTGCGGCAAATTTACAGGCTGTG
Source organism: Dermacentor andersoni (assembly GCF_023375885.2). Classification (NCBI taxonomy): domain Eukaryota; kingdom Metazoa; phylum Arthropoda; class Arachnida; order Ixodida; family Ixodidae; genus Dermacentor; species Dermacentor andersoni. The sequence goes on from NC_092814.1 coordinate 229,363,863, forward strand.
CATGTGTGAGCAAATGTCTGAATTTTGTGGTAATTAAGACGCGCAAACTTAAATTTACAAATGTACAGGAAAGTTCGCAGTACGAAGTCTGGACTGCAGTGCGCAATTTCCAGTTACATTCAGAGGCCGAGTGGAAAGTCGGCATTATCGCGGAATCCCTGGTCGATAACTCTTGCTCGGAAGAGCATCTTACGAGTGCTGAAAGTGCTCTTTGTAGCCGCGTAGCATCTGTGCTGCGAGGACCACGTGGGCCGCAGAAAGAGACGCCGCGACTTGCTCGCAGTGCGATTGCACCGCTGCTGCGTACAGGGGCCCCTCTTGACGATGAAAATGCGCGCTTCCGAAATAGGGTCTTCTCTTTTTTCTTTTCCCTCCCCCTTCCTTCCGCTCGGCGAAGATCACTTGCGAACCCGTTATGACTCTGAGAACGGGCTTCCCATCGTCGCAACGATCTTCACGAAAGTGGCTGCCCGTTAGCCGCTTTCCGTGGGGTCCTTGCCTGAGCGAGCGGCCAGCCTCAAAGGACGCTTGTCCTGCCGACGCTTGTCCTGTTGCATGTTCGCCGTAACGTATCATTGCTGTGCGGGTCGCATGACGAGGCGCGGTACGGGCAGCGCGCATACTGCGCGGGTGAACCGTTCACCCTTGCCATGCCTGCAGAGCGGATGCTTCGAAGGTATTCACTAATACCAGCCCGGCGTCCTGCGCTCCTGACGAGCAAATTTCGCAAGTCACCGTTGTGCTCCCGCGAGCTGCGCGCGCCATCTCACCGCCTGGCAAGAGATGGCGCTCGCGCCTCGGGCGGGCGAAGCCGTGGGCTGCTGTGGGACCAGGCGGGCCACAATGCGCGCGTTGTGCACTGTGACGAAGCAAATAATTGGTCGCACACATGTCCCCGTCTGCTCACTGGGTTCGTCAGATGTGAGTGGATTCTCGAATGCACGAATACGGCTTTTTTTTACATATGTATATAAATAATTTTACGTGTATGCGCTATAGGTGTTTTTACAGAATTTTTTTGTGCTCGCGTACTTAGGTTATTCGCCTCTCATGTTGATTAACCGTTTAACTATTGACGGAAGCTGCGTCTCCCTTAATGCCGTTTTATCGTGTGTCACCACGATGTCTGACCCGAGTTGGTAGAGATTAGTCTTTGCATGCCCGCTTTGATCTGTTGGTCGTAAGGCTCACGCGCTGTTACCGCTTCTTTTCACTATTTTTCGAATATCCCACTGGAGCACTCGTTAAGTACCGTATTTGCACGAGTCTACGGCGCGCCCGATTTGTAACGCGCGGTTATATTATCACCAACATAAAAAAATAACTCAGTGCCGATGCTACTGCGCACATCAAGTAACGAAACCTGAGTCGACGCGTACCGTGTTCAAACAATTTTATGGAACGTGCAAAGGCACACAGACTCGCACACAGCAGAGTCTTAGCGGCTAGTCGCTATCGGAGTCCGACGACACCTTATTTTCACGGTTTACCGACCACAGAAAGTCATCTTCAGTTTGATCTAATCCATTAGAAATGCCACACGTTCAGCAAACTGGAAAACGGCGAGCGCAAATTAAGGCAAAAAAAAACGAAGTCCTTTCGATGGCAGTGCGGCTAGCTACCTTGCATTCGGCTTTTTTTTTTTCTTTTTTTAAGTAAGAATCGGTCTCGTTTTTGATGTTGAGTAGACTTAGTTACGATTGCAACGCGCATGCAAATTTGAACTCACGTTCTAGCCAAAGAAAAAAAAAAGGGGGGGGGGGGGTGAGAGGTGCGCGTTAGAATCGTGTAAATGCGGTAGTTATGATCGCGGCACAGTACCAATTTGCCGCAGCAGTGAAAATATATTGCGCGCTTTTGAACGCGAGTTAACGCTACACGCGACTGAGGCTTTCGCAACACCCCGTCATGACACGCAAGGCTAGCGAACGGAAGCAAAACAGCGCGCGATGATATCGCTCTCTACTGTATTATAGTTCGCGAAAAGATTGCTGAAACTATACGGTGGTAGCTCGCACCTGGCGCTTTGTTCGCGGTGCGAGCACACACACACGTGTGTGTGTGCGCGCGATCGGAGCAAAGCAAGGGAAGAGTGACCAACAGGTCATCCGTTTTATAAAGCTTAGAGAATCGGCTGCCGCCGGTATATTGCCGCTGTTACCACGTTATTTTAATTTGGTTTGACTATATTTGAATTCCTGATAGCCCGATCTGGCGTGGTCTCGCTGCGACTATCCCGGTACTGTAGCTGGTGTTGCCGATCGGAAACGGGAGCTGGACAGGAAGATCGCAGGTGAATTAACCTGAAATCGTGTCAAGTGTCGAGGGAATGAGTGCCGCCTGTAGATAGAAGAAATAGCTGTTTGAGTGTCTGGTGTGTCGGGCTCGATATCACGGTCGTGGCCACGGTTATTGGATTCCTCCACAAAACAAAAGAAAAAGAAAGGTTGTGTTCGGGCAGACGTAGGGAGCAAAACTAAAGCTTGAATAATGTGTTGATGCTGTCACCAGAAAGATGTGAAGTTTAATGTCATACTGATTATTTTCAGTGCAAGGGCGAAGGCGGATTGTCAACAAAAATCGCATCATACGATGCAGACCTCGAGATGTTGTTCCGTTGCCAAGTTTGAGGGCTTTAGACGCTAGATATAGGAGCGAGGGCGTTATTTTATTTGTTTGTTTGTTTCAGTTAACTGATGAAATGCTTTGTACAATTATTTTTTTTTCGTTTGCTCGCACGTCTGTATTCATTATATGATTTAACGTCTTCCAAGTTGATTTTATGAAGATGAAAATGATGCTTAGCTGCCCCGCCTGCGCGTCGCAACGAGGGATATAGCTTGCGGTTTCGGTAAGCTTTTGTTATTCTAAATCTATATTGTGCGCTTCCATAATTTGGTTCATTTGTGCAATAATGTGCAGATAAACGCGGAGACAACGACAGTCGCAGCGCGCGAGATCATGGGCAGCAGAAAGCGAATGGCCGTATTTCTCCATTTCCTTTATTTCCTTTATAGAGTGTAGATTTGCGCTGCTGTTTCTCCAGCATGCGTGTATCAAGGCGTATTTGGTCCGTGACGGATTGGTTTATTGTAAAACTGTTGCAGGCAAATGGCAACTCAAGAACCTTCTTTGATTAGACGTAAAGAAGATGTGCTTAGCGTAAAGAAGCGATCTTTACTCGATTGATATGTTACCAATTTGTTCGCTTGTTAAGATAAGATATGCAGCACGCATCAGTCTTGGTGTCATGACTGTTTCGGCGCTGGGAGCAACAGGAAGAGCTGAGAGAATGTTCGTTCATACAGCTCAATGCTGACACGTAAGCTGAAGGTGTGGAAGCCAGCAGGCACCTTTACGCCTCGTTTTAACAATATGGCAGTTTTGTGTTTCTCACTGCAAATTTTGTTATCCGTAATCTAATTTTCCGCTGCGCCACGTTTGGTCAAAAATTAAAATACCAGCGAGCTTTTTTAGTCTTAAGAAGCACAGGAGAGTGGACGGCCGGCAGCAGCCCTGGTAGCGACATCTTGTGGCGGTTTCTGCAGCAACGAACCCCGATAACCGTTCTTTTTTTTCTTTCCACGTTTATGTCTAGGTATAACAAAAATGCACTATTTATGGTTATGTTGTTACCAACGCCATTGCTTCAGCAACAGTGAGTAGCACATAGCCCGTCATTGCACTAAATTTTTATACGCTGTGGTTGAAATCAGTGTCACCAGAATTGCCGCAGCTTAATTTTACTTCTCGAAAACGTTTATGGACCATCCAAAAATCTCAACGACCACTGGTTCTCTCAGGGACTCCGCCAAGAATGTTTCGCCACAATGTATGTCTTGAAAAGCGGCAGCTGAATGATATGGGCTCGAAGCGAGTGACGCCTGCTTCGTGCCTGTGAGGTGATGTAATAAGCCTGCAAGTAGAGCGTCACGCTGCGCTGGACAGCATTGAGGCCCATCCACAAGGAACCAATTTTCGACGGATTTTCGGCGTCGACGCTCAGCGAGTTTCATTGACGGCTCTCAACCACAAGATACTCTTAGTCTTCGAAATACTTCAAGCTTGGCGCAACGGGGCCAGATCCTTCCTTCTTAAAGGCCCCGAAATTAGCAAGCCGATTTTGCAAAATGTTGCGCTAACAGAACACTTGTTTTTACTCCATAATGTCTTGTAGTTTAACAAAAAGGGTTTTTAGCTTTAGCACAAATGTGTACAGTATTTTGCTTGTTTGTACTGAAACACGTAGCACCAGTGACATACCATCATCAGCAGCAGCCGTGCTCGCTAGTGTGCATTCCATCACTCCCTGTCTTTGAGTATTGGTGCACAACGTTTCATTATCGTACACTGTAGTTACGACAGATATTTCTCTATGGACAGAGAAGAGGTTCTGTTGCTTAATGCTGGCGTTCAAGGCTGCACTATTTGCCCTGACCGGAGCACGTGAAAGCAATCAGCTGTTCCGGTAACCACGTGGACAAGGCACTCACTAATGGCAACGCGGGAAGCTTGGTCTGTGACTGGCCTCCGAGCTCGCTCACATGGCGCGTCACGCCGTCTCGGAGGCCATAATTTGCCTCTTGCAGCAGAACTGATAGTTAGGCGAGTTGGTAAGTATTCATGGTGAAATTTGTAGCGCGCACAATAGACAGGGACACAGAGAAGGAAAGCGCTCGTCTGTCCACCTTCTCTGCGTCCTTGTCTATTGTGGGGTCTACAAATTTCACTATAAATGCTTGCCACTTGCTTCGACCGTCATTTCCGCCGTCGGCGCTGCCATCTGACTTACTATAAGTTTTCAAGGTAGCGCCACTCCTCCTTTTCTGCTTGCTTCTTCCTCCGCGTCACTATATGGAAGCACCCCCAAGAAAGCTCGAACCTAATCAGGGCATGCAGACAAATAGGAATATTGGTTGATTACTTTCATATGCATTATAATTACTTTCATAGATCCATTATTTCGCACAAAGGGTAAGTATTCGTTTAGTTTCTAGTACGAGGTATATTATATAAACAGCATAATATGTGCAGTCTAACCTTCAACACTGTGCATGTTGAACTTTACACCAATCGCCATGGCGTCTCACATAATCCCTCGCATGCGCCTGCTTCGATCCATATTCACGCTTGTTACTTGATCTCCACCCGACGGCAGAAATAAATGGTGAAAGCAGCCATCGCTTAGTCTGATCTTACACTGAGAGCAGGATATTAGGTATGTTTTGTCGTTATTGATATCAGCTATTTGTTTTGACGCTGTTTCCTGCACAGACGATGCCGAGGGGTAAAATTTCTTTTATCTTAGCAGATGGCGCCGCAGCTTAGCGCTGGTGATGCGTTAACGATGCAGTACGCTTTGAAAGCCTGCTTGCGCACTGCATCGATATTTTACTTCACCGCTTTTGTACAGTACGCGATGATGGTAACGAGCAAACGCCAACTAGACGACGCCGTAGGTGCGCATATTAAGCGGGCAAACTGTTTTCGGCTAGACAAACCCAAATGCACTGCAAAGTATACTGCAAATCAAAAGAAGCCCCAGCATTCAAGTAAGTACGGCCTATAGTTGCAGCGCCGAAACATTTGTTGCTGTGGCGTATCGCCGACGCCGGCTGCGTATTCGCATCGACGGCCTGGCCATACAGCCGTTTCGGGGCTCCCACGGGCTGCGTATAGCTATAAAAAAATGTTGCCTTGAGTCAACTATGATGTCTCATAAGCAACGTTCAGCGGAGCCAAGGCTTCGAGGTATGGGAACTCAGGTGCATGAGGGGAGTTGCGCAAGGTGAATATAATTCGCATGTCTGCTAGATATGCCACATTTGCGTAGTGTTGCGTAAATACGGACGCTTCGGATGCTACAGCGTCTGTAGCAGGCGGCAAAACGCAGACGAAAAGATTTCGATGTGTTCGCCTACCTCATTGGTCGAGGCACCGCCCGCTTCCAGAGCTTCTGATACAAAATAGCACACCGCCGTGTGCCTTTTTACGCAACTGCCGTGCTACACTCTAAAACACCGTTGGCTACGACTACGCCGTCCGGCAAAACTCCAACCGGATTATTGGCGCATGCGCGCTAGTTTTGAACCTTCTGCAATATGTTAAATGTCACATCTAGCCATTTAGAACATCGCATGCAAGCAATGCACTAATCACAGACGAGAATGAAGGATAACAGAGGGAATAAGCGCTACGTCATAAGTCATTATTTGTTAACATTGCGAGACGCAGATACGAAAGCGTGCCTGTGAGGTCTTGGCTCCCTCCCTATCGCCAGGCAATCATAATAGAGCTTTAGTTCGGCGTTTTTGCGCTCCGCTAAGCAGCGGAGCGGAAGGGCGAATGCGCATGCGCCCTCCACTTAGCCACAAGCGGGCTAGCGGAGCGAGAAGCACGGTCCGCTTACAAGCTGCGTGAGCGGAGCGTCGCTGCCGTCTTTCGATAGCGAGGGTGGTCGATGCGCGCGCCCTCTCTGACATCGAGGCACCTTGCGTGCCTCGCTCTTTCCAAGATGGCTGCCTCCAGTGACATGTTCGCGACCATGCCGTGCACTTCAACCACGCCTTTATGTTCACCTGCGCAGCCCAAGCCACAAAAGCGATTGCGCACAAACGGAGGTTTATGTTTGCTAAACGAAGTTGCAAGTGCTGACCCATTTGAATACCCCGCAGCGTGGGAGGATGTGGTGCGCGCTGTGCAGCGCATTGGTGTCTTAAAGGATTGGATGCGGAATGCGAGCTCGCTGGCTATCACGTGGCGTTCCCCAAGACGACGCTTTATTTTCCACTGGATAAAATGGACCGGTAGCGCATTACAAGCGCACGTCTATATACTTCATGGACAAATAAGTTATATATATTCGTTTTACTTTATAAAAACCATCAATGAGTGATTTTATTTGTTCCATTACTCTGAATTTGGGCAGACGGCGGTGAAACTACGAAAGGTCTGCTTGAAATCAGGGGTGAATTCAGGACTCGATGGGAACCAAAGGTCAGTGGGATGCCTCGCATTGGGTGCTCACGGGAGGACTACAAATGAAGTTGTGCAGGGTGATATGGGCTGGACAAGTTTTGAAGTGAGGGAAGCTCACAGTAAAATTGATTGTGAAGAGCGACTGAGGAATATGGAAGAAAGTAAATGGGCTGGGAGAGTGTTCAGGTATTTGTACTGGAAAAACATTGATTCACAGTGGACGAAAAGAACTAAAAAGCTTACCAGCAAGTACGCGATCGCTATAGTAAGTAACATGGCAACAAAGAACGTCAAGTGGAAAATCAGAGATGCTGACATAATCTCATGGGTGGCGGCAAAGGAAAAGAAGACTGCTATTAGTAACTACTTAAGAGGAAAAAACTAAATCAGGAAAGAAGCAATTTACAATAACTCAAAGGGAAGCTCTTTTCGAAGCGAGATCAGGATGCCTAATGCCCCGTTCACACTGAGACATTCGGCGTCTGGAGCGGCGCCCAGTTCGGCGGAACCCAGTTCGGCGGCGGCGAGATCCGCCGGAATAGCCCCTTCCGCGCCGATCGCTCCCGTACCGATTTTTGCGGCAGCTGCCGCCGGATTGCCTCGCCGCCGCGCGGCGCTGACCAATCGGGGAGCGCGAAACAGAACTTCCAAAGATGGCGGCCGAGTCGCGCTCTTGCAGAGCTGGGCGAACCCACCAACGCCGCTGCCGCCGTCTCTTCGGCGAATGCTTCTGCGCGTCATGCATCGCCAGAAAGGTGCTTGCCAACAGGCCGAGCAGTACTGCCTCTTCTTGCTCGGGGTTCGTCATTGTCTTGGCGCAACGTAAACACACGAACTCGACGCGAGCGGTGAGAACTGCGCAATTTCGAGCCGCGCGAACATCCGGGATATCCGGAGCTTGATTGGAGGTTAGCACTTTATGGGGCAGATGGCGCTGTATGTCTTTCCGGCGGCGCGGTCCGCAAGCAGTGTGAACTACGCGATTTTCGGCGGCAGGAGAATTCCATTCGCTGTAGACGCCGGATTCCTCAGTGTGAACGTACCATAAGAACACGCACTTGTAAAGCGAGATACAACAAGGAAGAAGAAGCATGTTCTTGCTGCGGCAAAGCTAGGGAAACGATGGAGAATGTTTTATTAGAACGTGAAGATATCTGCCCAGCGGTCGATTTAGGCACCTCTGGCCTCCTTGAAGCCCTTGGGTTCAGCGAGAGCAGGGGGAAAGTAAACATGTCCGCAATAGGAGACTAGTAAGAAGCGACTGGAAGATTGGTGGAAGAAAAGTAGGAAAATGACGAACAGCGGAGGCGTACAAAAACAAAGTTCACAATAGGGGTTCAGAAAGTTTGGCCGCGGGAATTATCGTGGGTCTTTTTCTTTCTTTTTCTTCTTTTTTTTTCTTCTTTAACATAGGTGGAAATTGGGCAATATAATAGCAAGAGCTTAGTGGCGCAACCCACCACCCCATTCCAAGGGGGACGCTCATAGCATCCATCCGTCCGTTCTGCTACGCTAAACGCATAACTAAAACGTGAAACTCACCCGCCGCTCCGCTGTGGTTAGCGGGGCAACTCGGGGACCGTAAGGACGCTCAACTAAAACACCCCAATGTGCGTAGCGATTGGTGCGGTGACCGCTACCCTTTCGCGAGGACGTGCGCATCGTGTCGCATTTATTAGTTGTATGTGTAGACAGCGTTATGCAAGCGAATCGAATACACCATGTCTGAGCATTGCGATGGCATGTCAGTTATCTGAACGTAAGAAGGCAAACTGTCTTCCTACGATTCGGCACCTTGACGTAATGGTAATGGATGTTCGATTGCTAGCGATGTCTTTTTAACAGTGGCCGCGTTTTGGAGCCTCAGCTTTCGTCATCCGGAGAAACAGCAGGTGTTGAGCTATGCGAGACGGGTGCTTCACGTGTATAGTACTTAAAATGTTACAGACCACCGTATTTAGCCGTGTGCGATGGGCTCTTGAGCAACTGTGCGCGAGTAAGTTTCTTTCTTTTTTTCTTCTTCTTTGTCATTTGTAACCGGGATGGGTAGCAGCGCTGCACTCCACAGGGTCTGCACATTTTTGCACTTGGCTAGTGTACAAGAAGGAGCTCGCAGTCAAGTAGACTTTTGCTTAGGTACGACTTGCCAAGGTATTCAGGGATAAGCCGCTTACAATAACGGTTTTTGCAATCCCTTAACGCCATCGCATATGGGAAGCTGCTTTATATTTCCTGATCCCGCGAACGTCAAATGAGGATCAGCGCCATCATCAGTATACACTTCTTATAGTTCTGTTTTCCTATTGCTGTCTCGAACACGCTGCTCTTCTCCCCCGATGGGTCTGGACTGGTGTCGACCAAGTGTTTGACATGGCCACTTTGGCACGCGTAACTGCGGTCCTTCTACGGCCGCGCCTTATCATCGCGCCATATTGTAGATTCATGAGCAAGTTAAAACAGGCAACTGGAGCTCAACTAGTGATGGTTCCGGGTGATTAACCTGCTCGAAGTCTTAATAAAGTATATTGTGTTTTAGGGCGGTGGTCAGAACAGAACACTGTAAAGGAAGGCTGCGAACTCAAACTGCTTAAGGGCAAACGAACAAAAATAACAGGTAGCGCTATGCTTGGCTTCGACTTTTGTCTATGTGCTCTGTAGTCTTCGTGTCTGCCTTGTCCCTTTATATCTTTATATCCCTTTTCCGCAACTGTTTAAGCGGCAGTTTTCTTTGCATAGTGACAATCGCTCCGCTTTCACGGAAATAGTAAGCGCTATGTTGGACGTATGTCTATACGCCGAGACCTATATATGCACGGTGGATGGGTGAGGGTTGGGCGCTAGATATCATGAACGGCATTCACGCAGTTATGACGTTTATAGCGCGCATTTGCGCTTGCTGGCTGGTAATGCTCCTTATAAGCGTTTCTCACCACCGACCAGGTGTTACTTTCCTAAAGACGGGACGGTTGGATTTTGCGATGTCTCCGGCAGAGACAAAAATATCGCCTAAAATAATTTGTAGGAGGACCACTTTTCTTGGGGGCGGCGCGGCCTCTTGCGCCCGTTACGCGCGCCTGTGTGTGTGTGTGCAAACGCGCTGTTGCATGGCGCATTGTGCGGCGAAACAGTGCGCTGATTGTGCGGCAGAGGCGCGCACGGTCTTATATTGTTCCCCATATATCACGACCATGCGTCATGAATCGCAGGCGCTGTCTATTCAGGTCTATTTTGCGATCCAAAATTCCAAGAATGAAATCTGCGCGCCACTCCTCTCAAGAGAGGCGCGCAGCTTTGTTGGCACGAACCGCGTCGTTCCTGTCGCAATGCGCGCGGTAATTCAGAACTGCGAGGAGCACAATGAGAGGCCTCTTGCAGCAAGAAAACCGCTGGCGAAGAAGCAGCGAGAAAGTGAAGAAAAAGAAGTGGCGCCGTTAACAGTTTAACGATTTGTCCGTTGTCGTGTGCAAGGTTTAAGGGACAAAGCGGCGCGATGTGATGGAGGGCTTCCGAGAATCGAACGCAGCCTTTACGCTTCGTGTGATGGAGCGTATTCTACTTTTCAAGATTGTGTTAGTGATCATCTTAAATGGTAATTAAGCTTCCTTGCTTGTTCGTTATATAAATAAAGAACCCACCCCTTATGTAATGCCCCCCAGAAAGGAGCCTTTAAGGCAATAAAACTGAACTGTTTTCCGTTCGGAGCCGTAGATGTGCACCTCGCCCGATTCCTGTCTTGCGTGAGCGCAACAGCAGCGGTCGCGTTTCGCAGTGCACATCCAGCTTTGTCTTCGCCTCATGTCTCGTAGACTACGACGCTCGGTGACAAGACGTGGCACACAACGGGTGCTTGTTGTGTGTTGGTTTTCATTGAAGTTGTCCTCTGCCCGGTCTTCCTTCATTCGAGGTGTCCTAGCTCGTTCTCTGCGACTTTTTGCCGATTCGTGTCATGCAGAGCGATCCACAATAAATATGCATTGCGATGTGTGCTCCTCTTTATGTCTCCCCTTTCAGACTTCGTTTAAAGACGAATTGACAGTCGCCGGCGTATCTCTAACCGCATAAGGTGTTCTGCTTTACTTTTCATGAGCTTCAGGTCCTACATCATCATTATTATTATTATTATTATTATTATTATTATTATTATTATTATTATTATTATTATTGAAACGCACAAAGATACGTAGCAAGAAGAGAAAGAACAGGCTGGAGACTGCCTCCCCTCCTCTCCCCCCAAAGCTAAACAATGGCCGATAGAACGTAAGGATTCCTATCACTCGATTTTCTTGCTTTCTTACCGTGCACCACCCATTGCCAGCCGATCCCGGTGAGGTAGGCGGAGCGCCGCTCTGGCCTGACGAAACGCGAAAAAGAAAAGAATAGGAACCGAACGGTTACATTATATCAGCAGTATATCCGTTTTCGAGTCACGATCTAATCACATACAGCTATGGCTCCTACGAAACACGGTAACATGTCCTCGCATCTACGTGCTGCTAAGGTTTTGCTATTTCTCTTTCGACACGGCTGCGCTGCGAGTCTGTCAAGTTTTAGCCGTATGCATCATCCTGTGACTGAAGGCCTATTGTCTTCCTTCTAAATAATTTGAGATCCTTACGAACAAGTGAGTGATCGAGGGGATTTAGCTTTGCCATGTCGCTCACTTGGAAGAAGCAGTTGGCCTGAATTGATTTCCTTACTAAATTATTGAGATTATTTGGATAGAGCGGAGCGCATCTGCGGAGGAGTATCGGGAAATGTCTAGTTCGATGATTCCCATAGTCTGCGGGGTGATTGGCCTTGTCAACTTATTCAGTGGTGGGCAAGTGGCCATGGCGTTCCCACAGCGCCCCCTTGAAACGGTCACTGTTTCTCGTTCGCACCGCGTCAGAGAACTCGGATTTAAATGCAAATGATATATAATACACCAATGAAACGAGAAAATCTGATGACGATAAATCGAACAATAGTTCTTGGGGTACTCATAACGTACAGCCGGCCACTGTCTCAAGCGCTATTTTTTCGCGGCTATCGAAGGTAGCGACATATCAGGCCTGGCGCTGAAAGAAACGAAGGCTCCAGACGGGTGCGTTGTCGAGTGCGTGCACTTCATTGTCTCGCGGGATGCGCACTAGCACTCTCGACGCTGCGAGTGACAGGAGCGGGACATTTCTGCGGCCGAGACAAAGGTTTCGCGCCGAGGCGGCGCACATGTGTTACAAAGCGCGCGCAAATATTGCCCGCTTCCGAGAAACCGATGATGGATTGGGGCGTCCGGCTGTTTTGCGCTCTTATTATTCGTACCTTCGAAAGACCAAGCGAAGTAGAGGCGATCGACGCCGCGACATTTACTCATAGCGCTCAGGTCATGTGCGATAGACCGAGCTCTTTCGGTTCACGCACGCTGCTTATAGTCTTTGCCGTCACACTGCTTCCACTCATCCGATCGGAACTTCTTCCTTCGCCCTCCGCTGCTGTCGTGTTATGTTGACGGCAAGAATGAGTGAAGTTGATAAGCACTAAGGGACAGGAGAAACTGTTCCACCCGACATCTAGAAGGATGGCTAGTATTCAGGTATCGTACTTCATTGTGTGCGCACTTCGTGTGTCTTCTCTTATTCATTTTGACGGACAATCTGTATTAATCACATCGAGTGCTACGTGCGAACTACGAAGTCACGTGCGTGGCAACCTGCTCGTATAGCCGCAGCTGTGGAATCGCTCGTTTTCATTCTACCTCCACAATCGCTAGGTCCTTTGACTCTTTCTCCTTCGTGAATTTTCTTTCGTGGCGAAGCGTCAAAGCGAGAGACTGGGCTGATTTTAAACGAGGACGCAAGCTAAAGCTCAAGACCTCATGCTTTGTCCTGCGTCTTTAGACATACTGCATACATTCTTGGCAAAAGTGGCGAACAGGTGTCTAGCGCTTTATCCTGTATCCTTGTTCGTGCTCCACTCGGCTATGTTCGGCAGTTTTATTATATTGCTACTGCTAGCCACCGGCAAGCCATTGGCGCCATGATTTATGTTTTCTTTTCGCTTTTTCGCAGCTCGACGCCAAGAAGAGCCCTCTGGCACTGCTGGCGCAGACATGCAGCAACATTGGCGCCGACAACCCCAACATCAAGCCCATAATTCCGCCGCTGGAGAAGCCCAAGGACCAAGACAAGAGCAAGGGCAAGTCATCGTCGCTCTCTTCTTCTTCGACGTCCTCATCGAGCCAGCTGGACGACAAGCCGTCCTTCAAGCCCTACGAGTCGGCGAAGAAGGAGGACTCCGCCTCCAATGGTGACGTCGGCGGCGGCAAGAAGTCCCCTTCCTCATCGTCCAAATCCCCGCCGCGGGTCGCCAGCTCGTCGCCCGCTGCGTCCATTGCCTCCAGCGGCAAGGCCTCGCCTACTGCTTCCGAAGGCGGTCACTCCAAGTCCGATGCTTCTTCAGGTTCAGCGACGGCCATCACGACGACTACCTCCTCGTCATCGTCGACGCCTTCGTCGCAGAACACGCTGAGCGGCCTTGGCTACGGCGGTGCCGCGGCCCTTGGCTTGGACCTGGCGCGCGACAAGGACGCGCTGTCGCAGTTGACCTCTCTGAGCGCGGCCTACAAGGGGCTCAATCCGCTGGCTAACTGCTGCTCGCCGCTGCTGGCGGGCCATCTGCCAGGAGGCATGGACGGCTCGTTCCCGGGCGCGGCGCTGGCGAGCCAAGCACTCAAATTGGGCAGCTACCCCGTCGGCTCGCCCCTGTCGCCGTACGTGGGCTACGCACGGGTGAAGACAGCCGGCGGCGGCACCTCGCTGGTGCCCGTTTGCCGCGACCCGTTCTGCACGAACTGCCAGATGAGCATGCAGAGCGCCCAGCTGGGTGTCTGTCCCAGCGGCTGCACCCAGTGCTCGCACGACCGCCTGGGTCAGAGTCTGGGCCTGAACCCGGCGCTGGTACCTCCTGGGATGGGCTCCAGCGGCCTCGGCTCGCCCCTCTACCCAGGCGCGGCCGCCGCGCACTCAATGCTGACGCGGCCCAACGTGTGTAGCTGGATGGTGGGCGACACGTACTGCGGCAAGCGGTTCTCCACCTCTGAGGAGCTGCTACAGCATCTGCGCACCCACACCAACCTGTCGGTGACGGACTCTAGCGCGCTGCCGCTGCTGTCGCCAAGCCTGTCGGTGCCGTCGGTCAGCCTGAGTGCAGCCGCCGCCGCCTGCCACCTGCATTACAGCACGGCACCATCGCTGACCACGCCGGCTGGACTTCGCAGGACCTACCCGACCAGCCTGAGCCCCGTCGGCTCCCTCTCGGCGCGCTACCACCCGTACAAGCCGCCAATGCCGACCTTCCCCGGCACGCCATTCGCGCCGCTACCTCACCCTTCGCTCGGCATGTACTACTCTCCCTACGGACTCTACGGACAGAGGCTAGGACCTCCTGTGCACCCCTGAACACGCTCTCTTACTCTTTCGTGGCCTGTGGACACTCGCCAGTGCAGTGCCATTACCCCTCTCCCACCTACCCTCTCTCTATACGGCTGCTCACTTGTAAGAAAGTTCTTCACGTGGACTCTTGTGTGCGCGCATGCGTTGAAGCTCACTTGGACTCTGAGCGGCTTTCTTCTCATCCCGAGCGTAGTTTGTAACGATCTCTGTCGAGCCTTTCATGGCTTTGTGCCCCGCGTTGCTCGGCAGTGCTTGTCTTTCGTTGGTCTCCCTCTTCATTTTTTTAACGTGTTGTTTAGGCCCCAATAGAAGTTTGTCTGAAAGACATCGCTACGGAAATACTTACCGATAGGCCTCGTTGTGCCGGTAACATATGCAAGCAATATGCAGTTCTTCCCCTTTGGTGAATTTGCTGCTAAGAGTGAACCGGAAATGCACGGGCAGGCATCCGACGGGCTGTTCTGGCTCTATTTAAGCACGATTGTTCGCAATAATGTCACGCCTGTAGGATTTATGCACTCAAAAGCGTCGTGTGATTTTGGAAATGTACTCCACGTCACCTGCACGTTGTCACAGTTTTTTTTTTTTTAACTTTCGCGACTGTACTTTGCGCACTTTTACGATTCCACACTCGTCACTTGTGGGGCTGGGCTTCACCGGAATGGCTCAACTAAAGAATTAACAGCTGTGAAACACTTCTTGTCTTTGGTCACGCGCCTGTCAATACGTCAGTGGACATCCGTTTTATTGGCTGTTGTCAACATCCGCTGTATCCGGCGACCTTTGTCTCCCTTGTCAACCTTTTTCTGTCGGGGGCATGCTAGTACAGGTGGCGCACCGATTGTTATTCACGCCGTGACATCTTCGAAAGATGGAAGATATTAAGTCGATATGAATGCAGGCTCATATTGCTTTCGCCCTATTTCGATTAACCGCGCGGATGCAATCGGCATTCGTACTGGCAAGCTACGCCACTTGCTCGTTGAAAGCCACGTCACAAAATGAACGACGAGGACGAGGAACGTTGTCCTTCTCACAAAAAGCGCAAACTACTCACTTGTTCGTCATCGACGGCCTATGCCTGCGAGTCAGGCGCCAATTTTCTCACGTCGGCTCTACCTTAACGACAGTTGTGCGCCGCTTCCTGCTTGCTTTTTTTTTTCTTTATTATTTTTTTTTTCAGCGTATTAACTTTCACGATGTGGGTCTCGTTATGTCGCCACAGCGGGCCGCGCGGCCTATCGAGGCTGCATCTATTTTAGCTGGTGTTCTGTTCGTTTCCACTCAAGTAGAAAAGAAAACCATTTGTGATGTACGTTTGCTGGCACTGTCGCCGCAGGCATGCTCACTCTTCACAGGCTGCACCAAATTTGCACGAATTTATATCGACGCTACGTAAAAGCCTTCAGGCGCTCAATTCATATACTTGTTCACTGCCATCGCTGGCGTCACTTCTAAATGTGTCACATTTTGTCTTGTTATACCACCGCTAATGTTATTCTCCGGTCACCGGCTCATCCCAGCGTGGCGGTGATTTCGTGCACGCTCCGAACGGCGTACATGCAGGACTGGAGAGTGCAAACGTTAGGGGGGAAAATGTGTGGTAAAAAATTAAAAAACAAAAGGAAAGGAAGAAGGAAAAAAAAAAGAGCAATGCTTTCAGTTTGGTAGATGTTTCAATGCATAAAAAAAGAAAGAAGCTACGAGGGGCATCTTCGTGATTGCCCCATCGATCAGGTTGACGAATGGTGCCTAGCTCGGCGCGACGCGATGGCCTTGCTAATCTAAATGAAGCGTTTCTTTGAAAAGGGGAGAGGGAATTAGCATACGCGAGGGGAATCGCGTGATCCGAATGGCAGATTCTGTGCTAGCAGAGCGCTGCAGGCGCGCGATTTATAAATATTCGTCGCGCCGCTGCGTTTTACGACTCGCTGGGAGTTGGGCCTCTTTTTTCCGTGTAGCCGCTCTCGATGCTTATCTTGAGCGATGAGCCCGCGGCTGTGAGTGCGCGCCCCCTACGTAGTGGTTGCACCGCGTGGCGCACACCGTTACGACAAAACGGCAAGGGTCGTTCATTGGTTCACCGCTCCTCGATCCGGTGTCGTTTCCTCAGATAATAAAAAATATTTCCAGTGGTACGTGCGGCCTCTCTGATCGGCGTGTACTAAGGAAGACGCCGCACTGCAGCGCTTAGGATATGCAAGGAAAGAAGGAAAAAATGGGAAAGGGTTGGAAGAGGGTAGGTGGACACTGAACAGTTAGGTTTGTTAAACATCGTTACTCGCGAAGGGTCCCGCGTCATTCCACTAGTTTTGCAATGTGTCATTGTCGGGCGTGGGCAACTTACAGCTTAGCGTCTCTAAAGGTAAAGCTACATATTCACTGGAAAATCGAATCCCGCTGTGTGCCACTGAGGAAGAGGAGGAAAGACATTTATTAAAGAAAAAGAGAGAAGCCGTTGACTTAAAAGAGGAACGAGTAGATCACCATGAAACCTCCAAGACCAAACCCCAGCGTCGCGTTTTTTGTAACTAAGCATTTGCCTGAGTGGTTTCATTTCCCCGGCTTGCTGCTGTTTTGGCGGCGCCTAGCTGAAAAAGAGCGCGCAAACCCCTGCCGCAATACAGGTGCGCCTCTCGACAGGAAAACTATGAAAACTATAGACACGTGCGGCCGGTTCGTGTTCGGTGCCGCACACCACGCACACAGGGATACAACGGTTAGTTCTTGTTGCTTGAGAATGTTGGAATTGGAGTGTAATGTTTTATCTTCTCTGGGAGTTAAACGGGGAAGCGCTTCCCAAAGGAGAATGCATGCTCGATTTGCACTATAGCATGCCTAAACGCGGTGTGATCTCTCCTGACGTCAAATGCTAAGTCAAGGGTGTCCAAAGCGTGTTGCCAAAATAACACTCAGTCTTTATTTTATTTTTATTTTGAGACGTCACGTGTTTCAATTGCGTCGTCTCGTCCTTATTCTTGTGGGAGGATTGTAACATACATACTGTACAGAAATATGTCCGTTCGCGTTTTCGTCTTGTGTGTTGCGCCATTTCTTGGAAAGTTCGTGGCTACTTTTCATTGTTTTCGCTTGTGTGAGATGATCGAGTCGTGTACATTAATATATTTGAAGTCGGCGCGTACGGAATGCGCACGCGATAGTCTTTGTTTGTATTATTTTGTTTATTGTTGTACATACTCCTTGATGCCGATGATCCTGCAAATACATGACACTGATGAAACCTGGATTATTGTCGTCTCTCTCTTATCGTGTCCTCTCTTCTTGGCTGTACGCGAGAAAGTGCGGTACAGCCTCCGCACGTGCCTACAAGGCAACGTGGATGGAGCTATGTCCATCTCTAGAATGACCAATAGTTTGCAAAGCTCAAGGCTTTCCATGGCAGTCTAAAACGAGGATCTCTAAACAGGCGACTGATGAGGCCCTTGTTTTAGTTTTCACACCCTGCTCCCATGTCCCAAAATTGCCGTAACGATAACGCTACCTCCACATCGAAAGGTCGAAGCGTACTCGGCGTGAAGCCATGTGTTATATATGTTACCTAACTTAAAGCTTGACTTACGGATCACTGAACTGCAAGCTGTAACCCGACAACACGTTACCCATTATATGACGCAGTTGCTCCCGCAAGCGTACTGGCCTTTCGAGAGGGAATTTCTTAGCAAGCTAGCTCACTCGCTCAGAGCAATGACGCTGGGCATCCTTACTCTGATCTAGTAATGACGCTCAGCGTTGCTCGAAGGCATTAGCTAGGGCGAGTGTTAGGGCTGGCGAGATCGGGACGGAGGTGATGTCTGTGCACACTTTCAACTCGTGCCATGTGAGGTACATTACATTTGTCCTTACAGTGGCACTGTTCGTCTTTGAAACCCAGCGACTTGTTCTACGTGCAACCTTGTAGCATGCTGAACTGCAAGCTGCAATGTTCATCCATGCAGTACAGCTTTCTCATGCACCCCAAAACTCGGTACGGCATATCGTCAGCAAATCCTGTCAGGATGATTGCACGACATAATCCGGAAGTGTCAATGGTGTGTATCAAGTACCACTCACTGAGACACATTCGAAATGCCCCAAAAGGTAAGTGGCCATTATTTGTAGAAATTGAATTGCACCAGCTGGGCAACCTAAAGCAACAATAAGTACTTTCTTGTGGCTCGTCTACGAATATTTAAAGTTTTTAATAAATAAAAGCACATATTTGCTTACTGTTCTCCCCAGAGGGAGATGGAATGAAGGAAAAGCGAGGAGGCAAAGTAGACTATTTGAATTTGACCATCTACCTTACGTATGGAGGAAATTGGGTGAGTGAAAGAAAGAAGAAACAAGAGTTCGGATTGATCACGCGCGCTAAACAACGTGCATCGTTTGTATAGAGCATACCCGAGAGAGAGATGCAGACTTTAATTAAAAGGTGGAAATTTTTGCATGGCTGACGATCCGGTAAGGCACTTCGGGTGTTCGGCAAATCCGCTGTTGTACGGCACTGCAGGTTCGCTCGAGTGGCTTTGTGGGCTGATGGGGGTTGAAGCCAGGTTCTCAAGGCCCCAACTTCGGTAAAGAGCCGATCGTCCAGCCTGCTCAAGGCACAGCGGAGAGCCTGGCGTCATTATTTGGAGCTGGCACAGTGGCAGAGGAGGCGCTCGGTAGTGTCCTCGCATATGCATTGAGCGCACGTATAGGAGTCGGCCATTCCGGAGCGATAGCAGTATGAATCCGCGAAGGGTACTCTGATCCACAAAAGAGACAACAGTGTTGTGTCATGTTGTGAGAGATTTGACGGTGTCTGCAGTCGTAATGATAGATCGAGGTTGTGTAAGTGACCGTAAGAGACCCGTGGTGCATTCCAGTGAGCCAACGGGATAAAACGCGCATGCTGGCACCTCGATTGCCGAGTGCGCAATGTTGGCATTCCGACGTGAGAAGATCGGGCAGCGTCATCGGCTAAGTGATTATTAACGATGCTGCAGTGACTCTGCAGAGAGGAGAGGATAATAGACAGGGAGGTTAGCCAGTGTATAGACCAGCTGGCTACACTGTACCGGGATATTGTTAGTGGACTGAAAGTGGTAGAAGAAGAGACGAGCAAAAATGGATATATATAAGAGAAAAAAAAAATGCTGCACACAAGCGTTATGTAGCGCAGAATTCTCAAGCACCTAGAAGAGAACTCTCCACCGTACGTATAGCCTGCACAATCGCCCCTTGCCGGGAAAAAGGTCCTCGCTGCCTGGTAGACCGTCCTCGGCACAGAAGGCGCTGAACTCGTTGTTGCACTTCTTGAGGGCATGCCGACTAAGTGGCTCTGCAGCAACTGCATAATTAAGTCCTGCGTTACCATGTTCAAATCCATACTGCATACGAGCATGTAGCTTTTAGAAATTTAGCGGCTTCCGACAGGACCCATTTTGCGCAGGTCGGCAGCTGGTCTTAGGGTGTTTCATTATCGCATTTGAGAGCAGCTTATCCTACGCGTGCACATTCCGTTTGCCGTCACAATACTTGGGTTGGCGGAGATGGCCTGTGAATACGCCGTGGAGATGCACCGTAACTTTCTCGTATTAACCTTTTTTAGCATTGTCGATTGTACAGTTGTGACCTTCAGTGTACAGAAAGGGGGAGAGAAAATAAGGTTCAACTTTAAAACAAAGTAACAGAAATGCAACTTCGGAAGCATATGCTTTTAAAGCTATAGATAAAGGGGGGGGGGGAGGGGGGTTGACCGCGATGTTTTGCACTTCGGAGAAGCTACTGGTAATGATGTGAGTGGCTATTTATGTCAGCACTGTGCCATGTCTACATGGCGTCAGTGTCATTGGTGAGTTTCGCACCCTTGTCCCTATAAGCTTATCTTTCTTTTGTACCCTTTCTGGCCTCCTCAGCGTAAGGCACCCGACCGAACTCTTTCTGGCTAACTTTCTTACGTTTAACTTGCCGCTTCTTTCGTTCTCTCGCTCTTATTGGTAACCTTTGCCTCTACAGCAGGCCAAAAATGTTGTCATCTGTCTTCATTTCACTTACACTCCTTCGTTCCAACCTCATTTGGTTTAATTTTGCCGATGGATCAAATCGGCAACTTCCCTCTTAGCTCTCGTCTCTTCTCGATACGTGGACACAAACTCTATTCATTCCGAACTTACTGCCTGCTAATCAGTCTACGCTCGTCATGGACTTACTGGCTACCCAAGTGTCAGCACACGGGGGTCTATCCATCGCAGGTGGTGAAATGTGACCGCGGTCTGGGACATCGAACCGGCAGCAACGGTGAGCACAGCGGCACCGCGTTCTGAGTCCCTGCAAGATGAGCGGGAAAACAGCGGTACAACCACTGGCGGCGCCTAGAGACGCGTTCGTCACGGGACAAGAGAAGAGGAGCAGAACATAGGTGGAGAGACACGCCTGTCAAAGCGTGGACGGGCTCGAGCGGGAGAAAAATGACACCGGGAAGCGATCAGCGGACGCGCGCGCGCTCAGGCAGGGGACACACGGTCGCCAGAGGAGACCTGACAGCCGGGGCCAGGACTCCCGCGAGCATCTCTCGGTCGTCGCCGTAACGACAGGGCTCGCCGCGACCAGACAATGGGCCTTTTGCGCCGCGTGACTGACAGGCCCGGGTCTGCTGGCCGATGCAGCGCTTCCAGGTGCCTTTTGTTTGACCCGGAGACGAGAACGAAAGAAATAAAAAAAAAATTTGGGTGCCCGACAGACAGCGACGGGCGCCACAGAAGGAGAAGCCAAAGAAGAAAAAAAAGAATGAAATACACGACACGGACAGTTTGCCGTCGAACACAGGAGCAATGCGCGCACGGCGACCCCCGTCGCATGGTTGGCTCTGCGTGAGCGCGCGTGCGTCTCGTTGTTACATTCGCTGGGCGTCCTTCCTCCTCTTGTTGCCTGTCTTCCCATCGCCTACCCGCCGCCGCTCTTGTATACGCCGCCGCGCGAAAGCCGTGTTTGCGAATGACAACAAGCGGAAAGTAATTCCGCCCTGAATGGCCGCCGCCACATTGAGAGCGCTTCCGTCGCGTCGTCGCAGTCTTCCGTTTTTCTCTTTTGTGAGAACGGCCTCCACTTTCCAATTCCACTTTGTCTTGCTCTTTTATTCCTTTCTCCTCTTTGCCAACCGTGGCAGCAAAGAGAGCGGCTTCTCTGTGGCTCACCGCCATCCACTCCCGGGAACAGGGCGACGAGCGCGCACGATACGGTCACGCAATGTGGACTTAACGAGGCTGACGTGGGAGCAACTCCTTGGCCCTCCCTCCTTCGCAAGCGTGCGTGCACTGCTGTCGCGGGAATAACTCCGTTGTTCGACCCAAGGAGAGGGCGTCGCGAGAGAGATTGACAAGCGGCGCCCACTGGTTCTCTTTTTTCCCTCTCGCCGCTTTGTAGCGTCATTTTCGGTGGCGCGCGGGCGTTTTTCGTTCTGCCAACCGGCCTTGATTGTCAGATGAACGAGCCGCTCGGCTCGCCTGCGAGGCGGTATATGCGTGCAGAGCGCACTCGGCAAACGATCGGCGCAGATCCAACCCCTGTTTCCCCTCTGCGTGCCACCCCCTTTCTTCTCTATCCGGAACCAGGAGGCGACGACAGCGGTGCGACTTTGACGTGTTTCCAAAACGAGTGCCGCCAACTGCAGCCAAGTGACAGCCGCCTGTCTGGCGTGAATTTCCTGTCCGTCACGTTATCAAAGTTCCCGAGTCACTCGCTCTTTCGAGAGCAGAGGAAAAGTAGTAAGGTCTGTCACAAAAACCATGCTCGAGAACTCGGCTGTGGTATATATAGACCGTTTTTTCGTAGGCGCCGCCATATTGTAAACGCAGTGGCGCCGCCTATGAGCAGCGCCATACTGGCTTGGGTGAAAGCGGTCTTTTGCATGGCAGGTATATGCTCGGCGGTAGGTTCTGGCGTTTGGTTTCGCGGTCGTGCGGTCTGTTTAGTATGACGTGCGTCTTCTACGTGGTAAACGGTTGTGTGAGACGTGCTGGAGTGGTTTAAGGCGTCATGGCCGGAATTTCTGCTGGCGTTGAGGTGGACGGACGCAGCGTGATGTGTGAGCGCATATTTGAGCCTATATACAATCAGCCTCGGAGATCAATTGTGTATTTCTTAATGTTCTAATCACTAATGTGACCTTACTGCAGTATTATCCTCTATTTCTAAGCTGCGGTTTAGGAGCCATGAAACATACGGGACGATCGTAACAGCGTGGGTACTGTTCTGCTACGATAGGAGCTGTGCTGTTTGACAAGCCTTCAAACTGTTCGCTGCAGGTTACATTGCGTGACTACTTGGTTGGATGGATGAGGTTTACACCCATGAATAAAATAGTTTTGGGTAGTAATAGCAGCATACCTTACAGTCTGAATTAAGCTTGTCCAGCAAAGCGACCGTTTACGAACTGCGCGAGCGTCCTAAGCAGTAGTAGGTGCTGGATTACAGATATCTTTGTTCTATATAGCGCATGGTCCAAGCATACGGCATCAACGGTTATATATTTATAAACGTTGTGCGGCGTTAGCCCGTTTTCTCTTGCTTATTTAGAGAAAGAGGATGATAACCGAATTATTTTTTTTTTTTTGGTTGTGTTCGTTCAGTTCGCTACGACGCACTCACACGTATTACGAAAATTTTGCACTCAAAAATAGCCATCGCATTCTTTTTATGCGAACCCTCTCATATATGGCTGTATACAGGCCAAAAAGGCAATGCCGAAGCAGACAGCTTATATATGTATCGTGCTGGCTCACCAACCGCAGTGATCGCTGTGTTGAGCAGCGCCATGGGCCCCATGCAACAAGGCTAGCGTAGACATATGGTAATTTCAAGCATACTAGACTTGAAAAGCGTGATAATTATGCCGGTGTATCACAAATATTTGATAGAACCTTCCGCTTAGATGTTTCGTGGTTGCCTTAAGTTGGCCGTGCACGAGCATGCGCTCTTGTGTTTTGTGTTTTACTCCCTACGCCAATCGATCAGACAGTGAGCTGATTTACCGTTTAATGCTGGTAATACAGAGACGCCGGTTTCGATTGTTGAATTAAAATCGATATAAGCAAAAAGTAAGCAACACATGCACGCACCGCGACTGATAATACGCGTACACCGCGGCTGATTATGCGCGTCACATTTTTGCGCCCTCAAGACATATTTATGCCTACAGTAGTTACCGATGCACTGAAAGGCTTCCCTGACGACCTTATATGAACGGACATTGCGTAAATTTCACAAAGTAAGATCTAAAACATCTCGAAATCGTTCCGCAGCACGCGACAGCAATACTTTCAAGCAGCGCCGCGCCGGATCGCCCAAGCCAAAGAGGAGGAAAGGCCCTCCTCGCGCCCTATCCTCCTCGCCCGATGAAACGGTCTATAGCTGAGAGCAAGCGGAGTTTATCACGGCTATTGTTGCAGCTTCCCCAAACGGTCTGGAAGAGCTATGTACAAAGGAAGACATTGGTACGGGTCACCGAGGAACATGGCAGTGCGTTCACCATATAAGGTTTTTCCCTTCGCATTCGTTTAGGAACGTCGACCGTTATTATATTTTTTCTTCTCAATTTTCTTTTTCTTCGATCACTATAGCTCCCCACGTTATATTAGGAGTGCTTTTGTTTTTTGTTTGCATTATTGTTATTCAGTTCGTGACTGCAGTTTTCCGCGTACATGATGGGTCACTCACAGCAATACTGAAGCGTAAACACAAACTTGTGGTAAATCAGCTGATTATAGCATCTGTTACCTAAGTTTGCTTGGGTTTCCCTAATATTTGAATTGTTTCTTTTTTTAGGTAAGCGCTGGGAAAGCTGTCCTCACAAAGACATGTATGCATGAGCATAAGGGATGTACTAAAATGTTATCCGCCAAGAGCAACTATCAATCCTGAAGAAATCTCATTTTGCGCTTTAGGCATTGTTGGATTACTCAGAGGGATAGGAAAAGAGTGGTAACGCAAGAATAATCGCCGCCGATACGGACTACACCGCGAAAGGTTCGTAATATCTGGTTGACGGCGAGACAACAATAATTTGTGATCGTGTAGTGCAGGGAAAGGAGTATGCGGGGGGCGGGGGCGGGGGGGGGGGGGGGCTATATTCGCCAGTTAAGTGTTGATAATATCGCGTTCGATTGTATCGATGTCACTTACTCACGATATTTGTATTTACAAGACAATCTCATCAAAGGTTGCTCAGTTGTCTGTCCGTTCAAAGGTGGATAAACTTGTTGTTTTTTTTCAGCACTCAGTAATATTGGAGTACGTGGACTTCACCCTGCAAAGAAAATTGTGCCTTACGCCTGGAGTGCGTACGTATTCCACGCTTGTACAGGGATGATGGGATTAAATTGTTCCAAATTTTCGCCTTTGTCAAAATCTCTAGTGGACGGGTTGATTTCGTTGTTCTTAAAACCATGGCGTGTATATATCGCTTCATCTTTTTTTCATGCGTGTTTTGCAGTCCACAAACACAATTTAACCTCGACTTCTCGAGAAGCTCTGTAGCGCTCTTTGGCCAGAACTGGCCCTTGGTTGTACAGCGAAATCGACCCCATCATCGGGTGCCAGCGAGCCACTGAAATGTTGTTGCTGCCTCTTGAAAAGTGCGCCACTGTTCCCGTCGTTTCCTTTTTCTTCTTTTTTTTTTCTTCTCGCTGCGCGTGACACCACCTAGGGACACGACGCAGAGAAACAAATAGTTATAAATGGTAGTAGTCACACGTACTACTATTTGAAAACGTGTTTAAGCTTGAGAAGAACAAAAATAATTTTTTTAGATAAAGGTTTCATTCATTGGAAGACGAGAAACATTTCGTTTTGTAGTGTACTGTCTGCAAGCAGACGACAAATGAGTGAAGTAAACTTCCGGGGAGTTCACCGCTTGCCGATTGGCTGCTCTCTCCGCCCCGTTCTCACAAATTTTGCATACTGCCACTTTGTGACGTTGCAGCAACCGAACAGAACGCGTATCGAACAAAGGTCTCCGATCGCGCCCCTGGCTGAACACGCGTTGGACTGGTGCGTCCTACGGCTGCGAAATAGGCTGCGAGAGTAGGCATCAAGCGAGCTCAAACAGCAGGGGAAACAAGGGATTTTCGGCAATGTTTTTTGCCTTCCTGATTCTTGTTGATGCTTGGTGATACTAGACCAGAATATTTCATTTTGAATGACAGTCGAGACTACTGCGCTTCGCTGAGCATGTACATAAAGACTCGAACCGTTGCGTTTCTCGTTTAAAGCGACTTGGGGATTTTTCGTAAGTTTACTGGGTAAATAAATAACGCGGTGACTTGCGGGAAAACCAAGCAATAAGCTTCGAGGAACCCTTGATAAACATTGAAGGACCGCGGCCGAAAATGACTCGCTACGACCTGCGTGCGTATGCTTGAGCTGTTAAGTCCACATAATAGTTTGCTCTATAGCAGCTGGTACGGAACATGTACTCTACAGCTGTCAGCCCCAGCGTTTTTTTTTTTATTGAACCACACGTGAACCGGCAGCAGATGGCGCTGAAACCAAAACAAAAAGAAGATAGCTTAGCGCTGAAATGACGTAAAAATATGGCACCCATGACAACGCCATCCTCCCAGCGTCGGCAGTGATAAAAACACAGCCTTCGAGATTGCCTACATATCTTTGTAGCAGCAATGAGCTTTGGGTTATACAGCGGCCTTCGAGAATTTTGTGAGCGTTCACGTGTCCTCGGGACTCGGAGGTGCTTAAGACAAAAATAACCAAAATATTGCCATATAGCCAACTCGGAATTTTCGACACCAACCCGACTAAGAAGTAGCCCAATTTGGCTATTAATAGTCCAATCTGGCATTCCTGCTACGGAGATTCGCCGATTCCGCTAGGTGGCAGAGCACATCAAGAAAAATGTGGCTGCGGCCGTGGCTAGCATCCTGACAGGCGGCTCGACCCAGCACATGCGAAGCCCAGACAGGCCCCGTTGCCGACGAGACGTTCATTTGAGTACGCTCTAATCTGAGGGATCGCCAGCCGTTTGTGCGCAGGCGCGAGTAAGAGCGGGTGCGAGAGCGAAAATCTTGGGGCTCTTGCTCCTTGAATACGTGACTCTGCCTAGGCACTATACGGAGGAGGTTTCTGAGCGCGTGTTGTATAGGCGTTTGTCCCTATAGGCGTGCTCGGACGCTGGCTGCCGGTGCGGTAAAATATGTGAAACAGCGGGCACTGACCCCCGATTTAGCGACCGCTGTGTCTGACAGACTGTCTCGCACCTGCGGCGCTCGTGCTAAGTAAGTCGTGGCGGATCATACCTTTCTCGCGGCTTACGCCGATGTAAACCTTGTAAATAACATCATATATGTTTCTGTGGGAGCAGTAGCGACCGTAATAGAGCCCGGGCCACATATATTGAAAATATAGAAGGCAGAGCTCTGCCTTAGCAACCGTGGTTGAACGCAAGTGGCTGAAAGGCCGCCAGTGACGATGACTGACTCAGCACCAGCACCACAGGCGCGAGAAAGTCTGTCCGACGTACCTTCAGAGGCAAAGGTCTGATTGGTGTTGCAGAAGTCGCGGGGCACGGTAGTGCTGGACTTAGCGTCACAAGTTGGCAGCTGGACGTAATTATATTTATTCAGTTGTTTTTTTTTACTAATTATAACAACGTGTCATTATTTCACATTGTTGGCGGCGCCTACAGGACACCAAAGCGGCAACGGGGACACCAAAGCTAGAACCTGGACTCATGCGTTGGTTGGGGCTCGCGGAGGCCTGCGCGTGCCAGGAGGTGTTCGCATAAAAAATTGCCCCGATCTTATTCATCCCTCCGCTTATAGTTCTTAGCCGATCTTATACACCCCTTCGGCTTCCGCGGCCCCAACCGACGGGCCGCCCTGCTTCCAGCTTCGCTCACCCCGCTACCCCTTGGGTGCCCTGGAGATCCCGCACCGCCTGCTTTATTATAACCTCAGGTGCTCTCCTGAGGCCTCCGTTTACCGTTTACATGAGCCCTCTTGGAGCGGTGCTTGTGAAAAATCCAATCTATCGTCGCGACGAAAAAAAGCGACCCGCGACTTGTACAACACCAGTCAGAACATTGCCCCTTCAAACACAGCTATCACCAAACGGGGCCTCCGTGCCCACTGCCTCACCGCGCGGGCAGCCAGCGGCGGTGCGTAAACAAACTCGACCGCACTCCGCAATGCCAGCATGTCTAGGGGACAAACGCATAAAACACGCGCTAAGAAATCTCCTCCATAGTGCCCAGGCAGAGTCATATTGGCGGCTAACTCCACCACTGGAAAAGCTGGCGCCACCGTCGGCGTGACGTGGCATGAGGAATCACGTGGACACAGCGGCCGCGTCGGCTGCTTCGGAAGCGCCGAAGCGAGCTGAAAACGAAAGTTTAAAGTCCCACCTGTATCGCGGTTCTCATTAAGTGGTGAGGCTTTACGGCCTTGGGTGTCAAATTGACAACATCTGAAACTACTATAATAGGTATATAGTGGCTGCCTTTGGAGGCGTGCAGCATGGTAGTCTACTGCTCGGTGCCGCAGTGCCGGACGTACGCAACGGAGCCCGGTGTCAGCCTTATTCACACGTAGCCGCAGGGCAAGGAGCTGCGGGTATGCAGCAAGCACACACGCGAGGAAGATTTCTGCTATGGCGCCGGGACTGCGCGATGTTCGGTGAGTAGCAGAAAACGCGCACTAAGACGCTCGCCCCCGCCCGCTGTCCAGCTAATGCCAGGACGGTTTGGTCCATGAACTTGTTGATACTAGAAACTGGCAAGTTCACTGGAACGGAGAGGGAGCGGTAAGACGCACATTAAAGGGGTGGAGACATCAAAATTTTCGTTTATGCGTTTGTTGATTCAAACGTTGCGTCATGCTTCAGGGAGCACGATACACACAGCGGGATTCATGTATATCCGATTAATAATATAATAATAGCATTATTATACCGAGTGATTTCGGTTTCGGTTTCTGGACGCCGGGGGATGCTATGACGTCACAGAGGAGGAAACGCAACATGGCTTGGTCACGTGGGTCACAAAAGATAGTGACGTAAAACAATGCTGCGTCGTCTGCTCGCGCGTACGCGTGCTCTCCCAGCAGAGGTAAACAACTGGCGATTCGAAGTGCATGTCGCGATTATTATAATTATTGCGAAGAGCGACAACAACGGCAAGAAAATATTGCGGCTTGTGAGAGTCGGTGATTCATTCCGAAGCGCCGTAAGTGAAGTGAACCGGAAAAGGCCTAGCGACGATATCGGCGGCGCCGAACGATCAAAGGCGATGAGGCTGCCGTCGGTGCCAGAGTGACCACTCCTCGTTCGCTGATTGGCCGCTTCGCCGTACGGCTGCCGCACAAGTGGGTCCCGGGCCCGTCCTCTCTACGGCAAGGAAATCTCGCCGTTCGCGAGCAAAACCGCCGTCGCACGGGGGCCCGCGAACGGCAAACGGCGTGCGGCGAGACTCCGTGCCGGTAACGTGGACGGGCCCTCACATTGAGAAAGGCCAAGCGAACGGGAGACCGCTCCGAGCTGCCGAACTATGCGAGGAGAGAAGCGGACAAGACGAACGCCGCATATCCTGGTCCCTTTCGGAGTCGGCCGGCTAGTGTTACACACAGTTTGCCGTTCGCGGGCCGCCGTGCGGCGTCCGTGTTGTCCACTTCTCTCCTCTTGTGTCCGTGTCTGCACGCCTTACCCCTTTTTTGCATTAAGAAAGGATTTCTATATGCCTGTAGCTCGGTCATAGTGGAGGCTATGCTCGGTCGCTCGGCTCAGCAGGCTCCGTAATCGGCATTTCATCGCTACTCATCATACGTCACGTATTTGTGCTGGCGTGCTATGACGTCAATATTTTCGTTCCTCCTCTGTGACGTCATAATTGCCGCGCTAGCGATGGGTCTCGACCACGAGAAGGAGTTTTTAATGACTTTTTGGAGCTGAATTAAAATTATTTTGAAATGTTTGCAGCGTCCAATACCTCGTTCTGGGTGTCCTTGCATACGGAAGCAGCCTACAACATGCTTTTTATAGCCTCAAAATTTGGTGTCCCAACCCCTTTAAAGAAAGGCATGGCATATGGTCATATTTGTGTTAAGAATTATTGCACTGGTTTACAAAAAAGAAACAGAGGGAAATCGCACGCTGAGAAGACCGATAAACCTACAGTGCGACGCAACTTCAGAAATAATATTGAAATGTCCAAGAATTTAGAAGACAAAAAAAGATTGAATCGTCGCGACGGCACACCACAGTCGCCGTAGGCGTCGAAGTCTCTATAACAAAATTATTTTTGAACAGTTCTGATAGCGTCCACGCAACAATGGTTGCTAGTGTACTGTCAAATGCTCATATGCTGCTGACTAAAGCTCACGGCACGGTGCGAAAACGCGCTCACAGCGAAAGCGAAACATTGTGCGCGCACATGCATGCAGACGCGCAGTCGGTCGCTGCGAACCCGTGCGATCGTTGCATTGAGGCTTCATTCTGTTATGCCCCATTTGGTTATACAGACAGCCTATTATAAGAACATATTTCACATAGTTTACTTTCGGCGTTTGCCTACAACTCTAAGAAAAATCCCGGGGAAAACGGGAGTAACTGCGCCGTTAGTCCTAAAAAGGGCGCTTTCGTCCCTCAAAGGACTAACTGCATGAATGTGGGTGCCGTGTGCAAATTTCGGAGAGTAAGTGTTTAGTCCCTGGTCGCAAAGAGAGCAATGGGAGGACGAACGGCAACAGTTACTCCCCAGGCACTTCGCTGTTTTCGTCCGTGTCATGGAGGGATGCGGCGAAAACGGTATTGTCTATAAATCTTGAATGGTTCGAAGTTCGTGCATTGTCTATTGAACTACATGCAAAGCAGCACCTTGCCGCTTCGTGAGAAAATTGCGTGAAACTTAAAACTGCAATGTGAAGAGCCATGCCGTTCGTGCGCACCCCATAAGTGAGCGATACACATTAAACGCGCAAGTCATTGATAGACAGCTAGATTTTCTTGGTGAATAGTACCTAAGTTCCTTCCGTTCCAAGGAGGTTGCGAACTGAAGCGATGTGTAGCTCAAACGGCACACGCTAAGCAACAGAGAAATTGGCCTTCTCTGTCGTCTTCGGTGCCCCGTTTGAGCTCGCTACACGTATACATGGCGTAGTGCGGTCAGTTTAAATCACCCTAAAAATACTCGGGCTGATTTATTTTCGCAGTCGCTTATGGTTGCAAGTACACTCAACGTTAGACTCTCATTGCATAGCTTAATTGCACAAAATACGGAGTCGCTTTTATATTGTCGCACTTGTGTTCCCATACTTAACCTTGTCTAAATATCCCATCTTCCCAACCGAGCGGCAGATCCGCCTGACTGGTTGGGTATTCTTGATGAATTAGTGAATTTCAAGAAATTTTAGCTTGTCACGTTGGTCCAAGTAGGCCAACGTGTTTTTATGTATGTATGTCATTTTGTGAATAAAGAAAGACAAAGAAGCGGCGTGGTGAAGTGGATAGAGTACCTAACTCGTGAGCGAGAAGACGTGAGTTCGAATCCTGCTTTCGGGCACACTCTTTTTTTTTTTTTCAGCTCATTCATTCTTTTTATTAGGGTATAAATGCCTAATTTCATTAATTCCACCTTTGCGGAACATCGGAACGAATTACCGTTACTCCCTTGAGGAGCATCGGGCCAGGGCAACTGTTAGTCCCCGAAGGAGTAAGCGCATGGGGAGTAACAGTTCATCCCATGTCAGTTCGTCCCCAAAAGGACTAATGGTTGTGGCAAATCAGTTAGTCCCCAAAAGGACTAACCTCCCTACCCCTTTTAGTCCTTTTTTTCTTAGTGTGTATACTTTTCACGCAAGAAGCAGGTTCTGGAGACTCCATCGCGGCGCCCGTGCGTATAGTGACGTTCGCTGTACGTATTCGGTAAAGAGATAGCGTCTGTAAACGATGTTGTGCTTTAAGTTTGCCCAACATTATTATGCCGACAGTCAAAAACTTCCCTCGTTTTGAGGGTGTATACCTACATAAATGTCCAGGAGGGCTGCCGCGTGGTGTTTTTATTGAGCGCCGTAAGCGAAACCTATGAGGAGCGCGCCGCGTGATCCCTCGTACTACGCAAGGAAGGCGTTTCCGACAGATGGCGACTCCGTAACTCCTCGCCCCCAATATTCAAGGAGCAAAAGCCCCCATATTTTCTATCTCACGTCCGCTCTTACTCGCGCCTGCGCATGCACAAACGGCTGGCGATCCCTCAAATGAACGTCTCGTCCGTTGCTAGGGTGGCGGCGACGTTATTCTGTAAAATGCGCCTGAGGATCGTTGTCGGGTTCTTCTGCCAGCGTCTAACACTACCGATTTGTCGCCGTTTCACGGTAAAGCCACAGGAAGCCCTTTTGCACATTGTTAACGGGCCCCTCATCAGGTGTGGTCATATTGAGCTGACAAGCACAGAGCATACATTGCGCGATGCCGATCGTGTCCGCAAAGTATAATACATCACTATACACGCCGCGAGAAAATCTGAAATTTCAAACTGAACGCCGTTTTTCCTTCTTGCGGCCGCCGCGCTCCAAACCGGATGGTGGCGTAGTCGTGCCCTGCGCCTACGTATCGCGTCCGCAGTGTGACGTCACTCGCGGCGACACGTGACTTCGAGAATTATTCAAGGTAATATCTGTTATCTTTGCGATCTGTTGTTTGAATTGACGAATTGAAGTTTAGACAAATAATAAAACACACAAACGGAATGTCTGCGTGTTTTTTTCTTTTACTTCGCACCGAAGCAAGAGAGATGGACTTGCGCTTCGTCTGGTTTTCCCTACGGTCGTGCGGTCACGTGCACAGGTACCGAAACTATGCCATTTTCTACCATGTTCTGGCGCCGGGATAATGCTCTGCGATCCGCTTGTTCTGCCTCAGTATTCGTGTATAGCACTGAATTATACCGCTGGTCATGTTTCCTTGGTGCGCGAAATCGTGCGCTGTGCGAACGAGACAACAGCGCTCTCTATATAACTATATATAAATATATATAGTAACTCTGACAGCAACTGCGTGCTTTGCGAGGTCGCGCGCGCCCTATCTTGAAAGCGATCTGCAGACGGATCACACCTTTTTGCATGCTTTGGTCTCGCCGCTCAATCTGCGTCACAGTGGAGCACCGTGGTTTGCGTTGTTGCGATAGACAGCACGAAGGTCACTTCGTTCGCTGCTGCTGCCGTGCTTCCTCAGGCCAGCGTTTTGACAGCTAGTGTCCGCGGTCATCGAGTGTTATCTGTTCACATTTGCCTGTGCTCGCTTACACCATGCTTGTAAATTTAGTTAGAGAATGTTTCCAAGTTTATACGGCCGATAAAACTACTATCCTTACTTCGTATAGCGGTCTATGAATTTGCTATCGCAATCGATGCTTCGCCTTTCGGGCGAAATTGCGGCCGTTCTTTTCTTTTGGTGCAGAGTGAACCGCTGCACTGGTAGGCTGCTGCAATGCAGAACAATCCACTGAGATTCCATGTCGTTGTATCCAACACTGTAGTTTGTCTTGGTGAAGGTAGATAATGGAAACATGCTTCGATTTATTTTAGGTCTTTACGACGTGGTCATGCGTCACGGTGCTACAGTGAGGAGCGATGCAGCGTTTGTTCATTCATACGCCTCTAAGTATCGGCACAAATGGCATTTGTTTGCGCAAAGACGTTGTCGCAATTTTTTACCGCGTCAACAAAATGTATCCATATTAAATCGCGCGCTTTGCGGATTCTACTTCCTGGAAAAGCCCCATGAATACAACAGTTCTCGGTCCGTTATTTCAACCATATATCCAGATGTAATGACCTGTTCTTGCGCGGATCGGAGTCGCGTAAGAGTGAAGTCGCTTTAACAAACACATGTCGTCCTCCTGTAATTCGAGCTGCATGCACCACTAACAAGTGAACTCAGCCATTTTCACCGGGAGGCTGTCGACGGGGAACTACTGAATGGTGATATGGGAAGAAATTCAACGACACATACTAAACAGGACAGGCTCAAACATCCACGCGCGTCTCCGTGCGTCGGAAGATGTGTGTCACGTCAAGTCATCGCGCGTGCAATGACCGGGGGAGCAACGCTGTTAAATCATACATGCCGAGTTGGGACATTTGCTGTGAGTTTGAAGCTCGAGAATGCGTGAAGAGAGAGAGAGAAAGAGAGAGAGAAAAGGATGCATAGAAAGGCAGGGAGGTGAACCAGAGGTAGCTCCAGTTGGCTACCCTGCACGGGGGGAAGGAGTAGGGGGATAAAAAGGGTAGAAAGGGGAGATAGAGAGAAAGAGAGACGAGCACAAACAAACCCGGCGCACTATAGAGCGGTAGAGGGCGGCGTTCTTAAAGTCTATCGTGAAGGCCCGTAGACCGCATGCAGGAACCTTGGTAACGCGAGTAAGGCCTTCAGCGCGGATGTTCTTTGGGAGAACTGACCTAAATAAAGCGTTTAGTTCTCATAGTGGACGATTGTCCAACTGGTCCAGCGCAAAGCACATCACTTGCCTCTGGGCACTATATT